>NC_087348.1:89302083-89913690 GCF_030014295.1 Loxodonta africana
ACCTATCTAAACTAACACAAACAGAGTTAGAACAAGTAAATAAGCCTGTAACAAAAGAAAAGATAGAAAAAGTAATTAAAAAACTGCCAACAAAAAGAAGCCCTGGCCCTGATGGCTTCACTGGAGAATTCTACCAAACTTTCAGAGAAGAGTTACCACCAGTATTACTAAAGGTACTTCAGAGCATAGAAAAGGAGATGGAATACTCCCAACCTCATCCTGTGAAGGCACCACAACCTTGATATCAAAACCAGGTAAAGACACCACTAAAAAAAGAAAATCACGGAAAAATATCCCTCATGAACTTAGATGCAAAAATCCTCAACATATTTCTAGCCAATAGAATTCAACAACATATCAAAAAAAATAACTCACCATGACCAAATGGGATTCATACCAGGTATACAGGGATGGTTCAAAATTAGAAAAACAATCAATGTAATCCATTATATAAATAAAACAAAAGACAAAAAACACATGATCTTATCAATTGATGCAGAAAAGTCACTTAACGAAGTCCAAACCCCATTCATAATAAAAACTCTCAGCAAAATAAGAATAGAAGAGAAGTTTCTTAGCATAATAAAGGACATTTATACAAAGCTAACAGCCGACATCACCCTAAACGGAGAGAGCCTAAAAGCGTTCAGCTTCAGAGCAGGAAGCAGACAAGGATGCCCTTTATCATCACTCTTATTCAACATTGTGTTGAATGTCCTAGCCAGATAATAAGGCTAGATAAAGAAATATTGGACATCCGAAATGGTAAGGAAGACATGAAAGTATCTCTTTTTGCAGATGATATGATCTTATACTCAGAAAACCATAAAGAATTCACAAGAAAACTACTGGAACTAATAGAAGGGTTCAACAAAGTGTCAGGGTAAAAGATAAACAAACAAAAATCAGTTGGATTCCTCTGCACCAACAAAGAGAATGTCAGAGAGGAAATCGCCAAATCGATACCATTTACAATAGCCCCCAAGAAGGTAAATATTTAGGAATAAATCTAACCAGAGACGTAAAACACCTGTACAAAGAAAACTACCAGACATACTGCAAGAAACCAGAAGACACCTACGTAAGTGGAAAAACATAACTCACTTATGGGTAGGAAGACTCAACATTGTGAAAATGTCTATTCTACCCAAAGCAATCTACAGATACAATGCAATCCCAATCCAAATTTTCCAATAGCATTTTTTAATGAGATGGAGAAAGAAATCACCAACTTCATATGGAAAGGGAAGAGGCCCCAGATAAGTAAAGCATTACTGAAAAAGAAGAACAAAGTATAAGGCCTCACACTACGTGATTTTAGAAAGTATTATACCGCCAAGGTAGTCAAAACAGATTGGTACTGGTATAACAACAGATACATAGACCAATGGAACAGAATTGAGCATTCATAAACAAATTCATCTACTTAGACGGCACTGGGTGGGTAGGGTACTTATGAGCAGGTGATATTTGACAAAGTCCCAAAATCCATTAATTGGGGAAAAGACAGTCTCTTTAACAAATGGTGCTGGCATATCTGGATATTCTTCTGCAAAAAAATGAAACAAGACCCATAACTCACAGCATGCACAGGAACTGAGAATGGATCAAAGACCTAAATTTAAAATCTAAAATGTTAAAGATCAGGAAAGAAAAAATAGGGACAAAACTAGTAGCCCTAATACATGGCACAAACAGTATACATTAATTACAATGCACAAACACCAGAAGAGAAACTAGATAACAGGGAGCTTCTAAAAAGCAAACGCTTATGCTCATCCAAGACTTCACCAAAAGAGTGAAAACACAATCTAAAGACTGGGAAAAAAATTTTGGCTAACATAAATCCGATAAGTGATTAGTGAATAGATATGTGCACGTCCGTGTTCACTGCAGCACTGTTTACAATAGTAAAAAGATGGAAACAACCTAGGTGCCCATGAAGGGATGAATGGATAAACAAATTATGGTATGTTCAAACAAAGGAAT
Organism: Loxodonta africana; assembly: GCF_030014295.1. Taxonomy (NCBI): domain Eukaryota; kingdom Metazoa; phylum Chordata; class Mammalia; order Proboscidea; family Elephantidae; genus Loxodonta; species Loxodonta africana. Next base: position 89,304,073 of record NC_087348.1, read on the forward strand.
ACTACACAATGATAAAGAACAACTTCTCATAACATGGATGAATCTTGAAGGCATTATGCTGAGTGAAATTAGTCACAAAAGGGCAAATATTGTATAAGACCACTATTATAAGAATTTAAGAAAAGTTTTAAACACAGAAGAAAACATTCTTTGATGGTTACCAGGGTGGGGAGGGAGGGAGAGGCGTACTCACTAACTAGACAGTAGACAAGAATTATTTTAGGTAAAGGGAAGGACAACACACAGCACAAGGGAAGTCAGCACAACTGATTAAACCAGAAACTAAGAAGTTTCCTGAATACAGCCAAACACTTTGAGCAACAGAGTAGGAGGGGCAGGGATCTTGGTTTCAGGGAACATCTAGGTTAACTGACATATCAAAATGTATTAAGACGACATTCTGCATTCCACTTTGGTGAGTGGCGTCTGGGGCCCTAATAGTTAGCAAGTGGCCATCTAAGATGCATCAATTGGTCTCAACTCACCTGAAGCAAAGGAGAATGAAGAACCCAAAGACACAAGGAAAATATGAGCCCAAGAGACAGAAATGGCCACATAAACCAGAGACTCCATCAGCCTGAGACCAGAAGAACTAGATCGTGCTGGGCTGCCACCAACTACCACCTTCACTGGGAACACACTACAGAGTCCCTGATGGTGCAGGAGAAAAGTGGGGTGCAGAACTCCAATTCCGTAAAAACGCCAGACTTAATGGTCTGACTGAGACTGGAAGGCCTCCTGAGGACATGGACCCCGGACTCTCTTTTAGTCCAAAACTAAAGCCATTCCCAAAGCCAACTCTTCAGACAAAGATTAGACAGGACTATAAGACATAAAATGATAGTAGTGAGGAATGTGCTTTTTAGCTCAAGTAGACACATGGGACTAAGTGGGCAGCTCCTGTCTGGAGGGGAGATGAGAAGGCAGAGGGGGACAGGAGCTGGTGGAATGGACATGGGAAATACAGGATGAAGAGGACAATTGTGCTGTCATGTTATAGGGAGATCAACTAGGGTCACATAACAAGTTTTTGCATGTGTGTATAAGTTTTTGCATGAGAAACTGTCTTGAATTGTAAACTCTCACTTAAAGCACAATTTTATATATATGTGTGTGTGCATGTGTTTACCCTCTGTGTCCTCATTTGTAAAAGAAGTTCCAAGTAGTCTTGGGTTTTTTAATCACCTCATATGTATGTGGAATATGGATAATGAAAAAGGAAGACTAAAAAAGAATTGCTGTGTTCAAAGTATTGTGTTGGTAATAAATATTGCTTATATCATGGACTGCCAAAAGAAGGAACAAATCAGTCTTAGGAGAAATACAACTGGAATGCTCCTTAGAAGCCAGGATGATGACACTTCAATTTGTTTACTTAGGTCATGTCATCAGAAATGACAAATCTCGAGGAAAGGGCCAAGAAAAAGTTTCGATGATGTGGATTAACCTAATAGCTATGATAATGGACACAAACTACTGATGATCATGAATATTGTGGAGGACTGGGTGATGTTTAATTCTCTTATACATAAGGTCACCCTGAGTCAGAACCACTTCAAAGCAACTAACAGCAACAACAACATCAGTAGCTACTTTTCAGGCTTCTGAGGATTAAATGAGACAGTGTAGGTGAACATAGTCCACAGAATGCCTGGTACACAGTAGGCATTTATTGAAGAATAGTAATGAATTGTTAAGGTTTCCCTTCCCTTTGAGGTTTAAGTCTTCCAGATACTATCATAAATAATTAATAGGTTTTATACATGCTGCCCCACACATCTCTTTCTTCTTTGTCCCCTAGTCCTTTAACTTTGTCTGGGAAGCATGGGTTGCTGCAGTCTCTGGCCAAATGGCCCTTGGGCCCTTCACTGAAGGCCCACCAGGATGATTCTCCATAGCTCCCACTCAGGTTTTCTGTGTTATTTGCTATGATTAATACATTAAAGTTTTGGTTTGGAAAGGTCAAAAAACTTTCCTAAGTAAATTAATGGTAATTACTTAGCTTACACCACTTTGGCTTATGAATGGTTTCATAGGATCACTCTACTTTGAAGTAGCAGTGGAGACCTGGAGTAAAGTAGAATGTGGTTCAATGTTATTAAACAAAAAAACAAACCGATTGTATCCAGTCAATTACTACTCAAAGCGACCATATAGGACAGAGGAATACTGCCCCATAATGTTTCCAAGTTGTGGCTGGTGGATTCAAACTTCTGACATTATGGTTAGCAGCTGAATGTTTAACCATTTTGCAACCAGAGCTCCATTCAATGTTATCAGGGAAAATAAAAAAAAGAAGAAAAAAATTGTAAGAGGTAAGAAGTGTGTCAAAAAAAAAACTTATGGAGGAGGCAGGGCCAAGATGGTGGAGTAGTAAGACACTTCTGGTGATACCCCTTACAACAAACCCCCCCCCCAAAAAAAACAAATGAAACAATTATATACATGTCATCTAGGAGCCCTGACCATCATAGGCAAAGTTAGAAAACAGACTAAGCAGCAGAGAGAGGGAGAGGTGATCCAGAAGAAGCAAGGAGTTGCCAGACTTGACTCAGTGGGAATTCCCAAGCACAATATCCTGGAGCAATTGTGACTGAGCTGACGGTAGCGTTCTGGACGTGGTTTCACCAGGGAGAGGCAGCGACCCGCACAACCTACTCACACCTCTGGAACCAGAGAGGAACAGTGCTCTTGGCAACTTGCATTCATTTTACCATGCCTCCAGCCCCAAGCTGGCTTCAGTGGCTGTTGATTTCCTTGGGCCTGAGATAGGTCCTGCTATACTTTCTGAGCCCTTCTCCTGGACTTGGAAAGAAATAAATTAACAATTGGGGGAGAAGATAATCCGTCAGCTCCCTTAAGCTGGGGAGCCCTGGGCAGAAGAAGCTTCTGTCCAGGCACAAACAGTCCATGGACTTTGAATACCTTTCATCCATACATGGACTTGTGTGGGCCCATTTGAGGAGAACAGGCCCTTGTTGGCAGACTGCACCTGTTTCAGCTGTGTGGTGGAGAGGTGCATTTTTGATGTTTGGCAATGCTTTGCCTATTAAACAGGGTTCTGGCCTACCCACATAAGGGACCACCCACGCCACCTAACCACCTGCAACAGGGGTCAAAGAATAAGTGGTACCTCTCAGTCCTTACAACCAAAAGCACTGAGTGCCCATGGTCTGGCTGCAGAACCCACCCACCTGAGCACTCTAGGGAACAGACAAGTGCTTTCCTCACAGACACTTGGGGAATGGTTGTCAGTCTTCTGTGTTGTTCAGAGCATGACTCCCTGCTGCAACCAGATACCTGTGCCTATACCTATCATTCTTGCCCCTCTAAGACTGTAGGACAGAGCCTGTACCACACACTTGAAGACCAAATACCTGGACACCTGAGCTGAATCCATACAAGAAAAGTGAATGGACTCCTAGGCTTATATAGCTGATAACAGCTCTGGTTATCTGATAACAGGACATTAGAGCTTCAAAGGTGAAAATAATCAAGCTAGCTCACTCAAGCAGCCTATTTTGGCATATCAAAACAAAACAAAGCTTGAGGCCAAGATGCAGTAAGCAAACATAAATTAAATTAATACAACGACTTACAGATGACTCACAGACAACAGTCAATATCAAATCACATTAAGAAGCAGACCATGATCACTTCAACAAGCTTCAAAACAAAGAATCAGGGAATCTTCTGGATGAAGGTGTCTTCCTGGAATTACCAGATGTAGAATACAAAAGATTAAGATATAGAACACTTTAAGACATAAAACGAGATTAGGAAAAACACAGAACAAGCCAAGGAACACACAGACTGAGCAGTTGAAGGAATTAAAAAGGTTATTCAAGAACATAATGAAAAGTTTAATGGGCTGCAAGAATCCATAGAGAGACAGCAATCAGAAATAAAGAAGATTAACAATCAAATTGCAGAATTAGACAACTCAATAGAAAGTCAGAGGAGCAGAACTAAGGAAATGGAAAGCAGAATTAGTGAGACTGAAGAAGATAAAACACTTGGCACCAACATATTTGAAGAAATATCAGATAAAATAATTCAAAAAGAAATGAAGAAACCCTAAGAATCTTGTGGGAATCTATCAAGAGAAATAACCTACAAGGGATTGGAGGACCAGAACATGGAAGGATAAGAGAAAATAAAGAGGGAATTGCTGAAGATTTTTTTTTTTTTTAATTTTTATTAAGCTTCAAGTGAACATTTACCATTCCAATCAGTCTGTCACATGTAGGTTTACATACATCTTACTCCCTTCTCCCACTTGCTCTCCCCCTATTGAGTCAGCCCTTACAGTCTCTCGTTTCGTGCCAATTTTACCTTCTTCCCTCTCTCTCTATCTTCCCATCCCCCCTCCAGTCAAGAGTTGCCAACACACTCTCCCGTGTCCACCTGATTTAATTAGCTCACTCTTCATCAGTATCTCTCTCCCCCCCACTGACCAGTCCTTTTCATGCCTGATGATTTGTCTTCGGGGATGGTTCCTGTCCTGTGCCATCAGAAGTTCTGGGGAGCACTGTCTCTGGGATTCCTCTAGTCGCAATCATACCATTAGGTGTGGTCTTTTAATGAGAATTTGGGGTCTGCATCCCATTGGTCTCCCGCTCCCTCAGGAGTTGTCTGTTGTGTTCCCTGACAGGGCAGACATCGATTGTGGCCGGGCACCAACTAGTTCTTCTGGTCTCAGGATATTGTAGGTCTCTGGTTCAAGTGGCCCTTTCTGTCTCTTGGGTTCTTAGTTGTCGTGTGACCTTGGTGTTCTTCCTTTGCCTTTGCTCCCGGTGGGTTGAGACAAATTAATGTATTTTAGATGGCTGCTTGTTGGCATTTAGGACCCCAGGTGCCACAATTCAAAGTGGGATGCAGAGTGTTTTCATAATAGAATTGTTTTGCCCATTGATTTAGAAGTCCTCTCAAACCAAGTTCCCCAGACCCCAGCCCCTGCTTCGCTATCCTTTGAAGCTTTCATTTTATCTCGGAAACCTCTTTACTTTTAATCCTGTCCAATTGGAATTGCTGAAGATTTGTTGGCAGAAAATTTCCCTGATAATGAAAGATGAGAAGATATCTATCCAGGATGCTCATCAATGTCCACATAAGGCAGATCTCAATAAAAGTCACTGAGACATATTATAATCAAACTTGCCAAAACAAAAGTTAAAGACAGATTTTTAAGGGTGGCTATGGTTAAATGAAAAGTCACCTACAAAGGAGAGTCCATAAGAAGAAACTTAGACTATTGGTAGAAACCACGCAGGCATGAAGGAATGGGATGCCTTATCTAAACCTTGAAGGAAAAAAATTGCTGGACAAGAATCATATATCCAGCAAAACTGTCTCCAGTATGAAGGCAAAATTAGGACATTTCCAGAAAAACAGAAGTTTAGAGAATTTGTAAAAACCGAAATAAATAAATAAAAATAAAACTACAGGAAATACTAAAGAGAGTTCTCTCGTTAGAAAATCAATAATATCAGATATAAACCCAAACCTAGAACACAAGACAGAGCAACCAGATGTCAACCCAGATAGGGAAATCACAAAAATAAATAAAGATTAGAAAAAAAAAGCTCAAACCAAGGAAACAGCAATGTCATTATGTAAAAAACGACAATATTAAAACAATAAAGAGTGAGAAAAAAATGTAGTCATAGATCTTTCTTATGGAGAAGTCAAGGTGATATAAAGAAATAAAAGTTACTTTTAAAATTAGGAAAATAAGGGTAAATATAAAGGAATGCATGAAGGAGACTAACTATCCTACTCATCAAAATAAAATACAAGAATAAAATAAAGACTGAGAAAAAAAAAATCCACAATAACTAATAATGGGAAAAGACAATATATAAAGAAAAATTACTCAGCACAAAAACTAAAGTGGAGAAAAGAAAGGGTCAATAACACACAAAAAAAGACATCAAAATGAGAGCACTATACTAAAACCTATCTATAATTATTTGAATGTAAATGGACTAAATGCACCGATAAAGAGACAAAAGCAGCAGAATGGATTAAAAAAAAACACAATCCGTCTCTATGCTGCCTATAAGATACACACCTTAAACTTAAAGACACAAACAAACTAAAACTCAAAGGATGGAAAAAAATATATCATGCAAACAACAGTCAAAAAAGAGCAGAACTGGCGATAATAATTTCGGTAAAAATAGATTTTAAAGTTAAGTCTATAAAAGAGGAGAAGGACGACACTATATAATGATTAAAGGGACAATATACCAAGAGGATATAACCATATTAAAAATTTCTGCACCAATGACAAGGCTTCAAGATACATGAAACAAACTCTAACAGCATTGAAAAGTGAGATGGACAGCTCCACGATTATAGTAGGAGACTTTAACCCACCACTTTCAGTGAAAGACACAGCATCCAGAAAGAAACTCAGTAAAGACACAGAAGATCTAAGGGCCACAATCAGCCAAACTGACCTCATGGACATATACAGAACAGTCCACCCAACAGCAGCCAAGTATACTTTCTTTTCTAGTGCACATGGAACATTCTCTAGAATAGGACACATATTAGGTCATGAAGCAAGACTTAACAGAATTCAAAACATTGAAACATTACAAAGCACCTTCTCTGTCCATAAGGCCATAAAAGTAGAAATCAATAACAGAAAAAGCAGGGAAAAGAAATCAAACACTTGGAAACTGAACAACCCTGCTCAAAAATGACTGGGTTATAGAAGACATTAAGGATGGAATAAAGAAATTTATAGACTCAAAAGAGAACGAAAACACTTCCTATCAGAACCCCTGGGACACAGCTTAGAGGTCAATATATATCAATAAAAGCACACATACAAAAACAAGAAAGGGCCAAAATCAAAGAATTAACCCTACAACTTGATTAAATAGAAAGAGAGCAACAACAACAAAAAAACCCTTGGGCACCGGAAGTAATCCTATAATAAAAATTAGAGCAGAATTCAACGAAATAGAGAATAGAAAAATAATTGAAAGAGTTAAGAAGACCAAAAGCTGATTTTTTAAAAAAATTAATAGAATTGATAAACTGTTGGCCAAACTGACAAAAAAAAAAAAAAAAACAGGAGAGGAAGTGAATAACCTAAATAAGAAATGAGATGGGCGGTATCATCACAGACCTAACTGAGATGAGAAGAATCATAACAGATTACTATGATAAATTGTGCTCTAACAAATTTGAAAACCTGGAAGAAATAGATGAATTTCTAGAAACACTCTACCTGCCTAACCTGACACAAACCGAGATAAAACAACTAAATAAACCTATAACAGAAGAAGAGATTGAAAAGGTAATTAAAAACTCCCACCAACAACAACAAAAAAAATAGCCCTGGCCTGGACGGATTCACTGCAGAGCTCTACCAGACTTTCAGAGAAGAGTTAACACCACAGCAACTAAAGGTATTTCAGAGCATTGAAAACTCGTTCTATGAAGCCAGCGTATCCCTGATACAAAAACCAGGTAAAGACACCACGAAAAAGAAAACTACAGACCTATATCCCTCATAAACTTAGATGCGAAAATCCTCAAAAAAATTCTACCCAATAGAATTCCACAACATATCAAAAAAATAATTTACCAAGATCTACTGGGATTCATCATACCAAGTATGCAGGGATGGTTCAACATTAGAAAAACAATCAATGTAATCCAGTGTATCAATAAAACAAAAAACAAGAACCACAGAATCTTATCCATTGATGTAGAAAAGGTATTTGACAAAGTCCAACACCCATTCATGATAAAAACTCTCAGCAAAATAGGAATAGAAAGAAAATTCCTCAACATAATAAAGGACATTTATACAAAGCCAACAGCCAACATCATCCTAAATGGAGAGACCCTGAAAGCATTCCTCTTGAGAACGGGAACCAAACAAGGTTGCCTTTTATCACCACTTTTATTCAACATTGTGCTGAAGGTCCTAGCCAGAGCAATTAGGCTTGATAAAGAAATAAAGGGCATCCAGATTGGTAAGGATGAAGTATAAGTATCTCTATTTGCAGACAACACGATCTTATACACAGAAAACCCTAACGAACCCTCAAGAAAACTACTGAAACTAATAAAGAGTTTAGCACAGTATCAGAATACAAGACAAACATACAAAAATCAGTTGGATTCCTCCACGCCAATAAAGAGACCATTGAAGAGGAAATCACCAAGTCAATACTACTTACAGTAGCCCCTAAGAAGATGAAATGCTTATGAATAAATCTAACCAGGACATAAAAGACCTATACAACAAAATCTACAAGACACTACTGTAAGAAACCAAAAGAAACCTACATAAATGGAAGAACATACCTTCCTCATGGATAGGAAGACTAATCATTGTAAAAATGTCTTATTCTACCAAAACAATCCATAGATAGAATGCAATTTTTACCCAAATTTCAACAACATACTTAATAAGATGGAGAAACAAATCACCAACTGCTTATGGAAGGGATAGAGGCCCTGGATAGGTAAAGGTTTACTGAAAAAGAACAAAGTGGGAGACCTCACACTACCTGATTTTAGGACATATTATACTGCCACAGTAGTCAAAACTGCCTGGTACTTGTACAACAACAGATACATAGACCAATGGAACAGAATTGAGAATCCAGACATAAATTCATCCACATATGCACAGTTGATATTTGACAAAGGCTCGAAGTCAGTAAAATGGGGAAAAGGCAGTTTCTTTAACAAATGGTGCTGGCATAACTGGACATCCACCTGCAAAAAAATGAAACAAGACCCATACCTCACACCATGTACAAAAACTAAGTGAACATGGATCAAAGACCTAAATATAAAATTTAATGTGAAAAAGATCATGCAAGAAAAGACAGGGACAACGCTAGGAGCCCTAATACATGTCATAAACAGTACACAAAACATTACTAACAGTGTACAAACACCAGAAGAGAAACTAGGTAACTGGGAGCTCCTAAAAATCAAATACCTATCCTCATCCAAAGACGTCGACAAAAGAGTAAAAAGATTACTTACAGACTTGGAAAAACTTTTTAGCTATGACATTTCCAATCAACATCTGATCTCTAAAATCTACATAATACTGCAAATCCTGAACAACAAAAAGATGAATACCCAATTAAAAAACTGGCAAAGGATACAAACAGGCACTTTACTAAAGAAGACATTCAGGCAGCTAACAGATACAAGAGGAAATGTTCACGATCATTACCCATTAAAAAAAAAAATGCAAATCAAAACTACAATGAGATTCCATCTCACTCCAACAAGGCTGGCATTAACCCAAAAACACAAAGTAATAAATGTTGGAGAGGTTGTGGAGAGACTGGAATACTTACACACTGCTGATGGGAATGTAAAATGGTAAAACCACTTTGGAAAGAGATCTGGCACTTCCTGAAAAAGCTAGAAATAGAACTACCATACCATACAGAAATCCCACTCCTTGGAATATCCTAGAGAATGACGGCCTTTATACCAACAGACATATGCACACCCATGTTCATTGCAGCACCGTCTACAATAACAAAAAGATGGAAGCAACCAAGGTTCCCATCAAAGGATGAATGGATAAAGAATTATGGTATATTCACACAATGGAATACTACCCATAGATAAAGAACAATGATGAATCAATGAAACATTTCATAACATGGAACAATCTGGAAGGCAGTATGCTGAGTGAGATTAGTTGCAAAAGGTCAAATATTGTATAAGACAACTATTCTAAGAACTCAAGAAATAGTTTAAACAGAGAAGAAAACATTCTTTGATCGTTACTACTAGCGTGGGGAAGGAGGGAGGGAGACGAGTATTCACTAATTAGATAGTAGACAACAACTATTTTAAGTGAAGGGGAAGACAACACACAATACAGGAGAGGTCAGCACAACTGGACTAAACCAAAAGTCAAGAAGTTTCCTGAATACAACAGAACGTGTAGCATGGGCGGGGGTTTGGGGACCATGGTTTCAGGGGACCTCTAGGCCAATTGACGTAATAAAATCTACTAAGAAAACATTCTGTATCCCCCTTTGGTGAGTGGCGTCTATGGTCTTAGAAATGCTAGCAAGCGGCCATCTAAGATGCATCAATTGTTCTCAACCCACCTGGAGCAAAGGAAAATGAACACCAAAGACACAAGGTAATTATGAGCCCAAGTGATGGAAAGGGCCTCCTATATCAGAGACTATATCAGCCTGAGACCAGAAGACCTAGATGATGCCTGGCTATAACCTATGACTGCCCTGACAGGGAACACAACAGAGAATCCCTGATGCAGCAGGAGAGCAGTGGGATGCAGACCTTAAATTCTTGTAAAAAGAGCAGACTTAATGGTCTGACAGAGACTAGAATGAACCCGGAGTTCATGGTTCCCAGACCTTCTGTGAGCCCAAGACTGGAACCACTCCCAAAGCCAACTCTGCAGACAGGGATTGGAATGCACTATAAGATAGAAAATGATATTGGTAAGGATTGAGCTTCTTGTCTCCAGGAGACACGTGAGACTATGTGGACAGCTCCTGTCTGGAGGGGAGATGAGAAGGCAGAGGGGGGCAGAAGCTGGTGAACAGATAGGGAATACAGGGTGCAGAGAAGGAGTGTGCTCTCTCATTAGGGGGAGAGCAACTAAGAGTATACAGCAAGGTGTAAACTGTTGTGTTAGTTTTATATAAGTTGTTGTATGAGAGACTGACTTGATTTGTAAACTTCCCTTAAAGCACAATAATATTAAAAAAATTATGGCAGTGTCATTTGGGGTGAGGCTAGAACAGGGGTTCTTAACTGGGGGTGATCTCACCACAGGGGATATTTGGCAGTGTCTGGAGACACTTCTGTTTGTCACAACTGGGGAGAGGATTTATTATTGCTATCTAGTGGATGGAGGCCAGGAATGCTGCCAAACATAGAACAATGCACAGGATGCTGGCCCACAACTAAGAGCCATCTGGTCCATAATGCCAATACTGCCAAGGTGGAGAAAACCTGAGCTATAAGATAGGTAGGATTATGACAGAACCAGATCATAAGAAGCAATTTATAGGTTTCTAGAGGTACAAAGATGGCAAAGTGCAGGACTTTCTGAGAGAGAAATAAACCCGACATTGGTTAAAATACTGGGAGTACTGGGGTAGACAATGAGGGCCAATTTTGGGAAAGTCTTAAATACCCATCTGAAGAGTTGGAACTTAAATAGGTGCACTAGTATCTTGGTTTCTTAAGGTTCCATAAACGAAATACTACAGTTGGGTGGCTTTAATAAACAGAAATTTAGTTCCTTACTGTTTTGAGATTGGATGTCTAAATTTAGGGTAACAACTCTAGGGGGAGACTCTTTCTCTACTCATCCTGCAAGAAACTCCTTGTCTCGACTTCTCTGTCTCTGATGTTTCTCCTTCTTTGGAGATTTCCACATGGCGTCTATCTTTCCTTCTTTGTGTTCACTTGTGTCTGTGTCTATGCTGCTCTTTATATCACAAAATGACTAGGTTTAAGACATACTCTCTCTATAGGAATATGTTTTCATTAACCTAACACAGACAACCCTGATCCCAAATGAGATAATGCCCAGTAGTAGAGGCACTTGATTTTTGGTACTATGGTAGAGAAGCTGATGGGTTCACATTAATGCTAACCCAAGATGGAATGGAAAAGGATTTAATTACATAGGCCTGAGTAGTCTGAAGGACTATCATACATTTTATTTGGAGTATTGCTGATGTTTGATGTTCTCATTTCCAGATACAAGGAATTTCTTTATATTTGTATTTTCATATCAATGTAATTACATGCGTAAGTTCAATAAGAATATATCCTCATTGCTAATAGGACATAAATGGAAAAATTGTTAATATCATCAAACTTTGACTGGAATGTCATATTTTAAAAAATGATGCCCTTAGAATATGATATGACTAGACACTTTGAAGAAACAGATTTCTTCAAAGAAATATACCCAGAATGCTTCTTAGAGGCAAGAATAGTAAGACTATGTCTCACATACTTTAGACATGTTATTGGGAGGAATCAGTTCCCGGAGAAGGATTTCATGCTTGGTAAAGTAGGGGGTCAAAGAAAAAGAGGAAGACCCTTAACTAGATGGATTGACACAGTGGCTGCAACAATGGACTCGAGCATAACAACGATCATGAGGATGGTGCAGGACTGGGCATTGTTTCATTCTGTTGTACATAGGGTCGCTATGACTCAGAACCAACTCAACTGCACCTAAGAACAACAAGGTTGACTTTACAGAGTCAATGCTTACAAATCTCTCCCAGGAATTTGACAAAAGACCAAAGTCCGTTAAATGGGGAAAAAACAGTCAGTTTAACAAATGATTCTGGCATAACTGGATGTCCATTTGTAAAAAAATGAAACAGCATACACACCTCACACCATACACAGAACCTAACTCGACATGAATCAAGGCCTAAATATAAAATTTAAAACGATAAAAATCATGGAAGAAAAAATTAGGACAATGCTGGGAGGATTAATACTTGACATAAATTCAATACAAGCCATAGTTAACAATGCATAAACACCAAAAGATAAACTAGACAACTGGGAACTCCTGAAAATTCAATGCTTATATGCATCAAAAGCCTTCACCAAAGGAGTGAAAAAACCTACAGACTAGGACAAAAATTTTGGCAATGACATATCTGACAAGAGCCTAATCTTTAAAATTGTAAAATACTTCAATACCTCAATAACAAAAGGACAAATAAACCAATTGAAAAATGGGCAAAGGATATGAACAGACACTTCACCAAAGAAGACATTCACTCAGATAGCAGACACATTAGCAAATGCTCACCATCATTAGCCATAGGAGAAATGCAAATCAAAACGACAATGGGATAGCATCTCATCCTGACAGTACTGCCACAAATCAAAAAATAGGAAATAACAAATATTGGAGAGGTTGCAGGGAGATTGAAACTCTTTTGCACTGCTGATGGGAATGTACAATTGGACAACGACTATGGAAAATGATACAGCACCTCATTAAAAAGCTAGAAATAGGCAGAGCTAAGATGGCGGAATAGACAGACACTCTGTCGAGCCCTCTTTACAACAAAGACCTGAAAAAAACAAGTGAAACAAGTATATGTGTGACAAAATGGGATCCCTGAGTATCAAAGGCAAGCTTAGAGAATGAACTGAGGGGTCGGGGAGGAAGAGGCCGTTCAGAAGTGGAAAGGAGTTACCAGACCTGAATCGTGGGTAGCCCTCAGGCACCATTCCCAGAGTGGTGGCGGCGGGGGGCTGGTCCTAGCATTGGGCCTCCGTTTCCTCAAGGAGAAGCAGCCACCCACACAGCCCACTCACACCTCCAGAACCTGAGGAGAAGGGCCCCCTCAGCAAAAGCTAAGTACTTGCATATATTTTACTGTGCCCCCCCATCCCCAAGACAGCTTCAGCGGCTGAATCCCTGAGCCTGAGATAGACCCTGTTGAGCACCTAGAGCTATCCTCCCGGCCTTGGGGAAGGAAAAAATTTGCAACTGGGGGGAAAAGATAATTTGCTAGCTCCATTAACCAGGGGAGAGCAGGACAGAAGTGGCTCCTGTCCAGGCGTAAACCATCTGTGGAACTTGAGCAACTTTCCCTTCTGCATGGGACTGTGTGGGCCTATTTTGGGAGAATAGGTCCTTGTTGGCAGACTCCAACCATTTCAGCTGTGCAGTGGAGAGGTGGGTGTTTGACGTTTGACATTGCCTTGCCTATTAAACAAGGTCCTCACCTACCCACAACAGGGATCTAAGGACCAGTAGCTCCACTCAGTTCACCCAGCCACCTGCGACAGGGGTCCAAAGATAAGTGGTACCTCCCAGTCCTTACAACCAAAAATTTTGGGTGCCCATGGTCCCTCTGCAGAAACACCCATCAGCACGCTCTAGGGAACAGAGACACATTTTCCTCAGAGACACTTGGGGGTCAGTTCTCAGCCCCCTGTCTTGGTCAGATCCTGACCCCCTGCTGCAATCAGATACTGGTATATATGCCAATCACCCCTGCCCCTCTAAGACTGTAAGACAGAGCCTGTACCACACACTTGATATCAGCTACCTGGAAACCTGAGCTGAATTCATACAAGAAAAGTGAATGGACTCCTAGACTGATATACATGATAACAGCTCTAGCCAGCTGGGGACAGGACACCAGAGCTCAAAAGGTGAAAATAATCAAGCTAGCTCACTCAAGCAACCCACAGGAGTATACCGAAACAAAACAAAGCAAGTAGCTACAACATAGTAAGCAAGCATAAACTAATACAATAACTTATAGATGGCTCGGCGACAACAGTGAATATCAAGTCACATAAAGAAACAGACCATGATCCTCTCAACAGGCTCTCAAAATAAAGATCAAGGGATCTTCTAGAAGAAAGTGCATTCCTGGAATTACCAGATGCAGAATACAAAAGTTTAATGTACAGAACCCTTCACGACATCAGGAAGGAAATGAGGCAATACGCAGAACGAGCCAAGGAACACACAGATAAAGCAACTAAAGAAATTAGAAAGATTATTCAGGAACATAATGAAAAGTTTAATAAGCTGGAAAAATCCATAGACAGACAGCAATCAGAAATTCAGGAGATTAACAATAAAATTATAGAATTAGATAACTCATTAGAAAGTCAGAGGAGCAGAATTGAGCCAGTAGAAGCTAGAATTTCTGAACTAGAAGATAAATCACTTGGCACTAATACATTTGAAGAAAAATCAGATAAAAGAATTAAAAAAAATGAAGAAACCTTAAGAATCATGTGGGGACTCTATCAAGAGAAATAACCTACGAGTGATTGGAGTACCAGAACAGGGAGGGATAACAGAATATACAGAGAAAATTGTTGAAGATTTGTTGGAAGAAAACTTCCCTGATTGAGAAAGATGAGAAGATATCTATCCAAGATGCTCATCAAACTCTACATAAGATAGATCTTAAAAGAAAGTCACTAAGACATATTATAATCAAGCTTGCCAAAACCAAAGATAAAGAGACAATTATAAGAGCAGTGAGAGATAAAAGAAAAGTCACCTACAAAGGAGAGCCAATAAGAATAAGCTCGGACTACTCGGCAGAAACCATGCAGGCCAGAAGGCAATGGGATGACATATTTAAAAAATTGAAGGAAAAAAATTGCCTGCCAAGAATCATATATCCATCAAAACTGTCTCTTAAAAATGAGGGTGAAATTAAGACATTTCCAGATAAACACAAGTTGAGGGAATTCTTGAAAACTAATCCAAAACTACAAGAAATACTAAAGGGATTTCTTTCGTTACAAAATCAATAATATCAGGTTTCAACCCAAGACTAGAACACTGGGCAGAGCAATCAGAAGTCAACCCAGACAGAGAAATCCAAAAACACAAAGCAAGATTAAAAAAAAAAAAAAAGTCCAATACAGGGTAACGGCGATGTTATTATATAAAAGAAGACAACGTTAAAATAATAAAGAGGGACTAAGAAATGTAATCATACACCTTCCATATGGAGAGGAAGATACGGCGATACAGAGCAATAACGGTTAGTTTTAAATTTAGAAAAATAGGGGTAAATAATAAGGTAACCACAAAGGCGATAAACTATCCTACTCATCAAAATAAAATACAAGGGAAAAATACAGACTCAGCAGAAACAAAATCAACAACAACAAATATGAGGAAAGGGCAATATATAAAGAAAATCTATTCCACACATAAAATCAAGTGGGAAAAAGAAACTGTCAACACAAGAAAAGACATCAAAATGATAACACTAAATTCATACCTATCCATAATTAACCTGAATGTAAATGGACTAAATGCACCAATAAAGAGACAGAGTGGCAGAATGGATTAAAAGACAAGATCCATCTATATGCTGCCTACGAGAGACACACCTTAGACTTAGAGACACAAACAAAAACTCAAAGGATGGAAAAAAATATATCAAGCAAACAACAATCAAAAAAGAGCAGGAGTGGCAATATTAGTTCTGACAAAATAGACTTTAAAGTTAAATCCATCAGAAAGGATAAGGAAGGATACTACATAATGATTAAAGGGACAATACACCAAGAAGATATAACCATATTAAATATTTATGCAACCAATGTCAGGGCTGCAAGATACATAAAACAAACTCTATCAGCATTGAAAAGTGAGATAGGCAGCTCCACAATAATAGTAGGAGATTTCAATAAACCACTTTCGGTGAAGGACAGCACATCCAGAAAGAAGCTCAATAAAGACACAGAAGATCTAAATGCCACGATCAACCAACTTGACCTAGTAGACTTATACAGAACACTTCACCCAACAGCAGCAAAGTATACTTTTTTTTCTGGAACACATGGAACATTCTGTAGAATAGACCACATATTAGGTCATAAAGCAAGCCTTAGCAGAATCCAAAACATTGAAATGTTACAAAGCATCTTCTCTGACCATAAGGCCATAAAAGTGGAAATCAATAACAGGAAAAGCAGGGAAAAGAAATCAAACACTTGGAAACTGAACAAAACCCTGCTCAAAAAAGACTGGACTATAGAAGACATTAAAGATGGTATAAAGGAATTCATAGAATCCAATGAGAATGGAAACACTTTCTGTCAGAACCTTTGCAACACAGCAAAAGCGGTGCTCAGAGGCCAATTTATATCAATAAATGCACATATCCAAACAGAAGAAAGGGCCAAAATTAAAAAATTATCTCTACAACTTGCACAAATAGAAAGAGAGTGACAAAAGAATCCATCAGGCACCAGAAGAAAACAAATAATAAAAATTAGAGCTGAACTAAAGGAAATAGAAAAAAGAAAAACAATTGAAAGAATTAACAAGTCCAAAAGCTGGTTTTTTGAAAAAATCAACAAAATTGATAAACCACTGGCCAAACTGACAAAGGAAAAACAGGAGAGGAAGCAAATAACCCAAATAAGAAATGAGATGGGCGATATTACAACAGAGTCAACTGAAATTAAAAGAATCATATCAGATTACTATGAAAAACTGTACTCAAACAAATTTGAAAACCTAGAAGAAATGGATGAATTCCTAGAAACACACTACCTACCTAAACTAACACAAACAGAGGTAGAACAACTAAATAGACCCATAACAAAAGAAGAGATTGGAAAGATAATCAAAAAACTCCTAACAAAAAAAAGCCCTGGTCCAGACGGCTTCACTGCAGAGTTCTACCAAACTGTCAGAGAAGAGTTAACACCACTGCTACTAAAGGTATTTCAGAGCATTGAAAAGGATGGAATACTCCCAAACTCATTCTATGAAGCCACCATATTCCTGATACCAAAACCAGGTAAAGACACCACAAGAAAAGAAAATTATAGACCTATGTCCCTCAAGAATGTAGACGCAAAAATCCTCAACAAAATTCTAGCCCATAGAATTCAACAACGTATCCACAAAATAATTCACCATGACCAAGTGGGATTCATATCAGGTATGCAGGGATGGTTCAACATTAGAAAAACAATTAATGTAATCCACCACATAAATAAAACAAAAGACAAGAATTACATGATTTTATCAACTGATGCAGAAAAGGCATTTGACAAAGTTCAACACTCATTCATGATAAAGACTCTCAGCAAAATAGGATTAGAAGGAAATTTTCTAAACACAATAAAGGGCATTTATACAAAGCCAACAGCCAACATCATCCTAAATGGAGAGAGCCTGAAAACATTTCCACTGAGATAGGGAACCAGACAAGGATGCCGTTTATCACCACTCTTATTCAACATTGTGCTGGAAGTTCTAAGCAGAGCAATCAAGCTAGACAAACAAATAATGGGCATCCAGACTGGCAAGGAAGAAGTAAAGGTATCTCTATTTGCATATGACGTGATCTTATACACAGAAAAACCTAAGGAATCCTCCAGAAGACTACTGAAACTGATAGAAGAGTTCAGCAGAGTATCGGGATACAAGATAAACATACAAACATCAGTTGGATTCCTCTACACCAACAAAAAGAACATTGAAGAGGAAATCACCAAATCAATGCCATTTACAGTAGCCCCCAAGAAGATAAAATACTTAGGAATAAATCTTACCAGAGATGTAAAAGACTTATATAAAAAACCTACAGTAGACTTTTGCAAGAAACCAAAAGAGACTTACATAAGTGGAAGAACATACCTTGCTCATGGACGGGAAGACTTAACATTATAAAAATGTCTATTCTACCTAAAGCCATCTATACGTTTAATGCAATTCCGATCAAAATCCCAAGGACGTTCTTTAATGAGATGGAGAAACAAATCGCCAACTTCATATGGAAGGGAAAGAGGTCCCGGATAAATAAGGCATTACTGAAAAAGAAGAACACAGTGGGAGGCCTTACTTTACCTGATTTTAAAAACTATTATACTGCCACAGTAGTCAAAACAGCCTGGTACTGGTACAACAAGAGACAAATAGACCAATGGAACAGAATTGAGAATCCAAACATAAATCCATCCATATATGAGCAGCTGATATTTGACAAAGGCCCAAAAACAGTTAAATGGGGAAAAGACAGCCTTTTTAACAAATGCTGCTGGCATAACCGGATATCCGTCTGCAAAAAAATGAAACAAGACCCATACCTCACTCCATGCACAAAAACTAACTCAAAACTGATCAAAGACCTAAATATAAAACCTAAAACGATAAAGATCATGGAAGAAAAAATAGGGATGACGTTAGGAGCCCTAATACATGGCATAAATAGTATACAAAACATTTTTTTTAAATAATTTTTATTGTACTTTAAGTGAACTTTTACAAATCAAGTCAGTCTGTCACATATAAGCTTATATACACCTTACTCCATACTCCCACTTACGCTCCCCCTAATGAGTCAGCCCTTCCAGTCTCTCCTTTCATGACAATTTTGCCAGTTTCTAACCCTCTCTACCCTCCTATCTCCCCTCCAGACAGGAGATGCCATCACAGTCTCAAGTGTCCACCTGATACAAGTAGCTCACTCTTCATCAGCATCTCTCTCCAACCCATTGTCCTGTCCCTTCCATGTCTGAGGAGTTGTCTTCGGGAATGGTTCCTGTCCTGGGCCAACAGAAGGTTTGGGGACCATGACCACTGGGATTCCTCTAGTCTCAGTCAGACCATTAAGTCTGGTCTTTTTATGAGAATTTGGGGTCTGCATCCCACTGTTCTCCTGCTCCCTCAGGGGTTCTCTGTTGTGCTCCCTGTCAGGGCAGTCATCAGTTGTGGCCGGGCACCATCTAGGTCTTCTGGTCTCAGGATGATGTAAGTCTCTGGTTCATGTGGCCCTTTCTGTCTCTTGGGCTCATAGTTATCGTGTGACCTTGGTGTTTTTCATTCTCCTTTGATCCAGGTGGGTTGAGACCAATTGATGCATCTTAGATGGCCGCTTGTTAGCATTTAAGACCCCAGATGCCACATTTCAAAGTGCGATGCAGAATGTTTTCATAATAGAATTATTTTGCCAATTGACTTAGAAGTCCCCTTAAGCCATAGTTCCCAAACCCCTGCTCTTGCTCCGCTGACCTTTGAAGCATTCAGTTTATCCCGGAAACTTCTATGCTTTTGGTCCAGTCCAGTTGAGCTGGCCTTCCGTGTATTGAGTATTGTCCTTCCCTTCACCTAAAGTAGTTCTTATCTACTAACTAATCAGTAAATAACCCTCTCCCACCCTTCCTCCCCCCCGCCCCCGTAACCACAAATGTATGTGTTCTCTCAGTTTATCCTATTTCTCAAGATCTTATAATAGTGGTCTTATACAATATTTGTCCTTTTGCCTCTGACTAATTTCACTCAGCATAATGCCTTCCAGGTTCCTCCATGTTATGAAATGTTTCACAGATTTGTCACTGTTCTTTATCGATGTGTAGTATTCCATTGTGTGAACATACCACAATTTATTTAACCATTCATCCATCGATGGACACCTTGGTTGCTTCCAGCTTTTTGCTATTGTAAACAGAGCTGCAATAAACATGGGTGTGCATATATCTGTTTGTGTGAAGGCTCTTATTTCTCTAGGGTATAGTCCGAGGAGTGGGATTTCTGGGTTGTGTGGTAGTTCTATTTCTAACTTTTTAAGAAAACGCCAGATAGATTTGCAAAGTGGTTGTACCATTTTACATTCCCACCAGCAGTGTATAAGAGTTCCAATCTCTCCGCAGCCTCTCCAACATTTATTATTTTGTGTTTTTTTGGATTAATGCCAGCCTTGTTGGAGTGAGATGGAATCTCATCGTAGTTTTAATTTGCATTTCTCTAATGGCTAATGATCGAGAGCATTTTCTCATGTATCTGTTAGCTGCCTGAATATCTTCTTTAGTGAAGGGCGTGTTCATATCCTTTGACCACTTCTTGACTGGGTTGTTTGTCTTTTTGTGGTTGAGTTTTAACAGAATCATATAGATTTTAGAGATCAGGCGCTGGTCAGAGATGTCATAGCTGAAAATTCTTTCCCAATCTGTAGGTGGTCTTTTTACTCTTTGGTGAAGTCTTTAGATGAGCATAGGTGTTTGATTTTTAGGAGCTCCCAGTTATCTGATTTCTCTTCATCACTTTTGGCAATATTTTGTTTTCTGTTTATGCCTTGTATTAGGCCTCCTAAGATTGTCCCTATTTTTTCTTCCATGATCTTTATCGTTTTACTCTTTATGTTTAGGTCTTTGATCCACTTGGAGTTAGTTTTTGTGCATGGTGTGAGGTATGAGTCCTGTTTCATTTTTTTGCAAATGGATATCCAGTTATGCCAGCACCATTTGTTAAAAAGACTATCTTTTCCCCAATTAACTGACTCTGGGCCTTTGTCAAATATCAGCTGCTCATATGTGAATGGATTTATATCTGGGTTCTCAATTCTGTTCCATTGGTCTATGTGCCTGTTGTACCAGTACCAGGCTGTTTTGACTACTGTGGCTGTATAATATGTTCTAAAATCAGGTAGAGTGAGGCCTCCCACTTTCTTCTTCTTTTTCAGTAATGCTTTAGTTATCCGGGGCTTCTTTCCCTTCCATATGAAGTTGGTGATTTGTTTCTCCATCATTTTAAAAAATGTCATTGGAATTTGGATCGGAAGTGAATTGTACGTATACATGGCTTTTGGTAGAATAGACATTTTTACTATGTTAAGTCTTCCTATCCATGAGCAAGGTATGTTTTTCCACTTAAGTAGGTCCTTTTTAGTTTCTTGCACTAGTACTTTGTAGTTTTCTTTGTATAGGTCTTTTACATCTCTGGTAAGATTTATTCCTAAGTATTTTATCTTCGTGGGGGCTACTGTGAATGGCATTGATGTGGTGATTTCCTCTTCGATGTTCTTTTTGTTGATGTAGAGGAATCCAAGTGATTTTTGTATGTTTATCTTATAACCTAAGACTCTGCCAAACTCTTCTATTAGTTTCAGTAGTTTTCTGGAGGATTCCTTAGGGTTTTCTGTGTATAAGATCATGTCATCTGCAAATAGAGATAATTTTACTTCCTTCTTGCCAATCTGGATGCCCTTTATTTCTTTGTCTAGCCTAATTGCTCTGGCTAGGACCTCTAGCACAATGTTGAATAAGAGTGATGATAAAGGGCGTCCTTGTCTGCTTCCCGTTCTCAAGGGAAATGCTTTCAGGCTCTCTCCATTTAGAGTGATGTTGGCTGTTGGCTTTGTATAGATGCCCTTTATTATGTTGAGGAATTTTCCTTCAATTCCTATTTTGCTGAGACTTTTTATTATAAACAGGTGTTGGACTTTGTCAAATGCCTTTTCTGCATCAATTGATAAGATCATGTGGTTTTTGTCTTTTGTTTTATTTATATGGTGGATTATATTAATGGTTTTTCTAATATTAAACCAGCCTTGCATACCTGGTATAAATCCCACTTGGTTGTGGTGGATTATTTTTTTGATATGTGGTGAATTTTATTGGCTAGAATTTTGTTGAGGATTTTTGCATCTATGTTCATGAGGGATATAGGTCTGTAATTTTCTTTTTTTGTGATGTCTTTACCTGGTTTTGGTATCAGGGATATGGTGGCTTCATAGAATGAGTTAGGTATTATTCCATCCTTTTCTATGCTTTGAAATACCTTTAGTAGGAGTGGTGTTAACTCTTCTCTGAAAGTTTGGTAGAACTCTGCAGTGAAGCCATCCGGGCCAGGGCTTTTTTTTTTTTTTTTTTTTTTGGAGTTTTTTGATTACCTTTTCAATCTCTTTTTTTGTTATGGTTCTATTTAGTTGTTCTACTTCTGATTGTGTTAGTTTAGGTAGGTAGTGTTTTTCTAGGAATTCATTCATTTCTTCTAGGTTTACAAATTTGTTAGAGTACAATTTTTCGTAATAATCTGATATGATTCTTTTAATTTCAGTTGGGTCTGTTGAGATGTGGCCCATCTCATTTCTTATTCAGGTTATTTGTTTCCTTTCCCGTATTTCTTTAGTCAGTCTGGCCAATGGTTTATCAATTTTGTTAATTTTTTCAAAGAACCAGCTTTTGGCTTTGTTAATTCTTTCAATTGTTTTTCTGTTCTCTAATTCATTTAGTTCAGCTCTAATTTGTATTATTTGTTTTCTTCTGGTGCCTGATGGATTCTTTTGTTGCTCACTTTCTATTTGTTCAAGTTGTAGGGACAGTTCTCTGATTTTGGCTCTTTCTTTTTTTCGTATGTGTGCATTTATCGATATAAATTGACCTCTGAGCACTGCTTTTGCTGTGTCCCAGAGGTTTTGATAGGAAGTGTTTTCATTCTTGTTGCATTCTATGAATTTCTATATTCCCTCCTTAATGTCTTCTATAACCCAGTCTTTTTTCAGGAGGGAATTGTTCAGTTTCCAAGTATTTGATTTCTTTTCCCTAATTTTTCTGTTATTGATTTCCACTTTTATGGCCTTGTGGTCTGAGAAGATCCTTTGTAATATTTCAATGTTTTGGATTCTGCAAAGGTTTGTTTTATGACCTAATATGTGGTCTATTCTAGAGAATGTTCCATGTGCACTAGAAAAGAAAGTATACTTTGCAGCTGTTGGGTGGAGAGTTCTGTATAAGTCATTGAGGTCAAGTTGGTTGATTGTAGCAATTAGGTCTTCCATGTCTCTATTGAGCTTCTTACTGGATGTCCTGTCCTTCTTCGAAAGTGGTGTGTTGAAGTCTCCTACTACAATTGTGGAGGTGTCTATCTCACTTTTCAGTTCTGTTAAAGTTTGTTTTATGTATCTTGCAGCCCTGTCATTGGGTGCATAAATATTTAATATGGTTATATCTTCCTGGTCAATTGTCCCTTTAATCATTATGTAGTGTCCTTCTTTATTCTTTGTGGTGGATTTAACTTTAAAGTCTATTTTGTCAGAAATGAATATTGCTGCTCCTGCTCTTTTTTGCTTATTGTTTGCTTGATATATTTTTTCCCATCCTTTGAGTTTTAGTTTGTTTGTGTCTCTAAGTCTAAGGTGTGTCTCTTGTCGGCAGTATATAGACGGATCGTGTTTCTTTATCCAGTCTGAGACTCTCTGTCTCTTTATTGGTGCGTTTAGTGCATTTACATTCAGCGTAATTATAGATAAGTACGTGTTTAGTGCTGTCATTTTGATGCCTTTTTATGTGTGTTGTTGAGAATTTCATTTTTCCACTTACTTTTTTGTGCTGAGATGTTTTTCTTTGTAGATTGTGTGTTCCTCATTTTCATAGTATTTGACTTTATGTTTGCTGAGTCGTTATGTTTTCTTGGTTTTTATTTTGAGTTATGGAGTTGTTATACCTCTTTGTGGTTACCTTAATATTTACCCCTATTTTTCTAAGTAAAAACCTAACTTGTGTTGTCCTATATCACCTTGTATCCCTCTCCCTATGGTAGTTCTATGCCTCCTGTATTTAGTCCCTCTTTTTGATTATTGTGATCTTTTACATATTGACTTCAATGATTCCCTGTTATGAGCGTTTTTTTTCTTTTTGAAATTAGTCTTAATTTGTTTTTGTGATTTCCCTATTTGAGTTGATATCAGGATGTTCTGTTCTGTGACCTTGTGTTGTGCTGGTATCTGGTATTATGTGTTTTCTGACCAAACAATTTCCTTTAGTATTTCTTGTAGCTTTGGTTTGGTTTTTGCAAATTCTCTAAGCTTGTGTTTATCTGTAAATGTTTTAATTTTGTCTTCATATTTTAGAGAGAGTTTTGCTGGATATATGATTCTTGGCGGGCAGTTTTTTTCCTTCACTGCTCTATATATGTCATCCCATTGCCTTCTTGACTGCGTGGTTTCTGCTGAGGAGTCCGAACTTATTCTTATTGATTCTCCTTTGCAGGAGACCTTTCTTTTATCCCTGGCTCCTTTTAAAATTTTCTCTTTATCTTTGGTTTTTGCAAGTTTGATGATAATATGTCTTGGTGTTTTTCTTTTTGGATCAATCTTAAATGGGGTTCGATGAGCATCTTGGATAGATATCCTTTCGTCTTTCATGATGTCGGGGAAGTTTTCTGCCACCACATCTTCAACTATTCTCTCTGTGTTTTCTGTTATCCCTCCCTGTTCTGGGACTCCAATCACACGCAAGTTTTCCTTCTTGATAGAGTCCCACATGATTCTTAGGGTTTCTTCATTTTTTTAAATTCTTTTATCTGATTTTTTTTCCAGCTATATTGGTGTCAATTCCCTGGTCCTCCAGATCTCTCACTCTGCATTCCAACTGCTCGAGTCTGCTCCTCTGACTTCCTATTGCATTGTCTAATTCTGTAATTTTATTGTTAATCTTTGGATTTCTGAACGCTGTCTCTCTATGTATTCTTGCAACTTATTAATTTTTCCACTATGTTCTTGAATAATCTTTTTGAGTTCTTCAACTGCTTTATCAGTGTGTTCCTTGGCTTTTTCTGTAGATTGCATTATTTCATTTCTGAGGTCATCCCTGATGTCTTCAGACATTCTGTAATTAGTTTTTTATATTCTGCATCTGGCAATTCCAGGATTGTATCCTCATTTGGGAAAGATTTGGATTCTTTAATTTGGGGAGTTGTAGAAGCAATCATGGTCTGCATCTTTATGTGGTTTGATATCGGCTGCTGTCTCTGAGCCATCACTAAGATATTGTAGTGATTAATTCTATATTTGCTCACTGAGTCTTATCTTGTTTTGTTTTCTTTCAATATATGTAGATGGGCTTCTAGATTGCGCTGTCTTGATTGCTGTAGCCTTTGAATCACTTATGTCCTTTTACCAACTGGTTTGGACTGTTACCAGATATATAAGCCTAAGAGTCCATTCACTATTCTTGAGTAGAATCTGATTTCGTATCACCAAGTGTGTGGTGCAGACTGTCACCTATCCACCTAGAGAAGTAGTGGTGATAGTTGTGTGCACCAGATTCTAGTAGCAGCAGGTGTTCACACTCAAGGGGGGACAGGATGCTGACAGGCTTCCCCCAAGTGCCAGTGAGGTAGGTGGGTCTCTATTCCTAAAGCACTTTGGTGGGTGGGCTCTCCAGCTGTACCTTAGGCCCCCAATGCAAGTACCTCTACAGATTGGTAGGTGTCACCCTCCTTAGACCCCTAAGGCCGGAGGCTAGGTGGCCTGGGGGGAGTTTCAGCCCTCAGTTCCCTGTTGTGGGTCAGTGAGCACCCTGTTGAATATGCAGAGATATCAGACCTGGAAAACTTGTCTTTCCAGTAATCCGCTAAAACAATTACATTCAGATCCCTATCAGAAATGCCTTTGCATTATATAGTCACCTTGTTCCCTGTAGGGATGAAAGCCTAAGACTGTGGATCACATATGCTTGGCTGGAGCTGGTTCTGTGCTTTTAGTCCAATTAGGGAAGGATTTTTGGTCCCTGGGTTTTTTGTAGCTGCTTCTCTCAGGCCAGGAGAATGGGTTAGGAAAAGACCAAAAAAAAAAAAAAAAAAGAAAGAAAGAAAGAAAAACTGCAGCACAGATCACTCTCTGGCTTAGGAAATTCCAATGTTAATGAAGCTGCCTGGGAAGGGGAGGGGAGGGTTCAGATAAATAGGAGAGAGTAGCACCCCGGAATATGGACAAAGTTACTTATCTTGCTTGGGATGACTGTTTTATCTGAGATTCCCGAGGGTTGCGTCGACTGTGTGCTCTGGCTGGGTAGAGATTGCCCCTGAGGGTCAGGCCCACGTCCGGTGCTTGTGCTGTCTCAGAAGCCGTGTTTAGTTCCTCCGCTTCCAGTCCAAAGCCCAGCGCCAAGGTTCCCCAGCTGGGACGCCATACTCCCGGCTCCAAAACCAGTAGCTGCCTCCCGGTGACTTCTCCTCCTGTCAGCCGCATCACTGCGCTGCCTGCGTGCACTGGCTGTTCTTCCCCCGAGGTCAATTCTGGGGGCTAGGGCTGCGTCCCGTGGTTGCGCCATCTCAGGATGCCGTGCTCAGCTCCCCTCTGCCCAGTCCAAAGCCTGGTACCAAGGTTTCCTGACTGGGACACTGGCTCCAGGCTCCAAAAACAGTTGCTGCTTCCCCGTTGTTGTTCATTCTCAGTCTCTGTCACTCAGGTCAACTCTTTAGATCTATGTTTGATGGTCAGGGTTCGTAGATTGTCATGTATGTGATCGATTCACTTGTTTTTCTGAGTTTTTGTTGCAAGAGGGATCCGAGGTAGCTTCTACCTAGTCAGCCATCTTGGCCCCGCCTCCATGGAAGTTCAGGACCACTCAGGATGCAGCTTTTCTGTCAGGACAGCCTCTTCTCAGCCTTGGCCGTGAGCATACCTCTCAGTATACAAAACATTTTAAAGAACGTAGAAGAAAAACTTGATAACTGGGAGCTCCTAAAAATCAAACACCTATGTTCATCCAAAGACTTCCACAAAAGAGTAAAAAGGTTATCTAAAGACTGGGAAAAAGTTTTTAGCTATGACATTTCTGATCTGTGCCTGATCTGTAAAATCTATGTGATGCTGCAAAAACTCAACTGCAAAAAGACAAATAGCCCAATTAAAAAATGGGCAAAGGATATGGATAGACACTTCACTAAAGAAGACATTCAGGTAGCTAACAGATAAATGAGGGAATGTTCACAATCATTAGCCATTAGAGAAATGCAGATCAAAACTAAAATGAGATTTCATCTCACTCCAACAAGGCTGTCATTAATCCAAAACACACAAAGTAATAAATGTTGGAGACGCTGTGAAGAGATTGGAACACTTCTACACTGCTGGTGGGAATGTAAAATGGTACAACCACTTTGGAAATCGATTTGGCACTTTCTTAAAAAGCTAGAAATAGCACTGCCATAAGATCCAGCAATCCCACTCCTTGGAATATATCCTAGAGAAATAAGAGCCTTTACCCGATCAGATATATGCACACCCATGTTTATTGCAGCTCTGTTTACAATAGCAAAAAATGGAAGCAACCAAAGTGCCCATCAATGGATGATTGGGTAAATAAATTATGGTATATTCACACAATGGAAGACTACGCATCGATAAAGAACAGTGAGGAAACTGTGAAACATTTCATAACATGGAGGAACCTGGAAGGCATTATGCTGAGTGAAACTAGTCAGTTGCAAAAGGACAAATATTGTATAAGACCACTATTATAAGAACTTGAGAGGTAGTTTAACCTGAGAAATAGTTTAAACCACATTCTTTTGTGGTTACGAGAGCGGGGAGGGAGGGAGGGTGGGAGAGGGGCATTCACTAACTAAATAGTAGATGAGAACTATTTAGGTGAAGGGAAAGACAGCACACAATACAGGGGAGGTCAGCACAATTGGACTAAACCAAAAGCAAAGAAGTTTCCTGAATAAACTGAATGCTTCAAAGGCCAGCGTAGAAGGGGCAGGGTTCTAGGGACCATGGTTTCAGGGGACACCTAAGTCAATTGGCATGATAAAATCCATTAAGAAAACATTCTGCATCCCACTTTGAAAAGTGGCGTCTGGGGTCTTAAATGGTCGCAACCACCCATCTAAGATGCATCAATTGGTCTCAGCCCACCTGGATCAAAGGAGAATGAAGAACACCAAGGACACAAGGTGATTACAAGCCCAAGAGACAGAAAGGGACACATGAACCAGAGACTACATCATCCTGAGACCAGAAGAACTAGACGGTGCCCAGCTACAACTGATGACTGCCCTGACAGAGAACAGAACAGAGAACCCCTGAGGGAGCAGGAGAGCAGTGGGATAAAGGATACAGACCCCAAATTCTCATAAGACCAGACTTAATGGTCTGGCTGAGACTAGAGGGACCCCGGTGGTCATGGCCCCCAGACCTTCTGTTGGCCCAGGACAGGAACCATTCCAAAGCCAGCTCTTCAGACATGGATTGTACTGCACAATGGGTTGGAGAGGGATGGTGGTGAGGAGTGAGCTTCTTGGATCAGGTGGACACTTGAGACTATGTTGGCATCTCCTGCCTAGAGGGGAGATGAGACAGTGGAGGAGGTTAGAAGCTGGTGAAATGGACACGAAAAGAGAGAGCGGAGGGAGAGAGTGGGCTGTCTCATGGGGGGAGAGTAATTGGCAGTGTGTAGCAAGGTGTATATGGGTTTCTGTGTGAGAGACTGACTTGATTTTTAAACTCTCACTTAAAGCACAAAAAAATTACTTAAAAAAAAGCTAGAAATAGAAAAGCCATATGATCCAAGAATCCCATTCCAAGGCATATATACTAGAGAAATAAGAGGCATCATGCAGATAGACATATGCACACCTATGCTCATTGCAGCATTATTCACAATAACAAAAAGATGGAAACAAGTGCCCATCTGCAGATAAATGGATAAACAAAACACCTAGTGGAATACTACACAATGATAAACAACAATATGAATAGGAAAAAACATCTCACAACATGAATGAATCTGGAAGGCATTACACTGAGTGAAATAAGTCCGTCACAAAGGAGAAATATTGCATGAGACCACTATTATGAAAACTCAGAGAAAGGCTTACACACAGAAAAAAAACAATCTTTGATGGTTACAAGGGAGGGGAGTGGGGGGGCAGGGGAAATCACTACCTGATAGCCAACAAGTGTTAACTTTGGTGAAAGGAAAGATGATACACAATATAGGGAACATCAATACAACTTGATGAAGGCAAAGCCATAGAAGCTCCTAGATGCATCCAATCACCTTAATGGACCAAGTTACTGGGACTGAGGACTGGCAAGGGGGTGGGGGGCCTGGTCTCAGGGGACATCTAGGTCAATTGGCATAACATAGTTCATAAAGAAAATGTTCTACATCCTACTTTGGTGAGTAGTGTCTGGGGTATAAAAGCCTGTGAGCAGCCATCTAAAAATACATCTATTGGTTCCATCATGTTTGGAGCCAAGGAGAATGAAGAAAACCAGAAACAAAAAGAAAGTATCAGTCCTAAGGACTAATAGACCACCACATGAAAATAGTCTCCACCAGCATGAGACCTGAAGAAACAGGTGAAGCCCGGCAACCACCACCGAACTCTTTGACAGGAATCACAATAGAGGGTGCTGGACAGAGAGGAAGATAAATGTAGAACAAAATTGAAATTCACAAAAAAAAGACCAGATTTACTGGTCTGTCAGAGACTGGAGGAATCCACAAAATCACGGAGCCTAGAAACTCCGTCGACTCAAATCTGTAGCCACTCCTGAAACACACCTTTCAGCCCAAGATTAGATAAGCCCATAAAACAAACAATAATAACACACGTGAGAAAGTGTTCCATAGGTCTATCAAATATACGAGACATAATTGTCAACACCTGCCCAAAGGCAAAGATGAGAAGGCAGGAAGGGACAAGAGAGCTGGACGAATGGACACGGTGAACCCAGGGTATAAAAGGAAAGGGAGAGAGTGCTGACACATTGCAAGGATTGAAACCAATGTCAAAAACAATTTCTGTGTAAATTTTTGAATGAGAAACTGTGCTATAAACTTTCACTTAAAATACAGTTAAAAAACAAAAACGAAAACAAAACTCTCCCAGGAAACCTGGCCTGGTCTCTGGCTTGCAGGGTTCCCAGCCTTACAGATGAGTAAGAAAGGTCATTTTCTGGCAGACTCAGTAGCCTTAAGATGTTTTGAGATCTCAAGGAGAGGGCGAATCTCCCAAATCTATGTGTGCTTTTGTTGCGTATCTTTGAGTTGATTTTGACTCCTAGTGACCCTGTGTGACAGAGTAGGATTGTTCCATAGACTTTCCTTGGTTATAACCTTTATAGGAGAAGACTGCCAAGCCTTTTCTTCTATGGAGCAGCAAGTAGGTTCAAACAGCTGACCTTTAGGTTAGCTGTCGAGCCCTTAAATATTGCACCACCAGGTATCCTTAAATCTGTGAGTACTTCAGGGGAAATCTGGTGGCATGTTTGTGGCTTGGCTTGCTAGCATGGAGGGATTTTACAAATTTAATTTGAGATGCCTTATGAAAATATCCAGCAGAGGAAATGTAAAAGGCCAAATGAATAATTCCTGTTTTTGCTGGACCTATATATATACTTATAAGCAGCCTTATTTTAATATCAAGGACAACCTTGCTTAGAGATTATCTTTGATCAAAAAGAGGGTGACTATACAGAGAGATTTTATATTTCAATATAAAATTATAGCATTTCCTTGTGTTCTATCGGATTCTGGTCCTACCATTGTCTTTTAGTATTTTACATCACTATGTAAAGTACAGGCAACTAAGGGTTTTATTTTCTGCCTGTAAGTTGGATGGATTACTTCTAGATAGTTTATGCTGTTCCGTATGTGTCCATACACAATCATTTACCCACAGGAAGAATAGGAGTATGAGAGAGACTATGGCTCTAGAAGCAAGAGAACAAACTATTGCTGCTTTAGATGCAGCATGAAATTGAAGTTGGAAAGAGCATATAACCAAAAGCAAATTAACAGGGTGCTCAGTTATGGGAATAGCTCCCTTTGTCTCAGGAGCCAGAATTTCTAGCCTGAGAAGATACACTTCAGGATTACAAATAGTATTAGAAAAGGTAGCATTACAAAGAAAAGACTCAGTTTCACAACTCAGACAAGCCAGCCTTTCCCCATCTTAAGGACTATCTAAATTCCAGAAATGACTTTACAGAATAGACCGGCTTTAGGTTCCGTGATGACCTCACGGGGGGATGTTTGTGCTTTGATCGGGTCACAATGCTGTGTGTCCATAAATGACACCCAGCAGGAAATTTATCAAAGTGAAGCCCATGCACAGGCAGCAGCGGAAAGGGCTGAAGTAAAGGCAGAAAGTCCAAGGAACTGATTCTGCCATCTAAATCTCAGTTCTTGGGGTCTGTGTCACAGAGAAACTTTTCAAACCTTGGGTATTGTCCTCTTTGTCACTTTCACTATAATAGCCTTCTTCAAATACATAATCTCCAGGATCTTAAGTGCATATGAGTAACTGCTAAGACTACAGAGGATGTCCAAAGTCATCAGTCAACAGAAGATAATGGAAAGCCAGGATCAGACTCCAGGATGCTCACATGAAGTTCTCCGCTAAATGCTGATGAAGATTCTTGCTCAAGCTCTATTTGACCAAGAAATGGGCTGGTGAAGGAGAGAAAGTGAGAACCAGAGAAATGGACAGATTCCTCTGTGTTCCTAGGAAAATTCACAAAGATCATTGGCCAGTGTGGAATGTACTCAAGAACAGCTAAACAAGAATAAAGACACACAGTGGAGACACAGTGATGATGAAACTGTGTAATCCTGCCTGGTGACATGGTATCAATTAACCAAAAACTTGCTTGAAGTTTATCTTGACCAAAGAGATTAATTTTACCCAATGTGTTTTGGCCTTTTCTCTTCTTATAAATAATCCTTGAAGTGACTTGAGTAGCTGAGGTACCCTTATTAATGAAAAACTTCAAGCAATTACTCTAAAATAAGTGTGAGAATGTAAGGACGAAGGGAAACTAGTTTAATGAAAACAGAACAACCAGAACTGAAATAATGAAAATGTTCTGGTTTTGGGAAAAATTGAAACTATGTAACTGAACAATTTGTGTAGAAATTGTTGAATGGAACCCTAAACTTCTTTGTAAACCATCACCAAAAACACAATAAAATATTACAAAAGATCAAAATAAACTCTAGACAAACATGTGAGAATTTGTGAAAACGGATAGAGGCTGGCCAGGGCACAGATATCACCTGGTGGCCATGTTAAGTAACCTTAGGAAGGTCAGGGAACATGATTCCACTTAATCATGCTAAGATTAGCTTTTTTAGATAATCATCTGCTTGTATTTCTTCTTTCTCATTAAAAAACTCAGTGTAATGGGCATATAATAAGTCTCCTTATTAATCTGAAGAAAGTGGTCTGCCTCCCTCTATGCACAAAATTAACTGTTCGAATAAACTCTAAATGCTTTAATTTCTTTTACTTTGATTATTTTGACAGGATAAATTAATGAACACACATAAAAACCTGAGTATACAGTGGGAAACAAACACACAAATTGATGTAAAATATAATGACAGATAGTGATAAAAGCAGGTGTTTTGCTGCTAGAATTTTCACCTTCCCTATGGGATACCTGTGAGGAGATCACGTGTTTGATTCCTGGCCAATGTACATTATGCTTAGGCATCATCCTGAATAGTAATGTGAGGGCTGCCCTTTGGCAGCCATCTTGTGCTTATGAACAAGAAGAATAAGGGAAAGGTCCAAAGAATTTCAGAGACTTGACATGACACTCAAGCCTCTGACCTGTTATTAGCAGCTGCCTACCTCCAGAGTTCTTTTTATGTGAGAGAACAAACCTTCATTCCTTTTTAAACCACTATCAGTTTGGTATTTTATGATTTGTAGGAGAGGATACTTGTGATGCAGGGGATCAGTTCTTTATTTTATGTATATATATACTTGTTTTGAGTCTTTGGTTTTCTGAAAAGACCCTTTTTTCTCTTCTCAAATTAAACTGAATAAAAAATATGAGTGGAAAATCAGTTTAACTTAGTTTTTTGTTACTTTTCTATTTTCTTGTACTTTCCCATATTGCTTTTAAGGAGCACAATGCTATCATTTTTTCCTGGTTCTGTCTGTAGATACTATTTTCCTTCTGTAATCTCTTAGGATCTTCTCTTTACAACTGGTGTTGGAAATTTTATCATAAAAAATATTATTTACTAAGATTTTCTCCTGTTCTCTTTATTGTGTCTGTTAGCTCCATTGCATTACTTCTCATATGTGCTTATGTTTGTCTTTCATATTGGGGCTCTCCTAAAATGTATCCTGAGCTTAGCTCAGTGTTCACATTTCAGATAGAGACTCTAAGAAGCCACTGTGTGTGTGGGCAAGGGAGGGGGTCATCAGTAAGTGAACCTTCACTTTACATAATGGGGCTTAGTGGGCAAACAACTCTTTTTTTTCTTACTGAAATTTTAAAACCATAGATCTTTTTCTAAAATTATACAACTTCCAGAGAAGGACCTACTGATCTCTTGCTTAGCTAGGGAGGTATTGGAAGAGCCTGACTACCAACATTCTGGAAGCTTCTTTGTTCTTATCACAGCCTTAGCTCTACATACTTCATAGAACATTTTCTCCATGTTGGGAGACTCACACTCATCCTACTTGAAAGTTTTTATTAAGTCATGAGATAATCAAATATTATTATTTTGAATAATTCCAACATTTAGTTTTTAACAATTGTAACTAGACTGTTTTGAGCCACTTGTTTTTAGAAAAAAAAAAAAAAATGACCTCCTTGCTTGCACATAGAATGGATGCACAAAATAAAACATGTTTCAATTTCTTGGTCTTTTGATTATTTTAACAGTTGTGAAACAATTGTGGATAATTGAATTTGATGAAATTCTCTGAAGTGCTGGGAAAATATATATATATATATATATATATATATATATATCATTGAAAATGGCGTAACCTTGATGAAGTTTAATTGGGATTTGTGGAAGAGGAAGAATCAGTGACCCAATGAGTGAGGTTCAACAGCACATTGCCCTGGGTGTCGAGCTGCTTGGTGGGAAGGGACTGAGAGGACTGAGCTGGGTCCCTGGTGGGTCAACCTCTCCCAGCCCCAAATCCTTTCTACTGAGCCGTCATTTCCCAAAAGTCCTGCAACTAATAAGTCCCAGTGGAATTTTTACAGCCTAATTCCTGACAATCTAGTACCATCTTTTTCCTGATGATCTTGGAAGAACCAAGGGTACTGAGGCTCCTCG
The DNA here is from genome assembly GCF_030014295.1 of Loxodonta africana. Lineage (NCBI taxonomy): Eukaryota > Metazoa > Chordata > Mammalia > Proboscidea > Elephantidae > Loxodonta > Loxodonta africana. Next base: position 89,338,222 of record NC_087348.1, read on the forward strand.
GCAAAACCATTTTCTCCTGATAGATCTTCTAGTTCTATTAAGGGCCAGAGGCCACAGTGCACAAAAACCAGAGGACCCTGTCCCAACTATTTAGGGGTTAAAAAAAAAATCCTCCTTCACTCTCTGCCCTAACCTCCAGAGCTCCTGAGTGAGCCACCTTCCTGAAAATTTGTCAAGGGTCACTACAAGAGGGTTCTCAGTCTCCACCTACCTTGACTGTTCTTCAGAATGCAATCCTGTTCATTGTTGGCATGTTAGATTATTCTCTGAGTCCTCCATTCCTATCAGGACTGACATGTATACTCTTGTGACAATTTAGAGCTAGAAAATCATAACGAGGGTAACGACGGTCTTTCCAGTTGAATTTGTTTCTGGTCAGGAGATGATGCCTGCCACAAGGCCCAGGCCTCGCATGAAAAATAGCTGGGTGCACACATGGGTCAGCATAGATAATTGTGCTAAAAGCATGGTTTGATTTCTCTGTAGTTCACTTATACCAGTGGAACTTTTCTGCATCTTCGAGGTACCTGCACCAAGGGCCTTGTGGAAAGCAGGCATGTGTGCCTCTTGGGACACAGCCTGTACTCAAGCACAGACAGAATCTCTTTACTCACAGGTACTCAGGCTTCCTAAAATGGACTACGTTGCTGGAGGGAGAAAATGATGACCTACATTGCAGCTCCCCAGGCCTCACATCTTGTGATGCGAGAACCCTCCTCTCAGTCCTTTCAGAACAACCCTCATCTTCTGTTCTCATCACCCACAAAGAATCTTTCTAGACCGCTTTCAACTCAATATTATGGCTCTCAGAAAGAAAGCTTGAGAAATTTGGAGGTATCATAAATTAGTACTAACATGGGAGGTGGGTGGAGTGTAATGATTTTGACAACCTCTCTGTTTACACATTGAAAAAAAACAAATCTTTTAAGACTTTTTGGGGGGCCTGATGGGAAATACTGAAAGAGAAGTTTTAAGTATAAACTTTTCATTGAGAATTAGATTTTGGGAAATTTTAACATTTGGTTAAATAGAATCACAGTTTATGGAGTAACAGGATTTGGATATCTATATAACGAAGGGACAATAAAAACATTTTAAAAGTAAATATAGGAGGTGATATGACTGTAAACAAAAGATACAACTCATCTTTTTCATAAATGACAAGGTTTTGTTTTTCTTAATCCAGGACATGATAAGGTCAACATAAGATCAGGAATTTATCCTGAAAACTCCTAGAATATTTGCCTCAGGCAGATTTCAAAGATGACAAAGATAGGCTTTTACAGCTTTTTCTAAGAGCAGGAAACCCTGGTGACTTAGTGGTTAAGTGCTATGGCTGCTAAGCAAGTGGTTGGCAGTTTGAATCTGCTGGGCACTCCTTGGAAACTCTATGTGGCAGTTTTGCTCTGTCCTATAGGGTCTTGATGGCGCTGGGTTTGGTTTTTTGTTTTCTATGACAATCCAGTAATTAAAGAAAATTTTGTCAATTCAACTAAAACAAAACCAAATTCTAGCTTTGCATACTATTTGATACTAAAAGTTGTAAAAAATCCTGTCAAGTTTTAGCTTTGAATATAAGAACATCCCTTTACCACAAAGCTTCTACTACTTTACAAAAACACAGAGCTTTTCCACACATTTTTTTTTCTCATTCTAGAACAACTAAATTTTCTACCTTAGAACAAAATTACTTTGCACTTTTATCGGACTCCATCTCGTACACTTTGCCTAATCTAGCCAAAATCCAAGATTTTAAATTACCAAAAAGATCTTGGAAACAGTGTTTATGCTGTTGTACTAAAAACATAGTTACTGCTGAAATAAATTTTTGTCATGACAAATTCACTTTCATTAATTTCTGGGAATACTGGGACTATTTAATTTTTTAAATGCTCCCTAATCTTATATCCATTAAAAAAAGCTCCTATAAAGATATTATAACTTAATTGGTAATACAATTCAGAGTTGAAAAAAATACAACATTTACACACTTAACATACACCCATATAGATATGAGAACAGAAAGGGTAACATTTACTTCTCCTGAAGTCAAGTATTTAACCTCATCTACTGAGTGTTTTAAAGAAATTATCAGAGAGGCAATTGTTTTGTCTTTTTGAAGCCACAGTATATCAATCAAAATAAGCACCCAGTACGTCTGAGATGTGTGGAATGCCCTTACGTCCAGTTCACTGCTTAAATAAAGCAGTTTGCCTGTCTTGAAAAATCTCCAAAGTATCCACTGCACTCCCAAATGATCCTGTGTTAAGTTACGCCATTTAGAAAGAAAGCTGCAAAAATTAGGAGTGAGAGAACACAAAAACAGCAGGACTTCTTCCAGAAATAGGAGAGAGTTTAGCCTTAAATGATCCTATGTGAGCTACCAAGTTTGGTAGGAATGTAATGCTCATAGATCTTGTTTCCTGGGCCACATCCTGATTATTGGCTACCTCCCAACGTAGACCTGACAGCCTGTATTCTCCGGCAAGTGGAAAACCAGGCAGAAGGCTCTCTCTGAATCAAAGGCAAGTTCTCAGGACAAAAACAAATTGAAAGGCGAACCTCATCCAGTTTTACAGGTGACCCACACTAAAGTTTGTCCAAGTGGAAGCTGGTCTGGTAAGAACTGAAATTAGCCTATCAATGAGCGTGGCTCGAACAGACTGAAGAAGCCTACACCTGTGTTCTAGCCTATGATTCTCCTTTTTATGACAAACAACATTCTTGGACAGTACGAAATAATAGAGTAACAGTAGGAAAAAAGAAATCAAAGCATACAGTGTTTATTTACTCAGCTAATTCTGTGCACACACAGGGAGACCTCTCTGTGCAGACAAAGAGGGAGACTCATCTTAGGCCAGTTACAGCAAGTTTCTAAGGAGAAAGTGGAGGAAATATAGATGAAAATTAAATAAAAGAGCTAACCTTAGCATGATCAATTTGAAGCATGTTCCTTGCCTTTCTTGAGGTTAGTCGATATTGGCCACTAGATGGTGTTTATGGCTTAGACAACCTCTGCCCATTTGCTCAAATTCTTAAGTGTTGTCAGGAGGTTTCAAATAAAAAAGACACCTCACCTTCTCAAGAAATTCCAAGGGCTATTTCTCAGGGAAAATAACAAAAGCCAAATTACATTGGGTAAAGTTAAATTCTTTGTATAAGGTAAACTCTAAGCAAGGGTCTGGGAAGTCATGTCACAAAAAGGGATTTGTACAAGTTGATTTTCCCTGTGTCCCCAATGTGTCTCATTCTTCCTGTTTTTGTGTTTTTGGGTGCATTCCACATTGGTCAGTGACCTGTGTGAATTTCCCCATGTACTGAGAGAAATCTGTCAGTTTCTCTGGTCCTCAGTTTCTCTGTTTAGCAATCTCCAGTCATTCAATCAATATCTGAACTGATGAGTGAGTGTTCATTTACCCTATATTATGTAATGACTATGTTGAGAACATGGAAGGGGAATATGTAAGAGAGAGCTGAATTCTCACCTATTGCATAAGTAATTCCATAGATAATGTGTAAAAATGATGATTCAGAAATAATGATACAAACTTGTAATTTCATAGAGGTAAAACCCAACAAATTCCTGAAGTAGTTGACAGTGGCTATAGACGATGGGTAAAGGTATCTGGAGGTTTGCTGAGTTTTTTAACAAGCACTTCATGCACATGGAGCCCTAGTGGCAGAGAGGTTAAGGGCTATGGTGAGCTATGGCTGTTGGCCAAAAGATCAGCAGTTCCAATCCGCCACGCACTCATTAGAAACACTATGGGGATATTCTACTCTCTCCTGTAGAGTCATTATGAGCCAAAATCAACTCTGGCAATGCATCTGGTATTTTTTTGGTATGTGCGCATGCAGATCTTATCTAACCACCTGAATCTCAGACAGTTCAGGACAAGCTTCCTAGAAGAGGTCCCATTTCATTTACTCCTCATGGCTTGTTCAACAGGCATTCCTTCCTCACTTCTGAAAGTGTGCAGTTAAAATCACTGGTCCATTCTACATCCAAAATTCTTTCCTGGAAGTCCATGAAGCCCACATGGTCACCAGGAGGTCCCCCTCATATTGTTGTTGGTGTTAGGTGCTGTAGAGTCGGTTCCGGCTCACAGCGACCCTATGCGCAACAGAATGAAACACTGCCATCTTTACAATCGGTGTTATGCTTGAGCTCATTGTTGCAGCCATTTTGTCAACCCGCCTCGTTGAGGGTCTTCCTCTTTTCCACTGACTCTGTACTCTGCCAAGGATGATATGCTTCTCCAGGGACTGGTCCCTCCTGACAACATGTCCAAAGTATGTAAGATGCAGTCTCGCCATCCTTGCCTCTAAGGAGCATTCTGGTTGTGCTTCTTCTAAGACAGATTTGTTCGTTCTCTTGGCAGTCCATGGTATATTCAATATTCTGTGCCAACACCACAATTTAAAGCCGACAATTCTTCTTCAGTCTTCCTTATTCATTGTCCGGCTTTCACATGCATATGATGTGATTGAAAATAATATGGCTTGGATCAGGCACAGCTTAGTCTTCAAGGAGACATCTTTGCTCTTCAACACTTTAAAGAGGTCCTTTGCAGCAGATTTAACCGATGCAATGCATCTTTTGATTTCTTGACTGCTGCTTCCATGGCTGTTGACTGTGGATCCAAGTAAAATGAAATCCTTGACAACTTCAATCTTTTCTCCATTTATCATGATGTTGCTCATTGGTCCACTTGTGAGGATTTTTGTTTTCTTTATGTTGAGGTGCAATCCACACTGAAGGCTGTGGTCTTTGATCTTCATTAGTAAGTACTTCAAGTCCTCTTGACTTTCAGCAAGCAAGGTTGTGTCGTCTGGATAATGCAGGTTGTTAATGAGTCTTCTTCCAATCCTGATGCCCTGTTCTTCTTCACATACTTCAGCTTCTCGGATTATTTGCTCAGCATAGGGATTAAATAGGTATGGTGAATGAATACAACCCTGACGCACACCTTTCCTGACTTTAAACCAATCAGTATCCCCTTGTTCTGTCCAAACTACTGCCTCTTGATCTATGAAAAGATTCCCCACGAGCACAATTAAGTGTTCTGGAATTCCCATTCTTTGCAATGCTATCCATAATGCTAACCACACAGACGAATGCATTTGCATAGTCAATAAAATACAGGTGAACATCCTTCCGATATTCTCTGCTTTCAGCCAGGATCCATCTGATATCAACAATGATATCCCTGGTTCTCATCCTCTTCTGAAACCAGCCTGAATTTCTGGCAGTTCCTTGTTCATATAGTGCTCTAGCCATTTTTGAATGATCTTCAGCAAAATTTTGCTTGTGTGTGATGTTAATGATATTGTTTTATAATTTCCACATTCGGTTGGATCACCTTTCTTGGGAACAGGATAAATATGGATCTGTTCCAGTCAGTTGGCCAGGAAGCTGTCTTACATATTTCTTGGCATAGACGAGTGAGCACCTGCAGGGCTCCATCTGTTTGTGGAAACATCTCAATTGATATTCCATCAATTCCTGGAGCCTTGTTTTTCACCAATGCCTTCAGAGCAGCTTGGACTTCTTCCTTCAGTACCATCGGCTCCTGATTATATGCCATCTCTTGAAATGGTTGAATGTCAACTAATTCTTTCAGGTGTAATGACTCTGTGTATTCCTTCCATTTTCTTTTGATTCTTCCTGCGTCTTTTAATATTTTCCCCATAGAATCCTTCACTATTGCCACACAAGGCTTGAATTTTTTCTTCAGTTCGTTTTGCTCCAGAAATGCCAAGCATGTTCTCCTGTTTTGGTTTTCTATCTCCAGCTGTTTGCACATGTCATTATAGTACTTTACTTTGTCTTCTCGAGTCGTCCTTTGACATCTTCTGTTCAGTTCTTTTGCTTTATCGATTCTTCCTTTTGCTTTAGTTGCTTGACATTCAAGATCAAGTTTCAGAGTCTCCTCTGACATCCATCTTGGTCTTTTCTTTCTTTCCTGTCTTTTCAATGACCTCTTGCTTTCTTCATGGATGATGTCCTTGATGTCATTCCACAACCCGTCTGGTCTTTGGTCACTAGGGTTCAGTTCGTCAAATCTATCCTTCAGATGGTCTCTAAATTCAGGTGGGATGTACCTAAGGTCATATTTTGGCTTTCATGGACTTGCTCTGATTTTCTTCATTTTCAGCTTGATTTTGCATATTAGCGATTGATGGTCTGTTCAACAGTCAGCCCCTGGCCTTGTTCTGACTGATGATATTGAGCTTTTCCAGCTTCTCTTTCCACAGATGTAGCCAATTTGATTTCTGTGTGTTCCATCTGGCGAGGTCCATGTGTACAGTTGCCGTTTATGTTGGTGAAAAGGTATTTGCAATGAAGAAGTTGGTCTTGCAAAATTCTAGCATTTGATCTCTGGCATTGTTTCTATCAGCAAGGCCATGTTTTCCAACTACTGATCCTTCTTCTTTGTTTCTAACTTTTGCATTCCAGTCACCAGTAATTATCAATGCATCTTGGTTGCATGTTCAAACAATTTCATACTGCAGGAGCTGATAACAATTTTTTATTTCTTCATCTTTGTCCCTACTGGTTGGTGTGTAAATTTGAACAATAGTCATATTAACTGGTCTTCCTTGTAGGCATATGGATATTATCCTATCACTGACAGTGTTGTACTTCTGAATAGGTCTTGAATTGTCCTTTTTGACAACGAATGCAACACCGTTCCTCTTCAATTTGTCATTCCCAGCATAGTAGAGTATATGATTCTCTGATTCAAAATGGCCAATACCAGTTCATTTCAACTCACTAATGCCTAGGATATTAATGTTTATGCATTCCATTTCATTTTTGACTATTTCCAATTTTCCTAGGCTCATACTTCATACATTCCAGATAATTAATGGATGTTTGCAGCTGTTTCTTCTCATTTTGAGTCATGCCACATCAGCGAATGAAGCTCCGGAAAGCTTTACTTCATCCATGTCATAAGGTCGACTCTACTTTGAGGAGGCAGCTCTTCCCCAGTCATCTTTTGAGTGCCTTCCAACCTGGGGGGCTCATTTTCCAGCACTATATCAATGTTCTGCTGCTATTCAGAAGGTTTTCACTGGCTAATGCATTTCAGAAGAAGACTGCCAGGTCCTTCTTTGTAGTCTGTCTTAGTCTGGAAGCTCAGCTGAAACCTATCCTCCATGGGTGACCCTGCTTGTATCTGAATATTGGTGGCATAGCTTCCAGCATCACAGCAACATGCAAGCCCCCAAAGTACAACACACTGACAGACACATCCAAAATTCTTTCCTGGAAGTCCATGAAGCCCATATGGTCACCAGAATGCCCCACTCATACTTTGTGCTAACTTGGAGCCAGACCAGCCATAGAGGAAGGAAAACAACTGAAAGAACATTCCTTATTTCTAGTCTAGGTTCCTCCAAATTGTCTGGTTCCACCCCCTACTATCTTGTGGTTTTCCAGGCATGAAGTCACAAAGGAAAGAGTTACACTGGAATATTGTTCTGCAGATTTCTGGCTGTGTCACTTTGGGCAAGAGATTTACCCTCTCTGAGCTTCAGTGTCCTCAATTGTAAAAGAGGACGTATGATGTTTCAGGTTGTGTGTCACCTTGGCTGGGCCGTGATTCTCAGTGATTTTGTAGTTATGATGTAGTTTGGCAGTTATGTAATGATATAATCACCTCCATGGTGGTATCTCATATGATGTGATCTCTTCCGTGATGTAATCTGCTGTGAGTAGCCAATCAATTGAAAAGAAGTTTCCTTATGTGTGACTTACATTCAATATATGTGGAATTTCTGGAGAAGCTTACTGGCTTTTGCTCACTCTGCATCCTTCGTTTGGCTCATCACCATGTGAACTCAAGTTCTTGGGACTTGAGCCAGCAGCTGGATGTATTACCTGCTTTTTTTTTTTTTTTTTTATTGGGATTTTGTGGACTCCTAAGTGTGAGATCCAACAGCTTAACGTCTTACCTGCCCATCTCTTGGTTCAGCAGCCCTTGAGCTAATGAGTTAGGAAAAGCCTCCAGGCTGAACCACAGACTTGGGACTTTCTAGTCTCTACAAATGTGTGAGCCATTTCCTTCATATAAATCTCTATATCTATACCTATAAGTATACCTATATTTGTATGCATTGCTATTATTTTTCTATATGTCTGTCTATCTATCATCTATCATTTGTCTATCAATCATCTATCAATCATCTATCTATCATCTATCATCTACCTACTACCTACCTGTCTACCTGTCTATCATCTATCAACTATCTATCATCTATCTATCTATCTATCTATCTATCTATCTATCTATCTATCTATCTATCTATCTATCTATCTATCATCTATCTATCATCTATCTATCATCTATCTATCTATCATCTATCTATCATCTATCTGTCTATCATCTATCTGTCTATCATCTATCATCTATCTATCTATCATCTATCTATCATCTATCTATCAATCATCTATCTATCATCTACCTACCTACCTACCATCTATCTATCATCTATCTACCTATCTATCTATCTATCTATCTATCTATCTATCTATCTATCTATCTATCTATCATCTATCTATCTACCTATCTATCTATCTATCTATCTATCTATCTATCTATCTATCTATCTATCTATCTATCATCTTTCTATCTATCTATCATCTCTCTATCTATCATCTATCTATCTATCATCTCTCTCTCTCTCATCTATCTATCTATATACAAGATTATCTGGTTTTGCTTCTCTGGAGAACCTATCCTAAGACAGGTCCCATTCTTTTGTTTCTTAATCACTTCACATGCATGTGAAATTTAGATAATGAACAAGAAAAACAGAAGAAAAATCGATGCATTCAAACTGTGGTGAAGGTGATGAATGTTGCTTATATTGCAGACCGCCAAAAGAAAGGAACAAATCAGTCTCAGGAGAAATACAACCAGAATGCTCATTAGTAGCCAGGATGGCAAGACTTCAACTTGCTTACTTAGGTCACATCATCAGCAAAGACCAACTGCTAGAAAAAAACCAAGGAAAACCTTTGATAAGATGGATTGACTTAATAGCTAGAAAAATGGCCAAAAACTACCAATGATCATAAAGATGGTATAAGACTTACCAATGTTTTATTCTAGTAAACACAAGGTCATGCTGCATCAGAACCACTCCATAGCAACTAACAGCAACAACATCAGTTGCTATGTTTTAGGTACTGAGGTGAACATACTCAACACAATGCCTGGTACACAGTAGGTGTTTAATAAAGAGTAGTAATGAATTGTTAAGGTTTCTCTTTCCTTGGAGGTTTAAGTTTTGCAAATACTATCATATATAATTTATAGGCTTTGTATATATTACTTTATAGACTACCCATTTAGAACAACACTGTGAGGAATGTCAATACAAAAATTTGATCGATATAGGTCTAATCTAAAATCTATAAAAAGCTGTAGCAACTGAACTACAAAAGGACAAACAATGCAATCACAATATGGGCAAAGGACATGAACAAAATCTTCACCAAAGGGGACATCCAAGTACCCAACAAACAAGAGAATATGTTCCTGATCATTAGCCATTAAAAACCCAAATTCTGTTGCTGTTGAGTCCATTCTGACTCACAGTGTCCCTATAGGACAGAGTAGAAAAGCCCCATAAGGTTTCCAAAGAGCAGCTTGTGGATTTGAAATATCGGCCTTTTGGTGATCAGCCGAGCTCTAATCACTAAAACAAAAAAGTTGTCATCAAGTCAATTCTGACTCATAGCCACCCTATAGGACAGAGTAGAACTGCCCCATAGAGTTTGCAAGGAGTGTCTGGTGAATTAGAACTGCTGACCTTATGGTTAGCAGCCCTAGCACTTCACTGCTATACCACCAGGGTTTCCATAACCACTAGAGGGATGTGAATCAAAACTGCAATGAGATATCATCCTACCTTGGCTGAAAAAGCACTGATTAAAAAGAAAAAAAGAGAACAGGTAACAAATGTTGGTGAGAATGTGGGGAGATTGAAAACCTTATCCATTGTTGGTGTAACTGTAAAATGGTACTCCCATTACGGAAAACAGCATGGTGTTTTCTCAAAAAATCTAGAACTACATCTACCTATGATCTAGCATTCTCACTCCTAGGTAAAAATCAAAAACCAAACAGATTGCTGACAAGTTGATTCCAAATCATGGCAACCCTATAGGACAGAGTAGAACTGTCCCACAGGGTTTCCAAGGAGCAGCTGGTGGATTCAAATTTCTTACCTTTTGGTTAGCAGCTGAACTCTAATCACTGAGTCACCAGGCTCCAGAAATATTTATAAACAAACAAATAAAAAACAAACCCATTGCCATTGAGTTGATTCCTACTCATACCAACCATATAGGCCAGAATAGAACTGGCCCCTACAGTTTCCAAGGAGCACCTGGTGGATTCGAAGTGCTGACCTTTTAGTTAGCACCCATAGCTCTTGACCACTACACCACCAATGTTTCCAAAATATCTATATTTATGTGTCAATACAAATACGTGGGGGAAGGCACATGTATTCATTGAAGATCCAAATATGGATATTCCACAGATACAACCAAACACCTTCCAAGACTGATTTTCAGGGACATCTCAGTCAACTGGCTTAACAGTCCACAAAATCATGATCTGCAATTTTGTAAAGTGAGTAGGGTTTGGAGTCTTAAAAGCTTTCAGGCTGCCGTCTAAAACACAAAGACAGGTCTCTACTGCCAGGAGCAAGAATTAAGAAGCTAAGCAACGGCTCAGATAAGAAACAAGTCTTCACAAGCCACAACCTCATCTACTCTGAGACCAAAGAAGTAAATTGTTCCTGGCTGCCATCACTGGCTGTTCTGACAGGGTCACAGCAGATGGTCCTGGATAGAATGAGAGAAAAATGTGAAACAGAACTCAAATTCTTATTTAAAAACCAGACAATCCGGAGCAGTAGAAGACAGAGGACTCCCTGAGACTATCGCTCTGGTACACTCTTTAAGCCTAGAACCTAGCCTTTGTTCCGGGATCACTTTTTAGTGAAATAGAGTGGCACACGAATTAAACAATATTACCTGTAAGGTGGGTGCTCTACTTAAGAACCATAGTATGAGTTGAAAAGGTCAACAATCACCCCAAAGCAAAGATGAGAAGACAAGTAGGCAGGGCAACTTGAGTACTGGAAATGGAAGAAACACCACAATGAAAGAGAATGTCCACACACTGTGATTAATGTGACTAATGTCACTGAATAATTTATGCAGTAATTGCCAAATGGGACTCTAACTTGCTGGGTAAACTTTCACCAGAAACTGAAGTATTGTTTTTAAAAATCCAGTCAATAAATCGGTTAGTGTTAAAAGGCTTAATTGAGTACAAAAACTTTTCCCAAACACAGACGACTCCTCCAATGAGATGAGCTCTTCATATTATAATTTTTATCATCTTATATACAGTACAAACTGTGAGTAGATTTTCAAAAAAGGGACAGTTTAAGTGAATTCTTGTCATTCACTTAATCAGCAGGTGGTGGGCTATTAAGTGTGGGGTTTTAGATTGGGTTGGTTTATTAAGCTTGTGTGTCTGCATTCTAAGGGCTAGTTAGGTTTTATCTAAATATTTAAACATTTCCCAGGACTTTGTCACCATAATAAGTTGTTAGTTTCTGGTAAGGGTTAACAGTTAAGTTTAAATAGCGAAGGGGTCAATTTTCTTTAACAGACGTATATTATCACTCCTATTTTACAGAGGACAAATAGGAGGTCCTGAGACAGAATATATTGTTAACCCAGTTTATTTTTACTTCATATGTTCTTGTGAATTCAGGCTATGGGTGGCGATAATATACGTCAGACACATTTCAGAGCCACAGCTCTGGAGAATGACTGGGAAGGTGGCTGGGACGGAAGAGTAGCCTATACCTTCAAGAAAGCCCCTTCGTGTGCCTGAGGCCAGCTCCTAACTGCAACCTCTACCCACCACTCCCCACACTGACCTATAAGTACGCATACCCCTTCCTCACAAGTTCTAGTCTCAGGTGCTCTCACTTGGCTCAGAGACACAGGGATGACCAGCATCTTCCTAGAGCAGGTGCTTCACACTGTATTTCTGTCCTTTGGAGACCACAGTGTACAATTTAAAAAGAAACCAAAACAAAAAATGTACTTCAGGCTCTGCAGTCAGAAGCCTGTGTATTAGACCCCAAGAGGTTACTCACTGAATGACCGTGGACAGGATATTTAACCTCCCTTACCCTTTTCTCACTTGTAAAAAGAAGATAAAATGTTCAGGTGAAGATGAATATGGTATTAATTTTAAGCACAGTACCTGTCAGAAGTTGACAAATGAAAATAGTTCACCAGAGAGAATTGGGTTGAGCACTGGAGTTTGAACAGCTGAGGCCTCCCTACGTTCTGGAAAGATGCTCCAATAAATATTAAATGCTTTATTTTCTTTGTACATTGATTATTTTGACAGGAAGAACTAAAGAATATACATATAAAACCTGATGGTACAGGTGAGACACAAGCACACAAATTTAAATATAATATAATGCAGACAGCGATGAAAACAGGAGGCAGTGGTGCTTCAGTACTAGAGCTTTCACGTTCCTTATGGGAAACCCATGAGGGAGTCTGTTCAATTCCTGAAAGGTGGGCCTCATGCTCAGGCAGCACCCTGAATATGAATGTGAGGCAGCCGCTTTGTGACTCCAAACAACAAGAACATGGGAAAGGGCAAAAGGATTTCAGTGACTTGACTTTGACTTTTAAGCCTCTGACCTGGTATTAGCAACACCCTTCCTCCAGAGTTCTTATTATGTGAGAAAAGAAGCCCTTATTTTTTTAAACCACCATCAGTTTGGTACTTCATGACTTGTAGGAGAGGGCACTACTGGTACAGGGAATCATGTCTTTATTTTATTTTATAATTATTGTTACATTTTTCACTCTTTGGTTTTCTGAAAAAATATTTATTCCCTTTTGCAACTGAACTGAATAAAGAAGTATGGGTAGAAAATCATTTTCATTTAGGCTTTTTTTTTTTTTTTTAATTCTCTGTTTTCTTCTAGTGTCCTATGTTATTTTTGAGAACTTAAATGCTATACTTTTTTTCCCTGAACCTTTCTACAGACACCGATTTTCTCTCTGTAAGCTCTTAGTATCTTCTCTGTATCCCTGGTGGTTGGAAATATTATCATTAAGAATATCATATATAAGGGCTTTCATCTGTTCCCTCTGTTGTTTCTATTACCTCCATGGTGTTCCTTCCTTGGCCCTGTGTTCACATTTCAGATAGAGACTCTAAGGAGCCACTTTAAACCCTGTGTGCATGGGCAAGAAGCGGGGGGGTCCTCAGGAAGTAAAACTTCAGTTTAGATAATGGGGGTCAAGTGGGCAAACAAACCCTTCTTTGGTTTTCAAAAGTCAAAATATCTAGGTCTTTTTCTAGAATCATCCAACTTTCCCAGAGAAGGATTTTCTGATCTCTTCCCTAACTAGAGAGGGTTTGGTAGAAGCTGATCAGCCTTCTGGAAGCAGAAAAGAGAAGCAACATAGAGGTCTCATCATTCAACATTTAGAGTTTTACTTAATCCTCCAGGTTTCAGTCTGACATCTTCCTCATCTCTACTCCCTAACCCTGTAGTAGTGGTCTCTGAACAAAGTGCTCCCTGCCCCAACCCTACCTGGTTTAATTTCCCCAAAGAATATGCCTCTCTTCCCCTAAGGGAGTAAGGGTGGGGTTGGTATATAGATGTATGACATGGGGAGCTGGTAGCTGTATATGAGTCTGAACTCAGCAGAGAGGGGGAACCTGAGGTTCTTACTTTTTATTATCTATTCTTATAGGCAATCTTTTTGGTAGAGCAATCCATATAACCCCTGCCTTCTTCTGGTAGTTAATAGGTACGTCAGCATGATTCTTGCCACTGACCCCCTCTTTGGGCACATAGATTTATTTTCTTCTACTCTGCTAAACCAGTTACCTCTCCTCTGACCCTTTAATAAGGAGGCCTTGTATTTCAGTGGTTAAGCACTGGGCAGCTAACCAAAAGCTTGGCCAATGCTACCTGCCCTACAGCTCCACCACAGAAAGAATAGGTGTTCTGCTCCTGTAAAGATTACAGCCTAGAAAAATCTATGGGACAGATCTTCTCCTTTACATGGGGTCTCTATGAATCAAAAAACTACTTGAAGACAGCAAATAGCAACAACCCCCTTGATGCTTCAAATAACACAGTTTTAATCTTACGGGTATGTGCTTGTTTCACACGTAAATATTTTCTGTTTTACAAAATTAATATCTTAATGTTGACTCTTCCTGTCCTGCCCTCCCAAGGCTGAGATCATATTCGCTCTCTCCCAGAAATGCATCTTTTTCTGTTTCCCAATTAAACAGCACCTTCTTGGGCTACCCTTGGTGTCACTAGGGTCACAGCAGCACATTTAAGGAGCTTTTTCTCTTTGCCATGTGTGTGTAGAGTGATTACAGTGTGTGCATATGTGTGCAAAATGGAAATGTTGACCTAGAAGGCCCAGGGGCTCTCACATTGCCGTGGAGACTTCTTCGCCATCCTTCCTTACCTCTCAGCATCAGAGGCCTGCATGTTCAGCACTTTTTGTAGAGTGGTGCAGTACAATTTAAAATTTTTCTCCCCAGGCCCTGGTTATGTACTTTCTAGGTAAACAACACATTTCTTGTAACATCTTACCTCTAGTTGGCCTCCCTTTATGGGAGCTGCCCAAATCCAAGGGAGCCTATATATGCAGGTAGAACAGAATGGAAACCTCAAACAAGTGCAAGCTGTATTGTTATTTACCTGCTCACCCTTGACCAGGAAAGTTGCTGAGTTATTTAGAATATCGGCATCTATCAGGTGGGCATATGCAACACTTTATATTTGCATGTTAGCTCTCCGTTCTAATTCTGTCTCTTCCTGGTCTCTTCACCTCATAGGCATTGCATCTTCCTTAGCTTCTCTGAAAGGAGTCTTGGTGGCACAGTGGTTATGATTTTGGCTGCTAACCGAAAGGTCACAACCTAGCACCTGTTCTTCAGGAGAAAGATGTGGCAGTCTGCTTGCATGAAGACTTACAGCCTTGGAGACACTAGTGGGGCAATTCTACTCTCTCCTATGGTGTTGCTATGAGTTGGAATCAACTCAGCCACAATGGGTTTAGCTTCCCTCATATCTCTGCTCAGCACCACCCACATACAAAATTTAGCTCCTTTTCGGCTTTTCATCCTTTTGCCACCAAAGTCGGAAAAGGCATCTGAGAGTCCAAGGGGTTTTGCAAATCTGGGGTTTAAAAAGAGGGATTTTACACCACCATGTTCTCTTACCACCTTCCCCTCAAGACTCCTCTCCAGACTCTCCAACCTTCAGTTTTCTCTAAAGCCCTAGGAACCACACATCTCCTGGAACCTTAATTTTCTCCTTTTATTATGCAGAACAGTATCCTTCCTTGTCCTTCTCATGGCCCTAGCCCTACCATCTTCATAGATCATGATCTTCGTGCTGGGAGACTCATATTTCTTCTATTTGCAAATTGTTTATTAAATCATGAAAAAACCAAATACTATTTTTGTAAACTAATTCAACCATTTAGTTTCTAGCAATTGTAACTACTCTATACTGAGCCACTTGTTTTTAGGAAAAAAATTATCACCCTGCTTGCATGTAGAATGAGTGTTCAAAAGAAAACTTATGCTTCAATTTCTTTGGTTTTGATTATTTTGATTATATTAATAGTTGCAGAAAAATGTGGAGATAACTGAATTTAAAGAAATTGCTTAATGTGTGGAAAATAAACATTCTTGAAAATGGTGTATACAAGACCGATTTCGATAATATTTTCATTTACCTAGGAATGGAAACTGTGTTCAACATATAAGCTCATTCTAACATTGGTATTGCACATGCATTTTCGGGATGAGAGAAGGTAAAGAGCTATGGGACTACCTATATAACATTTGCAATAGCACTTAGATCATCAAATAACATTTCCACAAAAGAATCCAATAAATTACACAAGGAGAAATTATTATCCCCTTTATATAGATGGAACCCACACGTTTAGGTTCTCTCCTTCTTTCTTTACATCTTGTTTGTTAGAGAGCAGAATCCTTGAAGTAGGCAACTTTCATACTCTCTGTCTTATATCCTTCCTGGTCTGTGGATCCTCTCCTAATCCTTTCCATGTAGTCCATGCTTCATGATGTCTTGTACTCCGTACCCCTGTTCCTAACTTGCCACTCAGAGTAGTGCTGTGCTCAGGGAGCTGACACCTTCTGCCTGGAGGCAGGATGGCTCCACAAGGCCTGCACATCACCTGTAGGCAATGTCCTTACTGAAAGCTCAGAGCAATTTCTTTAGAGGATTTCAACACAGAAAGGCTTTTCCTTGCAACGCAATTCTGTTAAAGCTTTAGATTCTTTGCAAGGAGCCAGTGTCCAGCACTAGCAGTCCTCCACTCTTTGTTCTATTCATGTCTTTTTGTTAACTTCAGTAATTTGAATCATTAAAATAAGGAATATCTTTGTCAGAATTTTGAAATCTACTGGGTCTGAGTCTCCAATAACTGGTGGCAGATTTCCCCTGAGCCCTCTCTGACCTAGTTCCAAGAATTCCTTCTCTATGTCAGTTCTCTTCACTAAATCTTAGTAACTTCCTCACATTAAAAAAAAAAAAAAAAAAAAGGAGAGAACACCAACTCTGTTGCCATTGAGTCCATTTTAATGCATACCAATTCTCTATTACAGAGCAGAACTGCTCCATTGTGTTTCCAAGGAACATCTGTTGGATTTGAATTGCTGAGTATTTGGTTAGAAGTTGTAGCTCTTAAACACTGTGCCACCAGGATTCCTGGAATCACACCTGCCACATATATGGTTAGGTATGTCAAGTAAGGCATACTTTAAAATGAAACCTAAAACCAAGTCCACTAACTGTGTTTCATAGATAAAGTGAGGATTATTCAGGGCATATGTGGTAGTGGGCTACCACACCAAGTTTGAGATCCTCAAATGGCCTAAAATGGCAAAAGAATAAATTTTTAGTCCTTTTAAAATATTTTTGCCTAACGATGCTCTGTGATATTGACAACATAAATGTAGAAGTTTTACTGCCTCTTGGTGTTTAGGTTTTTTTTTTTTTTTACCCCCTTTATTTTTTGTTACCACTTTTTAATTCTTAATGAAAGAAACTCTTGAAAATTGTCCCTGTTTTGGTATATTATCTAATACTTTATGAGACAGAAATTGCTAAGATTGGCATAATAGCACTCATGGGGTTCCTTAGTAGAACTGACAAAGACTAGCACAATTGATACTCTCTTATCACAGTTTTGGGGAGTAGAGGTCATTGAAAAGGTGATATTTGATGAGAGACCTGAGGACAAGAGAGAATGAGTTTGGGGGCTACCTAGGGAAAGTTTTTGAAGAAGAAGGAATAGGAAATGTAAATGTTCTGAAGGAGGAATTTGCTGGGGGTTTTGAAGAATCCTAAGAATGCCAAGATCTACTGGAGTGGAGAGTGACAAGAATTAGATCAGAGAGGTAAAGGGATCTCAGATCTTGTATTGCCTTGAGACAGACTCTTGTAAGGATTTCAGCTGCACTGAGGACAACGGGAAGCCAATGAGAGGTGTTTAGCAGAGGAATGACCTGATCTGCCTATCTTTGAAAAGAGACACTGTGGCTGCAGATGAGGAGCATAAACTATGGCTGCAATGGGTGGTAAGGGAGCCTGGAAGCAGGGAGACTAGGAGGCTATTGCAGCAATGCAGGTGAAGGATGATGGTGACTGCACTAGAGGTAGCACTGGAGGCTGTGATAGGACCAGGCCTGGATAGATACTGAAGGTAAAGTTGACAGAATATATTGATGAAGAGGATGTGGGTTGTGAGAGAAAGAAGAGAGTTGGGCCTGACTCCAAAACTCTGGCCTTATTTATCTTGTGTCTCGGGACACACACAGATGGATGGCCACCTCCACATGCAGACCTGACACTCTCTGTCTTCTGACAAGTAGAAACCAGACAGAAGGCTTTCTCTGGATTAAAGCCAGGCTGTCTGACAAAACCAAAATGGAAGGTAAACCTCCTGTGGTTTTAGATGTGACCCACAGTGAGGTTTGTCCACATGGACACTGGTCTTGTAGGGGCCTTTAACTGGCCTGTCTGTGAGGGTGGCTGTTCCTGCGCCTGTGTTCTGACTTCTACTTCTTCTTTTTTATGGGAAACAACACTTTTAGACAGCACAACACCAAATAGTAACAGTAAGACAAAGACATTAAAGCATATACTTTTTCTTTAATCAATTAGGAGGTGTCCAGAGAGGGAGAACTCTCCATTTAGTTAAACATAAAGATTCATGTTAGGCCATTGCCAGTAATTTTTTTAAGAAAAGAGAGAAAATGTGGAAAAAATTTAGTAACAGGCCAAACTTAGCATGATTAATTGAATCATAATCCTTGCCCTACCTGAGATTAGTCAATTTTGGTCACCTGCTGTGGCCTGTGGCCTGCCCAGCCTCTATTCATTTGCACAAAATCTCACCTGTTGTCAGAAATTTTTAGATAAGAAACTCACCTAAGCTGCTCAAGAAATGCCAAGGGATATTTCAGGACAAAGAACAAAAGCCAAATTACGTTGTGTAAAGTTAAATTATTTCCACATGGTAAATTTTAACCAAATTTGCAGTAAACAAAGTCACCTTACAAAAAAGGAATTTACACAATTTGATAGTCACTGTCTTCACCGTGTCTCCTTCTTCCTGTTTACATGTTCTCAGGTGCATTCCACATCGATCAGTGACCTTTGTGAATTTCACAATGTACTTAGAGAAATCCGTTATCAGTTTCTCTGGTCCTCAGTTCCTCTCTTTTAACAATCCCCAGAGTCACTGAGTCGATAACTGAATTCATGAGTGAATATCGCTTTACCATATATCCGGCAACGACTGTTGAGAACATGGAAGGAAAGGAAGGAAAATGTGCAAGAGAGCTGAATCTTCATCTATGAAAGCAGGAAGACCATAGAGAGTGGCTAAAATTGATGAGTCAGAAATAATGGATTTCAATTTACTATTTAATCACAGTATAAAAATCTTAATACTGTTCAGAGTTGTTATAGAAGATGAGCAAAGCTATCCAGAGGGCTGCTGAGATTTTAATAAGCACTAAGGGCACATTTGGATCTTATCTACTTATCTGAAACTCAGAGAATTTAGGGCAAGCTTCATAGAGAAGTTCCCATTTCATTTGCTTCTCATGGCTTGTTCAACAGGCATTCCTTCCTCACCTCTAAAGGGGAAGAGGCTGAAACTACTGGTCCCTTCTGCATCCAAAATTCTTTCCTTATGTCCCTGAAGCTCACGTGGCTAGTAAGAGGCCCCACTCATGCTTTGTGCTGACTTGGAGCTAGAGCAGCTATAGAGGAAAGAAAATAGCTGAAAAAGTATCGTTTGTGTCTGTTCTGGTTTCCCCCAGTTGCCTGTTTCCACATCCTGCTATATTTTGGCTTTCCGGGCATTAAGTCAAAAAGGAAAGATTTGCATTTGAATATTGTTCTACACATTTATGGCTGTGTGAACTTGGGCTAGAGGTTTACCCTCTATGATTCTCTGTGTCCTCATTTGTAAAAGAGGCCCCAAGTCTTGGTCTTTTTAATCACCTCATAAGCATGTGGAATATGGATAATGAAAAAGAAAGATATAAGAATTGATGCATTCAAAATATGGTGTTGGTGATGAATATTGCTTACATCAATGACTGCCATAAGAGGGTACAAATCAGTCTTAGGTGAAATACAACCAGAATGTTCCTAAGAAGCCGGAATGAGGATAATTCAATTTGCTTACTTTAGTTATATTATCAGGAAAGACCAACTAGAAGGAAAGAGGCAAGAAAACCTTTCCATGAGTTGGATTGTGCTCATTGCTACAACAATGGACACAAACTACTCATGATCAGGAAGATTGTGCAGGACTGGGCAATGTGTCATTCTGTTATATATAAGGTCATCCTGAGTCAGAACCACTCCATAGCAACTAACGACAGCATCAGTTGCTGTTTTAGGCTTCTGAGGTTTAAATGAGACAAGGTAGGTAAGCATACTCAACATAATGCTGGGTACACAGCAGGTGTTTAATGAAGACTACTAATGAATTATTAAGGTTTCCCTTCCCCTGGTGGCATAGTGGTTAAGTGTTATGGCTGCTAACCAAAGGGTCAGCAGTTCAAATCCACCAGGCATTCCTTGGAGACTCTATGGGACAGTTCTACTCTGTGCTATAAGGTCACTTTGAGTTGGAATCGACTCAATGATAGTCAGTTTGTTTTTTTTTGGTTTATCGTATATACTTAATATATAGGGTTCATACATAGTAATTTATAGAACTCTTTACTACAAAACTGTGAGCCATGTCAATATAAAAATCTGATCAATTTAAGGGTCTAATCTCTAATGTGTAAAAAAAAACCCACAACACAACTACAAAAAGACAAGCAACCCAATCACGAAATGTGCAAAGGACATGAACAGAGCCTTTACAGTTCCCATGCAGATTTTATGTGCTATTTGGCATGATTAGTAAGTTATTTTTTTGTGGTCTGGGAAGCTCGGCACTGGGTTTTTTGGGGAAGCTCAAAAAATGTTCCCATGTAAATCAATGGTAACTACGTCTTCACTTTACACCACTTCAACTTGGAAAATTTTCATAAGATCACTCTCCTTTGAAATAGCAGGGGAGACCTGTAGTAAGGGAGAATATGATTTAATGTCATAAAAAGGGGAGAGTAAAAAAGTAAGGAAAAAAATATTTTAG
This sequence comes from Loxodonta africana, assembly GCF_030014295.1. Lineage (NCBI taxonomy): Eukaryota > Metazoa > Chordata > Mammalia > Proboscidea > Elephantidae > Loxodonta > Loxodonta africana. The sequence goes on from NC_087348.1 coordinate 89,359,034, forward strand.
ATAGTTAGAGGCAAGAGCTGTGTCAAAAAAAAAATTTTCATGGAGGTATCATTTGTGATGACACTAGAAAACTGGCTCTCAACCAGGTGTGATCTCACCCAAGGAGGCACTTGGCAATGTCTGGAGACATTTCTGGTTGTCACAACTGGGGAGAGGATTTATTACTGCTATCTTGTGAATGGAGGCCACAAATGCTGCTAAACATAGTAAAATGCAGAGGATGTTGACCCACAACTAAGAACCACCTGGCCCACAATACCAATAGCGCTAAGGTGGAGAAACACTGAACTAGAAGATGGGTAGCATCATGAAAGGCCCTGATTATATGAAGGCATTTACAGATATCTAGAGGTAGAAAGATGGGAAAGTGCAATGTGTTCTGAGGGAGATATAAACCCAGTATTGGTTAAAGTACTGGGAGAACTAGGGTAGAAGATGAGGCTCAGTTTGGGGAAAGTCTTGAATGCCCAAATAAGCAGTTGGTACTTAATTAGCTGCAATAGTATCTTAGTTTCTTAGTGTTGCTAAAACAGGACTAGTACAAGAGAGTGGCTTTAATAAACTGAAATTTATTTCTTCACTGTTTTGAGACTAGAAGTCTAGACTAGAAATCTAGCCTAGGAGGACTTAGCTTAATTAAAGCTTCTGGTTTGTGTTCAGTTGATGTGAGGTAAATCTTGCAGTCCTTAATTCAGGAGTTAAGACTAGACTAGATTTCTATTCTCAAAGCTCATGTAGCGCAAAGCTCATATAGAAGCTCCTTCTACAGGCTCCCTAGTCCTAGCTGCTATCCTACTAAAACTGGGAGGGTATGGCATATTACGAATTACAATTCTTCTACGCCCCCTAACACAATTGATATCTCGTCCACTCCTTACATTCTCACTATGGGGCATAATTATAATCAGCTTTATCTGTCTACGATAAACAGACCTAAAATCCCTTGTCACCTGCTCTTCAGTCAGCCATATAGCCCTAGTAATCATCACTATTTTCATTCAAACACCATGAAGTTTTATAGGAGTCACTGCCCTAATAATTGCTCATGGTCTAACCTCCTCTATACTTTTCTGCATAGCTAAATGTAACTACGAATGTTTCCACAGCCGAAGTATAATTTTAGCACAGGGCCTACAAACCCTCCTGCCTCTAATAGCCATGTGATACTCTTGGCCACACTAAGAAACATAGCACTACCACCCTCAATTAACTTAATCAGAGAAGTATTTATCATCCTAGCATCATTTTCATGATCTAATTTTACTATTCTCATACAATTCAGCATGCTAATTACTGCACTATACACACTTTACATATTAATTACAATTCAAGGAGGAGATATTTCACACCATGCCAAAGCCGTCAAACCCTCATTTACTGGAGAAAATGCCCTAATAGCCTTCCATCTCATTCCCCTTCTACTCCTACTCTAAATCCCAAAATTATCCTGGGATTCGTATACTATAAACATGGTTTAATTAAAACATTAGATTGTGAATCTATTAACAAAAGCTAAAACCTTTTTGTTTACTGAGAAAGAACTCAGGAACTGCTAATTCCTTATACCATACTTAACAATATGGCTTTCTCAATTTGCCGAGGATGGAAGTTATCCGCTGGTCTTAGGACCCAAAAAATTGGTGCAACTCCAAATAAAAGTAATTAATACATTCTCTACTTTCACCCTAACATCACTTATCATTCTAACTCTTTCCATCATTATAACAACATTAGAAGTCTACAAAACACTTTCCCCACTATGTGCAAATAACTGTATATTATGCTTTCATAACCAGTACAATTCCAGCCCTGTATTCATTCAATGAAACCAAGAAGCTCTAATCTCTGACATTGAATAACAAACCACACTCTAAAACTCCCCCTAAGCTTTAAACTAGACTATTTCTCCTTGGTGTTCATTTCTGTTGCACTTTTTGTTACATGATCAATTATGGAATTTTTGCTATGATATATATACTCAGACCTCTTTATTAACCAATTCTTCAAATAGCTACTACTATTCTTAATCACTATAATAACTCTAGTAACTGCTAACAACTTATTCCAATTATTTGTTGGCTGAGAAGGGGTTGACATCATATCTTTCATATTAATTGGTTGATGATACAGACCAACAGGCGCTATCACAGCAGCCCTACAGGCAGTCCTTTACAAGCGTGTTGGAGACGTAGGCTTCGTCACAACAATAGTCTGATTTCTGCTCCACTCAAAGTCATAAGAATTCCAGCAAATATTCCTAACTGACCTAAAAGAAGACTTACTCCCTCTCCTAGGCCTTTTACTAGCTGCAACAGGAAAATCAGCCCAATTCAGGCTTCACCTGTGACTTCCATCAGCTCCCAAACCAGTATGACCCCTACTTCATCCTACCACAATAGTAGTAGCAGTATTTCTCCTCATCTGCTTCCATCCACTTACAGAAAATAATCCCTCCATTCAAACCCTAACACTATGTCTAGGTGCCATCACCACCCTACTCACAGCCCTCTGCACCCTTACACAAAAGGACATTAAAAAATTATCAAATTCTCCACCTCCAGCCAACTAGGCCTAATGATACTCACCATTGGAATTAACCAACCCCAGTAGCCTTCCTCCACACCTGCACACAGGCATTTTTTAAAGCAATATTATTTCTATGCTCTGGTTCTATCATTCACAGCCTAAACGATGAATAAGATATCTGCAAAATAGGCGGACTCTATAAAACCATACCTTTTTCTACAGCGGCTCTCGTCATCGGTAGCCTAGCATAATGGGCATTCCATTCCTGACAGGCTTCTACTCAAAAGACCTTATCATTGAAGCGGCAAACACGTCTTATACCAACACCAGAGCCCTATCAATTGCCCTTATAGCCACCTCCATAACAGCAATCTACAGCACCCGAATCATCTTATTTGCCTTATCGGACAACCACGATGTTCCTCACTAATCCAAATTAATGAAAACAACCCCTTCCTAATTAGTACCATCAAACGACTAATGCTCGGCAGTATTTTCGCTGGTTTTATTAGCTCAGTAAACATCGTCCCACCCACAGTACCACAAATAACCGCGCCTAACTCTCTAAAATTTATAGCCTTAGCAGTTACCTTACTAGGATTCATACTAGCTATAGAACTAAACTCCATAACATATAATCTAAAATTCTATTTTCTACGCTTCCCACATAAATTCTCAAACACACTAGGGTATTACCCAACGATCATTCACTGATCTCCATCTCACCTCAGCCTTCATATAAGCCAAAAGCTATTATCAACAATTATAGACCTAATCTGATTAGAAAAAACTATTCCCAAAAACCTAGCATTTACACAAATACAGCCGCCATTCTTGTGTCAAATCAAAAAGATGTACTCAAACTGTATTTTCTTTCATTTCTACTATTCATAGTCTCAGGCCTATTTATCATTCTGTAACATCCTCAAGTAATCTCAATTATAATGAAAACACCAACAGACAACCCCCACCCAGCTATCATTACTAGTCAACACCCACAATCATATCATGATGACCCACCAGAGTAATCTTCATGAATAAACCCAATTTCTTCACTGTTAAAAATTATTCAGTTCTCCAAGTTATTTGAATCACTGCCCACTAACTCAAACCCCTCACCATCTATTAATCACAAGCCTTTCTATTAATAACCCCACAAGTAATGCACTCAAAACTACAACATTGACCCCCATGCCTCAGGCTATTCCTCAGTGGCCATAGCAGTAGTATAACCAAAAACCATCATCATCCCATCCAAATATACTAAAAACACTACTGACCCCAGAAAAGACCCTCTGAAGCTTACAATAATTCCACACCCTAGCCCACCACTCACAATGAAACCCAATCCCCCATAATAAAAAGGAAAAGGCTTAGAAGAAAATCCAATGAATCCCACCACAAGAAGCACACTTATAATAAAAACGACATACATCATCATTCTTACATGGGCTATAACCATGACTAACGACCTGAAAAGTCACCGTTGTATTTCAACTGCAAGAACACTTAATGACCAACATTTGAAAATCCCACCCACTAATCAAAATTATCAATCACTCCTTCATTGACCTCCTGGCTCCATCAAACATCTCAGCATGAAGAAACTTCAGCTCACTCCTGGGAGCATGCCTGATGAAATCTTAACAGGACTATTCTTAGCCATATGCTACACGTCAGAAACAACAACCGCATTCTCATCTGTCAGTCATATTTGCCGAGATGTAAACTATGGCTGAATTTATCCAATATTTACGCACCAATGGAGCATCCATATTCTTCATCTGCCTGTATGCACGCATGGGACAATGCATTTACTACTGCTATTATTTCAACTCAGAAACTTAAAACATTGGCATTATCCCACTATTCACAGTTATAGTCACTGCCTTTATAGCTATGTACTTCCATGAGGACAAATATCATTCTGAGGTGCAACTGTAATTACTAACCTTCTCTTAGCAGTCCCATACATTGGTACAAACCTAGTCATATGAGTCTGAGGAGGCTTTTCAGTAGACAAAGCAACCTTAACCCAGTTCTTTGCCTTCCACTTTATCCTCCCGTTCATTGTAACCCGGCTAGCAGCAGTCCATCTACTTTTTCCTTCACAAAACAGGCTCTAGCAACCCCATAGGTTTAATCTCAGACTCAGACAAAATTCCATTTCACCCCTACTAAACTATTAAAGACCTTTTAGGATTTTTTTCCTCATCCTTTTACTGTTTATCCTAGCCCTATTCTTTCCAGACGTCTTAGGAGAACCTGGCAATACACACCAGCCTATCCACTAAGCATTCCAGCCCATATCAAACCTGAATGGTACTTTTGACTTGTTTAAGCTATCCTATGATCTATCCCAAACATACTAGGAGTTCTAGCCCTAGTATTGTCCATTCTTATTTTAGCACTTATGCCATTACTGCACACATCTAAATAATGAAGCATAGCATTTAGACCACTTAGCCAAATCCTATTCTGAATTCTAGTAGCAGGCTTAATCACACGTACGCAAATTGGCAGGCAGCCAGTAGAACACCCTTATATCATCACTGGCCAATTGGCCTCAGTTTTATACTTCTCTATCAACTTAATCCTTATACCAATTGCTGGACTAATTGAAAATAGCCTCCTCAAATGAATGCCCTTACGGTATAACAAATTACCATGGTCTTCTAAATCATAAATGAAAACTTATCTTCTAAGGATATTCAGGGAAGAAGCCTGTCACCTCACCATCAGCACCCAAAGCTGAAATTCTCTTTAAACTGTTCCCTGCTTATATAAATATTCACTGTGTACGTCATGCATTACGTGTATTCCCCCACATATAGTACTATTTATGTTTAATCTTGCATGCCCCATACTATGTCTAACCATGCATTACACTGTTTACCCCATGCATATAAGCATGGACATACCATTCATGTTAACAGTCTAAGTATGATAATTACCCATTAATCTATTGTAACCATGACTATTACACTCCCATGTATTCTCTAGAATTGCATAGTACATCTAAGTCCTTGGTCGTACATAGCACATCACTGAGAAAGCTCTAGTCACCATGCTTACCACCTCCCAAGCCTGTTTCTCAATCACCTACCTCCAAGAAACCAGCAACCCACCCAAATCATGCTTGTCTTCTCCCTCCGGCCCCATCAATCGTGCGGTTTTCTGTACTGAATCTATACCTGACACCTGGTTCTTTCTTCAGGGCCATCTCACCTAAAATCGCCCACTCTTTCCCTCAAATAAGACATCTCGATGGACTAACGACTAATCAGCCCACGATCATAACTGTGGTGTCATGCATTTGGTATCTTTTTAATTTGGGGGATGCTGTGACTCAGCTATGTCTGTCTGAGGTCCTAACACAGTCAAGCAATTTGTAGCTGAGCTTAAATTGACTATTACACTCTGGCATGTAGATATAAGGTGCTATTCATTCAATGTTCGAGGACATAGTTTTTTTAAACCTAAATTCCCAGTGCATATGCATACGTATACACAAAACTACTATGCAACTATTTAATGTAAACTCCCCTACCCCCCTTGATTACTCTTAACTCAGTTTCTATAAGCATATTTTTTTATCTTGTCAAACCCCAAAAGCAAGATTATACTATAGATAAAATTAAGAGCATGGCTATATAAACAAACAAGGTCAATCACCAATCAACTGAAATAACTATTTTCACCTGTAATACTAATGTGCCATTTTAAACAATTTATTTTCTTTTGAAGAGCTCTGTCCCTAGATCTAAGTTTACAAACTTTTAGATTTGCTTGAAAATAACTCCTACCTCACCCAGCTTCTACTACTAAGATGTCTTAGGCACCTCTCCCTCCCTGTTAATGTAGCTTAAAACAAAAGCAAGGTGCTAAAAACACCTAGATGAGTTATTCCAACTCCATGAACACAAAGATTTGATTCTGACCTTTTTATTTGACGAGGCCTTGTTAGGATGGTAGAGCCTGGTTATGGCGTAAAACTTAAACATGTGTAAACAGAGGTTCAACTCTTCTTCTTAACAGTGTTTTTAAATAATCTCCTCTCATTAATTATTCCCATTTTACTAGTAGTAGACTTTCTCACTCTAATCGAATGAAAAGTTCTAGGGCACGTACAACTTCGCAAAGGCCCTGGGTTTCTCGGACCATATGGTCTCCTCCAAACTATCAGGGACGAAATTAAATTATTCATTAAAGAGCCTCTTTGTCCCCTAATCTCCTCAAAACTCATATTTATTATTGCCCCCATTCTAGCCCTAACACTAGCTCTAACTATATGTGTCCCCCTTCCAATGATTTACCCTTTAATTAACTTAAATCTAAGCATAGTGTTCATTCTTGCAATATCAAGCCTAGCTGTATACTCTATCCTATGATCAGGTTGAGCACCAAACTCCAAATACGCCCTAATTGGAGCCCTACCAGCAGTAGCCCAAACTATTTCCTATGAAGACTCTCTAGCAATCACTATCCTGTCAGTAATACTAATAAATGGGTCCTTCACATTAATCGCTGTCACCATCACCCAGGAACACCTATGACTAATTTTCCCCTTAGAACCACTAGAGATAATAGGATTACTCTTGACTCTAGCAGGAACTTTGTTTTGGTTTTTCTACCAGAAACTAATCGAACCCCATTCGATCTAACTGAGGGAGAATCGGAACTTGTCTCTGGCTTCAATGTAAAACATGTCGCCGGCCCTTTGTTCTTTTCTTCATAGCTGAGTATGCCAATATCATCATAATAAATGCTCTTACAACTATTCTGTTTCCACACTGTAAACTATAGGCAAATTTGCAGTTAACAAAATCACCTCAAAAATAAGGAATTTATACAATTGGATAGTCACTGCCTCCACTGTGTCTCTTTCTTACTGTTAACGTGTTCTCAGGTACATTCTACACTGGTCGGTGACCTTTGTGAATTTCACAATGTACTTAGAGAAATCTGTCATCAGTTTCTCTGGTCCTCACTTTCTCCCTTTTAACCATGCCCAGAGCCATTGAGTCGATAACTGAGTTCATGGGTGAATATCGCTTTACCATACATCCGGCAATGACTATTGAGAACATGGAAGGAAAGGAAGGAAAATGTGCAAGAGAGCTGAATCCTCATCTATCACAGCAGTAAAGCCATAGAGAATGGCTAAAATTGATGGGTCAGAAATAATGGATTTCAATTTACTATTTCATAAAGGAAAATCACAGTATAAAAACAATACTGTTCAGAGTTGTTATAGAAGATGAGCAAAGCTATCCAGAGGACTGCTGAGATTTTAATAAGCACTAAGAGCACATTTGGATCTTATCTACTCACCTGAAACTCAGAGAATTTAGGGCAAGCTTTGCTTGCCCTAAATTCTCTGAGTTTCAGGTTAAAAAAAAAAAATTTTTTTTTTTTTCATACAGAAGTTCCCATTTCATTTGCTTCTCATGGCTTGTTCAACAGGCATTCCTTCCTCACCTCTGAAGGGGTAGAGGCTGAAACTACTGGTCCCTTCTACATCCAAAATTCTTTCCTTATGTCCCTGAAGCTCACATGGCTACTAAGAGGCCCCATTCATACTTCGTGCTGAATTGGAGGTAGTCCAGCCATAGAGGAAAGAAAATAACTGAAAAAATATTCTTTGTGTCTGTTCTAGTTTCCCCCAATTGCCTGTTTCCACATAGTAAAAAAAAAAAAAAAAAAAAAAAATTTTTTTTTTTTTTTTTTTACTATACTTTGGCTTTCCAGGCATTAAGTCAGAAAGGAAAGATTTGCATTTGAATATTGTTCTACACATTTATGGCTGTGTGAACTTGGGCAAGAGTATACCATCTATAATGCTCCGTGTTCTCATTTGTGAAAGGGGCCCCAAGTTTTGGTCTTTTCAATTGCCTCATAAGCATGTGGAATATGAATAATGAAAAAGGAAGATATAAGAATTGATGCATTCATAGTCTGGTGTTGGTGATGAATATTGCTTATATGATGGACTGCCATAAGAGGGAACAAGTCAGTCTCAGGAGAAATACAACCAGAATGTTTCTAAGAAGCGGGAATGATGACAGTTCAATTTGCTTTCTTTGGTCATGTTCTTAGGAAAGAGGAACTGCTAAGAAAGAGGCAAGGAAACCTTTCCATGAGACGGATTGCACTAATTGCTATGACAATGGACACAAAATACTAATGAGCAGGATGATTGTGCATGACTGGGCAATGTGTTATTCTGTTATATATAAGGTCAGACTGAGTCAGAACCACTCCATAGCAACTAAGTACAACATCATTAGTTGCTGTTTTAGGCTTCTGAGTTTTAAATGAGATAATGTAGATAAACATAGTCAACACAATGCTGGGTGCACAGTAGGTGTTTAATGAATACCAGTAATGAATAATTCAGGTTTCCCTTCCCCTGGAGAGAGACCTTGGTTGCATAGTGGTTAAGTGCTACAGCTGCTAACTAAGAGGTTAGCAGTTCGAATCCACCAGGCTTTCCTTGGAAACTCTATGAGGCAGTTCTTCTCTGTGCTATAGGGTTGCAATGTTGGTAAACATACTCAGCATAATGCTGGGCACACAGTAGGTGTTTAATGAAGACTAGTAATTAATCATTAAGGTTTCCCTTGCCTTGGATGTTTAAGTTTTACAGGTACTATCATATATACTTAATTTATAGGCTTTGAACATGGTAATTTCTACACCCCTTTACTACAAAACTGTGAGGTACGTCAATATTAAAATCTGATCAATATAAGGGCCTTATCTCTAAAATGCATTAAAAAAAAAAACTACAACAACACAACGACAAAAGACAAACAGCCCACTCACAAAATGTGGAAAGGGCGTGAATAGAATCTTCACAGTTCCCATCCAGGTTTTATGTGTTATTTGGCATGATTGGTAGGATATTTTCTTGTGGTCTGGGAAGTTCGAAAAATGTTCCTATGGAAATTAAAGGTAATTACTTCTTTACTTTACACCACTAGGACTTAAGAAAATTTTCATAAGATCACTCTTCCTTGGAATAGCAGGGGAGATATGTAGTGAGGGAGAATATGATTTAATGTTATATCAACCAGCCAACCCACTGCCATCGGGTTGATTCTGACTCATAGCAGCCCTATAGGACAGAGTAGAACTGCCCCATAGAGTTTTCAATGAGCGCCTGGTGGATTTGAACTGCCGACCTCTTGGTTAGCAGCCGTGGCATTTAATCACTACATCACCAAGGTTTCCATTTAACGTTACAGGGGAGAATAAAAAAAAAAAAAAGAAAAAATGTTTTAGTTAGGCAGAGGCAAGAGGTGTATCAAAAAAAATTTTATGCAGGTGGCATTTGAGATGAGACTAGAACAGCGGCTCTCATCTAAGAGTGATCTCACCCCAGGGAGCATTTGGCAATGTCTGGAGACATTTCTGGTTGTCACAACTCGGGAGAGGGTTTATTACTGTTACCTATTGAATGGAGGCCAAGAATGCTGCTAAACCATAGTAAGATGCAGAGGATGTTGACCCACATCTAAGAACCATCCTGCCCAGAATACCAATACTCCTAAGGTAGAGAAACCCTGAACTAGAATATGGGTAGGACCGTGACAGGTCCAGATCCTAGGAAGCCATTTACAGGTTCCAGAGGTAGAAAGATGGGAAAGTGCAATGTGTTCTGAGGCAGATGTAAATGTGGTATTGGGTAAAGTACTGGGAGCACTAGGGTAGAAGATGAGGGTCAATTTGGGGAAAGTCTTGAATGCCCAACTGAGCAGTTCGTACATAATTAGCTGCAGTAGTATCTTAGTTTCTTAGTGTTGCTATAACAGAACTAGTACAAGAAGGTGGCTTTAATAAATTGAAATTGATTTCTTCACTGTTTTGAAACTAGAAGTCTAAATTCAGGGTGTCAGCTCTAGGGGAAGACTCCTTCTCTACCCACCCTGACAGAAAATCCTTGTCTTAGCTTCTCTATCTCTAGTGCTTTTCCTTCTTTGGACATTTCCTCATTGCATCTATCTTCCCTCCTTTTTAGTTCACTTCCCTTTGTGTCTATTCTGCTCTTTATATCTCAGAACTGATTAGGTTTAAGACAATATCTGTAGGGACATGTTCTCATTACCTTATGAAGATAACCCTATCCCCAAATGGGATAATATCCAGAGGTAGAGGCACTTGATATTCAGTACTATGTTGGAGATGTTGATGGGTTCACATTAATGCTAACCCAAGATGCAGTGAAACATAATTTAATTGCACTGGCCTGAGTGGTCTGAAGAATTATTAGGGTTTTTTCTTTTTTCTGATCATCTAAGTCAGTTACCTCTCATCTAAACCTTTAATTAGGAGCCCTCGTAGTCCAAGAGTTAAGCACTCGGCTGCCAACCAAAACCTTGGCCAGTGCTACCCACCCCACAGCTCTGCCAGAGAAAAACTGGTATTCTGTTCCTGTAAAAATTACAGCCTAGAAAACACTATGGGGCAGTTCTTCTCTCCCACATGGGGTCTCCATGAATCAAAAAAGAACTTGAAAACACCAAATAGGAACAATCCCCTTAATGCTTCAAATATCGCAGTTTTAGTCTTACCGTTATGTACTTGCTTCCCAGATAAATATATGTTATTTTCAAAATTAGTATCTTCTTTTTAATTTTTATTGTGCTTTATGTGAAAGTTTACAAATCAAGTCAGCCTCTCACACGAAAAGTTATATACACCTTGCTACGTACTCCCAATTTTTCTCCTCCTTAATGAGACAGCCAACTCCCTCCCTCCACTCTCTGTTCGTGCCCATTTCGCCAGCTTCTAACCCCCTCTGCCCTATCATCACCCCTCTAGGCACATAGTCTCAAGTGTTTGCTTGATCCAAGAAGTTCATTCCTCACCATCATCCCCCTCCAACCCATTGTCCAGTCCAATCCATATCTGAAGAGTTTGCTTTGGGAATGTTTCCTGTCCTGGATCAACAGGAGGTCTGGGGTCCGTGATCACTGGAGTCCTTCTGGTCTCAGTCAGACCATTAAGTCTGGTCTTTTTATGAGAATTTGGGGTCTGCATCCCACTGCTCTCCTGCTTCCAAAGGGGTTCTCTGCTGTGTTCCCTGTCATGGCAGTCATCAGTTGTAGCCAGGCACCATCTAGTTCTTCTGGTCTCAGGCTGATGTCATCTCTGGTCTGTGTGGCCCTTTTTGTCTCTTGGGCTTGTAATTTCCTTGCGTCTTGGTGTTCTTCATTCTCCTTTGATCCAGGTGAGTTGAGACCAATTGATGCACCTTAGATGACCGCTTGCTGGCATTTAAGACCCCAGACACCACTCTCCAAAGTGGGATGCAGAATGTTTTCTTAATAGATTTTATTATGACAATTGACTTAGATGTCGTCTGAAACCATGGCCCCCAAACCCCTGCCCCTGCTATGCTGGCATTTCGAAGCATTCAGTTTATTCGGGAAACTTCTTTCCTTTTGGTTCAGTCCATTTGTGCTGACCTTGCCTGTATTGTGTGTTGTCTTTCCCATCACCTAAAGTAGTTCTTATCTACTATCTAATTAGTGAATACCGCTCTCCTAACCTCCCTCCCTCCACCCTCTCGTAATCATCAAAGAATATTTTCTTCTCTGTTTAAACTATTTTTCAAAGTCTTATAATAGTGGTCTTATACAATATTTGTCCTTTTGCAACTAATTTCATTCAGCATAATGCCTTCCAGATCCCTCCATGTAATGAAATGTTTCAGAGATTCATCACCCTCTTTATCAATGCATAATATTCCATTGTGTGAATACACTCCACACTAATTCTGTCCTATCAACACATAGAGGTTTAGAATTTACTATAGATAAAATGGAGGAATATTGTACACCAATATGGAGGACAATTACATTAGATCACAAAAAGGAGGACATTTACGTAATACTGAGAATCATGGACTAGCCAAGTTGACACACATTTTTAGTGTCAATCAATGACACTTTCCTGTGTCATATTGAAATCAGGAAGACACCATAAGCATGATAATGGCATTACTCCAGTGATGTCAGATTCCAGGGCTGATACTGAGAACAATGTTGACTTTATTCTCATTTCTTTACATTTATCTGTTCTGTCTTTCTAGGAAAGATCCCTCTGTGGCACAAATGTTTGTGCTCTCCTGGTAACCTAAAGGTTGATGGTTTGAATCCACCAAGTGGTGCTGCAGAAGAAAGGCCTGGCAACCTGCTTCCATAGAAATACGGGTGAGAAAAACATATGAAGCAGTTTTACTCTGGAACACATGCTATTGCTATGTGTCATAATCACCTTGATGGCAACAAGCTTGCTTTTTAGTGTTTTTTTCTCTCTAGGAAAGTAGAGTACTTTTCTTTATACTTGGCACCCTGAATTTTCACAATGATATGTGTGAGTGGGGTCTTTTTTATTGATCTTACTAGACATTTCGGAGACCCTTTCTATTTGAAGACCTATATCTCATTTCATGTAAGGAAAATATTTTATTCAGATCACATTTCTTTGATAAATTCTTCTCATTCACTTTACTATATGTTCAACCATGGTTGAATCAAGACAACAGAGAATTCACTGTCTCAACCATGAGCTTAGCACTAAATAGTAAACTAAAGAAGTATGCTGCTGAGAGTGGAGCAGTTTCCTGGAGAGAACCTCTTTTGCGGTGCAGCCTTGCAGAGATGACTGAAACCTAATTAAGAAATGAAAACAAAGAAAAATCCTCCAGCAGCCCAACACCCTCACAAGCACACCACAACAGCCACACACTAGTAGAAGAATTTGAAGTCCATAGTGCAGTGAAAGAAATAACAGCAAATACAAAGACCAAACTATTATAACTCCTTACTAGATTGACCAAATCCTCACACTAACAGCCTGCACAGAAGATAAGTGCTCATTTTATGTATCAACACTATTAACCTTAGTCTCTACTCTGTTACACACAATGCCCAACATTAGATTAAAAAATAACAAGACACACAAAAAAGAAAGAGGATCCAAACAATTGTCAAGAGATTAAATGCTAGAGCTAGACAGCAATTGCCCAATTGTTGGAAGTGAAATATGGACATTAAAATGACTATAATTAGTATGAAAAAAGATTAGGTTGAAAATTTTGACAACATATATGAAGAGATGAGGAATTTGAAAAGAGAAATAGAATCTCTAAGAAAGACTCAAAGAAAGATGCTAGAATTAAAACAACACATCGCAGGTAAAGAATTTCTATGATGTGTTCATTAGTAAACTAAGCACAGATGAGGAAAGAATTAGTAAACTTGAAAAGAATGCCACAAAAAGCATTCAGACTGAAACACAAAAAGATTAAGGAATAAAAAAGAAGAAGAAAAGTGCATCCACAAACTTTGGGATAATATGAGTCTAATACATGTGACTGATTTCTCAAAAGTAAGAGAGAGAATCAAGCAGAAAAAACACCTAAAGAGGAAATGGCCATGATTTTCCAAAAATAATGAAAAGCATTAAAACACAGATGTAAGAAACTGAGAGAATCCCCAAACCAGATAAATACTGAAAAAAAAAAACACCATCAAACTGTTGGAAATCAAAGAGAAAGAGAAAATCTTAAGGACAACACGGGAAAAGAGCTCTTTATGTACTGAGAAACAAAAATATGAACTAAACCAGAATACTCATCAGAAACTATGAATTCTAATAAACAATGGAGTGATGGCTTTCAAACACTGATAGAAAAAGCTCCAGTTCAGAATTCTATATCCAGCATAAATGCTTTCAAAACTGAAGTAAAATAACAATTTTTTCTAAAAAAAAGGAAGTCGAGATGATTCATTGCCAGCAGCGAGCACATTACAAGAAATGTTAAGGAAGTTCTTCAGATAAGAGTATGATGCCAAATAGAAACTTGGGTTTACACAAGGACTCGAAGAGTACCAGAAACGGCATGAATGAAGTAAACATAAAAGACGTTGTTTTACTTATTTTTAAATGCTCTAAAAAGTAATTGACTATCTAATGCAAAAATAGTAACAATGTATCTTTAGATGTATAGTACATATGTAAAAGTAAAATATATGACAACAATAGGATGAAGAAAGGAAGGGAGAAATTGGAAGTATGCTTTCATAAGTTTCTTCTTTTTATGTTCAGTGGTATATTTTAAGGTAAAGTGTGATAAGTAATAGATGTATGTGATAAGCTCTAGCAACCACTAAGACATTTTAGAAAAGTGGTATAATAAGCTAATAGTGATGCCGGTAAAATGGAATCACAAAAAGTATGAGATCTAAAAGTGGACATAGAAAGTGCCTATATTTTTCTGTTGGAAAAATAGAAAAACAACTAGAAGAAGTATGGTAGATTTAAATGTGGCCACATGAATAATTACATTAAAAGTAAAGAGTATAATATGCGAATTAAAAGAAAGAGATTGTCTAATTGTATAAAAAACAAGGGCCAACTATATGCTGTGGTTCAAAACAGTCTACTTTAAGATAAAGATAAAGATAGGTAAAGTAAAGAGATATAGAAAGATGTATCATGAAAATACTAATCCAAGGAAAGCCAGAGAGGATATATTATCAGGAAAATAAATATTATCATGGATAAAGAGGGATATTAAAACCCAAACCACTGCCATCGAGTCGATTCCAACTCATAGAGGCCCTATAAAACAGAGTAGAACCACCCCATAGAGTTTCCTAGGAGTGCCTGGCGGATTTGAACTGCCGACTTTTTGGTTAACAGCTGTAGCACTTAACCACTACACCACCAGGGTTTCCAAGAGGGATATGACTTAATTATAAAAATGTCTATCCACCAAGAATACATAATGATCCTGAATGTTTTATGTAAAAACAATTTCAAAATGCATAAAGCAACACCAATGGAAACAAAGAAACAGATCAATTCATAATAATTGCTACAGATTTCAAAACTATTCTCACAGTAATCAATAGAACAAGCTGGCAAAAAAAAATCACTAGATGAAATATCTAAATACATTGTCAGATAACGAGTCCTAATTGGCATCTGTAGAATACACAGCAGTAGTAAAATATCCATTCCTTTCAACTGCTCTGGAACATTCATGAAGATAGACTATGCTGTAGCTGTGTTAGTTATCTGGTGCTTCTGTAAGAGAAATACCACAAGGAGATGGCTTTAACAAACAAAAATTTATTTTTGCCCAGTTTTGAAGGTTAGAAATCCAAAGCCAGAGGGCTAATTCAAGGGGAAGGCTTTCTCTCTCTCTCTTAGCTCTCTTATATCTTCAGCTCCTGCTTCCTGGTGCTTTGGAGATCTCCATGTGCTTTGGCATCTATCTTACATCATCTAAGTTCCACTTGCTTTTTTAATTTCTTCTGTATCTAAAAGGAGATTGACTCAAGACATATCCTACAATAATCCTGGATCATTAACATAACAAAGACAACCCATTCTCAAAGGGGATTGTAACACAGGCATAAAGGTTAGGATTTATAACACATATTTTGGGGCGACATATTTCAGTCCATACCAGTGACCACAAAACCAGACTCAACAAATTTTAAATGAATTATACAGAAGGGAGGAACAAAGCAAATGAAGGAGACCAGAATCTAAGAAATGACAGAGCTCCACAGGTGGTGGGAGAGAGAAAGCCTCCATCAGTTGGGTTGAGCTTTTAAAATCTGAGCACTTGTAGCTGGGAAGGAGCAGATTTCAGGGCTTAGACAATGATGGGGAAAGAGAGCCTGGTCCATCGAGGCTTACACATGAGAAATGAGATGGGCTGAGCTGGAGAACCAAAGCTTGGGATCAAGTTCCAAGGTTCTACATTCTGTTACAGAGATCATTTTCTTTGCAGCATGAAGTAATCATTTGAAAAGTTCCTTGGCATATGGCCTTGTTGGTGCAGTTGTACCTACAGTTCTGGTATCCACGGAAGAGCCTGTAATCTGGAGAAGAAGAAAGAAAGGAAAGGGGATTCCTTATTTTTTGCCTTTGCGTGTCCTCTCCAGGTAGGCAAACATTGCCACCTAAGAGGTGAGTAATAAACTTTCATTGGAAGAGGAAGAACCAGTGATTCAATGAGTGAGGTTAAACAGCAGGCTGCTGCTTGGTGGGAAGGGACTGAGATGACTGAGGTGGACCCCTGATGGGTCGACCTCCCCAAATCCTAAATCTTTCCTACTGAGCCATCCTTACCTGAAAGCCCAACCACGAATATGCCCCAGTGGAATATTTACAGCCCAATTCCTGTCATCCCTCAAAATCTAATAGCGTCTTGCTTGATTTTTTTAATGTCTTCTATATCTCAAAAAAGAATGACTCAAGACATACTCTACACCCTGGCTCATTAACAAAGCAAAGACAACCAATTTTCAAATGGGGTTATAACCACGGGCATAGAGGTTAGGATTTATATCACATATATTGGGAGGACATATCTCAATCCATACCAGTGGCCATAAAACGAGCCTCAACAAATTGAAAATAAATTATACAGAAGGGCTGAACAAAATAAAAGAAGGAGACTAGAATCTAAGAAAGGACAGAGCTCCACAGGTGGTGGAAGAAAGACCCCTAGGGCCCAGAGATCCTTTAGCAAATCCTTTTTTTCCTTTTAGGGATACTGGTCCCTTTTAGGTATTCTGGTGGCAACACTGCACCAGAACCACAGGGCCCTGTCCCAACTCTTTAGCTGGAAAAAAACCCTCTATCACTCTCTGCTCAAGCTCCCAGGGCTCTTCAGAGAGCCATCTTCTTGAAAATTTGGAAAGAGTCAGGTCAAGAGGGCTTCTCATTTTCCACCTACTATCATAGTACTTCATCAGAACACACTCCTCATTTTCATTGGCTTTGCAGATGGTTCTCTGACGTGCGCAACTCCCATCAGGTCTGACATGAATACACCGGAAACAGCGTAGAGCTGGAATGCCAAAAACAGCACAATGAGACTTTTTCAGGAGATGGTGCCCACCACCACACCCCCATCTGGTATGAACAATGGTCAGATCCCCACACGCGTTGGCATTGGTTGTTGTGCTAAAAGAGTGATTTCATTTCTCTGTGGTTGGCTTCAAGCAGTGGAGCCTCCCCTGCACCTTCGAGGGGCCTGCACTAACGGCCTTTGGGGAGAGGAGGCATCTGTGCCTGTGGGGCAAGGCCTGTGTCTAAGCACAGACTGAACTTCTATACTCACAAGTACTCGGGATTCCTGAAACGGACCGTTTTCCAGGAGGGAGAAAATCATGGCCTACATTGGAGCTCCCCCAAGCCTCAAGTGCCGTGACCCTGGAATCCTTCTCTCAGTCCTTTCAGAACAACCCTCATTATCTGCCCTCATCACACACAAAAAACTTTCTTAGATCCCTTTCAACTCAAATTTAGGGCTCTCAGAAAGGAAGCTAGAGGAACTGGAGAGTATCATGAATCAATACTATGTGAGGAACTTTTCAATTTTGAGGTGCTGGTAGGTCTATTTCAGGGGATTTCAGGACTAAAATGAAGCACTCCATTCTGAAATTAAACTAAGGGTTTTACTTCTACACTCCTGATAACCATTAGGCTTCTGTTAAAGTTTGCTGTTTGAAAAACAAACCTCAGTTGTGTTCATTAAGAGAGTTCCTGTAGCTGGTCTTAGAAAAAGCTTCATTGAGCTGTTAAACCAAATTAGTGCCTCTAGATATACATGTGGTTTTAAGTACCTCAGAAGAAGTTCCTCAGCAAACATCTGGACTTTATTTCTTTTTCTCTCAGCTAAATAAGCAGGGTTTATTTACACATTCCTAACTAATGTCAGTTCTGTATCCAAAGATTCCAGTTAAGTTGGCCCAGCTGTAAATGTATGATTAAACTTCCACGTCAAAATTCTTTATATTTTTCATTTTAGAAGAATTGCCTTCGTTAAATAGTATCACTTTTGAGAGATTAGCGTTACACTAAACTCCAGTGTAAAGAAAATTTTAGTTAATTGCTACCCTTGTAAATCTCACCTCCTATCTTGGGATTGCTTTCATGTGAAACTGTGATCTGTACTCACTGGATTTGTTAAATATCTTTGTTTTTCCTGTAAGGCAGAGCATACCATTACGGCCAAACTGGATGCATGCTCTACTATGCTTCGTTCTTTCAATATATGTTATTTCTTTTACATATCAGATTGGAGTGTTGGTCCAGTGACTTCACTAGGACAATATTAGTGTGGGAGGTAAGTTGAGCTTGAAGTAAATTAGAGGAGAAAGGAGGAAGAAATGAAGAGGAGCATTTTGGGGCCCAAAGTGGATGAGGAAGCAAAGAAGAGTGGAGGCCTAGGAGGTAGAAAACAAGTGGGGGTAGGATGGAGGCTGTGAAGATCGCCTCTAAAGGGAAGGTCAGGACCATTCTTGTACCTCATTTCTCACTTCCCCATGGAACAACGATCAACAGCTGCTTGTGTGGGTTCTGCACACCTATAGCCAACCCTCACTATCCTTCAGTATGACCCCAGAACCTTACCTTGAAGGAAACTCAACAGCAAGGAGAGGCCAAGCAGCAGCAGTACGAAGCGCTTACCCATCTCAGAACCCAACGCCAAGGAGAGGCAGAAGGCAGAATAAAGCCCGAAAGTGTCTCTCACACTCAGAATTGCTGCTTTATAAACCCAGGCTAGGAGAGACAGCCAATGAGAGTCCAGATGGAGGGTGTATATTCCTTGCCAGAAGGCAGTCATCACCCTGGCTCCTACCAGCATTTCTGGTTCTGCTCACCTTCGTGGCCAGCCAAGGCAACCACATTCTTTCATGGCTTCTTCTGTCTCAATTGAACCAGCTGTAAAATGGAGAAACATATCTGCCTTAATCAGCGAAAGGGTTTGTGAGAATCGCTTACTGACTCTGGATCACACTGGCCTCAAACTCCATACGTCACAGCAGTACTTCTCTAACATATGATGGGAGTAAAGATATTTGAAGCTCATAATAAAATGAAGTTCAGAGAAATGCATATGTACCTTGACTGTGGCAAAATACAGACCTGAACGCAAAATAGGAGCAAGGTGGTTTACCTTCCATGTTGCGTTCCAGACTAGAAGTTTTTAGCTGCTGTCAGTTAGTTACTGACTCATGACAACCCCATGTGTTACAAAGTACAACTACTCCATAGGGTTTTCTTGGCTATAATGTTTAAGGAAGCAGATCACCAGGCCTTTTGTTCTATTATACCACTGAGTAGGTTGAAACTGTCAACCTTGCAATTAGCAGCAGATACAAATTGCTTGTGCAGCTCAAGCTCCTTCCAGGCGAGACTCAGTTCAATCCATAACAATTGGGTTGGTCATAAATATTTAAAAAGATGCTGCAAGAGTGGGAATTTATCGTATAGGCAGGCCTCTTAAGTTTGCTTTGCTGAATGTTTTCATAAGAATTTGAAGACTAAATTTGTGAAAGTCTCTTCAAAGCTAGGAAGCCAAGCCAAGAACTTGTCTCCAGATTTCACCTGTAGTACCAACAGATTTGAATTAGTTTCTCTCTTCTTGAAGTCCCCAAATCTTATAAGGCATTCTTCTAATTTAATGATATTCTCCAAGTGAATCATTACATTTCAAATAAACCTAATAATTTTTAGAACCTCTCTGTTTACAAATAGAAAGAAAACAAATCTGTTGAGACTTTAAAAAAAAAAATGGATACAACCACATTGTATCAATCAAAATAAGCACCCCAATATCTTAGAGATGTGAGGGATCCCCTTACATCTAGTGAACTGCTTAAATCAACCAGTTTACCGATCTTGAAAAATCTCCAAAGTAACCTTTACAGGACCAAATTATCCTTGGTTAAGCTATACCATTTAGGAAGATAGGTACACGAATTAGGAAAGAGGCAACATGTTAAAAAAATTTTTTTTTTTTTTTACTGGGAAATGCCAAAAGACAAGTTTTAGGTATAAAGACATCATTTAAGATTAGATTTTGAGATGTTTTTCATTTAGTTAATTAGAATCTCTGGTCATAGAGAAACAATGCTAGGATATCTATATAACCAAAGACACAATGATGATATTTGTATTTTCTTAAGCAATCGAGAACATGATAAAGTCAACATAAGATCATGAACTTTGCCTAGAAGATAAAGCACATTTATAGAAGATAAAGAGAAGCTTTTAAAAGGTCTTCCTAAGCACAACCCAGTTATTAAGGAAAATTTTGTTGTTTTACAGAAGATAAAACCAAATTCCAGCTTTGCGTGTTATTTGATGCCAAAGGTTTCCAAAAATCCTATGAAGTTTTAGTTAGCTTTGAGTATAAGAACATTGCTTTACCACAAACCTGCTATTACTTTTCATAAACATAGAGCTTTGCTCCACGCTTACTTTTTTCTCATTCTAGAATGGCTAGATATTTTACATGACAACGAAAGTTGCTCTCTGGTTTTAACAGAATCCATCTTGTACACCTTACCTAATCTAGCCTAAATCTAACATTTAATCTACCAAAAGAGCTTGAAAATCATGTTTAAGCTGTTATACTAAAAACATAATTGCTGTAGAAATATTTGTTTGTCATGACAAATTCACTTCCATTAATTTCTGTTAATAGTGGGACTATTCAATTTTTTAATTTGTCATTTATCTTGAAATCAATCAAAATACAACTTCTTGAAAGGGTATTATAATCTAATTGGTAATACCATCCAGAGGTAGAAAAATATGACATATACACACTGTCATGGATTGAATTATGTCCCCCCAAAAATGTGTATCAATTGGGCTGAGCCATGTTTCCAGGTATTGTGTGATTTTCCTATATAGTGTAAATCCTGCCTCTATGCTGTTAATGAGGGAGGATGGGCTGCAGTTGTGTTAGTGAGGCAGGACTCAATCTACAAGATTGGATTTGGTTTGGGGCAATCTCTTGAGGTTAAAAAAAAAAGAAGAAGAAGCTAGCAGAGAGACAGGGAGACCTCGTACCACCAAGAAAGCAGTGCCAGGAGTGGAGCTCCTCCTTGGGACCAGGGTTCCTGCTCAAAGAAGCTCCTAGTCCAGGGGAAGATTAATGAGAAGGCCAACAGAGAGAGAAAGCCTTCCCCTGGAGCTGACACCTGAATTTGGATTTTAGCCCACTTTACTCTGGGAAAATAAACTTCTCTTTGTTAAAGCCATCCACTTGTCATATTTTTGTTATAGCAGCAATAGTGGACCAAGACACACACATAACATACACCTATATAGATATGGGAGCAGAAAGTAAAAGCTACTTCTCCTGAAGTCGGGGATTTAACAGTCTCTTCTGCGTGAGAGGCAATTTTGGAATGGTTTTGACTTTTAGAAACCACATTGTATCAATCAAAATAAGCACCCCAATATCTTAGAGATGTGAGGGATCCCCTTACATCTAGTGAACTGCTTAAATCAACCAGTTTACCGATCTTGAAAAATCTCCAAAGTAACCTTTACAGGACCAAATTATCCTTGGTTAAGCTATACCATTTAGGAAGATAGGTACACGAATTAGGAAAGAGGCAACATGTTAAAAACAGAACTTTTTCCAGAAATAGGAGAGACCTAAGACTTAAAGGACTCTATGAGAACTGGAAAGTTTGGTAGGAATGTGAGACTTGTGCATCTTGTTCCTAGGGCCACATCTTTATAGTTCAAAAAAAAAAAAAAAAAAACGAAACCCATTGCTGTCAAGTTGATTCCGACTTGCAGTGACCCTATAGGACAGAGTAGAACTGCCCCATCGAGTTTCCAAGGAATGCCTGGTTGATTTGAACTGCCGACGTTTTGGTTAGGAGCCATAGCACTTAACCACTATGCCACCAGAGTTTTCTGTTTATGGTTGGCCACTTCCAAATGCAGATCTGACAGTCTGTTTCTTCTGACAAGTGGAAAACCAGAGAAAAAACTCTCTCTGGATCAAAGCAAAGCTCTCAGGAGAAAAACAAAGAACAAGATGAAACGCATCCAGTTTTATAGGTGACCCACAATAAACTTTATCCAAGTTGATGCTGGTCTGGTAAGAATGTCAGACTAGCCTGTCTCTGAGACTGGCTTGAACAGTAGGCTGAAGGAGACTAAACCTGTGACCTATGTTATAATTCTCTTTTTTATGACAAATAACACTTTTAGACAGCCCAACACGAAATAGTAACAGTAGCGCAAAGAAAGCATATGTTGTTTATTCAATCAATTAATCTGTGTGGGCACAGAGAGACCTCTCTGTTCAGACAAATAGGGAGACTCATCTCAGGCCACATAAAGCAAGTTTTTAAAGAGCAAAGAGAGGAAATACAAAAGAAATTTAAGTAAAAGAGCTAATCTTAACATAATTAATTTGAATCATGCTCCCTGGCCTTCCTGAGGTTAGTTGATATAGGCCACCAGGTGGTGTTTGTGGCCTGGTCAGCCTCTGTTCATTTGCACAAATTCTCAGGGGTTGTCAGGGAATTTCAAATAAAAAAGACAGCTTAGCTACTTCCGAATTTCCAAGGATAATTCCTCATGGAAAAGAACAAAAGCCAAGGCAAACAGGGAAAAGTTAAATTTTTGTACAAGGTAAAATTTAAGCAAGTTTGTAGTCACCAGAAGTCATGTCACATGAAGAGATTTGCACAATTTGATAATCACTGTGTCACCTTATTCCTTTTACGTGTTCTTGGCTGCATTCTACATTGGTCAATGACCTTTGTAAAATTTCCCACGTACTTACAGAAATCTATCAACTTCTCTTGTCCTCAGTTCCTCTCTTTAACAATTCCAAGTCATTCAATCAATATCTGAATTGATCAGTGAGTACTGGTTTACCTATATTGTGTAATGACTGTATTCAGAACATGGAAGGAGAGGGAAGGAAATGTGCAAGAGAGTTGAATCCTCATCTATCTTATTAGTAAGTCTACAGATTATGTCTAAACTTGATGAATTAGAAATACCGATGTAAATTTATAATTTCATAGAGACAAAAGCCAGAAAAATTCCTAAAGTAGTTAAGAGTGACTGCTGAAGATGAGTAAAGGTATCCAGAGGATTGCTTAGTTTTTAAATAAACACTTTGTGCACATGTAAATTTTATCTAATCATCTGAAACTCAGAGAAGTCAAAGCAAGTTTCCTAGAGGAGTTCCCATTGCATTTTCTTGTCATGGCTTGTTCAGCAGGCATTGCTTCCTCACCACTGAAGAGGTACGGTCTGAAACAATTGGTCCATTCTACATCCAAAATTTTTTCCTTAAATTTCATGATACGCACATGGTGTCCAGGAGGCCCCATTCATAATTTAAGCTGAAGTGGAGCCAGACTAGCCATAAAAAAGAAACAAAAAACAAACTCATTGCCGTAGAGTTGATTCCAATTCATAGTTCCTACAGAACAGAGTAGAAATGCCCCATAGGTTTTCCAAGGAGTGATTGGTGGATTCAAACAGCCAACCTTTTGGTTAGGAGCCATAGCTCTTCACCACTACTCCACCAGGGATTCCAGACCAGCCAGAGAGAACAGAAAGAACATTCCTTGTTTCTAGGTTACGTTCCTCCAAATTGTCTTGTTCCACCCCCTACTAGAGAATTTGGAGGAACCTAGACTAGAAGCAAATTGTCTGGCTCCACCCCCTGCTCCCCCACGCGTCTGTCAGTTTCTCATACTGTGGGGGCTTGCATTTTGCTGTGATGCTTGAAGCTATGCCACCAGTGTTCAAATATCAACAGGGTCACCCATAGTGCACAGGTTTCAGCTGAGTTTCCAGACTTAGAGAGAGTAGGAAGAAGGACCCAGCAGTTTAATTCTAAAAAGAATTAGCCAGTGAAAACTTTATGGATACCTTTGGAACACTGTCTGATATGGGGCCAGAAGATGAGCCCCCCAGGCTGGAAAGGACTCAAACGATGACATGAGAAGAGCTACCTCGTCAAAGTAGAGTTGACCTTAATGATGTAGAAGGAGTCAAGCTTTCAGGACCTACATTTGCTTACATGGCATGACTCAAAATGAGAAGAAATAGCTGCAAACATTGATTAAAAAAATCAGAAAGTGGAACATATGAAGTAAGAATCCAGGAAAATTGGAAATCATCAATAATGAAGTGGAATGCATAAACATTGATACCCCAGGCATTGGTGAAGTGAAATGCACTGATATTGGCCATTTTGAATCAGATAATCATATAGTCTACTATGCTGGGAAAGACAACTTGAAGGAGAATGGGGTTGCATTCATTATCAAAAAGGAACATTTTAGGAGCTATCCTGAAGTACAACACTGTCAGTGATAGGATAATATCCATATGCCTACAAGGAAGACCAGTTAAAGTGACTATTATTCAAATTTACACACTACCCCCTTAAAAAAAAAATTTTTTTTTTAAATTTTTTTCCGCTAAGGCCAAAGGTAAAGAAATTGAAGATTTTTACCAACTTCTGCAGTTGGAAATTAATCAAAAATGCAATCAGGATGCATTGATAATTATTGGTGATTGCAATGTGAAAGGGAACAAAAAAGAAGCGTTGGTAGTTGGAAAATATGTCCTCAGACAATGTTATACATAAGGTGACACTAGGTCAGAACCACTCCACAGGAACAAATGACAACACCATCACTTGCTATGTTTTAGGCTTCTGAGGTTTCAATGAGATAATATAGGCGAACAAGGCGAACACACTCAGCAGAATGCCAGGAACAAAGCAGGTATTTAACGAAGAATAGTAATGAATTACTGAGGTTTCCCTTCCTTTGAAGGATTAAGTTTTGCAGGTATTAGCATATACACTTAATTTATATGTTATGCATATAGTACTTTTATAGATTCCTACTTACAACCACACTGTCAGGCATGTCAATATAAAAACCCGATCAACATAAGAGTCTAAAATCTAAAAATAATTGCAACAACTCAACAACAAAAAGGCAAATAACCCAATCACAAAATGGGCAAAGAACATGAACAGAATATTCACCAAAGAGAACATCCAAGCAGCTAACAAACTTATGAAAAGATATCCATGATCACAATTAGAGAGATGAAAATCAAAACTATGAGATAACAATTTACCCCCACTGACATGGCACTGACAGAAAAAAAAAAAAGTAGATAAAAACAACAAAAGTTGCCCGGAGGTGGGGAGATCGGAACACTAATCCTTTGTTGAAGTGAGTATAAAATGCTACAACAACCAAGGAAAACACTATGGTGCTTTCTCAAAACTGGAAATAGATCTAGCAATCCCACTGCTAGGTATATACCCTCCAAAAAACCCGTTGCCGTCCAGTCTATTCTGACTCAGAGTAACCCGATGGATAGAATAGAACTACCCCATAGGGTTTCCAAGGAGCAGCTGGTGGATTTGAACTGCCTACCTTTTGTTTAGCAGCCGAACACATAACCACAGCATGTAAATGCAAATATGTGGGTGCAGACATCTATATGCATTGAAGACACAGACACAGATCCTTCACAGACATAATCAAACACCTTCCAAGATTGGTTTCCTGGGTTTGAAAACTTAGGGTCATTGTCTCATGGGACAACTCAGTCAAATGGCATAACATAGTTCACAAAAAGCATGATCGGCATCCTAGTGAAGTGAGTAGTATCTGGGATCTTGAAAGCTTGTGAGCTGCCATCTAAAAGGTATCTACGGGTCTCTACTTGCCTGGAGCAAACAGTAAAATATTAACCAATGGGTCAGAGAAGAAACAAGTCTACAGGAGCCAGAAATACTTCTACCCTGAGAACAGAAGAACTAACTTGTTCCTGGCTACCACCACTGACTGTTCTGACTAGGGTCCCAGATAGAGTGGGAGAAAAATGTGAAGCAGTGCTCAAATTCTTAATTAAAAGTCAGACAAAGTGGAACAGTAGAGAGCAGAGGACTCCCTGAGACTATTGCCCTGAGCTACCCTTTAAACTTAGAACTGAGCCTGTGCTCTAGGATCATCTTTTAGCAAAATAGCAGAGTGGCCCACAGAATAAAGGACATTACCTGTAAGATGGGTGCTCTACTTAACCACAATCAGTAGGAGACCCGAAGGTCAATAATTACTCAAAGGCAAAGATAAGAAGATGAAGAGGCAAGGAAACATGCTACTAAAAATGGAACAAAAAAACACAAAGAAAGAGAATGTGACACATTATGCTTAATGTAACTAATGTCACTCAACAATTTGTGCAGAAATTGCCAACTGGGAACCTACCTTGCTTTGTAAACTTTCACCAAAAACTCTAAAATATTATTTTTAAAAATCTAATCAATAGCTCAGTTAGAGTTAAAAAGTGTTCTTGAGTCCAAACACTTTCCCCAAACACAGGATATTCCTCCAATGAGATGAGCTCTTCATATTACAGTTTTGATCAGCTTATATACAGTACAAACAGGATATTTTCCAAAAGGAAAATTTTAAATGAATGATTGTCATTCACTTATCAGCATGATGTGGGCTATTAAAAGTGGAGCTTTACATGGCATTGGTTTACTAAGTTTGTGTGTCTGCATTCTGTTGTCTAGTTATGGTTTATCTAATTATTTAAACTTTCCCCAGATCTTTTGTCTTCATCGTAAGTTGTTAGTTTCTGGGAAGGTTTAAGAGGTAAATATGAATGGGCTGGGGTCAATTGTCTTTAATAGACATCTATTATCACCCCTATTTTGCAGAAGAGAAGAGGAGGTTCTGAGAAGTTATATCTTATTCCCACAGTTTATCTTGACTCAATATTCCATAGTTCTTGTAACTCCATGCTATGAGAGGTGATAATGTACGCTGGACACATTTCAGGGGCTCAGCTCTGAGGAATGACTAGGAAGGTGGCCGGCATGGAAGAGGAGCCTAGACCTCCAGGAAACTCCTCTTCATGCGCCTTAGGCCAGCACTGAACTGCAGCCTCTATCCAGCACCCCTACCCTGACCTGTAAATGCACACACCCCTTCCTCACAAGGTCTAATCTCAGCTGCTTTTCACTTCGCTCAGAGACACAGGGATAAGCAGCATTTTCTCAGAGCATAGGGAGGCCTTAGCTGTTAAAAACCCCAAGGCCCAACTCTATTCTCTCTGGTAAACTGTTTTCAGTTGCCGACTTTTGACAGGTACTGTGATTAAAATTAATACCAAATTAATCTTCACTTTAACATTTTATCTTTTCTTTACAAGTGAAAAAAAAATAAGAGAGATTACATACCCCATCCAGAGTCATACAGTGAATAAGCTCTGAGGGCCTAACGCACCTGAGGTTTTTTTTTTTTTATTTAGTGTCGTTTTAAATTGCACGCTATGGTCTCCAAAGGACACAAACACCTTCTAAAGGGAAATGAAAAGGATTCCTGGTCACAAATAATGACAATAATAAGGCAGAATATGATTCAATTACAAGGTAGAGTAAATTAAAAAAAAAAAAAACAAACAGAAAACATTGTAGATAGGGAGAGGAAAGGACCGTATCTAAAATTTTTTATAGTTTTTATTTGGGAGATGACTGGAAGAGTGATTCCCAACTGGGTGTGATACCACCCCAGGGGATTATTGCCAATGTTTGGAGACATTTCCGGTTGTCACAATTGGGAGAGAGTTTGTTATGGCTATGTACTGGAGAGAATGAACAAATCTGTCCCGGGAGAACTAAATTCAAAATGCACCTTAGAATTGAGGATGGTGATATTTCCTCTCATGTACTTAGAACATGTTATCAAGAGGGTCTAGTCCCTGGAGAAGGACATCAAGCTTAGAAAGGTAATGGTTCAGTTAAAAAGGGGAAGACGCTCAATGAGATGAATTGAGCAATGGCTGCAACAATGGGCTCACACATGCTAACGATTGCGAGGATGGCACAGGACTTGGCAGTATTTTGTTCTGTTGTAGATAGAGTCGCTATGTGTCAGAGCTATGTGTCTGGGAAGCTGGACTGTATGAAGAAGAACGGGACATCAGAATTGCAGGAAGACTCGTTAACAACCTGCATTGTGCAGATAACACAACCCTGCTTGCTGAAAGGGAAGAGGACTTTAGAAACTTACTGATGAAGATCAAAAACCATAGCCTTCCGTACGGATTGCGCCACAACTTAAAGAAAACAAAAATCCTCACGACTGGTCCAATAAGCAAAACACATGATAAACAGAGAAAAGATTGAGGTTGTCAAGGATTTCATTTTACTTGGATCCACAATCAACACTCATGGAGGAAGCCAAGAAATCTAAGGACCCATTGCACTGAGCAAATTGGCTGCAAAAGACCTCTTTAAAGTGTGAAAAAACAAATATGTCGCCTTGAAGGCTAACATGCGCCTCATCCAAGCCATGGTGTTTTCAGTCACCTCATATGCATGCCAAAGCTGGATAATGAATAAGGAAGACCGAAGATGAGCTGCCTTTGAATTGCGGTGTTGGCAAAGAAATATTGAATATACCATGAACTGCCAAAAAGAATGAACAAATCTGTTTTGAAAGAAGTACCACCTTAGAAGCAAGGATGGCGAGATGACGTCTCACACACTTTGTATGTGCTATCAGGAGGGATCAGTCCCTGGAGAAGGACATCATGCTCGGTTAAGGGTCACTGAAAAAGAGCAAGACCCTCAATGAGATGGATTGACACAGTGGTTGCAACAATGGGCTAAATCCTAGCAACAATTTTGAGGTTGGTGCATACCTGGGCATTGTTTCCTTCTCTTGTGCATAGGGTCACTATGAGTTGGAACTAACGGGACGGCAACTAACAACAACAACAACAGAACTGACTCCACGGCACCTAACAACTGTGAAAGGAGGCCTGGGATGCTGCTGAACATCATACAGTGCACAGACCACCTGCTCACAATAAAGAATCATATGACCTGGAATGCCAAGAGTGCCAAGGTGGAGAAATGCTGATCTAGAAGAAGGGTAGGATTCTCTCAGAGCCAGATCATAGGAAACAATTTAGAGGTTTCTAGAGGTATAAACAAGGAAAAGTGCAGTGTGTTCTGAAAATGAAATAAACCTGGCATTGGTTAAAGTACTGGGAGTACTGGAGTAGATGGTGAGGACAAATTTGAGTAAAGTGTTGAATGCCAAACAGAGGAGATTGTACTTAATTAGTTGTAGCAGTACCTTAGTTTCTTAGTGCTGCTCTAACAGAAATACTACAAGTGGGTGGCTTTAATAAGCTGAAATTTATTTCCTTACTCTTTTGGAGACTAAAAGTCTAAATTCAGGGAACTGGTTCTACAGAAGGGCTCCCTCTGTATGTGCCCTGGAGGAAAAGCCTTGCCTCAGCTTCTCTAGCTCTGGCATTCCTTCTTCTTGGATATTTTCACATGGCATCATCTTTCCTCCTTTTGTGCTCACTTCTCCCTGTGCTTATGCTGCTCGTTGTATCTCGAAAGCGATTAGGTTTAAGACATACTCTACAGGGATATGTTCTTATTAGCATAACAAAGATTCCCAAAGAAGATAATATGCATTGGTAGAGGTTCTTGATTTTCAGAACTGTAGTGGAGAACCTAATTGGTTCACAAGACTACAAATCCAAGATAGAGTGCAACAGAAAATAATTACAGGCACCTCTGGGATCTGAAAGATTAGTGTGGGTTTTGTTTATAGTATTTCTAATATTCAGTGTTCTCATTTCCAGATAAAAGGAATCTTTCATCTTAAACTATTTCTCATAACAATTTATTAGACTGTGTTGTTTTTCAATTCTTTATTGTGCTTTATATGAAGGATTACAGAGCAAATTAGTTTCTCATTAAACAATACAGACATTATTTTGTAACACTGGTTGCCAACCCTGCAACTTATCAACACTTTCCTATTCTCAACCTTGGGATCTCCACTTCTATTTGTCGAGCTCCCAGGTTGCCTCCAGTCTTCTCATGCTTGTCCCTGTGCTGCTCTGCCCATTTACCGTCGTATACATGGTTGAGCCACATGTAGCACTGTTTGTTTTATGGGCCTGTCTAATGTTTGACTGAAGGGTGAACCTGAGGAGTGACTTAAATACTGAATTAAAAGGGTGCCTGGGGACCATAATCTTAGAGTTTCTCCAGTCTCTCTCAGATGAGTAAATGTCTTTTTCTGTGAGTTTGAAGTTTGTTCTACATTTTTCCCCAGCTCTGTCCGGGACCTTCTGTTGTGATCCCTGTCAGAGCAATCAGTGGTGGTAGCTGGGCACCATCTAGTTGTGCTGGACTCAGTCTAGAGGAGGATGTGGTAGTTGTGGTCCATTAGTCCTTTGGACTAATCTTTCCCTTGTGTCTTTGGCTTTCTTCATTCTGCCTTGCTCCAGACGGGGCAGAACAAGTGAAGTTATTTTAGGTAGCTGCTCAAAAGCTTTTCATGCCCAAGAGGCTACTCACCAAAGTAGGACGTGAAGTATTTTCTTCATAAACTACTTTACGGCAATTGAGCTAGATGTCCATTGAGACCATGGCCCCAGTCTTCAGGCCAGTAATTCAGTCCCACAGGACTTTGGATGTGTCTATGTAGCTTCTATGACTTTGCCATGATCAAGTTGTGCTGACTTTCCCAGTATTGTGTACTGTCTTACCCTTCATCAAAGTTACCGCTTACCTATTGTCTAGTTAGTGTTGTTTCCTCTACACCACTCTGCTGCCTCATAGCCATCAAAGATTGTTGCTTTCTGTGTGTAAACCTTCTCATGAGTTTTTATAATAGTCATCTCACAAATCCTTTTGCAATTGACTTATTTCACTCAGCATAATGCCCTTCAGATTCATCCATGTTGTGAGGTATTTTGCAGATTCATCATTGTTTTTTTATCTTTAGGTAGTATGCAATTGTGTATATGTTCCATAGTTCCAACATCCATTCATTTGTTGACGGGCACTAAGGTTATTTCCATCTTTTTGCTATTGTGAATAATGTTGCAGTGAACATGAGGGTGCATATGCCTATTCATACAGTGGTTTTTATTTCTCTAGGATATATTCCTAGGAGTATGATTGCTGGATTGTATGTATTTCTATTTCTAGCTTTTTAAGGAAGTGCTGTATCGTTTTCCTGTAAACCTTGCTGGTGTAGTTGTTAAGAGCTACAGCTGCTAACTAAAAGATCAGCAGTTGGAATCCACCAGGCACTCCTTGGAAACCCTATGGAGCAGTTCTACCCGATACTATAGGGTCTCTTTGGGTCAGAATTGACTCAATGGCAATGGGTTTGTCTTTTTTTTTTTTTTTTTGTATATATTTACCCAAAATGATTCTACCATTTTACAGTCCCACCATCAGTGCATAAGAGCTCCAAACTCCTAGCAACTTTTCCAACATTTGTTATTTATTTATTTTTTAATTTCTACTACTGGTACTTTTGGGGTGAGATGCTATCTCATTGCAATTTTGATTTGCAGTTTTCTAATGGCTAATGGCATTTCCTCATGTGTCTGTTAGCTGCCTGAACGTCTTTGGTGAAGTGTCTGTTCATATCCTTTGCCCATTTCTTAATTGGATTGTCTTTTTGTTGTCTAAGTGTAGGATTTTTGTATAAACCACAGATATTAGACCTTTGTTGGAAATGTCATAGGGAATTTTTTTTCTAGTCTATAGGTCTCTTTTAACAGTTTTAGTTAAGTCTTTTATGAGCATAAATATTTAATTTTTAGAAGATCCCAGTTATCTAGTTTATCTTCTGGAGTTTGCGTATTGTTAGTTATGGGTTGTAAGCTATTAATGCTTTATATTATGGCCTCTAGCATTGACCCTATGTTTTCTTCTACTATCTTTATAGTTTTTGATTTTATATTTAGGTCTTTGATCCATTTCAAATCAGTTTTTCTGTATGGCAGGAGGTATGCATCCTGGATCCTGTTTCATTTTCTTAGAGATGGACACTCAGTTTTTCTAGCAACATTTGTTAAAAAGACTGTCTTATCACCATTTAATCGACTTTCGGCCTTTGTTGAAGGTCAGGTAGCCTTAGGTGGATGGATTTACATTTGGGTTCTCGATTCCGTTCCATTGGTCAATATGTCTGTTGTTCCAGTACCAGGATCTTTTGACGATCGTAGTTGTATAGTAGGTTCTGAAGTCAGGTAGTGTGAGTTCTCCTACTTTATTCTTCTTCAGTAGTGCTTAATTTATCCAGGGCCTTTCTCCTTTCCATATAAAAGTAATGATTAGTTTTTCCATCTTGTCAAAGAACATCATTGGTATTTGGGTCAAGATTGCATTGTACTTGTAGATTGCTTTAGGTGGAATTGACATTTTCACCATGTCGAGTCTACCTATCCATGAGCATGGCATGATTTTCCATTTATGTAGGTCTCTTTTGGTTTCATGTAGTAGTGATAGTTTTCTTTGTATAGGACTTTTACAGTCCTGGTTAGATTTATTCTTAAGTATTTTACATTTTAGGGACTATTATAAATGATATTGCTTTCCTGATTTCCTTTTTGTAGTTCTCTTTACAGGTGTATAGGAATCCAACTGATTTTTTTATGTTTATCTTGTATCCTACTAGTCTGCTGAATCTATTAGTTCCAATAATTTTCTTGTGGAATCTTTTGGGTTCTGTACGTATCATATCTTATCATTTGCAAATAACGATATTTTACTTCTTCCTCACCAATTTGAATGCACTTTATTTCTTTTTCTAGCCTTATTGCTCTAGTTAAGACTTCCAGCCCAATATTAAATAGAAGTGATGATAAAGGATATCTTTGTCTTGTTCTTGTTCTCCAGGGGCATCTTTTTAGCCTCTCTCCATTGAGAATGATGTTGGTTGTTGGTTCTGTACAGATGCCTTTATAATGTTGAGGAATTACCCTTTTATTATTATTTTATTGAGAGTTTTTCTCAGGAATGTGTATTGGACTTTATCAAATGCCTCTCTACATTGATTGAGATGATTCTTATCTTTTATTTTATTCATGTGGTTACTTTGATTTTCTAGTGTTAAATCATCCTTCCATACCTGGTATGAACTCTACTTGATTGAGGTGTATTATTACTTTTTTTTACATTATGCTGAATTCTATTAGCTAGAATTTTTTTTTTTTTTTTTTTTTGAGAACTTTGAAATCTATATTGGCTAATGACCAATGACAGGCCAGTTGTCAAATGACATCCAGGACATTATACGTGAAGAAAACAAGAGGTCATTAAAAAGAAAGAAAAGACCAAAATGGGTGTGAGAAGACACTGAAACCTGCTCTTTAAGGTTGAGTAGCTAAAGCAAAAGGAAGAAATGATGAAATAAAAGAGCTGAACAGAATATTTCAAAATAAAATATTCTAATGACAAGTACAGAGACCTGGATATAGAAGTGCTGACATTTCTCAAGCTAAAAGAACTGAAGAAAAAATTCAAGCATCAAATTTCAATATTGAAGGATTCTACAGGGAAAATATTAAATGACACAGGAAGAATCATAACAAGATAGAAGGAATACATAGTGTCATTATACCAAAAAGAATTAGTCGATGTTCATACATTTCAGGGGATAGCATGTGATCAGGAACTGATGGTACTGAAGAAAGAAGTCAAGCTGGACTGAAGGCATTGCTGAAAAACAATTCTCCAGGAATTGACAAAATATCAATTGAGATGCTACAGACACATGACTGGAAGTGTTCACTCATCTATGCCAAGAAATTTGAAAGACAGCTACCTGGCTAATTGACTGGATGAGATCCATATTTATGCCTATTCACAGGAAAGGTAATCCAAATGAATGCGGAAAATATCCAACAATGTCATTAATACCATATGCAAGAAAAATTTTGCTGAAGATCATTTAAAAGCAGTTGCAGCAGTATAGCAACAGGGAACCACCAGAAATTCAGGGCAGATTCAGAAGAGGATGCAGAGCCAGGGATATCAATGCTGGTATCAGATGGATCCTGGCTTAAAGCAGAGAATACCAGAAGGATGTTCACCTTTTTATTATTGATTATGGGAAGGCATTCAACTGTGTGGGTCATAACAAATTATGGATAACATTGCGAAGAATGGAAATTCCAGAACACTTAACTGTGCTCATGTGGAGCCTGTAGGTAGATCAAGGGGATACTGATTGTTTTTAAGTCAGGAAAGGTGTGCATTAGGGTATATCCTTTCACCATACCCGATCTGTATACTGAGCAAAAGATCCAAGAAGCTGGACTATGTGAAGAATGGGGCATCAGGGTTGGAGGAAGAGTCATTAACAACATGCATTATGCAGATGACACAACATTCCTTGCTGAAAGAGAAGAGGACTTCAGGCACGTCCTGATGAAGATTAAAGACCACAGTCTTCAGTATGGATTGCATCTCTACATAAAGAATTCAAAAAACCTCACAACTGGACAAATAAGCCACAACATGATAAATGGAGAAAAGATTGAAGTTGTTAAGGATTTCATTTTTCTTGAATCCGCAATCAACAGCCATGGAAGCAACATTCAGGAAATAATAAGATGCATTGCATTGGGCAAATCTGCTGCAAAGGACCTCTTTAAAGTGTTGAAACCAAAGATATCACATTGAAGACTAAGGTGTGCCTCACCCAAGCTATGGTATTTTCAACTGTATAATATGTATGTGAAAACTGGATAATGAATAAGGAAAACTAAAGAAGAATTGACACCTTTGAATTGTGATGCTGGTGAAGAATATTAAATACGCCATAGACTGCCAAAAAAAGGGAACAAATCTGTCTTGGAAGAAGTGCATCCAGAATCCTCCTTAGAAGCAAGGATGGCGAGATTGAGTCTTGCATACTTTAGACATGGTGTAAGGAGAGATCATTCTTGGAGGACATCAGGCTTGGTAAACTACAGGGTCAGTGGAAAAGAAGAAGACCTTCAAAGAGATGGATTGACACAGTGACTGCAACAATGGGCTCAAGCATAACAATGATTGTGAGGACGGTCCAGGACCAGGCAATGTTTCGTTCTGTGATACACAGGGCTCCTGTGAATTGTAACTGACTTGATGGCACCTAACAACAACAACAACACTGGATACTGGCTCGGAACTGACACTAATTCCAGGAGACCCAAAAAGTCACTGTGGCCCACGAGTCAGAGTTAGGGCATGTGGAGGTCAGGGTATTAATGGAGTCTTGGCTCAAGTCCAACTCATAGAAGGTTCATTGATCACTGAACCCATCTGGTAGTAATTTACCCAGTTCTAGAATGCATAATTGGAATAGATATACTCAGCAACTGGTAGAACCACCACATTGGATCCCTGACAAATAGAGTAAGGGCTATTACGGTAGGAAAGGCCAAATGGGAGCCATTAGAACTGCCTCTACCTAGGAAAATAGTAAACCAAAAAAAAACCACATCCCTGGAGTGATTGCAGAGATTAGTGCCACCATCAAAGACTTGAAGTATGCAGAGGTGGTGATCCCCACAACATCCCAGTTCAACTCACCTATTTGGCCTATGAAAACACAGATGGATCTTTGAGAATGACAGTAGATTATCGAAAACTTAATCAGGTGGTGACTCCAATTGCAGTTTCTGTTCTGGATGTAGTTGCATTGCTTGACCAAATTAATACAGGTCTTGGTACCTGGTATGCAGCTATTGATCAGGCTAATGCCTTTTTCTCCGTATCTCTTTCAAAGGACCATCAGGAGCAGTTTGCCTTCAGCTGGCAAGGACAGCAGTACTCCTTCACTTGCTTACCTCAGCGCTACATCATCTCTCCAGCTTCAACTCATAATTTAGTCCAAAGGGAACTTGATCTCTTTTCCCTTCCACTAGACGTCACACTGGTCCATTACATTGATGACATTATGCTGATTGGACCTAGTAAGGAAGAGGTATCAATGACTCTGGACTTATTGGTAAAGCATATGTGTGCTAGATTGTGGGAAATTAATCCCATAAAAATCAGGCACATTCCACCTCAGTGAAATTTGCAGGGGTCCAGTGGTGTGGGGCATGTTGAGATATTCCTTCTAAACTGAAGGGTAGGTGATTGCAACTGGCTACTTCCACAACTAAAAAAGAGGTGCAACATCTAGTGTGCCTCTTTGGATTTTGGAGGCAACACATTCCTCATTTGGGTGTGCTACTCCAGCCTATTTATCAAGTGACTCAAAAGGCTGTTAGTTTTGAGTGGGACCCAAAACAAGAGAATGCTCTGCAAGAGGTTTGGGCTGCTGTACAAGCCACTCTGCCACTTGGGCCATATGATCCAGCTGATCTGATGGTGCTTGTAGTGTCAGTGGCAAATAGAGGTGCTGTTTGAAGTCTTTGGCAAGCTTCTATTGGTGAAATCTCAGTGCAAATTTTAGAGCGAATCTCTGCCATGTTCTGCAGGTAACTACTCTCCTTTTGAGAAACAGCTTTTGGCTTGTTACTGAGCCTTAGTAGAGACTGAACACTTAACTATGGGACACCAACTCACCATGCAGCCCAACCTGCCCATCATAAACGGCGTGTTGTCTAAATAACAGAGTCATAAATTTGAACATGCACAGCAGCACTCCATCATTAAATCCAAGTGGTATATATGAGATCAGGCCTGAGCAGGACCTGAAGGTACAAGTAAGTTGCATGAGGAAGTGACCTAAATGCCCATGGTCTCCACTCCTGTCACATTATCTTCCATCTCCATGTGTGCACCTATGGCCTCACGGGGAGATCGTTATTATAAGTTGACTGAAGAAGAGAAAACCCCTGCCTGGTTACAGATGGCTCTGTGCAATATTCAGGTACCACTTGAAAGTGCACAGCAGTAACATTACAACCCCTTTCTGGGACTTCCCTGAAGGACAGTGGTGAAGGAAAATCCTCTCAATGGTCAGAACTTCAAGCAGTGCACCTGGCTGTTCACTTTGCTTGGAAGGAAGAACTGCCAGATGGCAATTATTTACTGATTCATGGGCTATGGTCAAAGGTCTGGCTGGATGATCAGGGACTTGGAAAGAACATGATTGGAAAATTGGATCCAAGGATTTATGGGGAAGTGGTATGTGAATACACCTCTCTGAATGGGCCAAAGAAGTGAACGTATTTGTGTCTCATGTGAATGCTCACCAAATGGTGACCTCTGCAATCAAGTAGATAGAATAAAAATGTTCTGTGGAAACCAGCCATCCTCTTTTCCTAGCTACTCCTATCATTGCTCAATGGGCTTATGAATGAAGAGTCCATGGTGGCAGGGCTGGAGGTTATGCATGGGCCCAGCAATATAGGCTTCCACTCACCAAGGCTAACTTGGCTGCAGCCACTGCTAAGTGCCCAATCTGCCAGCAACAGAGAACAACACTAATTTCCTGATATGGCACCATCCCTTGAGGAGATCAGCCAGCAACTTGGTGGCAAGTTGATTACATTGGACCACTTTGTTCATGGAAAGGGCAGTGTTTTGTCCTTACTGGAATAGGTATTTACTCTGGATATGGATTTTCCTTCCCTGCCCACAATGCTTCTGTCAAAACTACCATTCGTGGACTTACAGAATGCTTATCCACCAATGTGGTATACTACACAGCATTGCCTCAGATCAAGGGACTCACTTCACAGCAAATGAACTGTGGCAGTGCTCCCATGCTCAAAGAATTCACTGGTCTTACCACTTTCCCTATCAACCTGTATGAATCAAATATTTTTTTGTTGTTGCTTGCTTATAAAATATAAGATGTAAAGGTGCTAGTGCATTTTAGTTTGTGTTTGTGTTAGTTGTATCATGTTGGGGAAAGTATGACTTTATCATTGTCTTTATTCAGAGATTATGTATTGTTTAAGGATATGTTTACATGTGCCAAGTTGACAAGGGGTAAATCATTAAGATTTTGTCGACTTGACTGGGCCATGATTATATGTGATCACTTCCATGATAGAATCTGCTGTGAGTAGCCAAGGAGTTGAAAGGGAGTTTCCTTGGGGGTGTGGCCTACATCCAAATATAAGCAGACGTCCTAGCTTTTTTGCTCACTCTGGCTCCTGTGGCTGCCTCTCATTTGTCTGACTGACCTCTGGCTCTTGGGACTTAAGCTATCAGGTTATCTGCAGATCTTCAGATTCATCCATCTCCACTGCCTGAGAGTGGGAGCCCTGCTCTCTGACCTGCTGATCTTGGGTTTACCAGTTCCTGCAGCTACATAAATCCAGAGAAACCTCTATCCTGATCCATGGTGTCTTAATCATCTAGTGCTACTATAGCAGAAATGCCACAAGTAGATGGCTTTAACAAACAGAAATTTATTCCTTCCCAGTAAAGTAGGTTAAAAGTCCAAATTCAGGGTGTCAGCTCCAGGGGAAGGCTTTCTCTCTTTGTCAGCTCTGGAGGAAGGTCCTTGTCCTCAATCTTCCCCTAACCGAGGAGCTTCTCAGGTGCCAGGGACCCTGGGTCCAAAGGACACACTCTGCTCTTGGTGTTTCTTTATTGGTGGTATGTGATCCCGAACTCTCTGCTTGCTTCCCTTTGTTTTATCTCTTGAGAGTTAAAAGGTGGTACAGGCTCCACACCAGGGAAACTCCCTTTACTTTGGATCATGGAGGTGACCTAAATAACACATTTTTGGAGGAACACAAGTCAATCCATGACACATGGACTTGGAATGATGCAGCCTCTACAATCACTTGAACCATTTCCTTGATATAAATCTCTCTCTATACACATTTATACACTTTACTGGTTTTGCTTATCTAGAGAACCCAGCCTAAGATGCCATTACAGTCATTATGGAAAATGTCATGGCATTTTCTCAAAACTAGAACTGTATCAACACAAAATTAGCAACCCCACTCCTAGTTATTACCCTAACCAAATTGAAACCAAACCCGTTGCTGTTGAGTGGATTCTGATCCTAGAGACCTAAAAACAATGACACAAACAGATATATGCACACATGTGTTCACTGTCATTTCATTCACAATAGTAAATAAATGGAAACAATTGAAGTGCTCATCATTGGATGTATGGATAAGCAAATTGTGGTGCATACATACAATGGAATTCTATGCAACCTAAAGAATAATGATGAGTCTGCAAAACATTGTAAAATGAATGGATTTGGAGGGTATAATGCTAAGCGAAATAAGTCAAGCATATAAGCATAAGCTTTGTTTGATTCCTCTTTTACAAGAAGACAAGAATAGATATATAGAGAAAGACCAAAGTTCATTAGTGGTTACCAGGGAGAGGGGGGTGGGAGAAGAAACTAAGCACTAGATAAGAGACTTGTTATTTTTATTATTTTTTGATTATTGGAAAAGCGGTCAGGAACGTGGATGTAATGAGCACAGAAGAAAGAAAAATTGAGTGTTTGAGCACATATAGATGGATATAAGCATATTGGTATACAGGTAGGTACAGGTGCACATAAATGACAATAAATAGACGTATCTCTATAGGTACATGTACACACAAATATGTGGATTCAGGCACAAATATTCATTGAAGACACTAATACAAATACTTCACAGACATAATCAAACACTTTCCAAGATTGGTTTTCTGAGTTTGAAAGTTTAGGACCATCATCTCATGGGACAACTCAGTCAATTGGCATAACACTGTTCACAAAATCACGAGCTACATCATAGGCAAACGAGTAGCCTCCGGGGTCTTAAAAGCTTGAATTTGGTCATCTAAGACATATCTAAGTGTCTCTACTCAGCTGGAGCAACAGAGTAAGAAGGTAACCAAAAGCTCAGAGATGAAACAAGTTTACAGAGCCATGACCTCATGTACCTTGAAACCAGAAAAACTAAACTGTGTCCAGCTATAACCAACGACCGTTCTGACTGGGGCCACAGTAGCAGGTCTCAGAGAGAATGGGAGAAAAATGTGGAGCAGAACTACAATTCTTATTTTAAAAAAAGGAAAAAAACAGACAAACTGAAACAATAGAGAACAGAGAACTCCCTGAAACACCCTTTAAACCTAGAGCCGAGCCTGTCCTCTGAGATCACCTTGTAGTGAAATAGCAGAGTGGCACACAAAATAAAGGATATTAGCCATAAGACGGGTGCTGTACTTAACAACCATCAGCATGAGACCAAATGTCATCAATTACTCAAAAGGAAAGATGAAAAGATTAGGGGGCAGGGAAACAGGAGTACTTGAAATTGAACAAACAGAACACAAAGAAATTGCTGACATATTGTGATAAGAGTAACTAATTCCACTGAACAATTTCTGCATAATTTCTCAAATGGGAACCTAACTTGCTGTGCAAACTTGCACCAAAACTTGATAAAATATAATTTTAAAAAACCTGATCAATAAGTCAATTAGACTTAAAAGGTTATTTTAGGCCCAAAAAACTTTTCCAAACACAGACCACTCCTGCAATGAGATGAGCTCTTCATATTACAATTTTGATCAGCTTATATACAGTATAAGCTGTGAGGAGATCTTCCAAAAGTGAAATTTAAAAGTATTTGTTGTCATTCACTTAATCAGCAAGATCTAGGTTATTAAAATTAGTGTTTTATCTTGGATTGTTTTATTAAGTTTGTGTGTCAGCATTCTGTGGGTTAGTTATGATATATCCAGTCTTTTAAATTATTCCCAAAGCTTATGTTGTAATCACAAGTTTTTAGACTATGGGAAGGGCTAAGAGTTAAGTTTAAATAGGGGAGGGTGTGAATTTTCTTTAATACACATGTATTTCACCTCTGTTTGGCAGAAAAAGAGGAGGTTCTGAGACATTATATCTGGTTAGCCCAGTTTTTTGTCTCCATAGCCTATAGTTGTTGTGACTCCAGGCTATGGCTGATGATAACGTACAGTGAACACATTTCAGGGCCACAGCTCTGGAGAATGACTGGGAAGGTGGTTGGCATGGAAGAGGAGCCTAGACCTCCAGGAAACAGCTCTTCACGTGCCTGAGCCAGCACCTAACTGCAGCCTCTACCCACCACTCCCCACCCTGACCTGTAAGCACAAACACCCCTTGCTCACAAGTTTCTAATTTCAGCTGCTCCTTATGTGACTCAGAGACACAGGGATGAGCAACATCTTCCCAGGGCATAGGGAGGGATCCGCTGATCAAAACCCCAAGGCCCGACTCAAATCTCTCTGTTAAACTACTTCCAGTTGCCAGCTTCTGACAGGTGCTGTGCTTAAAATTAATGCCAAGTTCATCTCCACTTGAATATTTTATCCTCTTTTTACTTGTGAAAACAGGATAAGATAGATTAAATACCCTGTCCAGGGTCATACACTGAATAAGCTCCGAGGGTCTAATGCACGGGTGTTTGACTGCAGAGCCTAAGGTATTTTTCTTTTGGTTTCTTTTTAAATTGCACACCTTCGACTCCAAAGTACAAAAACACAAGTAAAAGAAAGTGAAAAGAATTTGTGGTCAAATATAACGATAATAATAAGGCACAGTATGATTCAAATACAAAGGAAAATAAAAAACCACAGAAAATATTTTAAGCAGGGAGAGGAGAGAATTGTACCAAAAAGTTTTTATCAAGATGTCGTTTGGGATGGGACTAGAACAGAGATTCTCAACTTGGGGTGAGAATCTGGCAATGTCTTGAAACATTTCTGTTCGTCACAACTAGGGAGAGGGCTTATTACTGCTATCCAGTAGAGGGAGAGAATGAACGAACCTGTCTTGGCAGAAAGAACTACAACCTCAGAAGCAAGTTTGGTGAGATTTCACCTGAAGTACTTTGGATGTGTTATCAGGAGGGACCAGTCCCTGAAGAAGGGCATCATGCTTGGAAAGGTGGTAGGTCAGCATACAAAATGAAGACCCTGAATGAGAGGAATTCACACAGTTACTGCAACAGTCGGCTCAAACACAGCAATGATTTGAGGATGGCACAGGCCTGGGCATTGTTTCATTGTGTTGTACATAAAGTCAGTACGTATCAGAACTGACTTGTCAGCACCTAACAACAACAGATAAAGGAGGCCAAGGATGCTGCTAAACATCATACAATGCACTACAAAGAACCATGTGGCCCAGAATGCCAATACTGCCAGAAGCAGAAAAAACTTCTCTAGAAGACGGGTAGGATTCTGTCAGGCCCAGATCATAGGAAGCCATTTAGAGGTTTTTAAAAATATACACGGGGAAATATGCAGCCCATGCTGAGAGAGATATAAACCTGACATTGGTTAAAGTACTGCGGGGTAGACGATGAAGGCCAATTTGGGGGGAGTCTTGAATGCCAAATGAGGAGTTTATACTTAAGTAGTTGCACTAGTATCTTAGATTCTTAGTGTTGCTATAACAGAAATAGTACAAGAGTGTGGCATTAATAAATTCAAATTTATTCCCTCACTGTTTTGGAGACTAAAAGTGTAAATTCAGAGAATCGGCTCGAGGGGAAGTCTCCCTCTCTACACACCCTGGAGGAAAATCCTTGTCTCAGCTTCTCTAGCTCAGGCATTCCTCCTTCCTTGGAGATTTCCACATGGCATCTATCTTTCCTCCTTTGGTGCTCACTCCTGTCTGTGTCCATGCTGCTCTTTCTATCTCAAAGTGATTAAGTTTAAGACAAGCTCTACAGGGATATGTTCTCATTAGCATAACAGAGATTCCAAATGAGATACTAGGAACTGGTAGAGGCACTTGAATTTCAGAACTAGGGTGGAGGAGCTAATGGATTCACAAGATTGCAAACCCAAATGGAGGGCAACAGAAAATAATTACATAGGCCTGGGTGATCTGAGGGATTAGTGTGGGTTTTGTTTGGAGTATTGCTAATATTCAATGTTCTCATTTCCAGATATAAGGACTCTCTTTTGTCTTAAATAACTTCTCAGAAGAATTTAATAGACATATATCTTTTTCTCTCTGCCTGATTACTCCAGAAATGGAAAACGCTTAATGAGTATTCATATTTTCTTGGCAATGTAGTTATAAACGTAAGTTGAATGAGAATCTGTCGTCGTTGTTAAGAGGACATAATTCGGAAAGCTGGTTATATCATCAAGCTTTGACTAGAATGGCATATTTTAAAAATGATTCCCTGAGAATCACACATGACCAGACACTTTTAAGAATCTCAGGTAGATTTTATGCAGCCAATTTTTACAAAGCCCTCCCAGGAAAACTGTTCTGTTATCTGGCTTACAATTACCTCAGCCTTACAATTGAGTAAGAAATGTCACTTCCTGGCAGGTTCAGTTTTCCGGGTTTATAAGCTTAGGACCATCATCTCATGGGACAACTCAGTCAATTTGCACAACACTGTTCACAAATATCATGACCTGCATCATTGTGAAATAAGTAGCATCTGGGGCCTTAAAAGCATGTGAGTGGTCATCAAAGA
Organism: Loxodonta africana; assembly: GCF_030014295.1. NCBI lineage: Eukaryota > Metazoa > Chordata > Mammalia > Proboscidea > Elephantidae > Loxodonta > Loxodonta africana. The sequence continues at coordinate 89,402,660 of NC_087348.1, forward strand.
CACAATGATGGGGCTCCTACTTGCCAGGAGCAAACAATGATAAAGTAACCAACAACTCAGAGAAGAAACAAGTCTACATAAACAACAGCCTCATCTACTCTGAAACCAGAAAAACAAAATGGTGCCCGGCTGCCACCACTAATTGTTCTGAGTTAGGTCTCAGTAGGTAATCCCAGATAGAATGGGAGAAAAATGTAGAGCAGAACTTAAATTCTTATTTTAAAAAGCCAGACAAACTTGAACAGTAGAGAACAGAGGACCCCCTGAGACTGTCCCCCCTGCAATGCTCTTTAAACCTAGAACAAAGCCTGTGTTCTTGGATCACCTTTTACAGAAAAAACACAGTGGCATACAAAATAATGGATATTACCTGGAGGATGGGTGCTCTATTTACCAGCCATCAATAAGAGACCAACAGGTTAACAATTACTCAAGAGCAAAGATGAGAAGACAAATAGGCAGTGTAACATGAGTATTGGAAATGGAACAAACAAAACACAATGAAAGAGAATGTTGATACATTATGATAAATGTAACTAATGTCACCGAACAATATGTGTAATAATTGTGAAATGGGAACCTAATTTGCTGTGTAAACTTTCACCAAAAACTCAAAAAAAAAAATTTGTTTTTTAAAATCTGATGAATAAGTCAACTAGAGTTAAAATATTTTATTGGGTGCAAAAAAACTTTTTCCAAACACTGAACAGCTCTTCAATGAAATGAGTTCTTCGGATTACAATTTTGACAAGCTTATAAACAGTACAAACTGTTAGGGGATTTTCCAAAAGGAAAACTTAAAATGATTGGTTGTCATTCACTTAATCAGCAAAAGGTGGGATATTAAAAGTGAGGCTTTAGATTGAATTGGTTTATTAACTTTCTGTGGCGGCATTCCATGGGCTAGTTAAGGTTTAAGTAAATATTTCAACTTTTCCCAGAGCTTTCGTTTTCATCATCAGTTGTTAGTTACTGGGAAGGGTTAAGAGTTGAGTTTAAATACGGGATGGGTTGAGTTTTCTTTATTAAATACATATTATCGCCCCTATTTTCCAGAGGAGAAGAGGAGGTTCTAAGACATTATACCACGTTACTCCAGTTTATCTTGACTCAGCATCCTATAGTCAATGTGACTGGTTAAAGTACTGGGAGTACAGGGGTAGCTGATAATGGCCAATGTGGGGAAAGTCCTGAATGTCAAACTGAGGAGTTTGTACTGAGTTAGTTGCATGACCATCTCAGTTTCTTAGTGCTGCTATTACAGGAATACTACAAGTGGGTGGTTTTTGTAAACAAAATGTTATTTCCTCACTGTTTTAGAGAATAAAAGTCTAAATTCAAGGAACCCACTCTAGGAGAAGACTCCCTCTCTATTTACCCTGGAAAAATACTGCTCTCAGTTTCTCTAGCTACAGCATTCCTCCTTCCTTGGAGGTTTCCACATGGCATCTTTCTTCCATTTGTGATCACTCATCTCTGTCTATGCTGCCTTTTATATCTCAAAGTGATTAGATTTAAGACACACTCTACAAGGATATGTTCTCATTAGCATAGCAAACATAACCCTATTCCCAAATGAGATAATATGCATTGGTAGAGGCACTTGATTTTCAGAACTATGGTGGACAAGATAATGGTTTTACAAGTCTGCAAACGAAGACGGTGTGTAACAGAAGTTAATTACATACACCTGAATCATCTGAAGAATTATTAGGGGTTTTGTTTAGAATATATCTAATGTTCAATGTTCTAATTTCCAGATATAAAGAATCTCTTTCTTTTATCTTTATCTATTTATCACAACAGTTACGAAGACTATGTTCATTTATTTATTTATATTGTGCTTTAAGTGAAAGCCTACAAATCAAGTCAGTCTCTCATACAAACACTTCTACACACCCTGCTATATACTCCTAGCTGCTCTCCCCCTAATGAGACAGCACACTCCTCCTCTCCAACCTGTATTCACCGAACCATTCAACCAGCTCCCGTACACCTCCGCCTTGTCATCTTGCCTCTGACAGGAGTTGCCTATATAGTCTCATCTGTCTACTTGAACCAAGAAGCTCACTCCTCACCAGTATCATTTTTGGTCTTATACTCCAGTACAATCCCTGTTTGAAGATTTGGCTTTGGGAATGGTTCTAGTCTTGTGCTAACAAAGGGTCCGGGGACCATGACCTCTTGGATCCCTCTAGTTTCATTCAGACAATTGAGTCTGATCATTTTTACTAGAATTTGAGGTCTGCATCCCACTCTTCCCCCACGTGTCTGTCAGTTTGTCATACTGTGGGGGCTAGCGTGTTCAGATACTAGCAGGATCACCTATGGAGGACAGGTTTCAGCTGAGCTTCTAGACTAAGACAGACTAGGAAGAAGGACCTGGCAGTCTACTTCTGAAAAGCATTAGCCAGTGAAAACCTTATGAATACCAACAGAACATTGTCTGATATAGTGCCAGAATATGAGCCCCCCAGGTAGGAAGGCACTCAAAAGATGACTGGGGAAGAGCTGTCTCCTCAAAGTAGAGTTGACCTTAATGACGTGGATGGAGTAAAGCTTTTGAGACCTTCATTCAGTGATGTGGCAGGACTCAAAATGCAAAGAAACAGCTACAAACATCCATTAATAATTGAGACGTGGTATGTACGAAGTATGAATCTAGGAAAATTGGAAATCCTCAAAAATGAAATGGAACACATAAACATCGATACCTTAGGCACTAGTGAGCTGAAATGGATTGGTGTTGGCCATTTTGAATCTGACAGTCATATAGTCTACTATGCTGGGAATGACAACTTGAAGAGGAATGGTCTTGCATTCATCGCCAAAAAGATTTCAGGATCTATCCTGAAGTACGATACTGTCAGTGATAGGATAACATCCATGTGCCTAAAAGGAAGACCAATTAATATGACTATTATTCAAATTTATGCACCAACTAATAGGGCCAAAAATGAAGAAATAGAAGATTTTTATCAGCTGCTGCAGTCTGAAATTGATCGAACATGCAATCAAGATGCACTGATAATTACTGGAGATAGGAATGTGAAAGTTGGAAACAAAGAGGAAGGATCAGTTGTTGGGAAATATGGCCTTGGTGATAAAAACAATGACGGAGATCATTTAATAGAATTTTGGAAGAGCAACGGATTCTTCATTGCAAATACCTTCTTTTACCAACATTAAACGGTGACTATACATTTATACACATAAAAAAAAAAAATTTTTTTTTTTTTTTTTAATACACATGGACCTTGCCAGATGGAATAAACAGAAGTCAAATTAACTGCATCTGTGGAAAGAGATAATGGAAAAGCTCAATAGTATCAGTCAGAACAAGGCCAGGGGCCATATGTGGAACAGACCATCAATTGCTCGTATGCAAGTTCAAGCTGAAACGGAAGAAAATCAGAGCAAGATCAAGAGAACCAAAATATGACCTTGAGTATATCCCACCTCAATTTAGAGACCATCTGAAACATAGATTTGATGCCTTGAACACTAGTAACCAAAGACCAGACAAGTTGTGGAACATCAAGGACATCATACATGAAGAAAGCAAGAGGTCATTGAAAAGACAGGAAAGAAAAAAAGACCAAGATGGATGTTGGAGGAGACTCTGAAACTTGTTCTCGAATGTTGAGCAGCTAAAGCAAAAAGAAGAATTGATGAAGTAAAAGAACCGAACAGAAGATGTCAAAGGGCACCTCGAGAAGACAAAGTAAAGTATTATAATGACATGTGCAAAGAGCTTGAGATGGAAAACCAAAAGGGAAGAACATGCTCAGCATTTCTCGAGGCGAAAGAACTGAGGAAAAAATTGAAGCCTTGAGTTGCAATATTGAAGGATTCTGTGGGAAAAATCTTAAAGGACACAGGAAGCGTCAAAAGAAGATAGAAGGAATACACAGAGTCATTATGCCAAAAAGAATTAGTCAATGTTCAACCATTTCAAGAAGTAGCATATGATCAGGAACTGATGGTACTGAAGGAAGAAGTCCAAGCTGCTCTGAAGGCATTGGTGTAAAACAAGGCTTCGGGAATTGATGGAATATCATTTGAATTGTTTCAACAAATATTGAAGCCCTGTAGGTGCTCAATTGTCTACACCAAGAAATATGGAAGACAGCTTCCTGCCCAACTGACTGGAAGAGATCCATATTTATGCCTATTCCCAAGAAAAGTGCTCCAACTGAATGCTGAAATTATAGAACAGTATCATTAATATCACACACAAGCAAAATTTTGCTGAAGATCATTCAAAAACAATTGCCAACACTATATTGACAGGGAACTGCCAGAAATTGAGGCCGGTTTCAGAAGAGGACGCTGTTGTTCTTCTTGTTAGGTGCCCTTGAGTCAGTTCCGACTTTTAATGACCCTATGCCCAACAGAAGGAAACACTGCCTGTCCTGAGCCATCCTTACAATTCTTATGCTTGAGCTTATTGTTGCAGCCATTGTGTCAATCCACCTCTTTGAGGGTCTTCCTCTTTTCCGCTGACCCTGTACTCTGCCAAGCATGACGTCCTTCTCCAGGGACTGATCCCTCCTGACAACATGTCCAAAGTGTGTAAAACACAGTCTCGCCATTCTTGTTTCTAAGGAGCATTCTGGTTGTACTCCTTCCAAGGCAGATTTGTTCATTCTTTTGGCAGTCCATTGTATATTCAATATTCTTCGCCAACACCACAATACAGAGGTGTCAGTTCTTCTTCAGTATCCCTTATTCATTATCTTGCTTTCGCATACACATGATGCGATTGAATATACCATGGGTTGGGTCAGGCGCACCTTAGTCTTCAAGGTGACATCTTTGCTCTTCAACACTTTAAAGAGGCCTTTTGCAGCAGATTTACCCAATGCAATGTGTCTCTTGATTTCTTCACTGCTGCTTCCATGGCTGTTGATTGTGGATCCAAGTAAAATGAAATCCTTGACAACTTCAATCTTTTCTATGTTTCTCATGATGTTGCTCATTTGTCCAGTTGTGAGGATTTTTGTTTTCTTTATGTTGAGGTGCAATCCATACTGAAGGCTGTGGTCTTTGATCTTCATTAGTAAGTGCTTCAAGTCCTCTTCACTTTCAGAAAGCAAGGTTGTGTCATCTGCATAACGCAGATTGTTAATGAATCTTCCTCCAGTCCTGATGCCCTGTTCTTCTTCATATAGTCCAGCTTCTTGGATTATTTGCTCAGCATACAGATTGAATAGGTATGGTGAAAGAATACAGCCCTGACACACACTTTCCCTGACTTGAAACCAAACAGTATCCCCCTGTTATGTCCGAACAACTGCCTCTTTATCTATGTAAAGGTTCCTCATGAGCACAGTTAAGTGTTCTGGAGTTCCCATTCTTTGCAAAGTTATCCATAATTTGTTACGATGCACACAGACAAATGCCTCCACGTAGTCAATAAAACACAGGTAAACATCCTTCTGGTATTCTCTGCTTTCAGCCAGGATCCATCTGACATCAACAATCATATCCCTGGTTCCATGTCCTCTTCTGAAATCAGCCTGAATTTCTGGCAGTTCCCTGTTGATATACTGCTGCAGCCATTTTTGTGCAGACTTCAGCAAAATTTTGCTTGCGAGTGATATTAAACTGTTCTATAATTTCCATATTTGGTTGAATCACCTTTCATGTGAATAAGCATAAATATGGATCTCTTCCAGTCAGTTAGGCAGGAGGCTGACTTCCATATTTCTTGGCATAGACGAGTGAGCACCTGCAGGGCTGCATCTGTTTGTGAAAACATCTCAATTGATATTCCATCAATTCCTGAAGCCGTGTTTTTTGCCAATGCCTTCAGAGCAGCTTGGACTTCTTCCTTCAGTACCATCGGCTCCTGATCATAGGCCACCTCTTGAAATGGTTGAACATAGACTAATTCTTTTAGAGAATAATGACTTTGTGCATTCCTCCCATCTTCTTTTGATGCTTCCTGTGTCGTTTAATATTTTCCCCATGGAATCCTTCAGTATTGCAACTCGAGGCTTGAATTTTTTCTTCAGTTCTTTCAGCTTGAGAAACGCTGAGCATGTTCTTCCCTTTTGGCCTTCCATCTCCAGCTGTTTGCACCTAATTATAATACTTTACTTTGTCTTCTACAGAAAGACCCCTTGATATCTTCTGTACACTTCTTTTACTACATCAATTCTTCCTTTCGGTTTAGCTGCTCGACGTTCGAGGGCAAGTTTCAGAGTCTCCTCGGACAACCATCTTGATCTTTTCTTTCTTTCCTGTCTTTTCAATGACCTCTTGCTTTCTTCATGGATGATGTCCTTGATGTCATTCCACAACTCGTCTGGTCTGTGGTCACTAGTGTTCAAAGCATCAAATCTATTCTTCAGATGGTCTCTAAATTCAGATGGGATGTACTCAAGGTCATATTTTGGCTCTCTTGGTCTTGCTCTGATTTTCTTCAGTTTCAGCTTGAACTTGCATGTGAGCAATGGATGGTGTGTTCCGCATTCGGCCCCTGGCCTTGTCCTGACTGATGATACTGAGCTCATTCATCATCTCTTTCCACAGATGTAGTCGATTTGATTTCTGTGTGTTCCATCTGGTGAGGTCCATGTGTATAGTCGCCGTTTATGCTGGTAAAAGAAGGTATTTGCAATGAAGAAGTCGCTGGTCTGGTGAAATTTTATCAAATGATCTCTAGCATTTTTTCTATCACCAAGCCCTATTATCCAACTACTAATCCTTCTTCTTTGTATCCAACTTTCACATTCCAATCACCATTAATTATCAATGCATCTTGATGGCATGTTTGATCAATTTCAGACTGCAGCAGCTGATAAAAATTCTTCTATTTCTTCATCTTTGGCCCTTGTGGTTGGTGTGTACATTTGAATAATAGTCCTATTAACTGGTCTTCCTTTTAGGCGTATGGATATTATCCTATCACCAACAGCGTGGAACCAGGGATATTATTGCTGATGTCAGATGGATCCTGGCTGAGAGCAGAGAATACCAGAAGGATGTTTACCTGTGTTTTATTGACTATGCAAAGGCATTTGACTGTGTGCATCGTAATAAATTAGGGATAACATTGCAGAGAATGGGAACTCCAGAACACTTAATTGTGCTCATGAGGAACCTTTACATAGATCAAGAGGCAGTTGTTCAGACAGAACAAGGGGATACTAATTGGTTTAAAATCAGGAAAGGTGTGCGTCAGGGTTGTATTCTTTCAGCATACTATTCAACCTGTAAACTGAGCAAATAATCTGAGAAGCTGGGGTATATGAGGAAGAACGGGGCATCAGGATTGGAGGAAGATTCATTAACAACCTGCATTATGCAGATGACACAACCTTGCTTGCTGAAAGTGAAGAGGACTTGAAGCACTTACTAATGAAGATCAAAGACCACAGCCTTCAGTATGGATTGCACCTCAACTTAAAGAAAACAAAAAATCCTCACAACTGGACCAATGAGCAACATCATGAGAAACATAGAAAAGATTGAAGTTGTCAAGGATTTCATTTTACTTGGATCCACAATCCATGGAAGCAGCAGTGAAGAAATCAAAAGACATATTGCAGTGGGTAAATCTGCTGCTTAGGACCTCTTTAAAGTGTTGAAGAGCAAAGATGTCACCTTGAACCCTAAGGTGCACCTGACCCAAGTCATGGTATTTTCAATAGCATCATATGCATGTGAAAACTGGACAATGAATAAGGGAGACCCTTATTTTTTTCAATGAGGTGTATTGACACAGTGGCTTCAACAATTAACTCAAGCATAACGATTGTTAGGATGGCACAGGACTGGGCGGTGTTTCATTCTGTTGTGCATAAAGTCACTATGAGTCAGAACCGACTCAAGCACACCTAAGAACAACAACATCCCACTGTTCTGCTCCAGCAGGGATTCCCTGTTGTGTTCCCTTTCAGGGCAGTCATATGTGGTAGCTGGGTACCATCTAGTTCTTTCAGTCTCAGGCTGATGGGGAGTCTGGTTTATATGGCCCTTTCTGTCTCTTGGGCTCATCTTTACCTTATGTCTTTGGTGTTCTTCATTCTCCTTTGCTCCAGGTGGGTTGAGACCAACTGATGCATCTTAGATGGCCACTTACTAGTGTTTAAGACCCCAGACACCAAAGTGGGATGCAGAATGTTTTATTAATAGGTTTTATTATGCCAATTGATCCAGTTATCCCCTGAAACCATAGTCTGCAAACCGTGGCCCCTGCTACTCTGTCCTTGAAGAGTTCAGTTGTATGCAGGAAACTTCTTTGCTTTTGTTTTAGTCCAGTTGTGCTGATCTCTCCTGTGTAGTGTGTTGTCTTTCCCTTCACCTAAAATAGTTCTTGTAGACTATCTAATTAATCAATTCCGCTCTCCCTGGCTCCCCACCATCATAAAAAAACCCCTCACAACCATCAAAAAATATTTTCTTTGGTGTTTAAACTTTTTCTTCAGTCCTCATAAGAGCGATGTCATACAATATTTGTTCTTTTGCAGCTGACTTCACTCAGCATAATGACTTTCAGATTCTGCCATGTTATGTTTCACGGATTCATTGTAGTTTTTAATTGTTGCATAGTTTTCCATTATGTGAATATACTATAGTTAATTTATCCATTCATTCGTTGATTGGTTGATGGGCACCTTCTTTGCTTCCACCCTTTTGCTATTGTAAACAGTGCTGCAGAGAACATGAGTGTGCATATATTTGTTCCTGTGAAAGCTTTTATTTCCCTAGAATATACTCCCACAAGTGGATTGCTGGATCCTATGGTTGTTCTAGTCCTAGATTTTTAAGGAGTTGCAAACAGATTTCCAAAGTGGCTGTAACATTTTACATTCTCACCAACAGTGTATAAGTTTTCCATTCTCTCCACAACCTCTCCAATTTATTATTTTGTGTTTTTTGGATTAATGCCAGCCTTGTTGGGATGAGATAGTATCTCATTGCAGTTTGGTTTGCGTTTCTCTAATGGCTAATGATCATGAGCATTTCCTCATGTATCTGTTAGCAGCCTGAATGTCTTCTTTGCTGAAGTGGCTGTTCATATCCTTTGCCCATTTTTTAAATGATTTATTTCCCTTTTTGTTGGTGAGTATTTGCAGTATCATGTAGAATTTAGAGATCAGATGCTGGTCAGAATTATCATAGCCAGAGACTTTTTCTCAGTCTGTAGGTAATCTTTTTACAATTTTGGTGAAGTCTTTGGATGACCATAGGTGCTCAAGTTTTAGGAACTCCCAGTTAACTAGTTTCTCTTCTGATGTTCGTACAGTGTTACTAAAATTTTATGTACTCTGTATGCCATGTATTAGGGCTCCTAGCATTGTCCCTATTTTTTCATCCATGATCATTATTGTTTTAAATTTTATATTTAGGTCTTTGATCTATTTTGAGTTAGTTTTTCCACATCGTGTGAGGTATGGGTCTTGTTTCATTTTTTTTTTTTCAGATGCATATCCAGTTATGCCAGCACCATTAGTTAAAGAGACTGTCTTTTCCCCATTTAACAGACTTCGGGCCTTTGTCAAATATCAGCTGCTCATATGTGGATGGATTTATGTCTGGATTCTCAATTCTGTTCTGTTGGTCTATGTATCTGTTGTTGTAGCAGTACCAGGATATTTTGACTACTGTGAGCATATAATAGGTTCTAGAATCAGGTAGAGTGAGGCCTCCCACTTTATTTTTCTTCAGTGATGCTTTACTCATCCGGGGCCTCTTTCCCTTCTATATGAAGTTGGGGATTTGTTTCTCCATCTGAATAAAAAACGTCATTGGTATTTGATCAGGATTACATTGTATCTATAGATTGCTTTGGGTAGAAGAAACATTTTTACAAAGTTGCATCTTCCTATCCATGAGCAAGATATGTTTTTCCACTTATGTATGTCTCTTTGGGTTTCTGGCAATAGTGTCTAGTAGTTTTTTTTTTTTTTTGTATGGGTCTTCTACATATCTGGTGAGATTTATTCCTAAGTATTTTATCTTCTTAGGGGGAATTGTAAATGGTATTGATTTGGTGATTTCCTCTTTGACTTTCTCTTTTGTTCTTGTAGAGGAATCCAACTGATTTTTGTATGTCTACTTGTATCCCAATACTCTGCTGAACTTGTCTGTTAGTTTCAGCAGTTTTCTTGAGGATTCTTTAGGGTTGTCATCTGTAAGTAGAGCTACTTCTACTTTTCACTTTTTCTTTGCCTATCTGGGTGCACTTTAATTATCTAGCCTAATTGCTCTGGCTAGGACCTCAAGCGCAATGATGAATAAGAGTGGTGATAAACAGCATCCTTTCCTGATTCCCGTTTTCAAGGGGAATGCTTTCAGACTCTCTCCATTTAGGATGGTGTTGGCTGTTGGCTTTATATAAATGTCCTTTATTATGTTGACAAATTTTCCTTCTAGTCCTATTTTGCTGAGAGTATTTATCATGAATGGGTGTTGGACTTTGTTAAATGCCTTTTCTGTATCAGTTGATAAGATCATGTGATTCTTATCCTTTGTTTCATTTACATGGTTAATTACATTGATTATTTTTCTAACATTGAACCATCCCTGCATACCTGGTACGAATCCCACTTGTGCATGGTGAATTTTTTTGATATGTCATTGACTTCTACTGGCTAAAATTTTGTTGGGAATTTTTGCATTCAAGTTCATGAGGGATATTGTTCTGTAATTTTCTTTTTATGTGATATCTTTCCCTGGTTTTGGTATGAAGGTTATGCTGGCTTCATAGAATAAGTTTGGGAGTATTCCATCCTTTTCTATGCCCTGAAATAACCTTTAGGAGTAGTGGTTTTAACTCTTCTCTGAAAGTTTGGTAGAATTCTCCAGTGAAGCCAACAGTGCCCTGGTTTTTTTTTTGGGGGGGGGGGACATTTTAATTACCTTTTTAATCTCTTCTTTTGCTATGGGTTTATTTAGTTGTTCTACCTCTATTTATGTTAGTGTAGGTAGGTAGTGTGTTTCTAGAAATTTGTCCATATCTTCTAGGTTTTCCAATTTGTTAGAGTTCAATTTTTCATAGTAATCTGGTATTATTCTTTTATTTTCACTTGTGTCTGTTGGGACATTGCCCATTTCATTTCTTATTCTTGTTATTTCCTTCCTCTCCTTTTTTTCTTTTGTCATTTTGGCCGATGGTTTATAGATTTTGTTAATCTTTTCAAAGAACCAGTTTTTGGTCTTGTTAAAATCTTTGAATTGTCTTCCTGTTCTCTATTTCATTTAATTCTGCTCTAATTTTTTATTATTTGCTTTCTTCTGGTGCCTGAGGGTTTCTTTTGTTGCTCTCTTTCTATTTAATCAAGTTGTAGGTATAATTCTTTATTTTTGGCCCTTCTTTTTGTATGTGTGCATTTTTTGCTATAAATTGCCCTCTGAGGAGTGCTTTAGCTGTGTCCCAAAGATTCTGATAGGAAGTGTTTTCATTCTCATTTGACTTTATGAATTTCTTTTCTCTGTCCTGAATTTCCTCTATAACTGAGTAGTTTCTGAGCAATGTGTTGTTCAGTTTCCATGTGTTTGATTTCTTTTCCTTTCTTTTTCTGGTACTGATTTCTACTTTTATGGCTTTACGGTCAGAGAAGATGTTTTGTAATATTTCTAAGTTTTGGATTCTGTTAAGTCTTCCTTTATGACCTAATATGTGGTCTATTCTAGAGAATGTTCCAAGAGCATTGGCAAAGAAAGTATACTTGTGTGCTATTGGATGGAGTGTTCTGAATATGTCTATAAGGTCAAGTTGATTGATTGCAGTATTTTGATCTTCCATGTCTTTAGTGAGCTTCTTTCTGGGTGTTCTAGCCTTCACTGAAAGTGGTGTATTGAAGTCTTCTAGTAGTATTGTGTAGCTTTCTATCTTGTTTTGGAATGCTGTTAGAGTTTCTTTTATGTATCTTGAAGCCCTGTCATTGGGCACATAAATGTTTAATATGGTTATATCCTACTGGTATGTTGTCCCTTTAATCATTATATAATGGCCTTCCTTAACCTTTGTGTTAGATTTAACTTTAAAGTTTCTTTTGTCAGAAATTAATATTGCCACTTCTGCTCTTTTTTGATTGCTGTTTGCTTGATAATTTTTTCCATGCTTTGAGTTTTAGTTTGTCTTTAAGTCTGAAGTGTGCCTCTTGTAGGCAACATATAGATGGATCGTGGTTTTTTTTTTTTTTAATCCATTCAGCCACTCTCTGTCTCTTTATTGGTGCATTTAATCCATTTACATTCAGTGTAATTATTGGTAGGTATGAGTTTATTAATGTCTTTTTTTGTGTGTTGTTGACAGTTTCTTTTTTCCACTTAATTTTCTGTGCTGTGTCTTTTCATATATTGTCTATTTTTCTTTCTCATTGTTGTTGATTTTGTTTTTGTTGAGTCCTGATATTTTTCTTGTATTTTACTTTGATGGGTAGTATTGTTAGTCGCCTTTGTGGTTACCTTATTATTTACCTTCAGTTTTCTAAGTTTAAACCAAACTTTTATGTCTCTATATCACCTTGACATCCTCTCCATGTGAAAGATCTATGACTACATTTGTTAGTTCTTCTTTATTGATTTAATGCTGTCATCTTTACATAATAACATCTCTGCTTCCCTGTTTTGAGCATTTTTTATCTTGATTTACTTTTAAAATATTTGAGAGACAATTTCGCTGGTTATATGATTCCCGGCTGGCAATTTTTTTTCCTTCAGGTTTTTATATATGTCATCCCATTTCCTTCTTGCCTGCCTGGTTTCTGATAAGTAGCCCAAGCTTATTCTTATTGACTCTCTTTTGTAGGTGACATTTTGTTTATCCCTTGCAACTCTTAAAAGTCTTTCTTTATCTTTTGTTTTGGCAAGTTTGATTATAATATATCTAGGTTACTTTCTTTTGGTATCTACCATGTGTGGGGTTCGATGAGCATCATGGATAGATATTTTCTTGTCTTTCATGATATCAGGGAATTTTTCTGCTAATAAATCTTCAACAATTCTCTCTGTATTTTCTATTATCCCTCCCTGTTCATGCACTCCAATCACTCATAGGTTATTTCTCCTGATAAAGACCCACATGATTCTTAGGGTTTTAAATTTTTTTTTATCTTTTATCTGATTTTTCTTCAAATAAATTGTTGCCAAGTGTTTTATCTTCTGTCTTACTAATTTTGCCTTCCATTTCCTCAATTCTGCTCCTCTGACTTTCTATTCAGTTGCCTAATTCTGAAATTTTATCATTAATCTTTTGAATTTCTGTGTGTTGTCCCTGTATGGATTCTTGAATCGTGTTTAATTTGTCATTATGCTCTTGAATAACCTTCTTAATTTCCTCGACTGCTTTATCTGTGTGTTCCTTGTCTCATTCTGCATTTTGCCTGACTTCCTTCCTGTTCTCTTAAAGAGGTCTCTATATTAATCTTTTGTATTCAACCTCCTGTAATTCCAGGAAACCATCTTCATCCAGAAGATTCCTCGCCTCTTTGTTTTGGAAGCCCATTAAAGTGATCATGGTCCACTTCTTTATGGGATCTAATATTGACTGTTGTCTTCGAGCCATCTATAAGTTATTGCATTAATTTAATTTATGTTTGCTTACTGTGTCCTAGCTTCTTGCTTTGCTTTGTTTTGATATACCCAGATAGGCTGCTTGAGTGAATTAGCTTGATTTTTGGAGCCTTTGAAACTCTAATGTCATGTCACCGGATGGCTAGACCTGTTTTCAGGTATATGAGCCTAGGAGTTCATTCACTTTTCTTGAATGGATTCAGTGCAGGTGTCCAGGTAGTCGGTCACCAAGTGTGTGGTGCAGGCTCTCACCTATGGTATTAGAGGAGCAGTGGTGATTGGTGTATGCACAGGTTTCTGGTTACAGCAGGGGGTCACACTCTGAGCAATGTAGGGGGCTGACAACTATTCCCCAAGTGTCTGGGAATAAGGCCAATCCTTGTCTTCTAGAGTGCACAGGTACATGTGCTCTGTAGCCATACCACAGGCACACAATTCTTTTACCTATAAGGACTCGGAGGCACCATTTATCCTTGAACCCCTGTCACAGATCGATAGATGGTGTGGGTGGGTAGGTGATGACCCTTGCTAATAAGCAGAGTGGTGTCAAACTTCCCAAACCTTTCTGTCCACCTTACAGCTGAAATAGTTAAAGTCAGACCCCAGGCACGTATGCCCTTGCAGTGTAACACCAAAAGCCTAGCTGTTGAAATGGGATCACATGGGTCCATGCAGGGGTGAAAGGCATTCAAGGTCCATGGGCCATTTGTCCATGGACACGAGCTGCTTCTGGCCTAAATTCCAAGCTTAAGGGAGCTGGCAGATTATTTTTTCTCCATTTGTTAATTTGTTATTTCTCCAGGGCCTGGAGTATAGTTCAGAGCATGCAGCAGGACCCATCTTAGGCCCTGGGAAATCGACTGTCACTGAAGCTGGATGGGGGCCTATGGCAGTTGGAGGAGGGATCAGGTAAATGGGAGAGTTCTTTTGATCTGTGCAGTAAATTAGACACAATCAATTATCTTTTGCCGAGAGCCCTGTTCTTCACTGATTCCTGAGGCCTGAGCAGACTCTGCCGCTTGCACTCTGTGGCTGAGAAAACCAACACCAGCACATTACTGCCAGTCCCACCACAGTCAAGCAGGGAATCTGGGCTGAGAGGTGGCAGTTCCCTCTGAGTCATGTCCGGCACCTCCTTGCTGCTTCTCAATCATCACTCCCTCCTCCTGCCGCTCAGTCTCATTTCTTAACTTTGCCTTTGATGTTCAGGGCTTCTAGCTTGTCATATATATAATCGATTCATTTGTTTTTTTTGGTCTTTGTTGTAAGAGAAACCACTCAAAGAGTCTGATTACTCTGCCATCATGGCCTTGCTGCCTAGAGTACATTTTAGTAGACAGAAATTATGCATTTACCTTTCTCTCCCTACCAGATTCCTCCAGGAATGGAAAACTATTAATGAATGTTTGTTTTTTTCTATGGCAATGTAGTTATATATGTAAGTTCAATAAGAATCTGTCTTCCTTATGAACATGACATAATTGGAAACTGGGTTCTATCACCAAATTTTGACTGGAGTGTCATATATTAAAATGATGCCTTTAGAATCAGATATGACCAGATCCTTTTAAGAAACTAAGGGTTACTTTATGCAGCCAGTGCTTACAAAGCCCTCCTAGGAAAACTGGCCTGATACCTGCTTACAGGTATCCCAGTCTTATAGATTAGTATGGAAATCACTCCCTGGTAGATTCAGGGACCTCATGATATTTTGGTCCTTAAAAAAGGAAATCTTCCAAATCTATGGGTGTTGTGTGTCTTTGAGTCAATTTTGACTTATAGCAACCCTATAAGACTTAGTAGATGTGCCCCTTAAGGTTTTTTCTCTTTAATATTTATGGGAGCAGAACCAGGTCTTTCCTTTTGTGAAAAGGCTGGTGAGTTCAATTCTTTCATATTTTGGTAGGCACCTATCCCTTAAATACAGCACCACCACCAGGTATCCTTAAATCTGTTGGTGCTACAGGTGAAATCTGGTGGCTACTTCCCAGCTTGACTTCTTACCTTCCCTGGGTTTTAGAAGTTTAATCTAAGATCCCTTATGAAAATGTCCAGCCGTGGAAATATAAAAGGCCAAAAGATAAATTACCATTTTTGCTGCACCTATGTCCATAATTATAAGTAGCCTTATTTTAGGGTCAAGAACAATGTTGCTCTGAGATATCTTTGATCAAAAAGAGGGCGACTTTAAAAAGAACTTTTATGCTTCAGTTCAAATTATAGCGTGCCCTTGTGGTCTATCGGAGCCCTTGTGCATAGTGGTTTAGAGTTACAACTGCTAATCCGAAAATCGCAGTTTGAATTCAAAAACCACTGCTTGGAATCTCTGTGGGGCAGTTCTACTCTGTCCTTTAGGGTTGCTATGATTCTGAATTGACTTAATGGCAATGGGTTTGTTATAGTTTAGTTTTGTTTTTAGTTTTTTTCTTGTCCTGTAATTGTCTTTGAGGTTCTTGAAAGGGGCTGTACTGCTGCCACCGTCCACTTTCCAGTGGTGCCTACACGTTGTACAGAGTCACCTTTAAACCAACCATGAGTTTTCACTTCTTCAGTCAACTGACCATAAGGAACTCCCCATGAGGCCATAAATGCAGACTGGGAGATGGAAGGTAATGTGACAGAAGTGAAGACCATGATCATTTGGGACAATTCCTCATGCAACTTACTTGTGCCTTCAGGTACTGTTTGGACCCGATCTTGTATATACCACTTCCATTTACTGATGGAGTCCTGCTGTACATGAGCAACTTTATGACTCTGTGGGTCAGACAACATGAATTCATGATGTGCACATCAGGCTGCACGGTGACTTGGTGTCCCATGCTTAAGTGTTCAGACTCTACTAAGGACCAGTAACAAGCCAAAAGCTGTTTCTCAAAAGGAGAGTAGTTATCTGCAGAGGACAATAAGGCTTTGGTTCAAAATCCAAAGGGTCTGTACTGTGAGTCACCAGTTGGGGCCTGCCAAAGGCTCCGAACAGCATCTCTCCCTGACACTTACACTTCAAGCACCATTTCATCAGATAAGTCATATGGCCCAAGGGGCAGAGTGGCTTGGGTGGCAGCCTGAACCTTTTGCAGAGCCTTCTGTTGTTCTGGACCTCACTCAAAACTAGTAGCTTTTCTAGTCACTGGATAAAAGTGTTGGAGCTTTATACCCAAATGAGGAATACTTTGCATACAAAATCCAAAGAGGCCACTAGGCCTAACGCCTCATTTTTTTAGTTGTGGGAGCATCCAGATGCAAAAACTTACCCTTCACTTTAGATTGAATATCTCTACATGCCCACATCACAGGACCCCCAGAAATTTCACTGAGTTGGAAGGTGCCTGAATTTTTGTGGGATTAATTTCCCACCCTATAGCACACAAATGTTTTCCCAATAAATTCAGAGTCATTGACAGTCTTCCTTTCTAGGTCCAACCACCAAAATATCATCAATGTAATGGACCAGTGTGATGTCTTTTGGAAGGGAAAGGTGATCAAGGTCCCTGAGGATATAGGGCTGAAGAGTTGATATAGACCTGAGGTAGGAAAATGAAGGTGTATTGCTGGCCTTGCCAAAGAAAGGCAAATTGCTTCTGATGGTCCTATGAAACTGGTATGGAGAAAAATACATTAACTAGATCAATAGCTGCATACCAGATACCAGGAAATATATTAATTTGCTTAAGCAATGGAACTACCTCTGGAACAGCAATTCCAATTGAAGTTACCACCTGCATAAGTTTTCAATAATCCTCTCTCATTCTCTGAGATCCATGTATTTTTTTTCACAGGCCTAATAGGTGAGTTGAATGGAGATGTGGTGGGAATCACCACCCCTGCATACTTCAAGTCCTTGATGCTGGCAGTAATCTTCGCAATAGCTCCAGGAATGGGATATTACTTGTGGTTTACTATTTTCTTAGCTAGGTGCAGTTCTAATGGCTTCCACTTGACTTTTCCTACAATCGCCACCCTTATTACACTTGTCCATGATCCAATGTGAGGGTTCTGCCAGGTGCTGAGTATATCTATTCAAATTAAGCACTCTGAAACTGTTGAAATCACTACAGGATGAGCTCAGGGACCTACTGGGCCTACTGTGAGATGGACATGAGCTAAGTCTCGATTTATATGTTCTTTGCACAATTATCCCACACCCATAAAAGCCATTCCCACGCATATTCCCCAGGTTTCTGTTTGTACATATTTTAAAAGTCAAGCGGTTATTTTGGAGTGTAGCGTATCTCTTCCTGGGTCATATTTTGTACTTCACATTTTGGGTCTGGCT
Organism: Loxodonta africana; assembly: GCF_030014295.1. Taxonomy (NCBI): domain Eukaryota; kingdom Metazoa; phylum Chordata; class Mammalia; order Proboscidea; family Elephantidae; genus Loxodonta; species Loxodonta africana. The sequence continues at coordinate 89,420,469 of NC_087348.1, forward strand.
GGGAGTTAAGTCTAGTTATATGTCTAGGAGCCAAAATCAGTGAGGAAATGTTTTGAGAACGTTCAGCTTAGCCTTGTAAAGTATCTGCCTCAGGCAATGCCCTAGGCAATGACTCAGAGGAAGGTGCTTTAGATGTAGTTGGGTTAACCTCTTTAGATGGGAGTGGAGGGGCTAATGGTTTTACTGGGCAGGGTGGCTTAGCAGACAAACATGGAGTAATCTGTTCAGATGGCAGTGAGTGGACTGGTTGGCAGGAGTGATTCAACAGAATTTAGGGGCTCAGTGTCTCCAGCTTCCTGATTATCTGCCCATATGTCCCCATCCCAAGTTTCAGGATCCCATTTCTTCCCAAACAATGCCCTCTCTTTAACCTCAGGTGGCTTTTGAGGTTGGCAGCTCAGTTGGTGCTGTAAGTCAGCCACTCTTACAGTAAGACTCTGGGTTTGGTTTTTGGTAATATCAGCTCTCTTACTACAAAAATCGGGCTTTCTTTCAAAGCACAATTGGAAAATTTGAGTCCATTTATGCAGCGGCTGAGCTTTGACTCTGAAGCCCCGAGTACATGTCTTTCTTTCACCAGTTTCTCTAGTGAAAGTACGACCAACTAAACAGCTACCTTATACTTCTCATTGTGACAACACTGTATAAAAGTGTCACACATGCAATCACCCAGTTCCTTACCTTTCACCAATACCTGATCTATTGGTGGTGATAGTTTGTAATTTGAAATGTTACCTCATGCCATGGATTATCAGTGCCCTCTTTACCACTAGAAGCAGTCATCAACATCTTTAAGACTAAGCAGCCTTGAGAATCAATGTAGAAAACTCACCCTTACAATTTTTTTTTTTTTTTTCTCTAGAACCACTTCCGATACCAAATGTTTTAGGCTGGGTTCTATAGAGAAGCAAAACCAGTAAAACATATAAACGCACATATAGAGAGAGATTTATATTGAGGAAATAGCTCACGTGGTTGTAGGAGCTGAAAGGTCCCAAGTCCATGGGTCAGGATAGAAGCTTCTCCTGATTCACGTTGCTACAGGGGCTGGTGAACGCAAGACTGGTAGGTTGGAGAGTAGGGCTTTTGCTCACAGGCTGTGAATATCCACTAATCCCAAGAACAGCAGGCAAAACCACAGGTAAGCTGCTAGCTCAAGTCCCAAGAAGAAGGGGTCAGATGAACAGGAGCCAGCTGCAGGATCCAGAATGAGAAAAAGCCCACGAGCCTTGCCAGAACATCCACCTATATCCAATGCAGGCCACATGCCCGAGGAAACGCTACTTCAACTGATTGGCTACTCACATCAGATCCCATTGTGGCAGTGATTACATATCAAATTTCAACATGGAAGTGATCATAACATTATAGGACAGCCAAAACACTGACAATCATGGCCTAGTCGGCCTAGTCGATTTGACACACAATCTTAACCATCACAGCCAGAAATCTGTGACCAGGTCTTAGGGACCCAGTCCTAGTCTGTTTCATGTGTTTCAAAATTGTGACAGCAGTCATTATTTAGTCATGTGAATGACTGAAGTTAACGAAAAGACATGACCATAAGAAACAATGGGAGATTGTTCATGTTGAACACTACCTCCCTGGAAAGAATCTAAAGCTTTAAAACACTTTCTTTGGAAGCAAAGGACTTCCTATGCTGTAATTCTTTTTAAAAATTCCTCTGTGCTTTCAGTAAGAAAACTCACCAATAGCAGATGCAGAGGCCTTCTAGAGCCATCTGGGCTCCAAGCACAAGGTGTCAACTCACTGAGTGTAGCACTACCCTGAGTTGCAAGCAAGGAACAGAGGTACCTGAGTGTGAAGCACAGTGAAGAAAGGACTACACGGAAAGAATAAGGAGGGGACCCACAAAGAAGGAAAGGTATAAGAGAGAGAATATGACAGTTGAGTACTTCAAGGATTCTGCCCTCTACCGAATGTGATGTAAAGACAGAAGGAGAGAACCTAAATATTTGGGTTCCATCTGCATAAAGTGGATAATAATTTCTCCTTGTCTTCTTTATTAGGTTGCTTTGTGAAGATGCTATCTGACAATCTAAGTGTTACTCCTAATATTATATAGGTGTTCACCTAGTTTTGTACACACTGTCATCCTGCAAATGTATGTGAAATAGAAATGTGAGAATTAGCTTACGTATTAGAACCAGGTTTCCATTGCTAGAGGAATAAGAATATTAACAAAATCCCAGCTAACCTCCATGGTGTATATATCATTTTTCAATAATGTGTTTATTTTTCCGAATTTCAAGCAATTCCCTTAAATTCAGTGATCACCACAATTTTTCAGGAAGAGCTAAAATAATCAGAACACATATTGTTGAACTGAAATATGTTTTATTTTGAGCAGTAATTCTATGTGCAAGTAGAGATCTTTCTTTCTAAAAACAAGTTGCTCTAAATAGGCTAGTTACTATTGCTTAAAACTAAATCTTTGAGTTAGTTAAAAAATATTTGATTGTTTCATGATTTAATGAACAATTGGAAAACTGGAGGAGTTCTAGTCTTCCTGCATGAAGAAAATGATCTATGAAGAAAGTAGGGCTAGGGCTGTGATAGCGACCAAAAAGATTTTGTTCTGCACAATAAAAGGAGGAAAATTAAGATTCTAGGAGATCTTTGGTTCCTAGGGCTCTAAAGAAAAGATAAAGTTGGAGAGCCTGGAGGGGAGTCTGAAGGGCAGGAGGCCAGGCAACATGGTGGTGTAAATCCCCTTTGTGAACCCCTACATTTTCAAAAAATCTTGGTTTCCAAAACTCCTTTTTTAATTTAGGTGGTAAAGCGGTAAAAAAAAAAAGAAAAGTAGATAAATTTCTTGTGTGAGGTGGTGCTGAGCAAAGGAATGAGGGAAGCTAAATCATTTGTGGTTGACTGGATTTCAACTGATAACAACACTATAGGACAGAGTAGAACTGCCCCATCATATTTCTAAGACTGTATATTTTAATGGAACCAGACTGTTAGATCTTTCTCTCTGAAAGTGACTGGTGGAGTTGCACCACTGATGTTTTACTTACCAGCAAAGCTCTTAACCACTGTGCCACCAGGGCTCCTGTGAAAGAAGCTAGAGAAGGTGAAATTCCTCTGAGGTCCGGAGACCTGAGAGTGTCAGAATTAGAGCCAAGAGTGACCATAAAACTTTAAAAGATTGGGTACACCCACCTGATAGATTCTGATATTCTTATCTTTTTTTTTTAATAATTTTTATTGTGCTTTAAGTGAAAAAAAAATTTTTTTTTAGTGAAAGTTTACAAATCAAGTCAGTCCATCACATATAAGCTTATATACACCTTACTCCATACTCCCACTTACTCTCCCCCTAATGAGTCAGCCCGCTCCCTCCTTTCAGTCTCTCCTTTCATGACAATTTTGCCAGTTTCTAACCCTCTCTACCCTCCTATCTCCCCTCCAGACAGGAGATGCCAACACAGTCTCAAGTGTCCACCTGATACAAGTAGCTCACTCTTCGTCAGCATCTCTCTCCAACCCATTGTCCAGTCCCCTCCATGTCTGATGAGTTGTCTTTGGGAATGGTTCCTGTCCTGGGCCAACAGAAGGTTTGGGGACCATGACTGCTGGGAATGCTCTAGTCTCAGTCAGACCATTAAGTCTGGTCTTTTTATGAGAATCTGGGGTCTGCATCCCACTCTTCTCCTGCTCCCTCAGGGGTTCTCGGTTGTGCTCCCTGTCAGGGCAGTCATCGGTTGTGGCCGGGCACCATCTAGTTCTTCTGATCTCAGGATGATGTAGGTCTCTGATTCATGTGGCCCTTTCTGTCTCTTGGGCTTGTAGTTATCGTGTGACCCTGGTGTTTTTCATTCTCCTTTGATCCAGGTGGGTTGAGACCAATTGATGCATCTTAGATGGCCGCTTGTTAGCATTTAAGACCCCAGATGCCACATTTCAAAGTGGGATGCAGAATGTTTTCATAATAGAATTATTTTGCCAATTGACTTAGAAGTCTCCTTAACCCATAGTCCCCAAACCCCTGCCCTTGGTCCACTGACCTTCGAAGCATTCAGTTTATCCCGAAACTTCTTTGCTTTTGGTCCAATCCAGTTGAGCTGACCTTTTCTGTATTGAGTATTGTCCTTCCCTTCACCTAAAGTAGTTCTTATCTACTAACTAATCAGTAAATAACCCTCTCCCACCCTCCCTCCCTCCCTCCTCTCGTAACCACAAAAGAATGTGTTCTTCTCAGTTTGTACTCTTTCTCAAGATCTTATAATAGTGGTCTTATACAATATTTGTCCTTTTGCATCTGACTAATTTCGCTCAGCATAATGCCTTCCAGGTTCCTCCATGTTATGAAATGTTTCACAGATTCGTCACTGTTCTTTATCGATGCGTAGTATTCCATTGTGTGAATATACCATAATTTATTTAACCATTCATCCATTGATGGACACCTTGGTTGCTTCCAGCTTTTTGCTATTGTAAACAGAGCTGCAATAAACATGGTGTGCATATATCTGTTCATGTGAAGGCTCTTATTTCTCTAGGGTATATTCCGAGGAGTGGGATTTCTGGGTTGTGTGTAGTTCTATTTCTAACTTTTTAAGAAAACGCCAGATAGATTTGCAAAGTGGTTGTACCATTTTACATTCCCACCAGCAGTGTATAAGAGTTCCAATCTCTCCGCAGCCTCTCCAACATTTATTATTTTGTGTTTTTTGGATTAATGCCAGCCTTGTTGGAGTGAGATGGAATCTCATCGTACTTTTAATTTGCATTTCTCTAATGGCTAATGATCGAGAGCATTTTCTCATGTATCTCTTAGCTGCCTGAATATCTTCTTTAGTGAAGGGCGTGTTCATATCTTTTGTCCACTTCTCGATTGGGTTGTTTGTCTTTTTGTGGTTGAGTTTTAACAGAATCATATAGATTTTAGAGATCAGGCGCTGGTCAGAGATGTCATAGCTGAAAATTCTTTCACAATCTGTAGGTAATCTTTTTACTCTTTTGCTGAAGTCTTTAGATGAGCATAGGTGTTTGATTTTTAGGAGTTCCCAGTTATCTGATTTCTCTTCGTCATTTTTGGTAATGTTTTGTATTCTGTTTATGCCTTGTATAGGGCTCCTAACGTTGTCCCTATTTTTTCTTCCATGATCTTTATTGTTTTAGTCTTTATGTTTAGGTCTTTGATCCACTTGGAGTTAGTTTTTATGCATGGTGTGAGGTATGGGTCCTGTTTCATTTTTTTGCAAATGGATATCCAGTTATGCCAGCACTATTTGTTAAAAAGGCTATCTTTTCCCCAATTAACTGACACTGGGCCTTTGTCAAATATCAGCTGCTCATATGTGGATGGATTTATATCTGGGTTCTCAATTCTGTTCCATTGGTCTATGTGCCTGTTGTTGTACCAGTACCAGGCTGTTTTGACTACTATGGCTGTATAATACGTTCTAAGATCAGGTCGAGTGAGGCCTCCCACTTTCTTCTTCTTTTTCAGTAATGCTTTACTTATCCGATTCTTCTTTCCCTTCCATATGAAGTTGGTGATTTGTTTCTCCATCACATTAAAAAATGTCATTGGAATTTGGATCGGAAGTGCATTGTATGTATGGATGGCTTTTGGTAGAATAGACATTTTTACTATGTTAAGTCTTCCTATCCATGAGCAAGGTACGTTTTTCCACTTATGTAGGTCCTTTTTAGTTTCTTGCACTAGTACTTTGTAGTTTTGTTTGTATAGGTCTTTTACATCTTTAGTAAGATTTATTCCTAAGTATTTTGTCTTCTTGGGGGCTACTGTGAATGGTATTGATTTGGTGATTTCCACTTCAATGTTCTTTTTGTTGATGTAGAGGTATCCAAGTGATTTTTGTATGTTTACCTTATAACCTGAGACTCTGCCAAACTCTTCTATTAGTTTCAGTAGTTTTCTGGAGGATTCCTTAGGGTTTTCTGTGTATAAGATCATGTCATCTGCAAAGAGAGATAATTTTACTTCCTTCTTGCCAATCCGGATGCCCTTTCTTTCTTCGTCTAGCCTACTTGCTCTGGCTAGGACCTCTAGCACAATATTGAATAAGAGCGGTGATAAAGGGCATCCTTGTCTGGTTCCCGTTCCAAAGGGAAATGCTTTCAGGCTCTCTCCATTTAGAATGATGTTGGCTGTTGGCTTTGTATAGATGCCCTTTATTATGTTGAAGAATTTTCCTTCAATTCCTATTTTGCTGAGAGCTTTTATCATGAATGGGTGTTAGACTTTGTCAAATGCCTTTTCTGCATCAATTGATAAGATCATGCGGTTTTTGTCTTTTGTTTTATTTATTTTGTGGATAAAATTATTGGTTCTTCTAATATTAAACCAGCCTTGCATACGTGGTATAAATCCCACTTGGTTGTGGTGGATTATTTTTTTGATATGTTGTTGAATTCTATTGGCTAGAATTTTGTTGAGGATTTTTGCATCTATGTTCATGAGGGATATAGGTCTGTAATTTTCTTTTTTTGTGATGTCTTTACCTGGTTTTGGTATCAGGGATATGGCGGCTTCATAGAATTAGTTAGGTAGTATTCCGTCATTTTCTATGCTTTGACATACCTTTAGTAGTAGTGGTGTTAACTCCTCTCTGAAAGTTTGGTAGAACTCTGCAGTAAAGTCATCCAGGCCAGGGTTTTTTTTTTGTTGGAAGTTTTTTGATTACCTTTTCAATCTCTTTTTTTGTTATGGGTCTATTTAGTTGTTCTACTTCTGATTGTGTTAGTTTAGGTAGGTAGTGTTTTTCTAGGAATTCATCCATTTCTTCTAGGTTTGCAAATTTGTTAGAGTGCACTTTTTTGTAATAATCTGATATGATTCTTTTAATTTCAGTTGGGTCTGTTGTGATGTGGCCCATCTCGTTTCTTATTCGGGTTATTTGTTTCCTTTCCCGTATTTCTTTAGTCAGTCTGGCCAATGGTTTATCAATTTTGTTAATTTTTTCAAAGAACCAGCTTTTGGCTTTGTTAATTCTTTCAATTGTTTTTCTGTTCTCTAATTCATTTAGTTCAGCTCTAATTTTTATTATTTGTTTTCTTCTGGTGCCTGATGGATTCTTTTGTTGCTCACTTTCTATTTGTTCAAGTTGTAGGGACAGTTCTCTGATTTTGGCTCTTTCTTCTTTTCGTATGTGTGCATTTATCGATAGAAATTGACCTCTGAGAGCTGCTTTTGCACTGCATTCCAATTGCTCGATTTTGCTCCTCTGACTTCCTATTGAGTTGTCTAATTCTGTAATTTTACTGTTAATCTTTTGGATTTCTGAATGCTGTCTCTCTATGGATTCTTGCAGCTTATTAATTTTTCCACTATGTTCTTGAATAATCTTTTTGATTTCTTCAACTGCTTTATCAGTGTGTTCCTTGGCTTTTCTGCAGATTGCCTTATTTCATTTCTGAGGTCATCTGTGATGTCTTGAAGCATTTTGTAAATTAGTTTTTTATATTCTGCATCTGGAAATTCCAGGATTGTATCTTCCTTTGGGAAAGATTTTGATTCTTTAGTTTGGGGAGTTGTAGAAGTAATCATGGTCTGCTTTTTTATGTGGTTTGATTTCAACTGCTGTCTCCGAGCCATCTCTAAGATATTGTAGTGATTTACTGTATATTTGCTTACTGAGTCTTATCTTGTTTTCTTTCAATATACGTAGATGGGCTCCTAGATTGCGCTGTCTTGATTGTTGTAGCCCTGGAATCACTTATGTCCTATTATCAGCTGGTTTGGGCTGTTACCAGATATATAAGCCTAAGATTCCATTCACTATTCTTGAGTAGAATCTGATTTTGGGTCACCAAGTGTGTGGTGCAGACTGTCACCTATCCACCTAGAGAAGTAGTGGTGATAGTTGTGTGCACCAGATTCTAGTAGCAGCAGGGTTCACACTCCGGGGGGGGGGCAGGAAGCTGACAGGCTTCCCCCAAGTGCCAGTAAGGTAGGTATGTCTCTATTCCTAAAGCACTTTGGTGGGTGGGCTCTGCAGCTGTACCTTAGGCCCCCAATGCAAGTACCTCCACAGATTGGTAGGTGTCACCCTCCTTAGCACCTAAGGCAGGAGTCTAGGTGGTCTGGAGGGAGCTTCAGCCCTCACTTCCCTGATGTGGGTCAGTGAGGGCTCTGTTGAATATGCAGAGATATCAGACCTGGGAAACTTGTCTTTCCAGTAATCCACTAAAACAATTACAGTCAGATCCCTATCAGAATTGTCTTTGCATTGTAATAGCCACCTTTTTCCCTGTAGGCATGAAAGCCCAAGACTGTGGATCACATATGTTTGGCTGGAGCTGGTTCTGTATTTTTAGTCCAATTAGGGAAGGATTTTTGTTCCCTGGGTTTTTTGTAGCTGCTTCTCTCAGGCCAGGAGAATGGGTTAGGAAAAGACCAAAAAAAAAAAAAAAAGAAAGAAAGAAAGAAAGAAAAACCCCAGCACACTTCACTCTCTGGCTCAGGAAATTCCAATGTTAATGAAGCTGCCTGGGAAGGGGAGGGAAGGGCTCAGATAAATAGGAGAGAGTAGGGAGTAGCACCCCGGAATATGGACAAAATTACTTATCTTGCTTGGGATGACTGTTTTATCTGAGATTCCCGAGGGGCGTGTTGACTGTGTGCGCTGGCTGGTTAGAGATTGCCCCCGAGGGTCAGGCCCACGTCCTGTGCTTGTGCTGTCTCAGAAGCCATGGTCAGTTCCTCTGCTCCCAGTCCAAAGCCCAGTGCCAAGGCTCCCCGGCTGGGATGCTGCACTCCAGGCTCCAAAACCAGTTGTTGCTTCCTGATGACTTCTCCTCCTGTCAGCCGCGTCGCTATGCTGCCTGCGTGCACTGGCTGGGCTTCCCCCGAGGTCACTTCTGGGGGCTAGAGCTGCGTCCCATGTTTGCACCGTCTCAGGATGCCGTGCTCAGTTCCCCTGTACTCAGTCCAAAGCCCGGTGCCAAGATTTCCTGACTGGGATGCTGGCTCCAGGTTCCGAAAACAGTCGCTGCTTCCCTGTGGTTGTTCGTTCTCAGTCTCTGTCACTCAGATCAACTCTTTCGATCCGTGTTTGATGGTCAGGGTTCGTAGATTGTCAAGTATGTGATCGATTCACTTGTTTTTCTGAGTCTTTGTTGCAAGGGGGATCCGAGGTAGCTTCTACCTAGTCAGCCATCTTGGCTCTGCCTCCTCTGATATTCTTAATACCCCTTAAACACTCCTGCTCAGCGGGAACAGGTGATAGCAAATCACTTGGTCTAGTTGAAGTTTTCTGTTCTGTTTGACCTGCAGACACAGGATTCCTTGGAGCTTGGCCATATCCCATAAAGGAGGCCCAACTACAGGATAGATGTTACCTGAAATGAGTGGATTAATTAGGAAGTCCAGGGCCAGGAACCAGAAAGACAGATTTCAAACTGTGCTGCACCACTGAAAATACATGCTGAACCAGCAGGCCTCTGAAGGTGAGAGGCAAAGAAGGAAGTCTGGAAACTCTCCCAGGCAACCTGAGAGCTGCTGGGCCTTGTAGGTCAAAATTTCCACTGTGCACAACTTGACCAAGGCAAAGTTGTGGAAGCTTCATAGACACATCTAAACTCCCTGAGAGACTCAATTCCTGGGCTGAGGACTGTGGGCCATGGTCTCCAGGAACATCTAGCTCAATTGGTATAACAAAGTTTATAAAGATTATGTTCTACATCCCACTTTGGTGAGCAGTGTCTAGGGTTTTAAAAGTTTGTGAGCAGCCATCTAATATACTCCACTGGTCCCACCCCATCTGGAGCAAGGGAGAATAAGGAATACCAAAGACTCAAGGGAAAAGGACTAATAGACCACAACTACCACAGCATCTACCAGACTGAGTCCAGCACAACTAGATGGTGCCTGGCTACCACCACTGACTGCTCTGACACGCATCACAATAGAGGGACTCAGACGGAGCTTGAGAAAAATGTATAACGAAGTTCTAACTCCCCAAAAAAGACCAGACTTACTGGTCTGACAGATACTAGAAATACTCCAGGAGGATGGCCCCCAGACATACTTTTAACTTAGTACTGAAGCCACGCCTGTGGTTTACCTTCAGCAAAATATTAGACAGGCCCATAAAATGAAATGAGACTAAATGGGCACATTAGCTCAGGGGCAAGGATGAGAAGGCATGAGGGGACAGGAAAGCTGGTAATGGGGAACCCAATGGCAAGAAGGGAAGAATGTGTTGTGGGTTGCAACCAATGTCACAAAACAGTATATATACTAATTGATTAATGAGAAAATAATTTGCTCTGTAAACCTTCATCCAAATTACAATAAAAAAAAAAAAGAAAGTTACTCAGCTGAAGCCCTTGTGTAACAAGAAGCTGAATGAGCCAAAGTAAAAATGTAAAATCCAAGGGATTTATTCTCCTGAGTAAATCTTAGTTCTTGGAGTCTTTAGCTCAGGGAAGTTTTCCAAACCTTAAGCATTGTCCTCTTAATCACTCTTGCTAAAATTGCCTTCCTAAAATGCATAATCTCTAGGATCCTAGACGCATGCGAGCAGCTGCTAAGACTACAATTAGTATCAACATCATTAGCCTACGGAAGCTACTGGAACGACAGCTTCAGACTTCAAATTGCTCAGATGAAGTTCTCCACGGAATGGTGATCCAGATTCTTGTTAATGCTCTTTAACAGTACGATCAAGAGGCGGTTCATTGTTAAATAGAGAAAATGAGAACCAGAGACACGGACAAATTCCTCTAAGTAAAATAGAACATTCACAAATGTCACTAGATTTACAGCTTGGAAGCCCTTGGGGTAGTCCTACTCTTTCCTGTAGGGTTTCTAGGATTTGAATTGACTCAGCTGCAACGGGTTTAGCTTCCCTCACACCTCTACTCAGCACCACCCACCAATGAAATTTAGCTCCTTTTCTGCAGCTCCTTTGCTGCCAAAGTAAGAAAAGTCATTCGGAAGTACAGGGGTTTTTGAAAATTTGGGAGTTAAACAGAAGTGTTGCATACCATGATGTGTCTTGACCACCTTTCCCTCAAGGCTCCTCCCAGGTTCTCCAATTTTCTCTTTCTCTAGAGCCCTGGGAACCACAGATCTCCTGGAATCTTAGTTTTCCTCCTTTTATTATGCAGAACAATATTCTTTGCCCCTATCATGGCCCTAGCCCTATTTTCTTCATGGATCATTTTCTTCATGTAGTAAGACTAACACTGCTCCAATTTAAAAATTATCATGCAGCAATCAAATACTATTGCTTTCAACTGATTCAAACATTTAGTTTGTAACAATGGTAACTAGCTTATTTTGAGCTCCTTGTTTTTAGAAAAAAATAATCTCCCTGCATGAATAGAAAGTGAGTGCTCAAAATAAAACTTGTTTCAATTTCTTTGTGTTTTGTTTATTTTAGCCATTCTTGAAAACTGTGGAGATAAGTGAAATTAAGGAAATTGCTTGAAATCTTGAAAATAAACATATTATTGAAAATGGTGTCTACACAATGAAGTTTAATTAGGATTTTGATAATATTTTTATTTATCTAAAAATGGAAATTTGGTATTAATATATAAGCTAATTCTCACATTTTTATATCACATACATTTTCAGGATGAGAGTATATACAAAAGTAGGAGATCACCTATATAATATTTGCAATAGCAATTAGACCATCTGTTAGGCCTTCACAAAACAACCCAGTAAAGTAGACAAGGAAAAGTTATTATCCCCTTTATGCAGGTGGAACCCAAATGATTAGGTTCTCTCCTTTCTTTATATCACATTTCTTACAGGGCAGAATCCTTGAAGTAATCAACTTGCATAATTTCTCATATCCCTCCTCGTTTGTGAATCCTCTCCTGATCCTTTCACTGTAGTCCCTGCGTCACTGTGCTTCACACCCAGGTACTCCTGTTCCTCATTTTCATCTCAGAGTAGTGCTGCTTTCAGTGAGCTGACACCTTCTGTTTGGAGCCTGCATGGCTCCAGAGGGCCTCCATATCACCTAGAGATGAATTTCCTTAATGAAAACCGAGAGCAATTTCTTAAGAGAATTACAACATAGAAAGGCTTTTGCTTCCAGAGTAACTCTTTTAAAGCTTTAGATTCTTTCCAAGGAGGCAGTGACGCTCATGACGATTCTTTCTTCTGTTCGTGTCTTTTTATTAATTTCAGTCATTTGAATTGCCAAAGTAAAGGATAACTGCTGTCACAATTTTGAAACACATGGAAAAGATTGGGTCTTTTTCTCCCATACTTGGTGGCATGTTTTTTGCTAACTTCCCCCAGGCCCTTTCTGACCTAGTTCCAACACTTCCCTCTCTCTCAGTTTTCTTCACTGGTTCTCAGCAACTTTCTCACATAGAGAATATTGGAAATCCCATAGGCTCCCATAGTGTTGCTGTGTATGTCAATTATGGCATACTTCCACCCAAAACCCAAAACCAAAATCCACTAAACATGTTCTGCAGGTAAAGTAAGAATCATTGGTGGACATGTTGCAGCTAGATGACACACTAAGTTTGAGATGCCTAAAATGGCCTAAAAGGAGTGTATAATATGCTTTCATATGTTAAACTTATCATGTAATAGTATTTTTTGTGTTAAATAGGGCCATTTAGTGTTTGGTAGAAACTTGCATATTAGAAAAGATAATGTGTTGTATAAAATTATTTTTGCCAAATTATTATCTTTTAATCATAAAGGGATGAAAGGCACAGTGATATCTTTTCTGGTAATATGAGATCTGTGATTATGTGTAGATTACATTACCTTTTTTCTCCTCTATATATTGAAGGGAAACCCTGGTGGTGCAGTGGTTAAATGCTACAGCTGCTAACTAAAAGGTCAGCAGTTCAAATCCACCAGGCACTCCTTGGAAACTCTATAGGGGAATACTACTCAATCCCCTAGGATTGCTATGAGTCAGAATTGACTTGAGGGCAACAGGTTTGGTTTATATATCAAAGAGGTTAATCTAAGGTCAAGGGGTGGATTTCACGTTCACTGTGATTTTGACCTCGGATTAATTTACTTGCTCTGTTCCTATCTGTAATCTGAAAGAAGATATGTCAACTGTGATCCTAAGTGACCTTGTTTATGACTCTGATAACCTAAGAAGGAGGCATGTCAGCTGCATTCTAGTTGCCATTGCCTGTGATTCAATATTGTCTTCTGATTTAATCCACCTGGCAACTCCCTGGTTAGGACCTTGGAAAGTAAATAATGCTCACAGGTTCTTGCAAGACATATTAGCTCCTGTTGGCATAAGACTCGCTCACTTACACGTGAGTTGTTATCCTGATGCTCAAAGAGAAGAGATAAGGGACAGTTACATAGTTTTCATGAGGACCAGTGTAGAAGAAAAATTCCTGTTCAAATGTTATTTAAACAGCTTAATGAAGTTAAGCCAATATGTCAGGAGGTATTTATACTACACTTGGTCAGGAGAAAATGCCCAATAAATTCCACCTAAATATAATCTTAGAGAAAAGAGTCAATCATCTAAACTTTTCTCTTCTTACAGTGCATGGAAGTGTTTACTAGTCATCTTTTTGTAGCCTTTATTTCCTGGAACAGTGAAATTTTTCCTCAGCTTGGTGCATGACGGAACATCCTTCTGTGTAAACTATAACTCCATGATGTCTGGAGGCCTACATAGCATCCTAGCATATGTTCCTCTAGATATCACTCATTGGATGCCATTTAGAAAAACAGATGCTAATGAACATGATTAAATTTTTAGTGCATTTTAAAAATTGTTTCTGTAATGATGCTATGTGATATTGAGAACATAAATGTACAAATGTTATTGCCTCTTGGTGTTTGTAATTTTTGCTACTTTATAATTGTTAATGAATCTCTTGAAAACAATGTCTGTTTTGGTATTTTATCTAATATATTACCAGACAGACATTCCTAAGATTAGCAAAATGCCACTCATGGGATTTTTTAGCATAACTGACAAAGACTAGAACAGAAGATGTTATCTTGCTGTAGTTTTTGGGTGTAGAATTCATGGAAACGGTTATATTTGATCAGAGACCTGAGGACATGAGGGAAGGAGATTGGAGGCTACCTTGAGAAAGCTTTCAAGTCAGAAGGATCAGAAAGGGCAAAGGTTCTGAAGGAGTATTTTTCTGGGGGGGTTGAAGAATAGCAAGAAGGCTAAAATGTGCTGTAGTGGAGAGTAGACAACTAGATCAGGGAAGTAAATGGACCTCAGATCCTCAGATCTTGTATTGCTTTGCAGACCCCCTTAAGGATTTCAGCTACACTCTGAGGACAATGGGAAGTCAATGAGAGGCATTCAGCAGACGAATGGCCTGACCTGCCTATCTTTTAAAAGAAGTGCTGTTCTTGCACTTGTGGAGAGTAAACTATGGCTAGTATGAGAGGTTAGGCATCCTGGAAGCAGGATGGGGCAGTTGCAGTGTTGCAGGTGAAGGATGATGGTGATTGTATCGGGGGTAGCACTGGAAGCAGTGATAAGACCAAAGTCGGATAAGTTCTGAAAGTAAAGTTGACAGAATTTACTAATGGAGAGAATGAGGGTTGTGGGAGAAAAAGAGTAGTCAAATCTGACTCCAAAACTGGCTTTCTCTATTGTCTATTTTATTGGCTTTTTTTGTTTATTTATTTTTGAAATCTGATGTCTTTTTTCAAACTTATCTTCCAAATTTACTGTTAATTTTTTGATTATATCTAAATATATTATCATTTTTTAAAAGATTTTTCTACTTTCCTCTTTGCCTAAGTTGCTTTAAAAATAAAATGTGTTGAGGTGGTGTCAAGATTGTGTAATAGTCAGATGCTTCCTGTCATCCCTCTTGCAACAAAGACCTGAAAAAACAAGTGAATCAATTCTATATGACAATCTAGGAGCCCTGATCATTACAGACAAATCTGAAGAGTCGGACTGAGTGGCAGGGGAAACGAGAAACAGTTCAAACACAGGGAAGAAGTGCCAGTCTCAAGGTTGCTGGCACCCTGTTGGCTGGGTTGGCTGGTGCACACAGGCTGAGGAGTGTAGTAGTATTCAGGACATATCTCACTCACGTTGGGATAGGCTGGGCTGTGGAGAATCTACACAAGCTTCTCGAGCTGGGTAGAAGTGGTGCTGGAGCTGAGAAAGTTAAGTGCAAGTGTCTAACGTACACCATGCAGGGGCTTAATAATCCCTCCCCCACAGAATTTCACAGTGAGTAAGCAATTCCTTCCCCTCACCCATCCCTCACCCTGCTCTGCTCCACACTGGTCCTGAAGTATTCAACAACTGCCAACCCCCCTATGCTGGAACTCAGGGCTATCTGTACCCACACCATTCTTGAGACTTTAAAAAAAACACTCTGAGACCTCTAACCCAGTAGACCTTGAATCAAGTCACTGGCATACGGGGTCCACAGGCTTTCAGAATCCTTCACCCTTGTCTAGGCATGTGTGGGCCAATTCAACACCCTATGCCCTCCTTAGCATAAAACAGCAGGGCATGCACCTGAAGCTCACTTTAAACTGCAGCAGCCAAGGGGTTGCTGCACATTAGTGACATTTGACACTGCCTTGCTCCTTGAGCACGTTCCTCACCCAGCCCACCCAAATAAGGGGCCTGAGGGATGATGGTAACCCTCACTCCATCTAAGCACCCATGACATGGGTCTGAGAATAAGTAGTGACTCCCTGTCCCTCTAGCCAACAGCACTGTGTGCCCAAGTATGGGCTGTAATACCTTCCTTCAGTATGCACTGTAGGAGACAGGGACATGCCCTCCACCCAGATACCCAGGGCAGCTATCAGTCCCATGCCTTGCTCCACACATAGACCCTTACTGTAGCCAGACACCAGTGCCTGCTCCAAAGAGTGCTATGCAGCCCCAGCCATCTAGGACTGTAGGTGAGAGTCTGCATATTATACTTGGTGACCAACAACCTAGACATCTATGCCACACCTGCACAAGAAAAGTGAACAGACTCCTTCCCTGACACACCTAGTAGCTGCTCTAACCACATGTAGACACGGCATGGGAGCTTCAAAGACACAAATAAACAAAGTAGCTCACACATCCAGCTTACATGGACACATCGAATCAAAACAAAACAAAAAGCAAAGACACATAAAAGAAACATACAAGAAATAAATATAATAACTTATTGATGGCTCAGAATTAAGAGTCAATATCAAATCATATAAAGAAGCAGGTCAAGAAGACTCCAGCAGGCAACAAAAATAATGAATCAGGAATCCTTCCAGAGGAAGAGACAGCCATGGAATTATCTGAGATAGAATTCAAAAGACTAATAGAGTTCAGAGAAAACTCAGACCAAGCCGAGGAACACACAGGCAAAGCAATAGAGGAATTCAGGAAATCAGTACAAGAACAAAACAACAAATTTAACAGGCTGATAGAAACCATAGAAATCCAAAAGATTAACAACAAAATTAATTTTTATTAACCCCTGGTCCATACTGTTTCACTGGAAAATTCTACCAAACTTTCAGAGAAGAGTTAATACCAGTACTACTTAAGGTATTTCAGAGCATAGAAAAGGAAGGAATAGTATCAAATTCATTCTATGAAGCCAGCATAACCCTGCTATCAAAACCAGGGAAAGACACCACAAAAAAGAAAATTAGAGACCAATATCCCTCATGAACATGGGTAAAAATATCCTCAACAAAATTCTAGACAATAGAATACAACAGCAACTCAATAGAAGGTTATAGGAACAGAATAGAGGCAATGGATAACAGAATTAGTGAGATTGAAGATAAATCCCTTGAAACCAATTTATTTGAGGAAAAATCAGGAAAAAGAATTTAAAAAAAAAAAATGAAGAAAGCCTAAGGATTATGTGGGACACTATCAAGAGAAAAATCCTATGATCGATTGGAGTACCAGAACACGAGAGAAAATAGAAAAAACAGAGAGAATTATTGACGAATTGCTGGCAGAAACTTCCCTGATGTCATGGAAGATGAGAAGGTATCTGTCAAGAAGCTCAATGAACTCCACACAGGGTAAAACCCCAGAAGAATGTCACCAATACATGTCACAACCAAACTTGCTAAAATGAAAGACAAAGATAGAATCCTGAGAGTGGCTAGGGTTAAACAAAAAATCACATACAAAGGAGAACCATTAAGATGAAGCTCTAACTACTCAGCAGAAACCATGCAGGCAAGAAGGCAAAGGAATAATGTAATAAAGCCTTGAAGGAAAAAAATTGCCAGCCGAGGATTATATATCTAGCAAAACTGTCTCTCAAGTATGATGGCAAACAGGTTATTTCCATATAAAGAGAAGTTAAGGGAATATGTAAAAACCAAACCAAAATTACTGGAATTACTAAAGGCAGTCTTCCAGTTAGAGAAACAACAATATCAGACAACAACCCAAGCCCAGAACACAACAGATCAATCAGTTATCAACCCAGATAAGGAAGCTGCCAAAACAAGTCAAAGCTAAAAGACTGAAAATAAGGAACCAGAGACGTCAATGTGTAAATGATGACAACATCAAAACAGAAAAGAGGGAATAAACAGTGTTATCATAGAACTTCCATATGGAGAGGGAGTTAAAGGGATATCAAGAAATAAAGTATCAGCTTAAAGTTAGAAAAATAAAGGTCAATTTTGAGGTAACCACAAAGGAAGCTAACAAATCTGCCATCAAAATAAGAAAGAAGAAAAACATAAAAACTCAGGAAACACAAAATCAACAACAATGAAAAAGATGAAAAGAAAATACATAAAGAAAAAACCTGAGCACAGAAAATTCAGTGGAACAAGAAAACTGTCAACACCACAAAAAGAAAAAAAATCAAAGTGACAACAGTAAGCTCATACCTATGAATAATATACTGAATGTAAAAGGACTAAATGCACCAAGAAAGAGGGAATAGAGTGACAGAATGGATTTAAAAAAAAAAAAGATCCGTCTATATTCTGCCTATAAGAAACACTCCTTAGATTCAAAGACACAATAAAACTAAAACTCAAAGAATGGAAAAAATATGTATATCAAACAGACAAGAACGCAAAAAGCAGCAGTGACATTAATCTGACAAAATAGACTTTAAAGCAAAATCCACCACTAAAATGCACAAAACAAGCTCTAACGGCATTGAAAAGAGAAACAGACAGCTCCACAATAATAGTAGGAGACGTCCACACACCACTTTCAGTGAAGAACACAACACCTAGAAAGAAACTCAGTAAAGATATGGAAGATCTAAATGCTACGATCAATCAACTTGTCCTCATAGACTCAGAACACTCCACGCAACAGCTGCCAAGTATACATTTTCTTCCAACGCACATGGAACATAATCCAGAATAGATCACATTTTAGGCCACAAAACAAGCCTTAACAGACTCCAGGACATAAAAATATTACAAAGCTACTTTTCTGAACATAATGCCATAAAAAGTAGAATTCGATAATGGAAACAGCAAGGAAAAAGCAAAAAATCACATACATGGAAACTGAAGACTTTACCCAAAAACTGCTGAGTCACAGAAGAAATCAAGGATGGAATAAAGAAATTCATAGAATCAAAAGAGAATGAAAGCACTTCTTACCAGAACCTTCCGGACACAGCAAAAGCAGGGCTTAGAGATCAATTTATAACAATGAACGTGCACATCCAAAAGGAAGAAAGATCCAAAATCAAAATATTAAACCTTAAACTCAAACAGTTAGAAAGAGAGCAGCAAAAGAAGCGCTCAGGCACTAGAAGAAAGGAAATAATAAAGATGAAAGCAGAAATAAATGAAACAGAGAATAGAAAAACAATTGAAAGTGTCAACAAGACCAAAAGTTGCTTCTTTGAAAATATCAACAAAATTGACAAACCATTGTTCAAACTAACAATAGACAAACAGGAGAGTATTCAAATAACCCAAATAAGAAATGAGATGGGTGATATCACAACAGACCCAACTAAATTAAAAAGGATCATAACACGATATTATGAAAAATTGTACTTCAAAATTTAGAAAACCTAGAGGAAATGGATGAAGTTCTAGAAACACACTACCTGCCTAAACTAACACAAATAGGTAGAACAACTAAATAAACCCATAACAAAAAAGATATTGAAAAAGAAAAAAACAAAAAACGCTTATTAAAAAAAACCCTGGTCCATACCGTTTCACTGGACAATTCTACCAAACTTTCAGAGAAGAGTTAACACCAGTACTACTTAAGGTATTTCAGAGCATAGAAAAGGAAGGAATAGTATCAAACTCATTCTATGAAGCCAGCATAACCCTGCTACCAAAACCAGGGAAAGACACCACAAAAAAGAAAATTAGAGACCAATATCCCTCATGAACATGGGTAAAAATATCCTCAACAAAATTCTAGCCAATAGAATACAACAGCATATCAAAAAAATAATGCACCATGACCAAGGCGGATTCATACCAGGTATGCAAGGATGGTCTGACATTAGAAAATCAATCAATGTAATCCATCACATAAATAAAACAAAAGTAAGAACCTCATGATCTTATCAATTGATGCAGAAAACTTTTTTGATTAAGACCAATAGTCATTCATGATAAAAACTCGCAGCAACATAGGAATAGAAGGGAAATTCCTCAGCATAATAAAGGGCATTTGTACAAAGTCAACAGCCAAAGTCATTCTAATCGGAGAGAGGCTGAAAGCATTCCCCTTGAGAACAGGAACCAGATAAGGATGCCCTTTATCACCACTTTTTCAGAGCACTAAGGCAAGGTAAAGAAAGGAAGGAAGTAGAAGTATCTCTGTTTGAAGATGACATGATCTTATACACAGAAAAACCTAAAGAATGCTCAAGAAAACTACTGAAACTAATAGAAGAGGTCAGCAGAATATCAGGATACAAGAAAAACATACAAAAAGTCTGTTGGATTTATATACAGGTAAAAATAGAACTTTGAAAAGGAAATCACAAATGAATACTGTTTACAATAGCCCCCAGGAAGATAAAATATTTAGGAATAAATCTAATCGGAGATGTAAAAGACCTATACAAAGAAAACTACAAAACGCTACTGCAAGAAACCAAAAGAGATCTATGTAAGTGGAAAAACAAATCGTGCTCATGGATAGGAAGACTCAACATTCTGAAAACATCATTTCTACTCAAAGCAAGCTACATATGCAATACAATCCTGATCCAAATTCCAAAAACATTTTTTAATAATAAGGAGAAGCAAATCACCAAATTCATATGGAAACGGAAGACTCCCTGGAGAAGTAAACCATTACTGAAGAACAAGAACAAAGTGGGAGATCTCATACTGCCTGATTTTAGAAATTATTATACCACCATGGGAAACCCTGTAGGCATAGTGGTTAAGAGCTATGGCTGCTAACCAAAAAGTCAGCGGTTCGAATCCACCAGGTACTCTTTGGAAACCCTATGGGGCAGTTCTACTCTGTCCTCTAGGATCACAGTGAGTCGGAACCGACTCCACGGCAACGGGTTTGGTTTTTGGTTGGTTTTATACTGTCGTGGTTGTCCAAATAGCCAGGTATTGCTACAGCAACAGACACATAGACCAATGGAAGAGAATTGAGAATCAAAACATAAATTCATCCACTTATGAGCAGCTTATATTTGACAAAGGCCCAAAGTCAGTTAAATGGGGAAAAGACAGTCTTTTTAACAAATGGTGCTGGCATAAGTGGATATCTGCAAAAACGTGAAACAGGACCCATACGTCACACCATACACAAAAACTAACTTAAAATGGATCAAAGACTGAAATATTAAATCTAAAATGATAAAGATCTTGGAAGAAAAAATAGGGACAACACTAGGAGTGCAAAAACATAGCATAAATAGAGTATGAACCATAACTAACAGTGCACAAACACCAGAAGAGAAACCAGATGACTGGCAGCTCCTAAAAATCACAAGGTTTCAATATTAAAGGCACTTCAGCTACCGAAGAAATTCCAAGGATTATTTCTCAGGAAAAAGAACAAAAGAAAAATTACGATGGATAAAGTTAATTCCTTTGCACGAGGTAAAATTTAAGCAATTTTGTGGTTAATGAAAGTCATGTCACAAAAAGGCATTTTTTACAATTTGATAGTGACTATTTCTCCACTGTGTCTTCTTATTCCTGTTGATGTGTTCTTGGTTGCCTTCTATATTCATAAGTGACCTTTGTGAATTTTCCAATGTACTTAGGGAAAATTGTCAATTTCTCTGATCCTCAGTTTCTCTCTTTAACAATCCCTAAAGTCATTCCAACAATTTCTGAAATGATGAGAGAATATTAATATTCTCTATATTGTGTAATGACTATACTGGGAACATAGAAAAGGTAAGACCACAGATAATGTCTAAAATTGATGATTCAGAAATAACAACATAAACATAATTTCCTAGAGGCAAAACCCAGAAAAAGCCCTAAACATAGTTGACAGTGGCTATAGAAGATGAGTAAAGGTATCCAGAGGATTCCTGAGTTTTTTAATAAGTGCTATTCACACATGTAGATCTTATCTCATCACCGGAAACTCAGTGAATTTAGGGTTAGTTTCCTAGATAAGTTCCCATTTCATTTGCTTCTCATGTCTTGTCCAACAGGCATTTCTTCCTCACCTCTGAAGGGGTACAGGCTGAAAAACACTGTTACATTTACACATAAAATTATTTCCTTAAAGTCCATGTAACCCACACAGCCACTCGAAGGCCTCATTCATATTTTGTGCTGACTTGGAGCCATTCCAGGTGTGTTGTTGTTGTTGTTAGGTGCCGTCGAGTCGATTCTGATTCACAGCAACCCTATGCACAACAGAACGAAACACTGCCCGGTCCTGCGCTATCCCTACAATCGTTGTTATGCTTGAGCTCATTGTTGTAGCCACTGTGTCAATCAACCTCGTTGAGGGTCTTCCTCTTTTCTGCTGACCCTGTACACTGCCAAGCATGATGTCCTTCTCCAGGGACTGATGCCTCCTGGCAACATGTTCAAAGTATGCAAGATGCATTCTCACCATCCTTGCCTCTAAGGAGCATTTTGGCCGCACTTCTTCCAAGACAGATTTGTTCATTCTTTTGGCAGCCCATGGTATATTCAATATTCTTTGCTAACACCACAATTTGAAGGCGTCAACTCTTCTTCGGCCTTCCTTATTCATTGTCCAATTTCACATGCATATGATGTGATTGAAAATACCGTAGCTTGTATCAGGTGCACCTTAGTCTTCAGGGTGATATATTTGCTCTTCAACTCTTTGAAGAGGTCCTTTGCAGCAGATTTGCCTAATGCAATGTGTCTTTTGATTTCGTGCCTGCTGCTTCCATGGCTGTTGGTTGTGGATCCAAGTAAAATGAAATCCTCGACAATTTCAATCTTTTCTCCGTTTATCATGATGCTGCTCATTGGTCCAGTTGTAAGGATTTTTGTTTTCTGTATGTTGAAGTGTAATCCATACTGAAGGCTGTGGTCTTTGCTGAAACTGAAGAAAATCAGAGCAAGTCCATGAGAGCCAAAATATGAGTATAAGAGTATATCCCACCTGAATTTAGAGACCATCTGAAGAATAGATTTGACTCATTGAACACTAGTGACCGCAGACCAGACGAGTTGTGGAATGACATCAAGGACATCATCCATGAAGAAAGCAAGAGGTCATTGAAAAGACAGGAAAGAAAAAAAAGACCAAGATGGATGTCAGAAGAGACTCTGAAATTTGCTCTTGAGTGTCGAGCAGCTAAAGCAAAAGGAAGAATTGATGAAGTAAAAGAACTGAACAGAAGATTTCAAAGGGCCTTTTGAGAAGGCAAAGTAAAGTATTATAATGACATGTGCAAAGAGTTGGAGATGGAAGACCAAAACGGAAGAACACGCTCGGCGTTTCTCAAGCTGAAAGACTGAAGAAAAAATTCAAGCCCCAAGTTGCAATAGTGAAAGAGTCCAAGGAGAAAATATTAAACAATGCAGGAAGCATGAAAAGAAGATGGAAGGAATACACAGAGTCATTATACCAAAAAGAATTAGTCGATATTCAACCATTTCAAGAGGTGGCATATGACCAGGGACCGATGGTGCTGAAGGAAGAAGACCAATGCTCTGAAGGCATTGGCGAAAAACAAGGCTCCGGGAATTGATGGAATATCAATTGAGATGTTTCAACAAACAGATGCAGAGCTGGAGGTGCTCACTCATCTATGCTAAGAAATTTGGAAGACAGGTTCCTGGCCAACTGACTGGATGAGATCCATATTTATGCCATTCCCAAGAAAGATGATCCAACCGAATGTGGAAATTATAGGACAATATCACTAATATCACATGCAAGCAAAATTTTGCTGAAGATCATTGAAAAATGGCTGCAGCAGTATATCAACAGGGAACTGCCATAAATTCAGGCTATTTTCAGAAGAGGACATGGAACCAGGGATATCATTGCTGATGTCAGATGCATCCTGGCTGAAAGCAGAGAATACCAGAAGGATGTTTACCTGTGTTTTATTGACTATGCAAAGGCATTAGACTGTGTGGATCATAACAAACTAAGGATAACACTGCTAAGAATGGGAATTCCAGAACATTTAATTGTGCCAGGAACTCAGGGCAGAAACAGTTCCTTTGCCATGGATCAAGAGGCAATTGTTTGGACAGAAAAATGGAATACTGATTGGTTTAAAGTCAGGAAAGGTGTGCGTCAGGGTTGTACTCTTTCACCATACCTATTTAATCTGTATGCTGAACAAATAATACGAGAAGCTGGACTATATGAAGAAGAACGGGACATCAGGATTGGAAGAATTCCATGTGTAGAAACCAAAAAAAAAAAAAAAAAACACATCACCATGGAGTCAATTTTGACTCACAGCGACCCTACAGGAGAGAGTAGAACTACCCCATAGGGTTTCCAAGGAGTTGGTTTTGGATTCAAACTGCTAGCCTTTTCTTAGAGGCCAAGCTCTTAACCGTGCATTACCAGGGCTGCGAGACCAGCTGTAGAGGAAGGAAAAGAACTGAAAGAACATTATTTATGTCTTGCCTGGGCTCTTCTAAGTTGTCTGGTCCAAACCCTAATATCTTGTGACTTTCCAAGCATTAAGTCAGAAAAGAAACTTTTGCATTTGAATATTGTTCTATAGATTTATGGCTTTGTGAACTTGGGCAAGAAGTTTACCCTTAAACTGGGGCCAAGATGTCAGAGTAGTCGGACGCTTCCTGTGGCCTGTCTTACAACGAAGACCTAAAAAAACAAGCGAATAGATTATTTATAACAATCTAGGAGTCCTGAGCATCAAAGGCAAAATTGACAAATCAGACTGAGCAGCAGGGGCAGGGCAGGGCAGTTCAGAAGCAGCGAGGAGTTGCCAGACCTGATCTGGCGGGAACTGGCACCCTATAGGCCAAGATCGTCTGGCACCAGTGGTGAGGTAAGCAGTGGCATTTGGGACACATTTGCCACATCTGGAGAGACTGAGATGCTTACAGTTTACTCACACCTACGGAATCAGTGAAAAGTGGTGTTCAATTGGCAAAAGATAAGAATATTTATTTAACCTACAACACAGATCAAAAAAAAAAAAAAAAACTCTAGGAAAAACCTCTCTCCCACTTACCTGCCTCCTTTTCCCTCTGCACTGTGTCCAAGCTGGCTTCAGAGATTGCCACAATCCCTGGGGTAGAAGCAAGAACAGTCATGTGTCCTGAGCCATTCTCTCATTTTTGGAGAGAGAAAAAATTAACAAACAGGGAAAAAATAATCTGCTGCTCCTTTAAGCCAGGAACTCAGGGCACAAACAGTTCCTTTGCCTAGGCACAAGCATAAGAGGTCCACAGACTTTGAATGCCTCTCACCCCTCCATAGACCTGCGTGGGCCCATT
Organism: Loxodonta africana; assembly: GCF_030014295.1. NCBI lineage: Eukaryota > Metazoa > Chordata > Mammalia > Proboscidea > Elephantidae > Loxodonta > Loxodonta africana. Next base: position 89,445,289 of record NC_087348.1, read on the forward strand.
TCAACAGTGTAGCCCCTCATTAGCACAGTACAACAGGATATGCATCTGGAGTCTAACTTCATATGTTTACCTATATGGTGGAGAGGCAGGATCGTGACATTTGCCATCACTCTGCCTATTAAGGAGGGTCCTCACCTACACACATCAGGCGCTTGAGGGCTGGTGACTCCACCCATGCCACCCAGCCACCTGTACACAGGGGTCCAAGAATAAATGATGCCTCCTAGTCTTTACAGCCAACAGCATTGGGTGTCCATAGTCCAGCTGCAAAACCCACCCATCTACATGTTCTAGGGAAAAGGGATATACTTTCCTCATGCTCACGGACTGTTGTCAGCCCCCTGCCTTTTCAGAGCATGACCCCCTACTGCATCGAGATACCTGTGCCTACACCAAGCATGCCTGCTTGTCTGGGATTGTGGCCGAGAGCCTGCACCACACACTTTGTGACAGACCACCTGGACATCTGAGCTGAATCCATACAAGAAAAGTATATGGACTTCTGAGCTCACATACCTAGTAACACCTCTAACCACCTGATGACAGGACGTTAGTGGTACAAAGGTGGGAAAAATCCAATTAGCTCACTGAAGCAGCCTATTTGGGCATATTAAAACAAAACAAGATACCAGGACACAGTAAGCAAACATAAAGTAAATCAATATAATAACTTATTGATGGCTCAGAGACAACGGTCAATACAAAATCACCTAAAGAGGCAGATCATGGTGGCTTTAGCAAGCTCCCAAAACAATCAAGAAATTTTGCAGAGAAACAGAACTTCCTGGAATTAGTGGAGGTAGAATACAAAAATTAATATACAGAACTCTTCAAGAGATCAGGAAGGAGATCAGGCAAAATGCAGAAAAAAACCAAGGAGTATGCAGATAAAGCAATAGAGAAACTTCGGAAGATTAGAGAAAAACAACAAAAAATTAATAGGCTACAAGAATCCACAGACAGACTGCAAACATTAACAAAAAATTTCAGAATTAGACAATTTGATAGAAAGTCATAAGATCAGAATTGAGGCAATTGAAGTCACAATTACTGAAATTGAAAGTCAAACACTTGACACCAACATATTTGAGGAAAAATCAGATGAAAGAATTTTAAAAAATGAAGAAACTCTAAGAATTATGTGGGACTCTATCAAAAGGAATAACCTGAGTGATTAGGGTACCAGAACAGGGGGCACATAACAGAAAATAGAGATTTATTGAGGATGTGTTGGCTGAAAACTTCCATAATATTGTGAAAGATGAGATGATATCTATCCAAGATGCTCATTGAACAACAGAGAAGGTAGATCCCAAAAGAAAGTCACAAAGACATGTTATAATCAAACTTTCCAAAACCAAAGACAAAGAGAAAATTTTAAGAGTGGCTAGGGATAAATGAAAAGTCACCTACAAAGGAAAGTCTATAAGAATAAGCTGGAATACTCAGCAGAAACCATGCGGGCAAGAAGACAATGGGATGACATATATAAAGCATGGAAGGAAAAAAATTGCCAGCCAAGTATTATATATCCTACAACACTGGCTCTTAAATACATCGCTGAAATTGGAACATTTCCAGATAAACAGAAGTTTAGGGAATTTGCATAAACCGAACCAAAACTGCAAGAAATACTTAAGGGAGTCCTCCGGTCAGAAAATCAACAGCATCAGTTAAAACCACAAGACTAGAACGCAGGACAGAACAATCAATATCAACCCAGATAGGCTAATCACAAAAACAAATCAAATATAAAACACTCAAAACAGGGAAACAGAGACATCATTACGTAAAAGATGACATTATAGCAAAAAAGAGGAGCTAAAAAATGTAGTCATAGATCTTTCATATGAAGAGGAAGTCAAGGTGAAATGAAGAAATAAAAGATTGGTTTAAACTCAGAAAAATGTGGGTAAATATAAGGTAACCACAAAGGAAACTAACAATTCTACACATCAAAATAAAAAACAAGAAAAACATAAAGACTCAGCAAATTCAAAATCAACAACAATGAAAAAGACAATGTATAAAGAAAAATGACTTAGCACAGAAAACAAAGTGGAAAAAAGAAACTGTCAACAACATACACGCACACAAAACACATCAAAATGACAGCATTAAACTCATACCTATCCATAATTATGCTGAATGTAATTGGACTAAATACACCAATAAAGAGAGAATGGCAAGATGGATAAAAAAACATAATCTGCCTACAAGAAACATAAAGACACAAAAAAACTAAAACTCAAAGGATGGGAAAAAAAAATATATCAAGGAAACAACAACCAAAAAAGAGCAGCAGTGGTATCTGACACATAAGACTTTAAAGTAAAATCCACCACAAAGGATAAGGAAGGACAATATATAATGATTAAAGGGTTAATATACCAGGAGGCCATAGCTATAATAAATAGTTACATACCCAAAGACAGGGCTCCAAAATACATAAAACAAACTCTAACAGCGTTGGAAAGAGAGATAGACAGCTTCACAATAATAATAGGAGACTTCCAACACACCACTTTCGGTGAAGGACAGAGCATCCAGAAAGAAGTTCAATAAAGACACAGAAGATCTAAATGACACAATCAACCAACTTGATATCATAGACAGATACAGAACACTCCACCCAACAGCAGCCAAGTATACTTCCTTTTCCAAAGCACGTGGAACACTCGCCAGAATAGACCACATATTAGGCCACAAAGCAACCCTAACAGAATCCAAAACATTAAAATATTACAAAGCATCTTTGCTGAACATAAAGCTGTAAAAGTAGAAATCAATAACAGGAAAAGCTAGAGGAAAAAAAAAAATCAAACATATGGAAACTGAAAAACACCTAGCTCAAAAATGACTGGGTTATAGAAGAAATTAAGGATGGAATAAAGAAATTCATAGAATCCAATGAGAATGAAAACACTTTCTACCAGGACCTTTGAGACATAGCAAACACAGCACTCAGAGATCAGTTTATAACAGTAAATACACACATCCAAAAAGAAGAAAGGGCCAAAATCAAAGAATTAACCCTAAAACTCAAACAAATACAAAGAGAGAGAGCAAAAGAAGCCCTCAGGCACAAGAAGAAATAAAATAATAAAAAGTAGAGCAGAATTAAATGAAACAGAGAACAGAAAAACAATTGAAAGAGTTAAGAAGGCTAAAAGTAGAAAAGATCAACAAAATTGATAAGCCATTGGCCAAAATGACAATAGAAAAACAGGAGAGGAAGCAAATAACCTGAATAATAAATGAGATGGGTGATAACACAACAGACCCAACTGAAATTAAGAGATGAATCATAATAGAGTACTATGAAAATTTGTACTCTAACAAATATGAAAACCTAGAGGAAATGGACAAATTTTTAATAATCACTACCTACCCAAACTAACACAAACAGAGGTAGAACAAGAAAATAAGCCTATAATAAAAGAAAAGATAGAAAAGGTAATTTAAAAACTCCCAACAAAAAGAAGCCCTGGCCCTGAAGGCTTCACTGGAGAATTCTACCAAACTTTCAGAGAAGAGTTACCACCAGTATTACTAAAGGTACTTCAGAGCATAGAAAAGGATGGAATACTCCCAAACTCATTCTATGAAGGCAGCACAACCCTGATATCAAAACCAGGTAAAGACACCACAAAAACAAGAAAATTACAGACAAATATCCCTCATGAACTTAGATGCAAAAATCCTCAACATATTTCTAGCCAATAGAATTCAACAACATATCAAAAAAAATAACTCACCATGACCCAGTTTGATTCATACCAGGTATACAGGTATGGTTCAAAATTAGAAAAACAGTCAATGTAATCCATTATATAAATTAAACAAAAGACAAAAACCACATGATCTTGTCAATTGATGCAGAAAAGTCATTTGACAAAGTCCAAACCCCATTCATGATAAAAAACTCTCAGCAAAATAGGAATAGAAGAGAAATTTCTCAGCATAATGAAGGACATTTATACAAAGCCAACAGCCGACATCACCCTAAATGGAGAGAATCTAAAAGCATTCCCCTTGACAACAGGAAGCAGACAAGGATGCCTTTTATCACCACTCTTATTCAACATTGTGTTGGATGTCCTAGCCAGATAATAAGGCTAGATAAAGAAATATTGGACATCCGAAATGGTAAGGAAGAAATGAAAGTATCTCTGTTTGCAGATGCTGATCTCACACACAGAAAAGCATAAAGAATTCACAAGAAAACTACTGGAACTAATAGAAGTGTTCTGCAAAGTATCAGGGTAAAAGATAAATACATGAAAATCAGTTGGATTCCTCCGCACCAACAAAGAGAATGTCAAAGAGGAAATCACCAAATCAATACCATTTACAATAGCCCCCAAGAAGATAAAATCGTTAGGAATAAATCTAACCAGAGGCGTAAAACACCTATACAAAGAAAACTACCAGACATACTGCAAGAAACCAGAAGATGTGTACGTAAGTGGAAAAACATAACTCACTTATGGGTAGGAAGACTCAACATTGTGAAAATGTCTATTCTACCCAAAGCCATCTAGAGATATGATGCAATCCCGATCCAAATTTTCCAATAGCATTTTTTAATGAGATGGAGAAAGAAATCACCAACTTCCTATGGAAAGGGAAGAGGCCCCAGATGAGTAAAGCATTACTGAAAAAGAAGAATAAAGCGTGTGGCCTCACACTACCTGATTTTAAGAAAGTAATATACCGCTAAGGTAGTCAAAACAGATTGGTACTGGTATAACAACAGACACATAGACCAATGGAACAGAATTGAGCATTCATAAATAAATTCATCTACTTAGACAGCACTGGGTGGGTTGGGCACTTAGGAGCAGGTGATATTTGACAAAGTCCCAAAGTCCATTAATTGGGGAAAAGACAGTCTCTTTAACAATTGGTGCTGGCATAACTGGATATTCTTCTGCAAAAAAATGAAACAAGACCCATATCTCACAGCATGCACAAGAACTGAGAATGGATTGAAGAACTAAATCTAAAATCTAAAATTTTAAAGGTCAGGAAAGAAAAAATAGGGGACAACACTAGGAGCCCTAATACATGGCACAAACAGTATACAAAACATTACTTAACAACGCACAAACACCAGAAGAGAAACTAGATAACAGGGAGCTTCTAAAAAGCAAATGCTTATGCTCATCCAAGACTTCACCAAAAGAGTGAAAACACAACCTAAAAACTTGGAAAAAAATTTTGGCTAACATAAATCCGATAAGTGATTAGTGAATAGATATATGCATACCCATGATCATTGCAGCACTGTGTATAATAGTAAAAAGATGGAAACAACTTAGGTGCCCCTGAAGGGATGAATGGATAAACAAATTATGGTATATTCACACAAAGGAATACTACACAATGATAAAGAACAATGATGAATCTGTGCAACTTCTCATAACATGGATGAATCTTGAAGGCATTATACTGAGTGAAATTAGTCACAAAAGAGCAAATATTGTATGAGACCACTTATATAAGAACTCAAGAAAAGTTTTAAACACAGAAGAAAACATTCTTTGATGGTTACTAGGGTGGGGAGGGAGGGAGAGGCGTATTCACTAATTAGACAGTAGACAAGAATTATTTTAGGTGAAGGGAAGGACAACACACAGCACAAGGGAAGTCAGCACAACTGATTAAACCAGAAGCTAAGAAGTTTCCTGAATACAATCAAACACTTTGAGCAACAGAGTAGTAGGGCCAGGGGTCTTGGTTTCAGGGAACATCTAGGTCAACTGACGTAACAAAATGTATTAAGAAAACATTCTGCATTCCACTTTGGTGAGTGGCGTCTGGGGCCTTAATAGCTAGCAAGTGGCCATCTAAGATGCATCAATTGGTCTCAACCCACCTGAAGCAAAGGAGAATGAAGAACACCAAAGACACAAGGAAAATGTGAGACAAAGATACAGAAATGGCCACATAAACAAGAGACTCCATCAGCCTGAGACCAGAAGAACTACATGGTACTGGGCTACCAACAACGACCACCCTCACAGGGAACACACTACAGAGTCCCTGATGGTGCAGGAGAAAAGTGGGGTGCAGAACTCCAATTATGTAAAAACGTCAGACGTAATGGTCTGACTGAGACTGGAAGGGCTCCAGAGGACATGGACCCCGAACTCTCTTTTAGTCCAAAACTAAACCCATTCCCAAAGCCAACTCTTCAGACAAAGATTAGACAGGACTATAAGACATAAAATGATAGTGGTGAGGAATGTGCTTTTTAGCTCAAGTAGACATATTAGACTAAGTGGGCAGCTCCTGTCTGGAGGGGAGATGAGAAGGCAGAGGGGGGACAGGAGCTGGTGGAATGGACATGGGAAATACAGGGTGAAGAGGACAATTGTGCTGGCACATTATAAGGAGATCAACTAGGGTCACATAACAAGTTTTTGCATGTGTATATAAGTTTTTGCATGAGAAACTGTCTTGAATTGTAAACTCTCACTTAAAGCACAATTTTATATATATGTGTGTGTGCATGTGTTTACCCTCTATGAACCTCTGTGTCCTCATTTGTACAAGAAGTTCCAAGTAGTCTTGGGTTTTTTAATCACCTCATATGTATGTGGAATATGGATAATGAAAAAAGGAAGACTGAAAAAGAATTGCTTCATTCAAATTATTGTGTTGGTAATAAATATTGCTTATATCATGGACTGCCAAAAGAAGGAACAAATCAGCCTTAGGAGAAATAAAACCAGAATGCTCCTTAGAAGCCAGGATGATGACACTTCAATTTGCTTACTTAGGTCATATCATCAGGAAAGACAAATCTCCAGGAAAGGGCCAAGAAAAACTTTCGATAATGTGGATTAACCTAAAAGCTATGACAATGGACACAAACTACTGATGATCATGAATATTGTGGAGGACTGGGTGATGTTTAATTCTCTTATACATAAGGTCACCCTGAGTCAAAACCACTTCAAAGCAACTAACAGCAACAACAACATCAGTAGCTATGTTTCAGGCTTCTGAGGATTAAATGAGATAGTGTAGGTGAACATACTCCACAGAATGCCTGGTACACAGTAGACATTTATTGAAGAATAGTAACAAATTGTTAAGGTTTCCCTTCCCTTTGAGGTTTAAGTCTTCCAGATACTATCACATAAATTAATAGGTTTTATACATGCTGCCCCACACATCTCTTTGTTTTTTCTTCTTTGTCCCCTAGTCCTTTAACATTGCCTGGGAAGCCTTCACTGAAGGCCCACCAGGATGATTCTCCATGGCTCCCATTCAGGTTTTATGTGTTATTTGCTATGATTAATACATTATAGTTTTGGTTTGGTAAGGTCAAAAAATTTTCCCAAGTAAATTAATGGTAATTACTTAGCTTACACCACTTTGGCTTATGAATGGTTTCATAGGATCACCCTACTTTGAAGTAGCAGTGGAGACCTAGAGTAAAGCAGAATATGGTTCAATGTTATAAAAACAAAAAACAAATACAAAAAATCAAACTGATTGCATCCAGTCAATTACTACTCAAAGTGACCATATAGGACAGAGTAGTACTGCCCCAAAATGTTTCCAAGGAGTAGCTGGTGGATTCAAACTTCTGACATTTTGGTTAGCAGACAAACTTTTAACCATTTTGCAACCAGGGCTCCATTCAATGTTATCAGTAAAAATAAAAAAAGAAGAAAAAAATATTGTAAATAGGGAGAGGTAAGAAGTGTATCTAAAAAAAAAAAATTATGGAGGAGGCAGGGCCAAGATGGCAGAGTAGTAAGACACTTCCAGTGATACCCCTTACAACAAAATCCCCCCCCCCAAAAAAAGTGAAAAGATTATATACATGACAAACTAGGAGCCCTGAGCATCAAAGGCAAAGTTAGAAAACACTCTGAGCAGCAGGGGGAGGCAGAGATGGTTCAGAAGTAGTGAGGAGTTGCCAGACTTGACTCAGTGGGAATTCCCAGGCACAGTATCCTGGAAGAATTGTGGCTGAGCTGACGGTAGTGTTCTGGACGTGGTTTCGCCAGGGAGAGGCAGCGAGCCACGCAACCTACTCACACCTCCGGAACCAGAGAGGAACAGTGCTCTTGCCAGAAGGTAAGTACTTGCATTCATTTTACCATGCCTCCGGCCCCCAAGCTGGCTTCAGTGGCTGTTGATTTCCTTGGGCCTGAGATAGGTCCTGCTGTACTTACTGAGCCATTCTCCTGGACTTGGAGAGAAATAAATTAACAATTGTGGGAGAAGATATTCTGCCAGCTCCATTAAGCTGGGGAGCTCTGGACAGAAGAAGCTCCTGTCCAGGCACAAACAGTCCGTGGCCTTTGAATACCTTTCACCCCTGCATGGACCTGTGTGGGCCCATTTGAGAAGAATAGGCCCTTGTTGGTAGACTGCACCTGTTTCAGCTGTGTGGTGGAGAGGTGCATTTTTGATGTTTGGCTATGCTTTGCCTATTAAACAGGGTCCTGGCCTACCCACATAAAGGGCCTAAGGACTGGTGGCTCCACCCACACCACCTAGCCACTTGCAACAGGGGTCGAAGAATAAGTGGTACCTCCCAGTTCTTACAAGCAAAACGATTCAGTGCCCATGGTCTGGCTGCAGAACTCACCCACCTGAGCACTCTAGGGAACAGGGAAGTGCTTTCCTCACAGACACTTGGGGAATGGTTGTCAGCCTTCTGTGTTGTTCAGAGCATGACCCCCTGCTGCAACCAGATGCCTGTGCCTATACCTATCACTCTTGCCCCTCTAAGACTGTAGGACAGAGCCTGTACCACGCACTTGAAGACCAAATATCTGGACACCTGAGCTGAATCCATACAAGAAAAGTGAATGGACTACTAGGCTTATATAGCTGATAACAGCTCTAGCTATCTGATAACAGGACATTAGAGCTTCAAAGGTGAAAATAATCAAGCTAGCTCACTTGAGCAGCCTATTCTGTCATATCAAAACAAAACAAAGCACGAGGCTAAGATGTAGTAAACAAACAAATTAAATTAATACAACAACTTACAGATGACTCACAGACAACAGTCAATATCAAATCACATTAAGAAGCAGACCATGATCACTTCAATGAGCTCTCAAAACATAGAATCAAGGAATCTTCTGGATGAAGGTGTCTTCCTGGAATTACCAGATGTAGAATACAAAAGATTAAGATGCAGAACTCTTTAAGACATAAAACGAGATTAGGAAAAACACAGAGCAAGCCAAGGAACACACAGACTAAGCAGTTGAAGGAATTAAAAAGGTTATTCAAGAATATAATGAAATGTTTAATGGGCTGCAAGAATCCATAAAGAGACAGCAATCAGAAATAAAGAAGATTAACAATCAAATTACAGAATTAGACAACTCAATAGAAAGTCAGAGGAGCAGAACTAAGGAAATGGAAAGCAGAATTAGTAAGAATGAAAAAGATAAAACACTTGGCACCAATATATTTGAAGAAATATCAGATGAAATAATTCAAAAAGAAATGAAGAAGCCCTAAGAATCATGTGGGAGTCTACCAAGAGAAATAACCTACAAGGGATTGGAGTACCAGAACATGGAGGGATAAGAGAAAATAAAGAGAGAATTGTTGAAGATTTGTTGGCAGAAAACTTCCCTGATATAATGAAAGATGAGAAGATATCTATCCAGGATGCTCATTGAAGTCCACGCAAGGAAGATCTCAAAAAAAAGTCACTGAGACATATTATAATCAAATTTGCCAAAACAGAAGTTAAAGAGAGATTTTTAAGAGTAGCTAGGGTTAATGAATAGTCACCTACAAAGGAGACACAATAAGAATAAACTCAGACTACTTGGTAGAAACCATGCAGGCAAGAAGGCAATGGGATGACTTATATAAAATCTTGAAGGAAAAAAATTGCCAGCCAAGAATCATATATCCAGCAAAATTGTCTCCAATATGAAGGCAAAATTAGGACATTTCCAGATAAACAGAAGTTTAGAGAATTTGTAAAACCCCCAAAAATAAATAAAAATAAAACTACAAGAAATACTAAAGAGAGTCTTCTGGTTAGAAAATCAGTAACATCGGATATAAACCCAAACCTAGAACACAAGACAGAGCAACCAGATGTCAACTCAGATAGGGAAATCATAAAAATAAATCAAGATTAAAAAAATAAAAAAAGGTCAAACCAGGGAAACAGCGATGTCATTATATAAAAAATGACAATTTGAAACAACAAAGAGTGACTAAAAAATGTAGTCATAGATCTTTCATATGCAGAAGTCAAGGTGATATAAAGAAATAAAAGTTATGTTTAAACTTAGGAAAATAAGGGTAAATATTAAGGAATGCATGAAGGAGACTAGCTATCCTACTCATGAAAATAAAATACAAGAATAAAATAAAGACTGAGAAAAAAAAAAAAATCCACTATAACTAATAAGAGGAAAAGACAATATATAAAGAAAAATTACTCAGCACAAAAAATAAAGTGGAGAAAAGAATGTAAACAACACACAAAAAAAGATATCAAAATGACAGCACTAAACTAAAACCTATCTATAATTATGCTGAAGGAAATGAACTAAATGCACCAATAAACAGACACAAAGTGGCAGAATGGATTAAAAAAACATAATCCGTCTCTATGCTGTCCATAAGATACACATCTTAAACTTAAAGACACAAACAAACTAAAACTCAAAGGATGGAAAAATATATATCATGCAAACAACTGTCAAAAAAGAGCAGAACTGGCGATAATAATTTCTGTAAAAATAGATTTTAAAGTTAAGTCTATAAAAAAGAATAAGAAAGGACACTAAATAATGATTAAAGAGACAATATACCAAGAGGATATAACCATATAAAAAAATTCTGCACCCAATGACAAGGCTTCAAGATACATGAAACCAACTCTAACAGCATTGTAAAGTGAGATGGACAACTCCACAATTATAGTAGAAGACTTCATTCAACACACCACTTTCAGTGAAAGACACAGCATCCAGACAGAAGCTCAGTAAAGACACAGAAGATCTAAGAGCCACAATCAACCAAATTGACCTCATGGACATATACAGAACACTCCACCAAACAGCAGCCAAGTACAGTTTCTTTTCTAGTGCACATGGAACATTCTCTAGAATAGACCACATCATTGATCATAAAGCAAGCCTTAACAGAATTCAAAACATTGTAATATTACAAAGCACCTTCTCTGACCATAAGGCCATAAAAGTAGAAATCAATAACAGAAAAAGCAGGGAAAAGAAATCAAACACTTGGAAACCAAACAATACCCTGCTCAAAAATGACTGGGTTATAGAAGACATTAAGGAAGGAATAAAGAAATTCATAGAATCAAAAGAGAATGAAAACACTTCCTATCAGAACCCCTGGGACAAAGCTAAAGCAGTGCTTGGAGGTCAATATATATCAATAAAAGCACACATACAAAAACAAGAAAGGGCCAAAATCAAAGAATTATCCCTACAACTTGATCAAATAGAAATAGGGCAACAACAACAACAAAACCCTCAGGCACCAGAAGTAATCATATAATAAAAATTAGAGCAGAATTCAATGAGATAGAGAACAGAAAAACGATTGAAAGAGTTAACAAGACCAAAAGATGATTCTTTAAAAAAAATTAATAGAATTGATAAACTGTTGGCCAAACTGACAAAAAAGAAAAAACAGGAGAGGAAGCAAACAACCTAAATAAGAAATGAGATGGGCGGTATCATCACAGACCTAACTGAGATGAGAAGAATCATAACAGATTACTGTGGAAAATTGTACTCTAACAAATTTCAAAACCTAGAAGAAAAGGATGGATTTCTAGAAACACTCTACCTACCTAAACTAACACAAACTGAGATAAAAACAACTAAATAAACCTATAACAGAAGAAGAGATTGAAAAGGTAATTAAAAACTCCCAACAACAAAAAAAATAGCCCTGGCCTGGACGGCTTCACTGCAGAGCTCTACCAAACTTTCAGAGAAGAGTTAACACCACTACTACTAAAGGTATTTCAGAGCATAGAAAACTTGTTCTATGAAGCCAGCATACTCCTGATACCAAAACCAGGTAAAGACACCACAAAAAAAGAAAACTACAGATCTACATCCCTCATGAACTTAGATGCGAAAATCCTCAAAAAAATTCTACCCAATAGAATTCAACAACATATCAAAAAATAATTGACCAAGATCTAGTGGGATTCATACCAAGTATGCAGGGATGGTTCAACATTAGAAAAACAATCAGTGTAATCCAGTGTATCAATAAAACAAAAAACAAGAACCACATGATATTATCCATTGACGCAGAAAAGGTATTTGACAACGTCCAACATCCATTCATGATAAAAACTCTCAGCAAAATAGGAATAGAAGGAAAATTCCTCAACATAATAAAGGACATTTATACAAAGCCAACGGCCAACATCATTCTAAATGGAGAGACCCTGAAAGCATTCCCCTTGAGAACAGGAACCAGACAAGGATGCCTTTTATCACCACTTTTATTCAACATTGTGCTGGAGGTCCTAGCCAGAGCAATTAGGCTAGACAAAGAAATAAAGGCCATACAGATTGGTAAGGACAAAGTATAAGCATCTCTATTTGCAGACAACACGATCTTATACATAGAAAACCCTAACGAATCCTCAAGAAAACTACTGAGACTAATAGTTCAGCGCAGTATCAGAATACAAGATAAACATACAAAAATCAGTTGGATTCCTCTACGCTAATAAAGAGAACACTGAAGAGGAAATCACCAAGTCAATACCGCTTACAGTAACCCCCAAGAAGATAAAATGCTTATGAATAAATCTAACCAGGATGTAAGAGACCTATACAACAAAGTCTACAAGACACTACTGTAAGAAACCAAAAGAAGCCTACATAAGCAGAAGAACATACCTTCCTCATGGATAGGAAGACTAATCATTGTAAAAACGTCTTATTCTACCAAAAACAATACATAGATACAATGCAATTTTTATTCAAATTTAAACAACATTTTTTAATGAGATAGAGAAATAAATCACCAACTGCATATGGAAGGGATAGAGGCCCTGGATAGGTAAAGGTTTACTGAAAAAGAACAAAGTGGGAGACCTCACACTACCTGATTTTAGGACGCATTATACTGCCACAGTAGTCAAAACTGCCTGGTACTTGTACAACAACAGGTCCATAGAACAATGGAACAGAATTGAGAATCCAGACATAAATTCATCCACATGTGCACAGTTGATATTTGACAAAGGCTCAAAGTCAGTTAAATGGGGAAAAGGCAGTCTCTTTAACAAATGGTGCTGGCATAACTGCACATCCGTCTGCAAAAAAATGAAACAAGACCCATACTTCACACCATGTACAAAAACTAAGTGAGCATGGTTCAAAGACCTAAATATAAAATTAAATGTGAAAAAGAGCATGGAGGAAAAGACAGGGACAACGCTAGGAGCCCTAATACATGGCATAAACAGTACACAAAACATTACTAACAATGCACAAACACCAGAAGAGAAACTAGATAACTGGGAGCTCCTAAAAATCAAATACCTATCCTCATCCAGCCTTCCCCAAAAGAATAAAAAGATCACTTACAGACTGGGAAAAAGTTTTTAGCTATGACATTTCCAATCAACATCTGATCTCTAAAATCTACATAATACTGGAAAACCTCAACAACAAAAAGACAAATAGTCCAATTAAAAAACTGGCAAAGGATATGAACAGGCACTTCACTAAACAAGACATTCAGGCAGCTAACAGGTACAAGAGGAAATGTTCACAATCATTACCCATTAGAGAAATGCAAATCAAAACTACAATGAGATTCCATCTCACTCCAACAAGGCTGGTATTAATCTAAAAAACACAAAGAAATGAATGTTGGAGAGGTTGTGGAGAGACTGGAATACTTACACACTGCTGGTGGGAATGTAAAATGGTAAAACCACTTTGGAAAGAGATCTGGCACTTCCTTAAAAAGCTAGAAATAGAACTACCATGCCATACAGCAATCCCACTCCTTGGAATATCCTAGCGAAATAAGAGCCTTTATACCAACAGATATATGCACACCCATGTTCATTGCAGTACTGTTTACAATAACAAAAGGATGGAAGCAGCCAAGGTGCCCATCAAAGGATGAATGGATAAAGAATTATGGTATACACACACGATGGAATGCTACCCATCAATAAAGAACAATGGTGAATCCATGAAACGTTTTATAACACGGAAGAATCTGGAAGGCAGTATGCTGAGTGAAATTAGTCAGTTGCAAAAGGTCAAATATAGTATAAGACAACTATTCTAAGAACTCAAGAAATAGTTTAAACAGAAAAGAAAACATTCTTTGATGGTTACTAGAGTGGGGAAGGAGGGAGGGAGAGGAGTATTCACTAATTAGATAGTAGACAACAACTATTTTAAGTGAAGGGAAAGACACACAATACAGGAGAGGTCAGCACAACTGGACTAAACCAAAAGCCAAGAAGTTTTCTGAATACAGCCGAACATGTAGCAGCAGTGGGGGTTTGGGGACCATGGTTTCAGGGGACCTCTAGGCCAACTGACGTAATAAAATCTACTAAGGAAACATTCTGTACCCCCCCTTGGTGAGTGGCGTCTATGGTCTTAGAAATGCTAGCAAGCGGCCATCTAAGACGCATCAATTCTTCTCAACCCACCTGGAGCAAAGGAAAATGAACACCAAAGACACAAGGTAATTATGAGCCCAAGAGACGGAAAGGGCCTCATATATCAGAGACTATATCAGCCTGATTCCAGAAGAACTAGATGGTGCCTGGCTATAACCCATGACTGCCCTGACAGGGAACACAACAGAGAATCCCTGATGCAGCAGGAGAGCAGTGGGATGCAGACCTTAAATTCTCTTAAAAAGAGCAGACTTCATGGTCTGACAGAGATTAGAATGACCCCAGGGTTCATGGTTCTCAGACCTTCTGTGAGCCCAAGACTGGAACCATTCCCAAAGCCAACTCTGCAGACAGGGATTGGAATGGACTATAAGATAGAAAATATTGGTGAGGATTGAGTTTCTTGGCTCAAGGAGATACGTGAGACTATGTGGACAGCTCCTGTCTAGAGGGAAGATGAGAAGGCAGAGGGGGACAGAAGCTGGCTGAAAGGATAGGGAATATAGGGTGGAGAGAAGGAGTGTGCAGTCTCATTAGGGGGAGAGCAAATAGGAGTATACAGCAAGGTGTATATAAATTGTTGTACGAGAGACTGACTTGATTTGTAAACTTCCCTTAAAGCACAAAAAATTTTAAAAAATGGCAGTGTCATTTGGGGTGAGACTAGAACAGGGTTTCTTAACTGCGGGTGATCTCACCACAAGGAACATTTGGCAGTGTCTGGAGACACTTCTGTTTGTTACAACTGGGAAGAGGATTTATTATTGCTATCTAGTGGATGGAGGCCAGGAATGCTACCAAACATAGAACAATGCACAGGATGTTGACCCACAACTAAGAACCATCTGGTCCATAATGCCTATACTGCCACGGTGGAGAAACCCTGAGGTATAAGATGGGTAGGATTATGACAGAACCAGATCATAAGAAGCAATTTATAGATTTCTAGAGGTACAAAGATGGGAAAGTGCAGGACATTCTGAGAGAGAAATAAACTTGACATTGGTTAAAATACTGGGAGTACTAGGGTAGACGATGAGGGCCATTTTGGGGAAAGTCTTAAATACCCAAATGAGGATTTGGAACTTAAATAGGTGCACTAGCATCTTGGTTTCTTAAGGTTCTATAACTGAAATACTACAATTGGGTGGCTTTAATAAACAGAAATCTATTTCCTTACTGTTTTGAGATTGGAATTCTAAATTTAGAGTAACAACTCTCTTGGAAGACTCTTTCTCTATTCAACCTGCAAGAAAATCCTTGTCTCGACTTCTCTGTCTCTGATATTTCTCCTTCTTTGGAGATTTCTACATGGCATCTATCTTTCCTTCCTTTGTGTTCACCTGTGTCTGTTTCTATACTTCTCTTTATATCTCAAAATGACTAGATTTAAGACATACTCTATAGGAATATGTTCTCATTAACATAACAAAGATAACCCTGATCCCAAATGAGATGATGTCCAGTGGTAGAAGCACTTCATTTTCTGTACTATGGTAGAGAAGCTGATGGGTTCACATTAATGCTAACCCAAGATGGAGTGGAACAGGATTTAATTACATAGGCCTGAGTAGTCTGAAGGACTGTTATACATTTTATTTGGAGTATTGCTGATGTTTGATGTTCTCATTTCCAGATACAAGGAATTTCTTTATATTTGTATTTTCATAGCAATGTAATTACATTTCTAAGTTCAATAAGAATATTTCCTCATTGTTAACAGGACATAAATGGAAAAATTGTTAATATCATCAAGCTTTGACTGAAACGTCATATTTTAAAATGATACCCTTAGAATATGATATGACCAGACACTTTTCAGAATCTAAATTCTTAGAAGAAATATACCCAGAATGCTTCTTAGAGGCAAGAATGGTAAGACTATGTCTCACATACTTTGGACATGTTATCGGAAGAAATCAGTCCCTGGAGAAGGATTTCATGCTTGGTAAAGTAGGGGGTCAACGAAAAAGAGGGAGACCCTTAACTAGATGGATCGACACAGTGGCTGCAACAATGGACTCGAGCATAACAACGATCATGAGGATGGCGCAGGACGGGGCAGTGTTTCATTCTGTTGTACATAGGGTCGCTATGACTCAGAACCAATTCAACGGCACCTAAGAACACCAAGGTTGACTTTACGGAGTCAATGCTTACAAACCTCTCCCAGGAATTTGACAAAAGACCAAAGTCTGTTAAATGGGGAAAAGACAGTCTGTTTAACAAATGATTCTGGCAAAACCGGATGTCCATTTGTAAAATAATGAAACAGGGTCCATACCTCACACCATACACAAAAAGTAACTCAGCATGAGTCAAGACCTAAATATAAAACTTAAAACGATAAAAATCAGGGAAGAAAAATTAGGACAATGCTGGGAGCATTAATACTTGCCATAAATTCAATACGAGCCATAGCTAACAATGCATAAACACCAAAAGATAAACTAGATAACTGGGAACTGCTGAAAATTCAATGCTTATATGCATTGAAAGACTTCACCAAAGGACTAAAAAAACCTACAGACTAGGACAAAAATTTTGGCTATGACATATCTGATAAGGGCCTAATCTTTAAAATTATAGAATACGTCAACACCTCAATAACAAAAGGACATATAATCGATTAAAAAATGGGCAAAGGATATGAACAGACACTTCACTAAAGAAGACATTCACTCAGCTAGAAGACACATTAGCAAAAACTCACCATCATTAGCCACAGGAGAAACGCAAATCAAAATGGCAATGGGATACCATCTCATCCTAACAGTACAGGCACAAATCAAAAAGCAGAAAATAACAAATATTGGAGAGGTTGCAGGGAGATTGAAGCTCTTATGCACTGCTGATGGGAATGTACAATGGGACGACAACTATGGAAAATGATACGGCACCTCACTAAAAAGCTAGAAATAGAAAAGCCATATGATCCAAGAATCCCATTCCTAGGCATATATACTAGAGAAATAAGAGGCATCGTGCAAACAGACATATGCACACCTATGTTCATTGCAGCATTATTCACAATAGCAAAAAGATGGAAACAAGTGCCCATCCGCAGATGAATGGATAAACAAAACACCTAGTGGAATACTACTCAATGATAAACAACAATATGAATAGGAAAAAACATCTCACAACATGAATGAATCTGGAAGAAATTATGCTATGTGAAATAAGTCAGTCACGAAGGAGAAATATTTCATGAGACCACTATTATAACAGATCAAGGAAAGGTTTACACACAGAAAAAAACAATCTTTGATGGTTACAAGGGAGGGGAGTGGTGGGGCAGGGGAAATCACTACCCAGATAGCCAACAAGCGTTAACTTTCATGAAAGGAAAGATGATACACAGTATAGGGAACATCAACACAACTTGACCAAGGCAAAGCCATAGAAGCTTCCAATCACCTTGATGGACCAAGTTATTGGGACTGAACACTGGGGACCCTGGTCTCAAAGGACATCTAGGTCAATTGGCATAACATAGTTCGTAAAGAAAATGCTCTACATCCTACTTTGGTGAGTAGTGTCTGGGGTATAAAAGCTTGTGAGCAACAATCTAAAATACATCTGTTCGTTCCATCACGTTTGGAGCCAGGAGAACGAAGAAAACCAAAAACAAAAGGAAAGTATCAGTCCAAAGGACTAATAGACCACCACATGAAAAAGAGTCCCACCAGCATGAGACCAGAAGAATTAGATGGAGCCCGGTGACCACCACCGAACCCTTTGACAGGAATCACAATAGAGGGTGCTGGACAGAGGGGAAGATAAATGTAGAACAAAATTGAAATTGACAAAAAAAGACCAGATTTACTGCTCTGTCAGAGACCGGAGGAATTCACAAGATCACGGCCCCTAGAAACTCTGTTCACTCAAATCTGAAGCCACTCCTGAAGCCCACCTTTCAGCCCAACATTAGATAGGCCTATAATTTTTTTTATATAAAACAAACAATAATAACACATGTGGAGGAAATACAGATGAAAAGTAAATAAAACGGCTAACCTTAGCAAGATCAATTTGAAGTATGTTCCCTGTCTTTCTTGAGGTTAGTCAATATTGGCCACTAGATGGTGTTTACGGCTTAGACAACCTCTGCCCATTTGCTCAAATTCTTAAGTGTTGTCAGGAGGTTTCAAATAAAAAAGCCACCTCACCTTCTCAAGAAATTCCAAGGGCTATTTCTCAGGGAAAATAACAAAAGCCAAATTACATTGGGTAAAGTTAAATTCTTTGTATAAGGTAAACTCTAAGCAAGGGTCTGGGAAGTCATGTCACAAAAAGGGATTTGTACAAGTTGATTTTCCCTGTGTCTCCAATGTGTCTCATTCTTCCTGTTTTTGTGTTTTTGGGTGCATTCCACATTGGTCAGTGACCTTTGTGAATTTCCCCATGTACAGAGAGAAATCTGTCAGTTTCTCTGGTCCTCAGTTTCTCTCTTTAGCAATCTCCAGTCATTCAATCAATATCTGAACTGATGAGTGAGTGTTCATTTACCCTATATTATGTAATGACTATATTGAGAACACGGAAAGGGAATATGTAAGAGAGAGCTGAATTCTCACCTATTGCATAAGTAATTCCATAGATAATGTGTAAAAATGATGATTCAGAAATAATGATACAAACTTATAATTTCATAGAGGTAAAACCCAACAAATTCCTGAAGTAGTTGACAGTGGCTATAGACGATGGGTAAAGGTATCTGGAGGTTTGCTGAGTTTTTTAACAAGCACTTCATGCACATGGAGCCCTAGTGGCAGAGAGGTTAAGGGCTATGGTGAGCTATGGCTGTTGGCCAAAAGATTAGCAGTTCCAATCCTCCACTCACTCATTGGAAACCCTATGGGACTATTCTACTCTCTCCTGTAGGGTCGTTATGAGCCAAAACCGACTCTGGCAATGGATTTGGTTTTTTTTTTTTGGTATGTGCACATGCAGATCTTATCTAACCACCTGAAACTCAGACAATTCAGGGCAAGCTTCCTAGAGGAGGTCCCATTTCATTTACTCCTCATGGCTTGTTCAATAGGCATTCCTTCCTCACTTCTCAAGGTGTACACATTAAAATCACTGGTCCATTCTACATCCAAAATTCTTTCCTGGAAGTCCATGAAGCCCACATGGTCACCAGGAGGCCCCCCTCATATTGTTGTTGGTGTTAGGTGCCGTAGAGTCGGTTCCGGCTCACAGCGACCCTACACGCAACAGAATGAAACACTGCCATCTTTACAATCATTGTTATGTTTGAGCTCATTGTTGCAGCCATTTTTCAACCTGCCTCGTTGAGGGTCTTCCTCTTTTCCGCTGACCCTGTACTCTGCCAAGCATGATGTCCTTCTCCAGGGACCGATCCTTCCTGAAAACATGCCCAAATTGTGTAAGACGCAGTCTTGCCATCCTTGCCTCTAAGGAGCATTCTGGTTGTGCTTCTTCTAAGACAGAGTTGTTCATTCTCTTGGCAGTCCATGGTATATTCGATATTCTTCACCAGCACCACAATTCAAAGAAGTCAGTTCTTCTTCGGCCTTCCTTATTCATTGTCCAGCTTTCACATGCATATGATGTGATTGAAAATACCATGGCTTGGGTCAGGAGCACCTTAGTCTTCAAGGTGACATCTTTGCTCTTCAACACTTTTAAAAGGTCCTTTGCAGCAGATTTACCCAATGCAATGTCTTTTGATTTCTTGCCTGCTGCTTCCATGGCTGTTGATTGTGGATCCAAGTAAAATGAAATCCTTGACAACATCAATCTTTTCTCCATTTATTATGATGTTGCTCATTGGTCCAGTTGTTAGGATTTTTGTTTTCTTTATGTTGAGGTGCAATCCATACTGAAGGCTGTGGTCTTTGATCTTCATTAGTAAGTGCTTCAAGTCCTTTTTCAGCAAGCAGGTAGTATCATCTGGATAACGCAGGTTGTCAATGAGTCTTCTTCCAATTCTGATGCCCAGTTCTTCTTCATATAGTCCAGCTTCTCAGATTATTTCCTCAGCATACAGATTAAATAGGTATGGTGAAAGAATACAAACCTGACGCACACCTTTCCTGACTTTAAACCAATCAGTATCCCCTTGTTCTGTCCAAACAACTGCCTCTTGATCTATGAAAAGATTCCTCATGAGCACAATTAAGTGTTCTGGAATTCCCATTCTTTGCAATGTTATCCATAATTTGTTAAGATCCACACAGTTGAATGCCTTTGCATAGTCAGTAAAGTACAGGTAAACATTCTTCTGATATTCTCTGTTTTCAGCCAGGAACCATCTGACATTAACGATGATGCCCCTGGTTTTCGTCCTCTTCTGAAACCAGCCTGATTTTCTGGAAGTTCCCTGTTGATATAGTGCTCTAGCCGTTTTTGAATGATCTTCAGCAAAATTTTGCTTGTGTGTGATATTAATGATATCGTTCTAAAATTTCCACATTCGGTTGGATCACCTTTCTTGGGAATAGAATAAATATGGATCTCTTCCAGTCAGTTGGCCAGGAAGCTGTCTTCCATATTTCTTGGCATAGATGAGTGAGCACCTGCAGGGCTCCATCTGTTTGTGGAAACATCTCAATTGATATTCCTTCAATTCCTGGAGCGTTGTTTTTCACCAATGCCTTCAGAGCAGCTGGGATTTTTCCTTCAGTACCCTCGCCTCCTGATCATATGCCACCTCTTGAAATGGTTGGATGTCAACTAATGCTTTTAAGTATAATGACTGTGTATTCCTTCCATTTTCTTTTGATGCTTCCTGAGTCATTTAATATTTTCCCCATAGAATCCTTCACTATTGCAACTCGAGGCTTGAATTTTTTCTTCAGTTCTTTCAGCTCCAGAAATGCTGAGCATGTTCTCCCCTTTTGGTTTTCCATCTCCAGCTCTTTGCACATGTCATTATAGTACTTTACTTTGTCTTCTCGAGTAGCCCTTTGACATCTTCTGTTCAGTTCTTTTGCTTTATCAATTCTTCCTTTTGCTTTAGCTGCTTGACATTCGAGATCAAGCTTCAGAGTCACCTCTGACATACATCTTGGTGTTTTCTTTCGTGTCTTTTCAATGACCTCTTGCTGTCTTCATGTATGATTTCCTTGATGTTATTCCACAACTTGTCTGGTCTTTGGTCACTAGTGTTCAATGAGTCAAATCTATTCTTCAGATGGTCTCTAAATTCAGGTGGGATGTGTCATATTTTGGCTCTCATTGACTTGCTCTCATTTTCTTCAGTTTCAGCTTGGCCTTGCATATGAGCAATTGATGGTCTGTTCCACAGTCAGCTCCTGGCCTTTTTCTGACTGATGATATTGAGCTTTTCCATCACCTCTTTCCACAGATGTAGTCAATTTGATTTCTGTGTGCTCCATCTGGTGAGGTCTATGTGTAGATTTGCCATTTATGTTGGTGAAAGAAGGTATTTGCAATGAAGAAGTTGGTCTTGCAGAATTCTAGCATTTGATCTCTGGCATTGTTTCTATCAGCAAGGCCCATATTTTCCAACTATTGATCCTTCTTCTTTGTTTCCATCTTTCGCATTTCAGTCACCAGTAATTAACAATGCACCTTGATTGCACGTTCAATCAATTTCAGACTGCAACAGCTGATAAAAATCTTCTATTTCTTCATCTTTGTCCTTAGTGGTTGGCGCGTAAATTTGAATAATAGTCGTATTAACTGGTCTTCCTTGTAGGCATATGGATATTATCCTATCACTGACAGTGTTGTATTTCAGGATAGGTCTTGAAATGTTCTTTTTGACCATGAATGCAATACCATTCCTCTTCAATTTGTCATTCTAGCATAGTAGACTATATGATTGTCTGATTCAAAATGGCCAATACAAGTCAATTTCAGCTCATTAATGCCTAGGATATCGATGTTTATGCATTCCATAGCATTTTTGATGATTTCCAATTTTTCTAGATTCATACTTCGTACATTCCAGGTTCTGATAATTAATGGATGTTTGTAGCTGTTTCTTCTTGTTTTGAGTCATGCCACGTCAGCAAATGAAGCTCCTGAAAGCTTTACTTCATCCATGTCATTAAGGTCGACTCTACTTTGAGGAGGCAGCTCTTCCCCAGTTATCTTTTGAGTCACTTCCAACCTGGAGGGGCTCATTTTCCAGCAGTATATCAATGTTCTGCTGCTATTCAGAAGGTTTTCACTGGCTAATGCTTTTCAGAAGAAGACTGCCAGGTCCTTCTTTGTAATCTGTCTTAGTCTGGAAGCTCAGCTGAAACCTGTCCTCCATGGGTGACCCTGCTTGTATCTGAATATTGGTGGCATAGCTTCCAGCATCACAGCAACATGCAAGCCCCCAAAGTACAACAAACTGACAGACACATCCAAAATTCTTTCCTGGAAGTCCATGAATCCCACGTGGTCACCAGAATGCCCCACTCATACTTTGTGCTAACTTGGAGCCAGACCAGCCATAAAAAAAAAAAAAAAATGAAGGAAAACAACTGAAAGAACATTCCTTATTTCTAGTCTAGGTTCCTCCAAATTGTCTGGTTCCACCCCCCTACTATCTTGTGGTTTTCCAGGCATTAAGTCACAAAGGAAAGATTTACACTGGAATATTGTTCTGCAGGTTTCTGGCTGTGTGACTTTGGGCAAGAGATTTACCCTCTCTGAGCTTCAGTGTCCTCAATTGTAAAAGAGGATGTATGATGTTTCAGGTTGTGTGTCACCTTGGCTGGTCCATGATTCTCAGTGATTTTGTAGTTATGATGTAGTTTGGCAGTTACGTAATGATATAATCACCTCCATGGTGATGTCTCATATGATGTAATCTCTTCCACGATGTAATCTGCTGTGAGTAGCCAATCAATTGAAAAGAAGTTTCCTTGTGTGTGACTTACATTCAATATATGTGGAATTTCTGGAAAAGCTTACTGGCTTTTGCTCACTCTGCATCCTTCGTTTGGCTCATCACCATGTGAACTCAAGTTCTTGGGACTTGAGCCAGCAGCTGGATGTATTACCTGCTGATCTTGGGATTCGGTGGACTCCTCAGAGTGAGATCCCACAGCCTAACGTCTTACCTGCCCATCTTGGGTTCACCAGCCCTTGAGCTTATAAGTTAGGAAAAGCCTCCAGGTTGAACCACAGACTTGGGACTTTCTAGCCTCTACAATTGTGTGAGCAATTTCCTTCATATAAATCTTTATCTATACCTATACCTATAATTATAACTATATTTGTATGCATAGCTATAATTTTTCTATCTATCTATCTATCATCTATCTATCTATCTATCTATCATCTATCTATCATCTATCTATCTATCTATCAATCATCTATCTATCATCTATCTATCTATCTATCTATCATCTATCTATCTATCTATCTATCTATCTATCTATCTATCTATCTATCTATCTATCTATCTATCTATCATTTATCTATCTATCATCTATC
Organism: Loxodonta africana; assembly: GCF_030014295.1. NCBI lineage: Eukaryota > Metazoa > Chordata > Mammalia > Proboscidea > Elephantidae > Loxodonta > Loxodonta africana. Next base: position 89,469,383 of record NC_087348.1, read on the forward strand.
TATGTATTTATCTGTCTATCATCTATCTATCTGTCTGCCTGTCTGTCTATCTACCTGTCTACATGATTTGCTGGTTTTGCTTCTCTGGAGAACCTAGGCTAAGACAGGTTCCGTGCCTTTGTCTTTTTAATCACTTCATATGCATGTGAAATTTGGATAATGAACACGAAAAACAGAAGAAAAATCGATGCATTCAAACTGTTGTGAAGGTGATGAATGTTGCTTATACTGTGGACTGCCAAAAGAAAGGAACAAATCAGTCTAAGGAGAAATACAACCAGAATGCTCACTAGTAGCCAGGATGGCAAGACTTCAACTTGCTTACTTAGGTCACATCATCGGCAAAGACCAATTGCTAGGAAAAAAACAAGGAAAAGCTTTGATAAGATGGATTGACTTAATAGCTAGAAAAATGGCCAAAAACTACCAATGATCATAAAGATGGTATAAGACTGGGGAATGTTTTATTCTGGTAAACACAAGGTCATGCTGAGTCAGAGCCACTTCATAGCAACTAACGACAGCAACAATATCAGTTGCTTTGTTTTAGGCTTCTGAGGTGAACATACTCAACACAATGCCTGGTACACAGTAGGTGTTTAACAAAGAGTAGTATTGAACTGTTAAGGTTTCCCTTCCCTCGGAGGTTTAAGTTTTGCAAATACTATCACATATAATTTATAGGCTATGTATATATTACTTTATAGATTACCCATTTAGAACAACACTGTGAGGAATGTCAATACAAAAATCTGATGAATATAAAGGTCTAATCTAAAATCTATAAAAAGCTGCAACAACTGAACAACAAAAGGACAAACAACGCAATCACAAAGTGGGCAAAAGCCATGAACAAAATCTTCACCAAAGAGGACATCCAAGTACGCAACAAACAAGAGAATATGTTCATGATCATTAGCCATTAAAAAACCCACATTCTGTTGCTGTTGAGTCCATTCTGACTTACAGCATCCCTATAGAACAGGGTAGAACAGCCCCATAAGGTTTCCAAAGAGCAGCTCATGGATTTGGAATACCGGCCTCTTGCTGATTAGCTGAGCTCTAATCACTAAAACAAAAAAGTTGCCATCAAGTCGATTCTGACTCATAGCTACCCTATAGGACAGAGTAGAACTGCCCCCATAGGGTTTCCAAGGATTGCCTGGTGAATTACAACTGCTGACCTTACGGTTAGCAGCTTTAGCCCTTCAGTACTAAACCACCAGGGTTTCCATAACCACTAGAGGGATTTGAATCAAAACTGCAATGAGATATCATCCTACCCTGGCTGAAAAGGCACTGATTAAAAAAAAAGAAGAAAAAAAGAGAACAGGTAACAAATGTTGGTGAGAAAGTGGGGAGTTTGAAAACCTTATCTACTGTTGGTGTAACTGTAAAGTGTTACTCCCGTTAAGGAAAACGGTATGGTGCTTTCTCAAAAAAACTAGAACTACATCTACCTATGATCTAGCATTCTCACTCCTAGGTAAAAATCAAAAACCAAACAGATTGCTGACAAGTTGATTTGAAATCATATCAACCCTATACGACAGAGTAGAACTGCCCCATAGGGTTTCCAAGGAGCAGCTGGTGGATTCAAATGTCCTACCTTTTGGTTAGCAGCTGAACTCTTAATCACTGAGCCACCAGGGCTCCAGAAATATTTATTAGCAAACAAATAAAAAACAAACCCATTGCCATTGAGTTGATTCCTACTCATACCAACTCTATAGGCCAGAATAGAACTGGCCCCTACAGTTTCCAAGGAACACCTGGTGGATTTGAACTGCTGACCTTTTAGTTAGCAGCCCTAGCTCTTGACCACTACACCACCACTGTTTCCCAAATATCTATATTTATGTGTCAATACAAATACTTGGGGGAAGGCACATGTATTCATTGAAGATCCAAATATGGATATTCCACAGATACAACCAAACACCTTCCAAGACTGATTTTCTGGGTTTGAAAGCTTAGGACCATCATTTCATGGGACAACACAGTCAATTGGCTTAACATAGTCAACAAAAATCATGATCTGCAATCTTGTAAAGTGAGTAGGGTTTGGAGTCTTAAAAGCTTTCAGGCTGCCATCTAAGACACAAAGAAAGGTCTCTACTGCCAGGAGCAAGAACTAAGAAGCTAAGCAACAGCTCAGACAAGAAACAAGTCTTCACAAGCCACAACCTCATCTACTCTGAGACCAAACAACTAAATTTTTCCTGGCTGCCATCACTGGCTGTTCTGACAGGGTCACAGCAGATGGTCCTGGATAGAATGAGAGAAAAATGTGAAGCAGAACTCAAATTCTTAATTAAAAACCAGACAAACCGGAGCAGTAGAAAACAGAGGACTCCCTGAGACTATCACCCTGGCATACTCTTTAAGCCTAGAACCTAGCCTTTGTTCCGGGATCACTTTTTAGTGAAATAGAGTGGCACACGAATTAAACAGTATTACCCGTAGGGTGGGTGCTCTACTTAAGAACCGTAGTATGAGTTGAAAAGGTCAACAATTACCCCAAAGCAAAGATGAGAAGATAAGTAGGCAGGGCAACTTGAGTACTGGAAATGGAAGAAACAACACAATGAAAGAAAATGTCCACACATTATGATTAGTGTAACTAATGTCACTGAGTAATTTGTGCAGTAATTGCCAGATGGGACCCTTTAACTTGCTGTGTAAACTTTCACCAGAAACTGAAGTATTGTTTTTAAAAATCCAGTCAATAAATTGGTTAGTGTTAAAAGGTTTTATTGAGTACAAAAAATTTTCCAAACACAGACGACTCCTCCAATGAGATGAGCTCTTCATATTATAATTTTTATCATCTTATATACAGTACAAACTGTGAGTAGATTTTCAAAAAAGGGACAGTTAAAATGAATTGTTGTCATTCACTTAATCAGCAGGTGGTGGGCTATTAAATGTGGGGTTTTAGATTGGATTGGCTTATTAACTTTGTGTGTCTGCATTCTATGGGCTAGTTACGGTTTATCCAAATATTTGAACATTTCCCAGAACTTTGTTGTCATCATAACTTGTTAGTTTCTGATAAGGATTAACTTTAAATAGTGGAGGGGTCAATTTTCTTTAAGAGACATATATTATCACTCCTATTTTACAGAGGACAAATAGGAGGTCCTGAGACAAATTATATTGTTAACCCAGTTTATCTTGACTCCACTTCCCATAGTTCTTGTGAATTCAGGCTATGGGTGGTGATAATATACGTTGGACCCATTTCAGAGCCACAGCTCTGGAGAATGACTGGGAAGGTGGCTGGGACGGAAGAGTAGCCTATACCTTCAAGAAAGCCCCTTCATGTGCCTGAGGCCAGCTCCTAACTGCAGCCTCTACCCACCACTCCCCACACTGACCTGTAAGTACGCATACCCCTTCCTCACAAGTTCTAGTCTCAGGTGCTTTCACTTGGCTCAGAGACGCAGGGATGACCAGCATCTTCCCAGAGCAGGTACTGTACAATGTATTTCTGTCCTTCGGAGACCACAGTGTACAATTTAAAAAGAAACCAAAACAAAAAATGCACTTCAGGCTCTGCAGTCAGAAGCCTGTGTATTAGATCCTAAGAGGTTACTCACTGAATGACCGTGGACAGGATATTTAACCTCCCTTACCCTTTTCTCACTTGTAAAAAGAAGATAAAATGTTCAGGTGAAGATGAATATGGTATTAATTTTAAGTACAGTACCTGTCAGAAGTTGACAAATGAAAATAGTTCACCAGAGAGAACTGGGTTGAACACTGGGGTTTTGAACAGCTGAGGCCTCCCTATGCTCTGGGAAGATGCTCCAATAAATATTAAATGCTTTATTTTCTTTGTACTTTGGTTATTTTGACAGGATGAACTAAAGAATATACATATAAAACCTGAAGGTACAGGTGAGACACAAGCACACAAATTTAAATATAATATAATGCAGACAGCGATGAAAACAGGAGGCAGTGGTGCTTCAGTACTAGAGCGTTCACGTTCCTTATGGGAAACCCACGAGGGAGTCTGTTCAATTCCTGAAAGGTGGGCCTCATGCTCAGGCAGCACCCTGAATATGAATGTGAGGCAGCCATTTTGTGACTCCGAACAACAAGAACATGGGAAAGGGCAAAAGGATTTCAGTTACTTGACTTTGACATTTAAGCCTCTGACCTGGTATTAGCAACTCCCTTCCTCCAGAGTTCTTATTATGTGAGAAAAGAAGCCCTTATTTTTTTAAACCACCATCGATTTGGTATTTCATGACTTGTAGGAGAGGGCACTACTGATGCAGGGAATCGTTTCTTTTATTTTATAATTATTGTTATGTTTTTTGCTCTTCGGTTTTCTGAAACTATATTTATTCCCTTTTCAAACTGAACTGAATGAAGAAATATGGGTAGAAAATCATTTTCATTTAGGTTTTTTTTTTTTAATTCTGTGTTTTCTTCTACTGTCCTATGTTATTTTTGAGAACTTTAATGTTATAATTTTTTCCCTGAACCTTTCTACAGATACTGATTTTCTGTCTGTAAGCTCTTAGTATCTTCTTTTTATCCCTGGTGGTTGGAAATGTTATCATTAAGAATATCATATATAAGGGCTTTCATCTGTTCCCTCTGTTGTTTCTATTACCTCCATGGTGTTCCTTCCTTGGCCCTGTGTTCACATTTCAGATGGAGACTCTAAGGAGCCACTTTAAACCCTGTGTGCATGGGCAAGAAGGGGGGTCCTCAGTAAGCAAAACTTCAGTTTAGATAATGGGGTCCAAGTGGGCAAACAAACCCTTCTTTGGTTTTCAAAAGTCAAAATATCTAGATCTTTTTCTAGAATCATGCAGCTTTCCCAGAGAAGGATTTTGTGATCTCTTCCCTAACTAGAGAGGGTTTGGTAGAGGCTGATCAGCCTTCTGGAAGCAGAAAAGAGAAGCAACATAGAGGTCTCATCATTCAACATTTAGACTTTTACTTACTCCTCCAGGTTTCAGTCTGACACCTTCCTCATCTCTACTCCCTAACCCTGTAGTAGTGGTCTCTGCCCAAAGTACTCCCTGCCCCAAGCCTATCTGGTTTAATTTCCCCAAAGAATATACCTCCCTTCCCCTAAGGGAGTAAGGGTGGAGTTGGTATGTAGATATATGACATGGGGAGCTGGTAGCTGTATATGAGTCTGAACTCAGCAGAGAGGGGGGACCTGAGGTTCTTACTTTTTATTATGTATTCTTATAAGCAATGTTTTTGGTGGAGCAATCCATATAACCCACACCTTCTTCTGGTAGTTAATTGGTAGATCTGCATGATTCTTGCCACTATTCCCCTCTATGGGCACTTAGATTTATTTTCTTCTACTCTGCTAAACCAGTTACCTCTCCTCTGACCCTTTAATAAGGAGCTCTTGTGTTCCAATGGTTAAGCACTAGGCAGCTAACCAAAAGCTTGGCCAATGCTACCCACCCCACAGCTCCACCAGAAAAAGAACAGGTGTTCTACTCCTGTAAAGGTTACAGCCTAGAAAATACTATGGGACAGTTCTTCTCCTTTACATGGGGTCTCTATGAATCAAAAAACAACTTGAAGGCAGAAAATAGCAACAACCCCCTTAATGCTTCAAATAACACAGTTTTTTTTTTTTTATTAACTTTTATTGAGCTTCAAGTGAACGTTTACAAATCAAGTCAGACAGTCACATATGAGTTTATACACACCTTACTCCGTACTCCCACTTGCTCTTCCCCTATTGAGTCAGCCCTTCCAGTCTCTCCTTTCGTGACAATTTTGCCAGCTTCCAACTCTCTCTAACCTCCCATCCCCCCTCCAGACAGGAGATGCCAACACAGTCTCAAGTGTCCACCTGATACAAGTAGCTCACTCTTCATCAGCATCTCTCTCCTACCCACTGTCCAGTCCCTTTCATGTCTGATGAGTTGTCTTCGGGAATGGTTCCTGTCCTGGGCCAACAGAAGGTCTGGGGACCATGACCACCGGGATTCTTCTAGTCTCAGTCAGACCATTAAGTATGGACTTTTTGTGTGAATTTGGGGTCTGCATCCCACTGGTCTCCTGCTCCCTCAGGGGTTCTCTGTTGTGCTCCCTGTCAGGGCAGTCATCGATTGTGGCCGGGCACCAACTAGTTCTTCTGGTCTCAGGATGATGTAGGTCTCTGGTTCATGTGGCCCTTTCTGTCTCTTGGGCTGTTAGTTATCGCAAATAACACAGTTTTAATCTTACGGTTATGTACTTGTTTCACAGGTAAATACATTCTGTTTTACAAAATTAATATCTTAATGTTGACTCTTCCTGTCCTACCCTTCCCAAGGCTGAGATCATATTCATTCTCTCCCAGAAATGCATCTTTTTCTGCTTCCCAATTAAACAGCACCTTCTTGGGCTGCTCTTGGTGTCACTAGGGTCACAGCAGCACGTTTAAGAGGCTTTTTCTCTTTGCCGTGTGTGTGATTATAGAGTATGCATACATGTGCATAATGGAAGTTTTGACCTAGAAGGCCCAGGGGCTCTCACATTGCGTTGGAGACTTCTTAGCTGTCCTTCCTTGCTTCTCAGCATCAGAGGCCTGCAGGTTCAGCACTTTTTGTAGAGTGGTGCAGTACAATTTAAAATTTTTCTACCCAGGCCCTGGCTATGTACTTCCTAAGTAAACAACACATTTCTTGTAACATCTTACCTCTAGTTGGCCTCCCTTTATGGGAGCTGCCCGAATCCAAGGGAACCTATATATGCAGGTGGAACAGAATGGAAACCTCAAACAAATGCAAACTCTTTTGCTATTGACCTGCTCACCCCTGACCAGGAAAGCTGCTGGGTTATTTAGAATATTGGCATCTATCAGATGAGTATATGCAACACTTTATATTTCCACGTTTGCTCTTCGTTCTAATTGTGTCTCTTCCTGGTCTCTTCACCTCACAGGCATTGCATCTTCCTTAGCTTCTCTTAAAGGAGTCTTGGTGGCACAGTGGTTATGATTTTGGCTGCTAACCGAAAGGTCACAGCCCAGCAGCTGTTCTCTGGGAGAAAGATGTGGCAGTCTGCTCACATAAAGACTTACAGCTTTGGAGACACTGGGGGGCAGTTCTACTCTGTCCTATGGAGTTGCTATGAGTTGGAATCAATTCAGCCACAATGGGTTTAGCCTCCCTCATATTTCTGCTCAGCACCACACACATACAAAATTTAGCCCCTTTTTGCTTTAACCCCTTTGCCACCAAAGTAAGAAAAGGCATTTGGGAGTCCAAGGGTTTTTGCAAATCTGGGGTTTAAATAGAGGTGTTTTATACCACCATGTTCTCTTACCACTTTCCCCTCAAGGCTCCTCTCCAGGCTCTCCAACCTTCAATTTTCTCTAAAGCCCTAGGAAACGCACATCTCCTGGAACCTTAATTTTCTCCTTTTATTATGCAGAACAGTATCCTTCCTCGTCCTTCTCATGGCCCTGGCCCTACCATCTTCTTAGATAATGGTCTTCATGCTGGGAGTCTCATACTTCTTCTATTTGCAAATTGTTTATTAAATCATGAAAAAAACAAATACTAGCTTTGTAAACTAAGTGAACCGTTTAGTTTTTAGCAATTGTAACTACTCTGTATTGAGCCACTTGTTTTTAGAAAAAAAATTATCACAGTGCTTGCACATAGAATAAGTGCTCAAAAGAGAAACTTATGCTTCAATTTCTTTGGTTTTGATTATTTTAATAGTTGCAGAAAAAAATGGAGGTAATTGAATTTAAAGAAATTGCTTAAAGTTCTGAAAATAAACGTTGTTGAAAATGGTGTATACAAGATGGATTTTGATAATATTTTCATTTACCTAGGAATGGAAACTGTTTAACACATAAGCTCATTCTAACATTTGTATTTCCCACGCATTTTCAGGGTGAGAGTAGCTACAGAGGTATGGGGCTACCTATATAACATTTGCAGTAGCACTTAGATCATCAAATAACATTTCCACAAAAGAATCCAATAAATTACACAAGGAAAAATTATTAACCCCTTTATATAGATGGAACCCACACGTTTAGGTTCTCTCCTTTTTTTTTTTTTTTTTTGTATAAATTCTCCAAATTCATTTTTATTATTCAGTTTTTTTTTCTATTCTAAGTAAGTCTTCATTTTCCATATAAAATTTAATATCAGCTTGTCAGTTATTACAAAGATGCATCCTGGAAATTTAATTGGGATTGTATTCAATCTGCAGATCATTTTGGATAGAACTGAATCTTAACAATATTGAGTCTCCCAGTCCATGAACTTTTAAAAATTTTTCACATCATTGGTTTATAATTTTCACCTCAAAAATCTTTGAAGTATTTTATTACACTTGTCCTTGTATAGTTCATATGCTTTGATACTGTTGTTATTATTGTGTGTCACTGAACCCATTCTAATTTATAAGCCACCTTGTAGGACAGAGTAGAGTTGTCCCATGGAATTTTCTATGCTGCTGTCTTTACTGGAGCAGATTGCCAAGTCTTTTCTCCCATGAAGCAAGCTGGTGGGTTTCAAGCACTGACATTTCGGTTAGCAGCCAAGTACTGAACCATTGGGCCACCAGGACTCAATTTTAGCTGTAGGTTTTTGTAGATATTTTTTATCTTCCTTTCCTAATTTGCTGAGAGTTTTTATCATGATGTTGAATATGGTGAAGTGTTTTTCTTCATCTACCGAGATAGTCATGTGGTCTTATTTTTTTGTGGGTATTGTGAATTACATTTATTTATTTTTGAATACTGAACAGATATTAAATCCTGGGAAAAACTCCAAATGGTCATAATATACTTTTCCTTATATATTTCTGGATTAAACATGCTAATATTCTCTTAAGGTTTATTCACTTATATTGATGAACAATATTGAACTGTAGTTTTCTTGCAATGTCTTTATCTAGTTTTGGTGTCATAGTAAAGATTGTCTTATAAAATGATTTAAGAAATGCTCAATCCCTTTCTGTATTTTAGAAAAACTGTATAAAATTGGTGCTTTTTATTCTTCAATATTTGGTAGAATGCACCAGTGAAGCAATCTGGGCATGGTGTTTTCTTTGATTGAAAGGTTTTAACAATTAATTCAATCTTCTAAGAGACATACAGTTAGTCCTGTTATATAATTCTTCTTGAGTGAACTTTGGTGGTTTATGTCTCCCAATGAGTTTGCAATTTCATATATGTTATTATAGATAATTGACATAAAATTAATAATAATATATTCTCATTTTTCTTTTAATATTTGTAGGATCTGTAGTGATGGCCCCTTTTCATTCTTTTTTTTTTTAAATAATTTTTATTGTGCTTTAAGTGAAAGTTTACAAATCAAGTCAGTCTCTCACATATAAACTTACATACACCTTACTACATACTTGCATTTACTCTCCCCCTAATGAGTCAGCCCACTCCCTCCTTCCAGTCTCTCCTTTCGTGACTGTTTTGCCAGTTTCTAACCCCCTCTACCCTCCTATCTCCCCTCCAGACAGGAGATGCCAACACAGTCTCAAGTGTCCACCTGATACAAGTAGCTCACTCTTCGTCAGCATCTCTCTCCAACCCATTGTCCAGTCCCTTCCATGTCTGATGAGTTGTCTTCAGGAATGGTTCCTGTCCTGGGCCAACAGAAGGTTTGGGGACCATGACTGCCGGGATTCCTCTAGTCTCAGTCAGACCATTAAGTCTGGTCTTTTTATGAGAATCTGGGGTCTGCATCCCACTCTTCTCCTGCTCCCTCAGGGGTTCTCGGTTGTGCTCCCTGTCAGGGCAGTCATCGGTTGTGGCCGAGGACCATCTATTTCTTCTGGTCTCAGGATGATGTAAGTCTCTAGTTCATGTGGTCCTTTCTGTCTCTTGGACTCATAATTATCTTGTGACCTTGGTGTACTTCATTCTCCTTTGATCCAGGTTGGTTGAGAAAAATTGATGTATCTTGGATGGCCGCTTGTTAGCATTTAAGACCCCAGACACCACACTTCAAAGTGGGATGGAGAATGTTTTCTTAATAGAATTTGTTTTGCCAATTGACTTAGATGTCCCCTGAAGCCATAGTCCCCAAACCCCCGCCCTTGCTCCTCTGACCTTCGAAGCATTCAGTTTATCCCAGAAACTTCTTTGGTTTTGGTCCAGTCCAGTTGAGCTGACCTTTCCTGTATTGAGTATTATCCTTCCCTTCACCTAAAGTACTTCTTATCTACTATCTAATCAGTAAATATAAATAACCCTCTCCCACCCTCCCTCTCCCACCCTCGTAACCACAAAAGAATGTGTTCTTCTCGGTTTATACTATTTCTCAAGATCTTATAATAGTGGTCTTACACAATATTTGTCCTTTTGCATCTGACTAATTTCACTCAGCATAATGCCTTCCATGTTCCTCCATGTTATGAAATGTTTCACAGATTTGTCACTGTTCTTTATCGATGCGTAGCATTCCACTGTGTGAATATACCATAATTTATTTATCCATTCATCCATTGATGGACACCTTGGTTGCTTCCAGCTTTTTGCTATTGTAAACAGTGCTGCAATAAACATGGGTGTGCATATATCTGTTTGTGTAAAGGCTCTTATTTCTCTAGGATATATTCCAAGGAGTTCTCCTTCTTTCTTTACATCTTGTTTGTTAGAGAGCAGAATCCTTGAAGTAGGTAACTTTCATACTCTCTGTCTTATATCCTTCCTGGTCTGTGGATCCTCTCCTAATCCTTTCCCTATAGTCCATGCTTCATGGTGCTTTGCACTCGGCACCCCTCTTCCTAACTTCCCACTCAGAGTAGTGCTATGCTCAGTGACCCGACATCTTCTGCCTGGAGGCCAGATGGCACCACAAGGCCTGCGAATCAACTGTAGAGAATTTACTTACTGAAAGCTCAGAGCAATTTCTTAAGAGAATTTCAACATAGGAAGGCTTTTCCTTGCAAAGCAGGTCTCTTCTGGGTTTTTTTTTTTTTTTTTTTTTGACCTACCCATGGTGGCTGGGAGGTGGATTTTTTCTGTAACAACTTTATTGTGATATTATCCATGTACCCTACAATTCACTTATTTAAAGTATACAATCCAATGGTTTCTAGTATATTCAGAGGTGAGCAACCATCACCACAACCAATGTTAGAACATTTTCATCACCCCCAAAAGAAACCTAGTACCCATTAGCACTCCCTCCCCATTTCCCCACAGCGCCCCCAGTGATGTTGATTCCATTCATCATGTTGGGCAATCATTACCACTGCCCGGGCAATAACTGATTTATTTTCTGTCTCTTTGGATTTGCCTTGCTGAACATTCTCTATAAATGGGATCATGCAATGTGGTCCTTTGTGACTGGCTTCTTTCATTTATCCCAATGTTTTTAAGGTTCATCCATGTCATGACATGTGGCACGCCTCATGTCTTCTTATTGCCGAGCAACATTCCATTGTATGATTATACTTCATTTTTTAATGAACGTTTCTTAGGGACAAATCCCATACTCTTGGACCTTGGTCAATCTAAAACTGATTTCTAAATGTCAGTCAGATCATGCCATGCCTCTGCTGAGCCCTCCCCCCAACATGGGGTACACAGAGTGCAACAGTCTGGATGAATCGCACAGACAGATTGAGTCAAAGAAGCGAGGCTCAGAAGAGTACATACTGGATGATGCTATTTATATAAAATTTCAGAACCAGCAAAACTAGTCTCTTTTGATAACATCTAATCAGTCGTCACTTCAGGTGGGTCTTGGGGGAATTGATTACTAAGGGCCACAAAGGAAATTTCTGGGTGATGAAAATGTTCTCCGTCTTATGAGGGTGCTAGTTACTCAGGTGATACGTTTATCATAGTTCACCAAACTGTACCTGTACAATGTATGCACTTTATCGTGTTGTAAACTATTCTCAAAATCATTGATTAAAAGAAAAACTCTGTGGATGTATGGATAAACAAAATGTGGTCTATCCATACAATAGAATACCACTCAGCCACAAGAAGAAATGAAGTCCTGGTACATGGGATGACATGGATGAACCTCGAAAACATTGCACTGAGTGAAATAAGTCAGACACAAAGGACAAATCTTATATGAGCCCACTTATATGAAATACACAGGAGAGGCAAATACATAAAGACCAAAGCAAAGCAGGTCTCTTAAAGCTTTAGATTCTTTCCAAGGAGGCAGTGTCTGGCATGAGCAATCCCCCACCCATTCTTCTGTTCATGTCTGTTTATTAACTTCAGCCATTTGAAACATTAAAATAAGGGATACCTTTATCAGAATTTTGAAACGTACTGGGTCTGAGTCTCCAATAACTGGTGGCACATTTCCTCCAGGCCTTCTCTGACCTAATTCCAAGGATTCCTTCTCTCTGTCAGTTTTCTTCACTAAATCTCAGCAACTTCCTCACAAAGGAAAAAAAAAAAAAAAAAAAAAACACCAAACCCATTGTCAACTGCCCTATAGTGTCTCCAAGGAACATCTGGTGGATTCAAACTGCTGACCTTTTGGTTAGTAGCTGTAGCTCTTAAACCCAATGCCATCGGGGTTCCTAGAAATCCCACCAGCCACATACATTGTTGGGTGTGTTAACTAGGGCATACTTCTAACTGAAACCTAAAACCTAGCCCACAAACTGTGTTCTGTAGAAAAGGTGAGGATCTTTAGGGGCCTATGTAGTGGTTTGATACCAAACCAAGTTATGAGATCCTCAAAATGGCCTAAAATAGCAAAAGAGTACAGTGAATTTTTAGTCCTTTTTAAATATTTTTGCCTAATGATGCTCTGTGATATTGATAACATAAATGTGCAAGTTTTTTTTTTTTCTTTTTTTTTTTTTTGCCTCTTGGTGTTTATATTTGTTACCACTTTTTAATTCTTAATGAATGAAACTCTTGAAAATTGTCCCTGTTTTGTTATATTATCTAATACTTTATCAGAGAGACACAGCTAAGATTGTCATAATGGCACTCATGGGATTCCTTAGTATAACTGACAAAGACTAGCTCAAATGATGCTATCTTACCACAGTTTTGGGGAGTAGAGGCCATTGCAAAGTGATATTTGATCAGAGACCTGAGGACAGGAGGGAGTGAGGTTGGAGGCTACCTAGGGAAAGTTTTCAAAACAGAGGGTAGAAGAAGTGTCAATGTTCTAAAGGAGGATTTTGCTGGGGGGTTTGAAGAATCCTAAAGAGGCCAAGATCTGCTGGAGTGGAGAGAGATGAAAATTAGATCAGAAAGGTAAAGGGACCTCAGATCTTGTATTGTCTTGAGACACACCACTACAAGAATTTCAGCTACACTCTGAGGACAATGGGAAGCCAATGAGAGGTGTTCAGCAGAGGAATGACCTGATCTGCCTATCTTTGAAAAGAAGCACTGTGGCTGCAGATGAGGACCATAAACTATGGCTGTAATGGGTGGTAAGGGAGCCTGGAAGCAGGGAGATTAGGAGGCTATTGCAGCGTTGCAGGTGAAGGATGATGGTGACTGTACCACAGGTAGCACTGGAGGTTGTGATAGGAACAGGGCTGGATAGATTCTGAAGTTAAACTTGACAGAGTTTATTAATGGAGAGGACGCAGGTTGTAAAAGAAGGGTGTCCAGTCTGACTCCAAAACTCTGGCCTTATGTATCTTGTGTCTCTGGATGGCTACCTCTACTTGCAGAACTGACACTCTGTGTCCTCTAACAAGTGCAAACCTGAGAGAAGGCTTTCTCTCGATCAAAGCCAAGCTCTCTGAAAAGACCGGAATGGAAGGTGAACCTCTTGTGGTTTTAGATGTAATCCACAGTGAAGTTGGTGCAAGTGGAAACTGGTCTGGTAAGGACCCTCAACTGGCCTATAGGTAAGGCTTCCCTAACAACAGGCTGACTGTTCCTACGCCTGTGTTCTAACTTATAATTCTCCTTTTTATGGCAAACAACACTTTTAGGCAACACAACTCAAATAGTAACAGTAGCATGAAGGCATTAAAGCATATACTGTTTTTTTTTAATCAGTCAAGAGGTGTGCCCAGAAGGAGACCTCTGTGTTTAGTCAAACAGGAAGATTGATTTTAGGCCACTTACATCAATTTTGTTAAGGAGAAAAGAGAATGTGGAAGACAGTTAAGTAACAGGTTAACCTTAGCATGATTAATTTGAATCATGCTCCCTCCCCTTCCTGAGGTTAGTCAATATTGGTCACCTGCTGGTGCTTGTGTCCTGGGCAGCCACTATTCGTTTGCAAAAATTATCATGCGTTGTCAGAGGCTTTCAAATAATAAAGTCACCTAAGCTGCTCAAGAAATTCCAAGGATTATTTCTCAGGAAAAAGAACAAAAGGCAAATTACATTGGGTAAAGTTAAATTTTTTCCACAGGGTAATCCTTAAACAAATTTGCAGTTAACAAAGTCACCTCACATAAAAGGAATTTATTCAGTTGGGTAGTCAGTGTCTCTCCCTCTTCCTGTTTACGTGTTCTCAGGTGCGTTCCACATTGGTCAGTGACTTTTATGAATTTCGCAGTGTACTTGGAGAAATCTGTCAGTTTCTCTGGTCCTCAGTGTCCCTCTTTTAACAATTCCCAGAGTCATTCAGTTGGTAACTGAATTCATGGGTGAATATCGCTTTGCCATATATCCGGCAATGACTATTGAGAACATGGAAGGAAAGGAAGGAAATGTGCAAGAGAGCTGAATCCTCATCTATCATAGCAGTAAGGCCATAGAGAATGGCTAAAAGTGATGAGTCAGAAATAATGGGTTTAAACTTTCAATTTCATAGAGGTTAATCACAGTAACCCCCATGTGTTTTCCAGTTTGTTGTACTGTGGGGGCTTGCTTGTTGCTGTGATGCTGGAAGCTATGCTACCGGTATTCAGGTACCAGCAGGGTCACCCATGGAGGACAGGTTTCAACTGAGTTTCCAGACTAAGCCAAACTAGGAAGAAGGACCTGGCAGTATACTTCTAAAAAGCATTAGCAAGTGAAATCCTTATGAACTGAAGCAGGACATTGTCTGATATAGTGCTGGACAATGAGCTCCCCAGGTTGGAAGGCACTCAAAATATGACTGTGGAAGAGCTGCCTCCTCAAAGTAGAGTCAACCTTAATGACAAGGATGGAGTAAAGCTTTCGGGACCTTCATTTGCTGATGTACCATGACTCAAAATGAGAAAAAACAGCTGCAAACATCCATTCATAATCAGAACCTGGAATGTATGAAGTATGAACCTGGGAAAGTTGGAAATCATCAAAAATGAAATGGAATGCATAAACCTCAGTATCCTAGGCATTAGTGAGCTGAAATGGACTGGTATTGGCCATTTTGAATTGGACAATCATATAGTCTACTATGCTGAGAACAACTCGAGGAGGAATGGTGTTGCATTCACTGTCAAAAAGAACATTTCAAGACCTATCCTGAAGTACAATGCTGTCGGTGGTAGGATAATATCCACACGCCTGCAAGGAAGACCAGTTAATACGACTATTATTGAAATTTATGCATCAACCACTAGAGAAAAAGATGAAGAAATAGAAGATTTTTATCAGCTACTGCAGTCTGAAATTGATCGAACATGCAACCAAGATGCATTGATAATTACTGGTGATTGGAATGCGAAAGTTGGAAACAAAGAAGAAGGATCAGTAGTTGGAAAATATGGCCTTGCTTATAGAAACAATGCCAGAGATCAAATGCTAGAATTTTGCAAGACCAATGACTTCTTCATTGCAAATACCTTCTTTCACCAACATAAACGGCAGCTATACACATGGACCTCCCCAGATGGGACAACAGAAATCAAATTGGCTACATCTGTGGAAAGAGACGATGGAAAAGCTCAATATCATCGGTCAGAACAAGGCTAGGGGCTGAATGTGGAACAGACCATCAATCGCTCAGATGCAAGATCAAGCTGAAACTGAAGAAAATCAGAGCAAGTCCATGAAAGCCAAAATATGACCTTAGGTACATCCCACGTGAATTTAGAGACCATCTGAAGAATAGATTTGATGCATTGAACACCAGTGACCAAAGACCAGGCGAGTTGTGGAATGACATCAAGGACATCATCCATGAAGAAAGCAAGAGGTCGTTGAAAAGATAGGAGAGAGATAAAAGATGAAGATGGATGTCAGAAGGGACTCTGAAACTTGCTCTTGAATACCGAGCAGCTAAAGCAAAAGGAAGAATTGATGAAGTAAAAGAACTGAACAGAAGATTTCAAAGGGTGTCTCAAGAACACAAAATAAAGTATTATAAAGACATGTGCAAAGAGCTGGATATGAAAAACGAAAAGGGAAGAACACGCTCAGTGTTTCTCAAGCTGAAAGAGCTGAAGAAAAAATTCAAGCCTCGTGTTGCAATAGTAAAGGATTCTATGTGAAAAATATTAAACAGCACAGGAAGCATCAAAAGATGATGGAAGGAATACACACAGTCATTATTCCTGAAAGAATTAGTTGATGTTTAACCATTTCAAGAGGTGGCATATGATTAAGAACCGATGGTACTGAAGGAAGAAGTCCGAGCTACTCTAAATGCATTGGCAAAAAACAAGGCTCCAAGAATTGATGGAATATCAATAGATATATTTCAAGAAACAGCTGCAGCTCTGGAGGTGCTCACTAGCTATGCCAAGAAATGTGTAAGACAGCTTCCTGGCCAACTGACTGGAAGAGATCCATATTTATACTTATTCCAAGAAAGGTGATCCAACTGAATGTGGAAATTAGAGAACAGTATCATTAATATCACATGAAAGCAAAATTTTGCTGAAGATCATTCAAAAATGGCTGCAGCAGTATATTGACAGGGAACTGCCAGAAATTCAGGCCCGTTTCAGAAGAGGACGTGGAACCAGGGATACTATTGCTGATGGTGGATGGATCCTGGCTGAAAGCAGAGAATACCAGAAGGATGTTTACCTGTATTTTATTGACTATGCAAAGGCATTTGACTGCGTGTATCATAACAAATTATGGATAACATTGGGAAGAATGGGAATTTCAGAACACTTAATTGTGCTCATGAGGAACCCTTACATAGAACAAGAGGCAATTGTTTGGACGGAACACAGGGATACTGATTGGTTTAACGTCAGGAAAGGTGTGCGTCAGGGTTATATTATTTCACCATAACTATTCAATCTTTATGCTGAGCAAATAACCCGAGAAGCTGGACTATAAGAAGAAGAATTTGGCATCAGGATTGGAGGAAAAGTCATTATCAACCTGCATTGTGCAGGTGACACAACCTTGCTTGCTGAAAGTAAAAAGGGCTTGAAGCCTTTACTAATGAAGATCAAAGACCACAGCCTTCAGTATGGATTGCACCTTAATGTAAAGAAAAAAACAAAAATCCTCACAAGTGGACCAATGAGCAACATCTTGATAAATGGAGAAAAGATTGAAGTTGTCAAGGATTTATTTTACTTGGATCCACAATCAACAGCCATTGAAGCAACAGTCAAGAAATCAAAAGACTCATTGCATTCGGTAAATCTGCTGCAAAGGACCTCTTTAAAGTGTTGAAGAGCAAACATGTCACCTTGAAGACTCAGGTTCACCTTACCCAAGCCATGGTATTTTCAATCGCATCATATGCATGTGAAAGCCAGACAGTGAATAAGGAACTCCGAAGAAGAATTGACATCTTTGAATTGTGGTGTTGGTGAAGAATATTGAATGTACCATGGACTGCCAAAAGAACGAACAAATCTGTCTTAGAAGAAGTACAACCAGAATGCTCCTTAGAGGCAAGGATGGCGAGACTGCATTTTATATATTTTGGACATGTTGTCAGGAGGGACCAGTCCCTGGAGAAGGACATCATGCTTGGCAGAGTACAGGGTCAGCGGAAAAGAGGAAGACCCTCAACGAGGTGGATTGACACAGTGGCTGCAACAATGAGCTCAAGCATAACAACGATTGTAAGGATGGCTCAGGACTGGGCAGTGCTTTGTCCTGTTGTACATAGATTCACTATGTGTTGGAACCAACTCAACAGTACCCATCAACAACAGCAGTATCTTAATTTCTTAGTGTTGCTAAAGCAGAACTAGTACAAGAGGGTGGCTTTAATAAACTGAAATTGATTTCTTCACTGTTTTGAGACTGGAAGTCTAAATTCAGAGTATCAGCTCTAGGGGAAGATCCCTTCTCTATCCACCATGGAAGAAAATCCTTGTCTCAGCTCCTCTTACGCTAGTGCTTTTCCTTCTTTGGAGATTTCCTCATGGCATCTATCTTTGCCCTTTTGTGTTCCCTTGCCTCTGTTTCTGTGCTGTTCTTTATATCTCAAAAGTGATTAGGTTTAAGACAAGCTCTGCAGGAATATGCTCTCATTAATATTATGATTATAACCCTATACCCAAATAAGATAATATCCAAAGGTAGAGGCAGTTCACATGCAATACTATGCTGGAGAAGTTGATGGGTTCACATTACAGCTAACCCAAGGTGCAGTGAAACATAATTTAATTACACAGGCCTGAGTGGTCTGAAAGACTATTAGGGGTTGTTTTCCTGCTCATCTACGTCAGTTACATCTTCTCTAACCCTTTACTAAGGAGTCCTGGTGGTGCAATGGTTAAACACTCGGCTGCCCACCAAAAGGTGGACCAATGCTACCAGCCCCACACCTTCCCCAGATAAAGATCTGGCATTCTGCTCCTGTAAAGATTACAGCCTAGAAAACACTATGGGGCAGTTCTCCTCTCTCACATAGCGTCTCCATGAATCAAAAAACAACTTGAAGACACCAAATAGCAACAATCCCCTTAATGCTTCAAATATCGCAGTTTTAATCTTACAGTTATATACTTGTTTCACAGATAAGTACATGTTAATTTACAAAATTAATCTCTTAATGCTGACTCTTTCTGTCCTAAAATTCCCAAGGCTGAGATGATATTCATTCTTCCCAGAAATGCATCATTTATCTGTTTCCCAGTTCAACAACACCTTCTTGTGCTACTCTTGGCAAGGGTCACTAGGGTCACAGTACATTTAACAGATTTTTTCTCTTTGCAATGTGTGTGCAGTGTGTTCATAGTGTGTGCCTTGCTGTGCACAATGGAAATTTTGACCTTCAAGGCCCAGCGGCTCTCACATTGCCTGGGAAGATTCTTCGCTGTCCTTCCCTGCCACTCAGCTTCAGAGGCTGCATGTTCAGCACATTTTTGTACAGTATTGCAGCAGAATTTAAAATCTTTCTCCGTAGGCCCTGGCTCTGTATTTCCAAAGTAAAGAGCACATTTCTGCTAACATCAGTACTCTAGCTGGGCTTCCTTTATGAGAGCTGCCAAACTCCAAAGGAACCTGTATTTGCAGGTGGAACAGAATGGAAACATCAAATAAGTCCAAACTCTCTTGCTATTGTTCTGCTGGCCCCTGACTGGGAAGTGTTCCGATCTATTTAGAATATCAGCATCCATCAGGTGGGCGTATACATCACTTTATATTTGCGTGGTCACTCTTGGTTGTAATTTTATCTCTCCCTGGTGTTTTCACCTCACAGACATTGCATCTTCCTTAGCTTCTTTGAAAGGAGTTCTGGTGGCTAGTGGTTATGAGTTCAGTTGCTAACCAAAAGGTCACAACCCAGCAGCTGTTCTCCAGGAGAAAGATGTGGCAGTCTGCTTCCATAAGGGCTTACAACCTTGGAGCCACTAGGGGCAGTTCTACACTGTCCTGTGGAGTTGCTATGAGTTGGAATCAACTCAGCCACAATGGGTTTAGCTTCCCTCATATCTCTGCCCAGCACCACCCACATACAAAATTTAGCCCCTTTTCTGCTTTAACCCCTTTGCCACCAAATTAAGAAAAGGCACTTGGAAGTTCATGGGTTTTTGCAAATCTGGGGTTTAAACAGAGGGGTTTTACACCACCACATTTCCTCACAACCTTTCCCCAAGACTCCTCTCCAGGCTCTCCCACCTTCAGTTTTCTCTAAAGTCCTAGGACCCACAGATCTCCTGGAACCTTAATTTTCTCCTTTTATTATGCAGAACAGTATCCTTCCTTGTCCTTCTCATGGCCACAGCCCTACCATCTTCAAAGGTCATGTTCTTCATGCTAGGAGACTCGTATTTCTTCTGTTTGCAAATTGTTAATTAAATCAAGAAAAAAAACAAATACTCTTTTATTAAAACTAATTCAAACACTGAGTTTTTAGCAATTGTTACTACTCTATTTTGAGCCAGTTTTTTTGGAAAAAAAAATTGATCACCCTGCTTTCATATAGAATGAGTGTTCAGAAGAAACCTTATGCTTCAATTTGTTTTTGATTATTTTAATAGTTGCAGAAATAATGTGGAGATAATTGAATTTAAAGAAAATGCTGAAAATAAACATTATTGGAAAGAGGGTACACATGATGGATTTTGATAATGTTTTTATTTACCTAGAAATGGAAACTGTGTTTAACATACAAGTTCATTGTAACAGCTGTATTTCGCATGCGTTTTCTGGATGAGAGTAGGTACAAAGGTATGGGACTACCTATATAATATTTGCAAAAGCTTGTATCTTCAAATAACATTTTCACAAAAGAATCCAATAAATTACACAAGGAAAAGTTATTATCCCCTTTATATAGATGGAACCCAAATGTTTAGGTTCATTCCTTCTTTCTTTACACCTTGTTTGTTAGAGGGCAGAATCCTTGAAGTAGGCAATTTTAATACTGTCTGTCTTATATCCTTCCTCATTTGTGGAGCCTTTCCTGATCCCTTACCTGTCATCCCGCTTCACTAGGCTTTGCATTTGGCGCCCCCGTTCCTAACTCGGCACTCAGAGTATTGCTATGCTCAGGGAGCTGACACCTTCTGCCTGGAGGCAGGATGGCTCCGCAAGGCCTCCACATCACCTGTAGGCAATGTCCTTACTGAAAGCTCAGAGCAATTTCTTAAGAGAATTTCAACATAGAAAGGCTTTTCCTTTCAATGCAATTCTTTTAAAGCTTTAGATTCTTTGCAAGGAGGCAGTGTCCGGCAAGAGCAATCCTCCACTCTTTGTTCTATTCATGTCTTTTTTTATTAACTTCAGTCATTTGAATCATTAAAATAAGGGATACTTTTGTCAGAATTTTGAAACCTACTAGATCTGAGTCTCCAATAACTGGTAGCAGATTCCCCCCAGGCCCTCTCTGACCTGGTTCCAAGTATTCCTTCTGTATGTCAGTTTTCTTCACTAAATCTCAGTAACTTCCTCACACAGGAAAAAAAGAGAGAGAACACCAAGCCCGTTGCCACTGAGTCCATTTGGATGCATACCAATGCTCGATTACAGAGCAGAACTGCCCCATTGTGTTTCCAAGGAACATCTGGTGGATTTGGATGGCTGAACATTTGGTTAGAAGTTGTAGCTCTGTAACATTATGCCACCAGGGTTCCTGGAATCACACCTGCCACATATATCCTTCGGAATGTCAAGTAGGGCATACTTCAAAATGAGACCTAAAACCAAGTCCACTAACTGTGTTTTGTAGATAAAGTGAGGATTATTCAGGGCATATGTGGTGGTGGGCTACCACACCAAGTTTGAGATCCTCAAAATGGCCTAAAATGGTAAAAGAATAAATTTTTAGTCCTTTTTAAATATTTTTTCCTAACGATGCTCTGTGATATTGATAATATAAGTGTGGGAGTTTTATTGCCTCTTGGTGTTTATGTTTGTTACCACTTTTTAATTCTTAATGAAAGAAATTCTTGAAAATTGTCCCTGTTTTGGTATATTATCTAATACTTTATCAGAGAGACATTGCTAAGATTGACATAATGGCACTCATTGAATTCCTTAGTATAACTGACAAAGACTAGCACAAATGATGCTATCTTACCACAGTTTTGGGGAGCAGAGGTCATTGAAAAGGTGATATTAGATCAGAGACCTGAGGACAAGAGGGAATTAGGTTGGAGGCTACCTATGGGAAGTTTTTGCAGCAGAAGGAATAGCAAGTGTAAATGTTCTGAAGGATGATTTTGCTGGGGGTTTTGAAGAATTAAGAAAGCCAAGATCTGCTGGAGAGGAGAGAGATGAGAATTAGATTAGAAAGGTAAAGGGACCTCAGATCTTATACTGTCTTGACAAGGACCCCTGTAAGGATTTCAGCTGCATTCTGAGGACAATGGGAAGCCAATGAGAGGTGTTCAGCAGAGGAATGACCTGATCTGCCTATATTTGAAAAGAGGCACTGTGGCTGCAGATGAGGACCATAAACTGTGGCTGCAATGGGTGGTAAGGGAGCCTGGAAGCAGCGAAGCTAGGAGGCTATTGCAGCGATGCAGGTGAAGGATGATGGTGACTATACCATGGGTAGCACTAGAGGTTGTCATAGGAACAGGGCTGGATAGATTCTGAAGGTAAAGTTGACAGAATTTATTGATGGAGAGGATGTGGGTTGTGAGAGAAAGAAAAGAGTTGAGTCTGACTCCAAAACTCTGGCCTTATGTACCTTGTGTCTCTGGACACACCAGATGGATGGCCACCTCCACATGCAGACCTGACTCTCTGTGTCTTCTGACAAGTAGAAACCAGAAAGACAGCTTTCTCTGGATCAAAGTCAAGCTCTCTGACAAAACCAAAATCGAAGGTGAAACTCCTGTGGTTTTAGTTGTGACCCACAGTGAAGTTTGTCCAAGTGGACTCTGGTCTGGTAAGGACCTTTAACTGGCCTGCCTGTGAGGCTGGCTATTCCTACGCCTGTGTTCTGACTTCTACTTCTTTTTATGGGAAACAACTCTTTTAGACAGCACAACACCAAATAGTAACAGTAAGACAAAGATATTAAAGCATATACTGTTTCTTTAATCAATTATGAAGTGTGCACAGAAGTAGACCTCTCCGTTTACTTAGACATGAAGATTCATCTTAGTCCACTGACAGCAATTTTTTTAAGAAGAAAAGAGAGAGAATGTGGAAAAAATGTAGTAACAGGCCAACCTTAGCATGATTAATTTGAATCATGATCCTTGCCCTTCCTGAAGTTAGCCGATGTTGGTCAACTGCTGGGGCCTGTGGCCTGACCAGCCCCTATTCGTTTGCACAAAACCTCACGTGTTGTCCTAGGTTTTCAGGTAATAAAGTCACCTAAGCTGCTCAAGAAATTCCAAGAATTATTTCTCAGGACAAAGAACAAAAGCCAAATTACATTGGGTAAAGTTAAACTATTTCCACATGGTAAACTTTAAGCAAATTTGCAGTAAACAAAGTCACCTCACAATAAAGGAATTTACACAATTTGACAGTCACTGTCTTCACTTTGTCTCCTTCTTCCTGTATACATGTACTGGGGTGCATTCCACATTGATCAGTGACCTCTGTGAATTTTATGATATACTTCTATTTTTTCAGAGAAATCTTTGCTCAGTTTCTCTGGTCACCAGTTTCTCTGTTTTAACAAACCCCAGAGTCATTCAGTTGATAACTGAATTAATGAGTGAGTATCACTTTACTTTTATCCGGTAATGACTATTGAGAACTTGGAAGGAAAGGAAGATGTTCAAGAGAGCTGAATCCTCATCTATCAAAGCAGTAAGGCCATAGAGAATGACTAAAATTGATGAGTCAGAAATAATGAATTTAAACTTACTATTTCATAGAGGTAAATCACAGAGGTAAATCATAGTAAAAATCCTAATGAGTTGAGAGTGGTTGTTGAAGATGAGCAAAGGTATCCAAAGGACTGCTGAGATTTTAATAAGCACTATGTACACATTGGGAACTTATCTACACACTGGAACTCAGAGAATTTAGGGCAAGCTTCACAGTTTTTTGGTTTTTTTTCATAGAGAAGTTCCCATTTCATTTGCTTCTCAAGGCTTGTTCAATAGGCATTCCTTCCTCACCTCTGAAGGGGTACAGGCTGAAACTACTGGTCTCTTCTACACCCTAAATTCTTTCCTCAAGTCCCTGAAGCTCACATAGCTACTAAGAGACCCCACTCATGCTTTGTGTTGACTTGGAGCTAGAGCAGCCACAGAGGAAAGAAAATAACTGAAATATCCTTTGTCTCTGTTCTAGTTTCCTCCAATTGCCTGGTTCCACATCCTACTATCCTGTGGCTTTCCAGGCATTAAGTCAGAAAGGAAAGATTTGGATTTGAATATTTTTCTACATATTTATGGCTGTGTGAACTTGGCCTAGAGGTTTACCCTCTATGATCCTCTGTGTCCTCATTTGTAAAAGAGGCCCTAAGTCTTGGTCTTTTTAATCACCTTATAAGAAAAAAGCATGTGCAATCTGAATATTGAAAAAGGAAGACAGAAGAAGGATTGATGCATTCAAAGTGCGGTGTTGGTGATGAATATTGTTTACACCATGGACTGCCATAAGAGGGAACAAGTCAGTCTTAGGAGAAATACAACCAGAATGTTCCTATGAAGGCAGAATGATGACATTTCTGTTTGCTTACTTTGGTCACATCATCAGGAAAGGCCAACTGGTAGGAAAGAAGCAAGGAAACCTTTCCATGGGATGGATTGTGCTAATTGCTATGATATAGAACACAAACTACCAACGATCAAGATGATTGCATAGGACTGGGCAATGTGTTATTATTCTGTTATGTGAGTTCACGCTCAGTCAGAATGACTCCACAGCAACCAAAGACAACAACATCAGTTGCTGTTTTAGCCTTCTGAGGTTTAAATGAGACAATGTAATTAAACACACTCAACACAATGCTGGGTACACGGTAGGTGTTTAATGAAGACTAGTAAAGAATTATTAAGTTTTCTGTTCCCGGGAGGATTAAGTTTTACAGATTCTATCATATATACATAATTTATAGGTGTACTTTGTAATTTATAGACCCCTTTACAGCAAAACTGTGAGCCATGTCAGTATAAAAATCTGATGAACATAAGGGTCTAACCTCTAAAGTATATTTTAAAATAGCCCACAACATCACAACCACCAAAACAAACCACCCAATCACAAAATGTGCAAACGGCATGAACAGAACATTCACAGTTCCCATCCAGGTTTCTGTGTTATTTGGCATGATTGGTAAGTTATTTTTTTTTGCTCTGGGAAGCTCAAAAAATGTTCCCATGTAAACGAATGGTAATTACTTCTTCACTTTACACCACTTCAACTTGAGAAAATTTTCCTAAGATCACTCTTCTTTGGAATAGCAGGGAAGACCTGTTGTAAGGGAGAATATGAGTTAATGTTACAGGGGAGAGTAAAAAAGAAAAGAAAAAAATGTTTTAGATAGAGGCAAGAGCTGTATCAAAAAAAAAAAAAACTTTCATGGAGGTGTCATTTGGGTTGAGCAGTGGCTCTCAACTAGGTGTGATATCACCCCAGGGAGCATTTGGCAATGTCTGGAGACATTTCTAGTTGTCACATCTGGGGAGAGGATTTATTACTTCTTTTTTTTTTTTTTTCTATCTAGTGAATGGAAGCCAGGAATGCTGCTAAACATAATACAATGCACATGATGTTGACCCACAACTAAGAACCATCTGGCCCAGAATACCAAGAGTGCTAAGGTGGAGAAACCCTGAACTAGAAGATGGGTAGCATCATGAAAGGCCCTAATTATAGGAAAGCATTTAAAGATTTCTATAGGTAGAAAGATGGGAAAGTGCAGTGTGTTCTGAGGGAGATATAAACCTGGTATTGGTAAAAGTACGGGGAGAACTAGGGTAGAAGATGAAGGTCATTTTGGGGAAAGTCTTGAATGCCCAACTGAGCAGTTGGTACTTAATTAGCTGCACTAGTATCTGAGTTTCCTAGTGTTGCTATAACAGAACTAGTACAAGAGGGTGGCTTTAATAAGCTGAAATTGATTTCTTCACTGTTTTGAGACTGGAAGTTTAAATTCAGGGTATTAGCTCTAGGGGAAGAGTCCTTCTCTATCCACCATGGAAGAAAATCCTTGTCGCAGCCTCTCTAACTCTAGTGCTTTTCCTTCTTCGGGGATTTGCTCATACCATCTATCTTTCCTCTTTTGTGTTCACTTGCCTCTGTTTCTATGCTGTTCTTTATATCTCAAAAGTGATTAGCTTTAAGACAAGCTCTGTAGGGATATGTTCTCATTAGTATTATGAAGATAACCCTATTCCCAAATGAGATAACATCCAGAGGTAGAAGTTGTTCATATGCAGTGTTATGTTGGAGAACTTGATGGGTTCCCATTAATGCTAACCCAAGATGCAGTGAAATATAATTTAATTACACAGGCCTGAGTGGTCTGCAAGACTATTAGGGGTTTTTCTCCAGCTCATCTACATCAGTTACATCTCCTCTAACCCTTTAATAAGGAGTCCTGGTTGTGTAATGGTTAAGCACTCGGTTGCTCACCAAAACGTGGACCAATGCTACCAGCCCCAGAGCTTCACCAGAGAAAGAACTGACATTCTGCTCCTGTAAAGATTACAGCCTAGAAAACACTATGGGGAAGTTCTCTCTCACACGAGGTCTCCATGAATCAAAAAAACAACTTGAAGACACCAGATAGGAATGATCCTCTTAAAGCTTCAAATATAGCAATTTTAATATTACGGTTATATACTAGCTTCACAGATAAAAAAAAAAAAATCACAGATAAGTACATGTTAATTTACAAAAATAACCTCTTAATGTTGACTCTTTCTGTCCTACCCTTCCCAAGGTTGAGATCATATTAATCTTCCCAGAAATGCATCACTTATCTGTTTCTCAGTTCAACAGCACCTTCTTGTGCTACTCTTGGCAAGGGTCACTAGGGTCACAGTACATTTAACAGGCTTTTTCTCTTTGCTATGTGTTCATAATGTGTTCCTGGTGTATGCCTTTGTGTGCACAATAGAAATTTTGACCTTGAAGGCCCAGCGGCTCTCACATTGCCTGGGAGAATTCTTAGCCATCCTTCCTTGCCGCTCAGTTTCAGAGGCCTGCGTGTTCAGCACCTTTTTGTAGAGTAGTGCAGCACAATTCAAAATCTTTCTCTGTAGGCCCTGGTTCTGCATTTCCAAAGTAAACAACACGTTTCTGGTAACATCTGTCCTCTAGCTGGGCTCCCTTTATGAGAGCTGCTGAACTCCAAAGGAACTTGTATCTGCAGGTAGAACAGAATGGAAACATCAAATAAGACCAAGCTCTCTTGCTATTGTCCTGCTAGCCCCTGACCAGGAAGTTTCCTGACCTGTGTAGTATATCACCATCCATCTGGTGGGCCTATACATCACTTTATATTTGCATGCTCACTCTTGGTTCTAATTTTATCTCTCCCTGGTCTCTTCACCTCACAGGCATTGCATCTTCCTTAGCTTCTCTTATACAAGTCCTGGTGGCACAGTGGTTATGAGTTCAGCTGCTAACCAAAAGGTCACAACCCAGCAGCTGTTCTCCAGGAGAAAGATGTGGCAGTCTGCTTCTATAAAGACTTACAGCCTCAGAGACGATAGGGGCAGTTCTACTCTGTCCTGTGGAGTTGCTATAAATTGGAACCAACTCAGCCACAATGGGTTTAGCTTCCCTCATACCTGTGCTCAGCACCACACACATACAAAATTTAGCTCCTTTTCTCCTTTGACCCCTTTGCCAACAAAGTAAGAAAAGGCATTTGGGAGTCCAAGGTCTTTTGCAAATCTGAGGTTTAAACAGAGGGGCTTTACACCACCATGTTCTCTTACCACCTTCCCCTCAAGACTCCTCTCCAGGCTCTCCCACCTTCAGTTTTCCCTAAAGCCCTAGGAACCACACATCTCCTGGAACCTTAATTTTCTCCTTTTATTATGCAGAACAGTATCCTTCCTCGTCCTTCTCATGGCCCTAGCCCTACCATCTTTGTAGATCATGTTCTTCATGCTGGAAGACTCATACTTCTTCTGTTTGCAAAGTCTTTATTAAATCATGAAACAACCAAATACTATTTTTTAAAAAACTAATTCAACCATTTAGTTTTTAGCAATTGTTACTACTCTATTTTGAGCCACTTGCTTTCAGAAAAAAAAATTGATCCCCCTGCTTTCATATAGAATGAGTGCTCAGAAGAAACCTTATGCTTCAATTTCTTTGGTTTTGACTATTTTAATAGTTGCAGAAATAATGTGGAGATAATTGAATTTAAAGAAATTGCTGATAATAAACATTATTGAAAATGGTGTACACATGATGGATTTTGATAATGTTTTTATTTACCTAGGAATGGAAACCCTGTTTAACATATAAGTTCATCACAACATTTGTATTTCACACTTATTTTCAGGATGAGAGTAGGTACAAAGGTATGGGACTACATATATAATATTTGCAAAACCTTATATCCTCAAATAACATTTTCACAAAAGAATCCAATAAATTACACAAGGAAAAATTATTTATATACATAGAACCCAAATGTTTAGGTTCATTCCTTCTTTCTTTACACCTTCTTTGTTAGAGGGAAGAATCCTTGAAAGTAGACAACTTTCATACTCTTTGTCTTACATCCCTCCTCATTTGTGGATCCTCTCCTGATCCTTTCCCTATTGTCCCTCTTCACTGGGTTTCGCATTTGGTACCCCCGTTCCTAACTTGGCACTCAGAGTAGTGCTGCACTCAGTGAGCTGACAACTTCTGCCTGGAGGCAGGATGGCTCCACAAGGCCTGCACATCACCTGTAGGCAATGTCCTTACTGAAAGCTGAGAGCAATTTCTTAAGAGAATTTCACCATAGGCTTTTCCTTGCAATGCAATTCTTTTAAAGCTTTAGATTCTTTGCAAGGAGGCAGTGTCTGGCATGAGCAATCCTCCACTCTTTGTTCTATTTATGTCTTTTTATTAACCTCAGTTATCTGAATCATTAAAATAAGGGATACCTTTGTCAGAATTTTGAAACCTACTATATCTGAGCCTGCAATAACTGGTGGCAGATTTCCCACAGGTCCTCTCTGACCTAGTCCCAAGCATTCCTTCTCTATGTCAGTTTTCTTCACTGTCTCTCAGTAATTTCCTCACATAGGAAAAAAAAAAGAGAACACCAAACCTGTTGCCACTGAGTCCATTTTGACACATACCAATGCTCTATGACAGAGCAGAACTGCCCCATAGTGTTTCCAAGGAACATCTGGTGGATTCGAAATTTTGACCATTATGTTGAAAGTTGTAGCTCTGAAACACTATGCCACCAGGTTTTCTGGAATCACACCAGCCACATACATCGCTGGATATGTCAACTAGGGCATACTTCAAAATGAAACCTAAAACCAACCCCACTAATTGAGTTTTGTAGATAAGGTGAGGATTATTTGGGGTATATGTGGTGGTTGGCTACCACACCAAGTTTGAGATCCTCAAAATGGCCTAAAATGGCAAAAGAGTACAGTGAATTTTTAGTTTTTTTAAAGTATTTTTGCCTAATGCTGCTCTGTGATATTGATAACATAAATGTGCAAGTTTTATTGCCTCTTGGTGTTCATATTTGTTACCACTTTTTAATTCTTAATGAAAGAAACCTTTGAAAATTGCCCCTGTTTGGATATATTATCTAATACTTTATCAGACAGAAATTGCTAAGATTGGCATAATGGCACTCATGGGATTCCTTAGTATAACTGACAAAGACTAGCACAAATGATACTATCTTACCACAGCTTTGTGGACTAGAGGTCATTGAAAAGGTGATATTTGATCAGAGACCTGAGGACAGGAAGGAGTGAGGTTGGAAGCTACCTAGGGAAAGTTTCGAAGCAGAGGGAACAGGAAGTGTAATGTTCTGAAGGAGGATTTTCCGGGGGTTTTGAAGAATCCTAAGGAGGCCAAGATCTGCTGGAGCGGAGAGAGACGAGAATGAGATCAGAGAGGTAAAAAGACCCCAGATCTTGTATTGTCTTGAGACAGACCCCTGCAAGGATTTCAGCTGCATTCTGAGGACAATGGGAAGCCAATGAGAGGTGTTCAGCAGAGGAACAACCTGACCTGCCTATCTTTGAAAAGAAGCACTGTGGCTGCAGATGAGGACCATAAACTATGGCTGTAATGGGTGATAAAGGAGCCTGGAAGCAGGGAGACTAGGAGGCTATTGCAGCAATGCAGGTGAAGGATGATGGTGACTGTACCACAGGTAGCACGGGAGGTTGTGATAGAACCAGGGCTGGATAGGTTCTGAAGGTAAAGTTGACAGAATTTATTCATGGAGAGGATGTGGGTTGTGAGAGAAAGAAGAGAGTTGAGTCTGACTCCAAAACTCTGGCCTTATGTATCTTGTGTCTCTGGACACACCAGATGGATGGCCACCTCCACATGCAGACCTGATACTCTGTGTCTTCTGACAAGTGGAAACCAGAAAGACAGCTTTCTCTGGATCAAAGTCAAGCTCTCTGACAAAATCAAAATGGAAGATGAACCTCCTGTGGTTTTAGATATGACCCACAGTGAAGTTTGTCCAAGTGGACACTGGTCTGGTAAGGAACTTTAACTGGCCTGCCTGTGAGGCTGGCTATTCCTACGCCTGTGTTCTGACTTCTACTTCTTTTTATGGGAAACAACACTTTTAGACAGCACAACACAAAGTGGTAACTGTAGGAAAAAGACATTAAAGAATATACTGTTTCTTTAACCAGTTAAGAGGTGTGCACAGAGGGAGACCTCTCTGTTTAGTTAAACATGAAGATTCATCTTAGGCCATTTATAGCAATTTTGTTAAGGAGAAAAGAGAGAGAGTGTGGAAAATAGTAACAGGCTCACCTTAGCATGATTAATTTGAATCTTGCTCCCTGCCCTTCCTGAGCTTAGCTGATGTTGGTCACCTGCTGGGGCCCGTGGCCTGACCAGCCTCTATTCATGTGCACAAAATCTCAGGTGTTGTCAGAGGTTTTCAGATAGTAAAGTCACCTAAGCTGCTCAAGAAATTCCAAGGATTATTTCTCAGGACAAAGAACAAAAGCCAAATTACATTGAGAAAAGTTAATTTTTTTTTTTAGTTAAATTATTTCCACAGGGCAAACTTTAAGTGAATTTGCAGTTAACAAAGTCAACTCACAAAAAAGGTATTATACAATTGGGTAGTCACTGTCTCCGCTGTGTCTCCCTCTTCTTGTTTACGTGTTCTCAGGTGCATTCCACATTGGTCAGTAACTTTTGTGAATTTCACAATGTACTTAGAGAAATCTGTCAATTTCTCTGGTCCTCAGTGTCTCTCTTTTAACAATCCCCAGAATCATTCATTGATAACTGAATTCATGGGTGAATATCGCTTTGCCATATATCCGGCAATGACTATTGAGAACATGGAAGGAAAGGAAGGAAAATGTGCAAGAGAGCTGAATCCTCATCTATCATAGCAGTAAGGCCATAGAGAATGGCTAAAATTGATGAGTCAGAAATAATGGATTTAAACTTACCATTTCATAGAGGTTAATCACAGTAAAAATCCTAATAGAGTTGAGAGTGGTTATAGGAGATGAACAAAGGTATCCAGATGACTGCTGAGATTTTAATAAGCACTAAGGGCACATTTGGATCTTATCTACTCATCTGAAACTAAAGAGAATTTAGGGCAAGCTTCATAGAGACGTTCCCATTTCATTTGCTTCTCATGGCTTATTCAACAGGCATTCCTTCCTCACCTCTGAAGGGGTACAGGCTGAAACTACTGGTCCCTTCTACATCCAAAATTCTTCCCTTATGTCCCTGAAGCTCACATGGCTACTAACAGGCCCCACTCATGCTTTGTGCTGACTTGGAGGGAGACCAGCCATAGAGGAAAGAAAATAACTGAAAAAGTATCCTTTGTGTCTATTCTAGTTTCCCCCAATTGCTTGGTTCCACAGCCTACTATCTTGAGGCTTTCCAGGCATTAAGTCAGAAAGGAAAGACTTGGATTTGAATATTGTTCTACACATTTATGGCTGTGTGAACTTGGGCAAGAGGTTTACCCTCTACGATCCTCTGTGTCCTCATTTGTAAAAGAGGCCCCAAGTCTTGGTCTTTTTAATCGCCTCATAAGCATGTGGAATATGAATAATGAAAAAGGAAGACAGAAGAAGAATTGATACATTCAAATTGCGGTGTTGGTGATGAATATTGCTTACTTCAATGACTGCCATAACAGGGTACAAGTCAGTCTTAGGAGAAATACAACCAGAATGTTCCTAAGAAGCCGGAATGATGATAATTCAATTTGCTTCCTTTGGTTATATTATCAGGAAAGACCAACTAGTAGCAAAGAGGCAAGGAAACCTTTCCATGAGTTGGATTGTGCTCATTGCTACAACAATGCACACAAACTACTAATGATCAGGAAGATTGTGCAGGACTGGGCAATATGTTATCCTGTTATATATAAGGTCACGCTGAGTCAGAACCACTCCATAGCAACTAATGACAGCGTCATCAGTTGCTGTTTTAGGCTTCTGAGGTTTAAATGAGACAATGTAATTAAACATACTCAACACAAGGCTGGGTACACAATAGGTGTTTAATGAAGACTAGTAATGAATTATCAAGGTTTCCCTTCCCCTGGAGGGAAACCCTGGTGGCATAGTGGTTAAGTGCTATGGCTGCTAACCAAAAGGCCCGCAGTTTGAATCCACCAGGCCCTCCTTGGAAACTCTATGGGGCAGTTCTACTCCGTGCTATACGGTCACTGTGAGTTGGAATCAACTCAATGGCAGTCAGTTTGGTCTTTTTTTGGATTATCATATATACTTAATTTATACATTTTATTTTTTATACATAGTAATTTATAGGACCCTTTACTACAAAACTGTAAGGCAAGTCAATATAGAAATCTGATCAATTTAAGGGTCTAATCTCTAAAATGTTTAAAAAAAAAAAAGCAACTACAAAAAGACAAACAACCCAATCACAAAATGTGCAGAGTACATGAACAGAACCTTCACAGTTCCCATCCAGATATTATGTGCCATTTGGCATAATTGATATGTTATTTTTTTGTGGTCTGGGAAGCTCAAAAAATGTCCCCATGTAAATCAATGGTAATTACTTCTTCACTTTACACCACTTCAGCTTACAAAAATTTTCATAAGATCACTCTCCTTTGGAACAGCAGGGAAGACCTGTAGTAAGGGAGAATATGTTTTAATGTTACAGGGGAGAGTAAAGAAGTAAAGAAAAAAATATTTTAGACAGGTAGAGGCAAGAGTTGTATCAAAAAAAAAAATTTCATGGAGCTGTCATTTGTGATGAAACTAGAACAGTGGCTCAAATCTAGGCGTGATCTCACCCCAGGGAGCATACTGGGAGCACTAGGGTAGAAGATGAGGCTCAGTTTGGGGAAAGTCTTGAATGCCCAACTGAGCAGTTGGTACTTATTGGCTGTACTAGTGTCTTAGTTTCAAAGTGTTGCTAAAACAGAACTAGTACAAGAGGGTGGCTTTATTAAACTGAAATTTATTTCTTCCCTATTTTGAGACTAGAAGTCTAGACTACAAATCCAGTCTAGAAATCTAGGAGGACTCAGCTTAATTAAAGTGTCTGGTTTGCGTTCAGTTGATGTGAGGTAAGATCTTGCAGTCCTTAATTCAGGAGTTAAGACTAGACTAGATTTCTAGTCTCAAAGCTCATGTAGCCCAAAGCTCATATAGAAGCTCCTATTGCAGGCTCCCAAGTCCTAGCTGCTATCCTACTAAAACTGGGAGGATACAGCATATTATGGATTACAATTCTTCTACACCCCCTAACAAAATTTATATCTCATTCACTCCTTATATTGTCACTATGGGGCATAATTATAATCAGCTCTATCTGTCTACAACAAACAGACCTAAAATCCCTTATCACCTGCTCTTCAGTCAGCCGTAAAGCCCTAGTGATCATCACTGTTTTCATTCAAACACCATGAAGTTTTATACGAGTCACTGCCCTAATAATTGCTCATGGTCTAATCTCCTCTGTACTTTTCTACCTAGCTAAATTAACTACGAACGTATCCACAGCCAAACTATAATTTTAGCACGAGGCCTACAAACCTTTCTGCCACTAATAGCCATGTGATAACTCTTGGCCACACTAAGAAACATAGCACTACCAGCCTCAATTAACTTAATCAGAGAAGTATTTATCACCCTAGCATAATTTTCATGATTTAATTTTACTATTCTGCTCATAGGATTCAGCATACTAATTATCGCACTATACACACTTTACGTATTAATTACAATTCAACGAGGAGAAATTCCACACCAAGCCAAAGCCATCAAACCCTCATTTACCAGAGAAAATGCCCTAATAGCCCTCCATCTCATTCCCTTTCTAGTCCTGTCTCTAAATCCCAAAATTATCCTGGGATTTGTATACAGTAAACATAGTTTAATTAAAACATTAGATTGTGAATCTATTAACAAGAGCTAAAACCTTTTGGTTTACTGAGAAAGAACTGAGGAACTGCTAATTCCTTATACCATGTTTAACAATATGGCTTTCTTAACTTTTGAAGGATGGAAGTTATCCGTTGGTGTTGGAAAAAAAAAGAAAAACAAACCCAGTGCCATCGAGTCAATTCTGACTCATAATGACCCTATAGGATAGAGTAGAACTGCCCCATAGTCTTTCCAAGATGCGCCTGGCAGATCCGAGCAGCCAGCCCTTTGGTTAGCAGCCATAGCACTTAACCACTACACCACCAGGGTTTTAGGAACCAAAAAATTGGTACAACTCCAAAAAAAAGTAATTAATACATTCTCTACTTTCACTGAGACATCACTTATCATTCTAACTCTATCCATCATAATAACACCATCACAACTCTACAAAACACTTTCCCCACTATGTGAAAATAACTGTATATTATGCTTTTATAACCAGTACAATTCCAGCCCTAATATTCATTCAATGAAACCAAGAAGCTCTAACCTCTAACTGACATTGAATAACAGTCACACTCTAAAACTCTCCCTAGGCTTGAAACTAGATTATTTCTCCCTAGAGTTCATCCCTGTTGCACTTTTCATTACATGATCAATTACAGAATTTTTGCTATGATATGTATACTCAGACCTCTTCATTAACCAATTCTTCAAATAGCTACTACTATTCTTAGTCACTGTAATAATTCTATTAACTGCTAACTACTTATTCCAATTATTTGTTGGCTGAGAAGGGGTTAGCATCATATATTTCATGTTAATTGGCTGGTGATACAGACCAACCGACACTATCACAGCAACCCTACAGGCAGTCCTTTATAAGCCTGCTGGAGACGTAGGCTTCATTATAACAATGGCCTGATTTCTGCTCCACTCAAAGTCATAAGAACTCCAGCAAATCTTCCTAATTGACCTAAAAGAAGACTTACTCCCTCTCCTAGGCCTTTTACTAGCTTCAACAGGAAAATCAGCCCAATTCAGGCTTCACCTGTGATCTCCATCAGCTATAGAAGGGCCCACCCCAGTATGACCTCTACTTCATTCTAGTGCAATAGTACTAGCAGTATTTCTCCTCATCTGCTTCCATCCACTCACAGAAAATAATCCCTCCATTCAAACCCTATGTCTAGGTGCCATCACCACCCTATTCAGAGCCCTCTGAGCCCTTAAACAAAAAGACATTTAAAAAAATTATTGATTTCTCCAGCCAAGAAGGCCTAATGATACTCACCATTGGAATTAACCAACCCCAGTAGCCTTCCTCCGCATCTGCACACATACATTTTTTAAAGCAATATTATTTCTATGCTCTGGTTCTATCATTCACAGACAAAACGATGAACAAGATATGTGCAAAATAGGAGGACTTTATAAAACTATACCTTTTACTACAGCAGCTCTCATCATCAGTAGCATAGCATAACAGGCATTCCATTCCTGACAGGCTTCTACTCAAAAGACCTTATCATTGAAGCGGCAAACACGTCTTATACCAACACCTGAGCTCTATCAATTGCCCTTATAGCCACATCCATAACAGCAATCTACAGCACCCGAATCATCTTTTTCGTCTTATCGGACAACCAGGATTCTCTACACTAATCCAAATTAAAGAAAAAAAACCCTTCCTCTTTAGTACCATCAAATGACTAACACTCGGCAGTATTTTAGCCGGTTATATTATATCAACAAACATCGTCCCATCCACAGTACTACAAAGAACCATGCCTAACTATCTAAAATTTATAGCCTTAGCAGTTACCTTACTAGGATTCATACTAGCTATAGAACTAAACTCCATAACATATAATCTAAAATTCGATTTTCCTCTCTACCCACATAAATTCTCAAACATACTAGGGTATTGAACAAACGATCATTCACTCTTCTCCATCTTACCTCAGCCTTCATATAAGCCAAAAGCTATCATCAACAATTATAGACCTAATCTGATTAGAAAAAACTATTCGCAAAAACCTAGAATCTATACAAACACAGCTGCCACTCTAGCGTCAAAACCAAAAGGCCTATTCAAACTAAATTTTCTTTCATTTCTACTATTCATAGTCTCAGGCCTATTTATCATCCTATAACATTCTCAGGTTATCTCAATTATAATGAAAACACCAACAGACAATGCCCACCCAGCTATCATTACTAGTCAACACCGATAATCTTATCATGACGACCCACCAGGGTAATCTTCATGAATAAACCCAATTTCTTCACTGTTAAAAATTATTCGGGGAGAGAACGAGCAACCACGGGGAAGCAGCGACTGTTTTCGGAGCCTGGAGTCAGCGTCCCAGTCAGAAAACCTTGGTGCCGGGTTTTGGACTTGGCGCAGGGGAG
Source organism: Loxodonta africana (assembly GCF_030014295.1). Classification (NCBI taxonomy): domain Eukaryota; kingdom Metazoa; phylum Chordata; class Mammalia; order Proboscidea; family Elephantidae; genus Loxodonta; species Loxodonta africana. Next base: position 89,505,995 of record NC_087348.1, read on the forward strand.
CTGAGCACGGCATCCTAAGATGGCGCAAACACGGGATGCAGCCCTAGCCCCCAGAAGTGACCTCAGGGGAAGCCTAGCCAGTGCACACAGGCAGTGCAGTGACACGCCTGACAGAAGCAGAAGTCACAGGGAGGCAGCGACTAGTTTTGGAGCCTGGAGTGAGGCATCCCAGATGGGGAACCTTGGCGCTGGGCTTTGGACTGGGAGCGGAGGAACTGGCCACAGCATCTGAGACAGCACAAGCACAGGATGCAGGCCAGACCCTCGGGGGCAATCTTGACCCAGCCAGGCAATCTCGACACAGGCTATACGCCCCTTGGGAATCACAGATAAAACAGTCCTCACCAAGCAACATAAGTAACTTTGTCTATATTCCTGGGTGCTACTCTTTCCTATCTATCTGATCTCTCCCCTCCCCTTCCCAGGCGGCTTCATTAACACTGGAATTTCCTGGGCCAGAGAGTGAAGTGCTCTGTGGTTTTTTTTTTTGGTCTTTTCCTAACCCATTGTCCTGCCCTGAGAGAGGAGCTACAAAAAACCCAGGGACCAAAAATCCTTCACTGACTTCCCAAAATTGGACTGAAACTAGAGAACCAGCTCCAGCCAAGAATATGAGAGATCCACAGTCTTGGGCTTTCATCCCTACAGGGAACAAGGTGGCTATTATACTGCAAAGGCAATTCTGAGAGTGATCTGACTGTAACTGTTTTAGCGGATTACTGGAAAGACAAGTTTCCCAGGTCTAATATCTCTACCTATTAAACAGAGCCCTCACTGACCCACAACAGGGAACTGAGGGCTGAAGCTCCACCCAAACCACCTAGCCTCCTGCCATAGGGGTCTGAGGATAGTGACACCTACCAATCTGTAGAGGTACATGTATTGGGTGCCTAAGGTACAGCTGCAGAGCCCACCCACCAAAATGCTTTAGGAATAGAGACACACCTACCTCACTGGCACTTTGGGGGAGCCTGTCAGCATCCTGCTCCCCCTGGAGTGTGACCCCCTCCTGCTACTAGAATCTGGTGCACACAACATCACCACTACTCCTCTAAGTGAATAGGTGACAGTCTAAACCACACACTTGGTGACCCAAAATCAGATTCTACTCAAGAATAGTGAATAGACTCTTAGGCTTATATATCTGGCAACAGCCCAAACCAGCTGGTAATAGGACATAAGTGATTCAAAGGCTACAACAATCAAGACAGCACAATCTAGTAGTTCATCTACATATATTTAAAGAAAACAAAACAAGATAAGACTCAGTGACCAAATATAAAATAAACCATTACAATATCTTAGAGATGGCTCGGAAACAGCAGTAGATATCAAACCACATAAAGAAGCAGACCATGATTGCTTCTACAATTCCCCAAACTAAAGAATCAAAATCTTTCCCAAATGAAGATACAATCCTCGAATTGCCAGATGCAGAATGTATAAAACTAATTTACAGAATGCTTCAAGATACCAGTGATGACCTCAGAAATGAAATAAGGCAATCTACAGAAAAGGTCAAGGAACACACTGATAAAGCAGTTGAAGAAATCAAAAAGATTATTCAAGAACATAGTGGAAAAATTAATAAGCTGCAAGAATCCATAGACAGACAGTATTCTGAAATCCAAAAGATTAACAGTAAACTTACAGAATTAGCACAATAGGAAGTCAGAAGAGCAAAATCGAGCAACTGGAATGCAGAATGGGGGAGTTGGAGGATAAAACAATTGACACCAATATAGTTGAAGACAAATCAGATAAAAGAATTAAAAAAAATGAAGAAACCCTGAGAATCATGTGGGACTCTATGAAGAAGAATAACTTGTGTGTGATTGGAGTTCCAGAACAGGGAGGGATAACAGAAAATACAGAGAGAATAGTTGAAGATCTGTTGGCAGAAAACTTCCCTGACATCATGAAAGATGAAAGCATATCTATCCAAGATGCTCATTGAACCCCATTAAAGATTGATCCAAAAAGAAAATCACCAAGGCACATTATCATCAAACTTGCCAAAACCAAAGATAAAGAGAACATTTTAAAAGCAGCCAGGGATAAAATAAAAGTCATCTACAAAGGAGAATCAATAAGAATACGTTCAGACTACTCAGCAGAAACCATGCAGTCAAGAAGGCAATGGAATGACGTATACAGAGCAGTGAAGGAGAAAAACTGCCAGCCAAAGATCATATATCCAGAAAAACTCTCTCTCAAATATGAAGGTGAAATTAAAATATTTACAGATAAACACAAGCTTAGAGAATTTGCAGAAACCAAACCAAAGCTACAAGAAATACTAAAGGAAATTGTTTGGTCAGAAAATCAATTATATCAGATACCAACACAACACAAGGTCACAGAACAGAACATCCTGATATCAACTCAAATAGGGAAATCACAAAAACAAATTAAGATTAATTTTAAAAAGAAAAAAACGCTCAAAACAGGGAATCATTGAAGTCAATATGTAAAAGATCACAATAATCAAAAAGAGGGACTAAATATAGGAGGCATAGAACTGCCATATGGAGAGGAAAACAAGGCGATATAGGGCAATACAAGTTAGGTTTTTACTTAGAAAAATAGGGGTAAATATTAAGGTAACCACAAAGAGGTCTAACAATTCCATAACTCAAATGAAAACCAAGAAAAACATAATGACTCAGCAACCATAAATTCAACTATGATGAAAATGAGGAACACACAATTTACAAAGAAAAATTTCTCAGCACAAAAAAGAGGAAAAATAAAATTGTCAACAACACACACAAAAGGCATCAAAATGACACCACTAAACACACACTTATCTATAAGTACGCTGAATGTAAATGGACTAAATGCACCAATAAAGAGACAGAGAGTCTCAGACTGGGTAAAGAAACACGATCCGTCCATATGCTGCCTATAAGAGACACACCTTAGGCTTAGAGACACAAACAAAAACTCAAAGGACAGAAGAAAATGCACCAAGCAGACAACAAGCAAAAAAGAGCAGGAGTAGCAATATTAATTTCTGACAAAGTAGACTTTAAGTTAAATCCACCACAAAGGATAAAGAAGGACACTACATGATGATTAAAGGGACAATTGACCAGGAAGATATAACCCTATTAAATATTTATGCACCCAATGACAGGGCTGCAAGATATATAAAACAAACTTTAACAGAACTGAAAAATGAGATAAACACCTCCACAATTATAGTAGGAGACTTCAACACACCACTTTCGGAGAAGGATAGGACTTCCAGTAAGAATCTCAATAGACACATGGAAGACTTAATTGCTACAGCCAACCAACTTGACCTCATAGACCTATACAGAACACTCCACCCAACACCTGCAAAGTATCCTTTATTTTTTCTAATGCACATGAAACATTCTCTAGAATAGATCACATATTAAGTCATAAGACAAACCTTTGCAGAATCCAAAACATTGAAATATTACAAAGCATCTTCTCACACCACAAGGCCATAAAAGTGGAAATCAATAACACAAAAATCAGGGAAAAGAAATCAAATACTTGAAAACTGAACAGTACCCTGCTCAAAAAAGACTGGGTTATAGAAGACATTAAGGAAGGAATAAAGAAATTCATAGAAGGCAACGAGAATGAAAACACTTGCGATCAAAACCTCTGGGGCACACAAAAGCAGTGCTCAGAGGTCAATTTATATCAATAAATGCACACATACACAAAGAAGAAAAAGCCCAAATCAGAGAACTGTCCCTTCAACTTGAACAAATAGAAAGCAAGCAACAAAAGAATCCATCAGGCACCAGAAGAAAACAAATAATAAAAATTAGAGCACAATTAAATGAATTAGAGAACAGAAAAACAATTGAAAGAATTAACAAAGCCAAAAGCTGGTTCTATGAAAAAATTAACAAAATTGATAAACCATTGGCCAGACTGACTAAAGAAATATAGGAAAGGAAACAAATAACCCAAATAAGAAATGAGATGGTCCATATCACAACAGACCCAACTGAAATTAAAAGAATCATATCAGATTATTACAAAAAATTGTACTCTAACAAATTTGCAAACCTAGAAGAAATGGATGAATTCCTAGAAAAACACTACCTACCTAAATTAACACAACCGGAAGTAGAACAACTAAATAGACCCATAACAAAAAAAGAGCTTGAAAAGGTAATCAAAAAACTCTCAACAAAAAAAAGCCCTGGCCCGGACGACTTCACTGCAGAGTTCTAACAAACTTTCAGAGAAGAGGTAACACCACTACTACTAAAGGTATTTCAAAGCATAGAAAATGATGGAATACTACCTAACTCATCCTATGAAGCCACCATATCCCTGATACCAAAACCAGGTTAAAAAAAAAAAAAAAAAAGGCACCACAAAAAAAGAAAATTACAGACATATATCCCTAATGAACTTAGATGCAAAAATCCTCAACAAAATTCTAGCCAATAGAATTCAACAACATATCAAAAAAATAATCTACCACGATCAAGTGGGATTTATACCAGTTATGCAAGGTTTGTTTAATATTAGAAAAACCATTAATGTAATCCACCATATAAATAAAACAAAAGACAAAAACCACATGATCTTATCAATTGATGCAGAAAAGGCATTTGACAAAGTCCAACACCCATTCATGATAAAAACTCTCAGCAAAATAGGAATTGAAGAAAAATTCCACAACACAATAAAGGGCATCTATACAAAACCAACCAACAGCCAACATCTTTAAAAATGGAGACAGCCTGAAAGCATTTCCCTTGAGAACGGGAAGCAGACAAGGATGCCCTTTATCACCGTTCTTATTCAACATTGTGCTAGAGGTCCTAGCCAGAGCAATTAGGCTAGACAAAGGAATAAAGGGCATCCAGATTGGCAAGGAGGAAGTAAAATTATCTCTATTTGCAGAAGACATGATCTTATACACAGAAAACCCTAAGGAATCCTCCACAAAACTACTGAAACTAATAGAAGAGTTCGGCAGAGTCTCAGGTTACAAGAAAAGCATACAAAAATCACTTGGATTCCTCTACATCAACAAAAAGAACATCGAAGAGGAAATCACCAAATCAATACCATTCACAGTAACCCCCAAGAAGATAAAATACTTAGGAATAATTCTTACCAAAGATGTAAAAGACCTATAAAAAGAAAACTACAAAGTACTAGTGCAAGAAACTAAAAGGGACCTACATAAGTGGAAAAACATACCTTGCTCATGGATAGGAAGACTTAACGTAGTAAAAATGTTTATTCTACCAAAAGCCATCTATACATACAATGCACTTCTGATCCAAATTCCAATGACTTTTTTTAATGTGATGGAGAAACAAATCGCCAACTTCATATGGAAGGGAAAGAAGAATCGGATAAGCAAAGCATTACTGAAAAAGAAGAAGAAAGTGGGAGGCCTCACTCTACCTGATTTTAGAACCTATTATACAGCCACAGTAGTCAAAACAGCCTGGTACTGGTACAACAACAGGCACATAGACCAATGGAACAGAATTGAGAACCCAGATATAAATCCATCCGTGTACGAGCAGCTGATATTTGACAAAGGCCCAGTGTCAGTTAATTGGGGAAAAGATAGTCTTTTTAACAAATGGTGCTGGCATAACTGGATATCCATTTGCAAAAAAATGAAACAGGACCCATACCTCACACCATGCACAAAAACTAACTCCAAGTGGATCAAAGACCTAAACATAAAGACTAAAACGATAAAGATCATGGAAGAAAAAATAGGGACAACGTTAGGAGCCCTAATACAAGGCATAAACAGAATACAAAACATTACCAAAAATGATGAAGAGAAACCAGATAACTGGGAGCTCCTAAAAATCAAACACCTATCCTCATCTAAAGACTTCACCAAAAGAGTAAAAAGACAGATTGGGAAAGAATTTTCAGCTATGACATCTCCGACCAGCGCCTGATCTATAAAATCTATATGATTCTGTTAAAACTCAACCACAAAAAGACAAACAACCCAATCAAGAAGTGGGCAAAGGATATGAACACGCGCTTCACTTAAGAAGATATTCAGGCAGCTAACAGATACATGAGAAAATGCTCTCGATCATTAGCCATTAGAGAAATGCAAATTAAAACTACGATGAGATTCCATCTCACTCCAACAAGGCTGGCATTAATCCAAAAAACTCAAAATAATAAATGTTGGAGAGGCTGCGGAGAGATTGGAACTCTTATACACTGCTGGTGGGAATGTAAAATGGTACAACCACTTTGCAAATCTATCTGGCGTTTTCTTAAAAAGTTAGAAATAGAACTACCACACAACCCAGAAATCCCACTCCTCGGAATATACCCTAGAGAAATAAGAGCCTTTACGCGAACAGATATATGCACACCATGTTTATTGCAGCTCTGTTTACAATAGCAAAAAGCTGGAAGCAACCAAGGTGTCCATCAACGGATCAATGGTTAAATAAATTGTGGTATATTCACACAATTTATCATCAATAAAGAACAGTGACGAATCTGTGAAACATTTCATAACATGGAGGAACCTGGAAGGCATTATGCTGAGTGAAATTAGTCAGATGGAAAAAGGCAAATATTGTATAAGACCACTAGTATAAGATCTTGAGAAATAGTATAAACTGAGAAGAACACATTCTTTTGTGGTTACAAGGGGGGAGGGACGGAGGGTGGGAGAGGGTTATTTACTGATTAGTTAGTAGATAAGAACTACTTTAGGTGAAGGGAAGGACAATACTCAATACAGGAAAGGTCAGCTCAACTGGACTAGACCAAAAGCAAAGAAGTTTCCAGGATAGACTGAATGCTTCAAAGGTCAGTGGAGCAAGAGCGGGGGTTTGGGGACTATGGCTTAAGGGGACTTCTAAGTCAATTGGCAAAATAATTCTATTATGAAAACATTCTGCATCCCACTTTGAAATGTGGCATCTGGGGTCTTAAATGCTAACAAGCGGCCATCTAAGATGCATCAATTGGTCTCAACCCACCTGGAGCAAAGGAGAATGAAGAACACCAGGGTCACATGATAACTATGAGCCCAAGAGACAGAAAGGGCCACATGAACTAGAGACCTACATCATCCTGAGACCAGAAGACCCAGATGGTGCCCGGCCACAACCGATGACTGCCCTGACAGGGAGCCCAACAGAGAAACCCTAAAGGAGCAGGAGAACAGTGGGATGCAGACCCCAAATTCTCATAAAAAGACCAGACTTAATGGTCTGAGTGAGACTAGAGGAATCCCGGTGGTCATGGTCCCCAAACCTTCTCTTGGCCCAGGACAGGAACCATCCCCGAAGACAACTCATCAGACATGGAAGGGACTGGACAACGGGTTGGAGAGAGATGCTGATGAAGAGTGAGCTACTTGTATCAGGTGGACACTTGAGACTGTGTTGGCGTCTCCTGTCTGGAGGGGAGATGGGAGGGTAGAGAGGGTTAGAAAATGGGAAAACGGTCACAAAAGGAGAGACTGGAAGGAGGGAGCAGGCTGACTCATTAGGGGGAGAGTAAATGGGAGTATGTAGTAAGGTGTATGTAAGTTTATATGTGAGAGACTGACTTGATTTGTAAACTTTCACCTAAAGCACAATAAAAATTATTTAAAAAAAATTATTCAGTTCACTAAGTTATTTGAATCACAGCACAGTAACTCAAACCCCTCACCACCTAATAATCATAGCAGCACAAGCCTTTCTATTAATAACCCCACAAGTAATGCACTCAAAACTACTGTATTTGACCCTCAAGCCTCAGGGTACTCCTCAGTGGCCATAGCAGTAGTGTAACCAAAAAGCACCATCATCCCACCCAAATAAACTAAAAACATTACCAATGCCAAAAAAGACCCTCTGAAGCTTATAGTAATTCCACACTCTACCCTGCCACTCACAATGAAACCCAATCCCCCATAAATAGGAAAAGGCTTAGAAGAAAATCCAACGAATCCCACCACAAGAAGTACACTCATAATAAAAACAGCATACATCACTATTCTTACATGGGCTATAACACGACTAAAAAACAAACAAAAATATAACCACGACTAATGACCTGAAAAATCACAGTTGTATTTCAACTACAAGAACACTTAATGACCAACATTCGAAAATCCCACCCACTAATAAATTTTTTTAATCAAAATTATCAATCACTCCTTCATTGACCTCCTGGCTCCATCAAACATCTCAGCATGAAGAAACTTCGGCTCACTCCTAGGACCATGGCTGATGAAATCCTAACAGGATTATTCTTAGCCATACACTACATGTCAGACACAACATCCGCATTGTCATCTGTCACTCATATTTGCCGAGATGTCAACTATGGCTAAATTGTGCAATATTTACATGCCGGTGGAGCATCCATATTCTTCATCTGCCTATATGCACACATCGGACAACCCATTTACTACGGCTCTTATTTCCTTCAGAAACTTGAAACATTGGCATTATCCTATTAGTCACAGTTATAGCCACTGCCTTTATAGCTATGTACTTCCATGAGGACAAATATCATTCTGAGGTGCAACTGTACTTACAAACCTTCTCTGAGCAGTCCCACACATTAGTACAAACCTAGTCATAAGAGTCTGAGGAGGCTTTTCAGTAGACAAAGCAACCCTAACCCAGTTCTTTGCCTTCCACTTTATCCTCCCATTCATTGTAACCCGGTTAGCAGCAGTCCATCTACTTTTTCCTTCACAAAACAGGCTCTAACAACCTCTTAGGTTTAATCTCAGACTCAGACAAAATTCCATTTCACCCCTACTAAACTATTAAAGACCTTTTAGGATTTTTTTCTTCATCCTTTTACTGTTTATCCTAGCCCTATTCTTTCCAGACGTATTAGGAGACCCTGACAATTACACACCAGCCTACCCACTAAGCATTCCAGCCCATATCAAACCTGAATGGTACTTTTAACTTGCTTAAGCTATCCTGTGATCTATCCCAAACATACTAGGAGCTCAAGCCCCAGTATTGTCCATTCTTATTTTAGCACTTATGCCGTTACTGCACACATCTAAATAATGAAGCATAGCATTTAGACCACTTAGCCAAATCCTATTCTGAATTCTAGTAGCAGGCTTAATCACACATACGCAAATTGGCAGACAGCCAGTAGAACACCCTTATATCATCACTGGCCAACTGGCCTCGGTTTTATTCTTCTCTATCATCTTAATCCTTATACCAGTTGCTGGACTAATTGAAAATAACCTCCTCAAATGAATGCCCTTACAGTATAACAAATTACAACTGTCTTGTAAATCATAAAGGAAAACTCATCCTCTAAGGATATTCAGGAAAGAAGCCTGTCACCTCACCATCAGCACCCAAAGTTGAAATTCTCTTTAAACTATTCCGTGCTTATATAAATATTCACTATGTACATCATGCATTATGTGTATTCCCCCACATATAGTACCATTTACGTTTAATCTTGCATACCTCATACTATGTATAATCGTGCACCACACTGTTTACCCCATGCGTATAAAAAAGGACATACTATTCATGTTAACGGTCTACGTATGATAATTACCCATTAATCTACTGTAACCATGACTATTACACTCCCATGTATTCTCTAGAATTGCATAGTACATCTAAGTCCTTGGTCGTACATAGCACATCACTGGGAAAGCTCTAGTCGCCATGCTTACCACCTCCCAAGCCTGTTTCTCAATCACCTACCTCCAAGAAACCAGCAACCCACCCAAATCACGCTCTTCTTCTCTCCCTGGCCCCATCAATCGTGTGGGTTTCTATACTGAATCTATACCTGACATCTGGTTCTTTTTTCAGGGTCATCTCACCTAAAATCGCCCACTCTTTCCCTCAAATAAGACATCTCAATGGACTAATGACTAATCAGCCCACAATCATAACCGTGGTGTCATGCATTTGGTATCTATTTAATTTGGGGGATGCTGCGACTCAGTTATGGCTGTCTGAGGCCCTAACACAGTCAAGCAGCTTGTAGCTGAGCTTAAATTGAATATTACACTCTGGCATGTAGATTAAAAAAAAAAAAACCAAACCCAATGCCATCAAGTCGATTCCTACTCACATCGACCCTATAGGACAGAGTAGAACATAAGGTGCTATTCAGTCAATGCTTGAGGACACAGAAATTTTTAAACCTAAATTCCCAGCACTTACGCATATGCATACATAAAACTATTATGCAACTATCTAATGCAAACCCCCCTACCCTCCTTCATTACTCTTAACTCAGTTTCTATAAGCATATTTTTTTATCTTGTCAAACCCCAAAAGCAAGATTATACTATAGATGAAATTAAGAGCATGGCTAAATAAACAAACAAGATCAATCACCAACCAATAGAAATAACTATTTTCACTCTAATACTAATGTGCCACTTTAAATAATTTATTTTCTTTTTAAGAGCTATGTCCCTAGATCTAAATTTATAAACTTTTAGATTTGCTTGATAATAGCTCCTACTTCACCCTGCACCTGTTACTAAGACATATTATACACTCCCTCCTCCCCCCCCGTTAATGTAGCTTAAAACAAAAGCAAGGTGCTGAAAACACCTGGATGAGTTACCCCAACTCCATAAACACAAAGGTTTGGTCCTAGCCTTTTTATTTGTTGTTAGTAAATTTATACATGCAAGTATCCGCCCACCAGTGAGAATGCCCTTCAGATCGTTATCAGAAGGGGCTGGTATCAAGCACACACCAGTATAGCTCAGTAATGGCTTGTTCCACCACACCCCCATGGGATACAGCAGTAACAAAAATTTAGCTATTAATGAAAGTTAGACTAAGTTATACTACAATAGGATGGTCAATTTTGTGCCAGCCACCACGGTAATAGGATTAACCCGAATTAATAAATAACGGCGTAAAGCGTGTTAAGAGCAAGATAAAATAAAGTTAAATTTTACCTAAGCTGTAAAAAGCCAATGATAAAGTGAAGACAATCTACGAAAGTGACTTTAACAACTCTGAATACATAATAGCTAAGACACAAACAGGGATTAGATACTCCACTATGCTTAGCCCTAATCCTTGGTAACTACTAACAAAGTTATTCGCCAGAGAACTACTAGCTAAAGTTTAAAACTCAAAGGACTTGGTGATGCTTTATATCCATCTAGAGGAGCCTGTCCCCATAATAGATAAACCCCGATAAACCTTACCACCACTTGCTAATTCAGTCTATACACCACCATCTTCAGCAAACCCTTAAAAGGTACTAAAGGAAGCTCAATAAAAAAAGGAAGCTCAATAGTTGCCATAAAAAAGTTAGGTCAAGGTGTAGCCTATGTGGTGGTCCAAGATGGGCTACATTTTCTACCTCAGGATATACTAACAAACATCATTATGAAATAATGACTGAAGGATGATTTTGTAGTAAATTAAGAATAGAGAGCTTAATTGAATTAGGCCTTGAAGAATGCACACACCACTCCTCACCCTCCTCAAATGTTTTTAACTACGTAATCATATGATAAGCCTAAACAAGTATGGGAGGAGACAAATCGTAACAAGGTAAGCATACTGGAAAGTGTGCTTGGATAACTCAAAGTATAGCTTCGTATAAAGTGTCTGGCCTACACCGAGAAGATTTCATCTTATACTTACATTTGAACCAAACCTAGCCCAACAAACCCTACACTCAACTTCCATAACACTGTATATTAAAACATTTATTTACCAAATAGGAGATAGAAATTTTACTTTGGTGCTACAGAGACAGTACTGCAAGGGAATGATGAAAGACAAATTTATAGTACAAAACAGCAAAGATTAACCCTTGTACTTTACGCATAATGAATTAACTAGAACAATCTGACATAGAGAACTGTAGCCAGAAACCCTGAAACCAGGCGACCTACCTATGAGCAGTCTCTGGGACTAACTCATCTATGTGGCAAAATAGTGAGAAGACTTATAGGTAGAGGTGAAAAGCCAACCAAGCCTGATGATAGCTGGTTGTCCAGGATAGAATTTTAGTTCTACCTAAAATTTACCAAAAGAAATAAAGTAATCCTAAGGTAAATTTTAGAGCTATGCAAATGAGGTACAGCTCTTTTGATTCAGGATAAAACCTTAACTAGAGAGTAACAATAATTTCAATAGTTGGCCTAAAAGCAGGTATCAGTTAAGAAAGTGTTAAAGCTCAATAACCACTTACATTAAAAATACCAAAAATTAACTGACCTCCTCCTAGATATAACACTGGACTAATCTATATAAATAGAAGAAATAATGTTAATTTAAGTAACAAGAACTATTTCTCCCTGCACAAGCTTATATCAGACCGAATGCCCACTGATAGTTAACAATCCAATAATTAGATCCATAAATAAGTTCTTTATTACAGTCATTGTTAGCCCAACACAGGTGTGCTTCAAGGGAAAGATTAAAAGAAGTAAAAGGAACTCGGCAAAGACCAAATCCCACCTGTTTACCAAAATCACTTCTAGCATTATTAAGATTTGAGGCACTGCCTGCCCAGTGACAGATGTTAAATGGCTATGGTACTCTGACCATGCAAAGGTAGCATAATCATTTGTTCCTTAAATGGGGACTTGTATGAATGGCCACACGAGGGTTTAACTGTCTCTTCTAATCAGTGAAATTGACTTTCTTGTGACGACACGAGAATATATATATAAGACTAGGAGACCCTATGGAGCTTAAGTTAATTAATTCAGCTATAATTCCACTAGCCTACAAGGCATAACCAGACACTGCAACGAATTAAAAATTTTGGTTGGGGTGAACTCAGAGAGTAAACTAACCTCTGGATGATATTATAATCTAGACGTAACCAGTCAAAATTTATAAATCCCTCAATGACCCAATACCTGATCAATGGAACAAGTTACTCTAGGGATAACAGTGCAATTCTATTTTAGAGTCCCTATTTTTTTTTTTTTATCAATAGTAGGGTTTATGACCTTGATGTTGGATCAGGACATCCTAATGGTGCAGCCGCTATTAAAGTTTTGTTTGATCAAGGACTAAAGTCCTACATGATCTGAGTTCAGACGGAGTAATCCAGGTCGGTTTCTATCTATAGACAATTTCTCCCAGTAAGAAAGGATAAGAGAAATGGGGCCAACTCTGCTAAAGATCTCTGAACTAAATTTATGAAGTAATCTCAGTTTAGATAAGTAAATTTACCCTGCCCAAAACCAGGCCTTGTTAGGATGGCAGAGCCTGGTTATGGCGTAAAACTTATAAACAGAAGTTCAACTCTTCTTCTTAACAGTGTTCTTAATTAATCTCTTCTCATTAACTATGCCCATTTTACTAGCAGTAGACTTTCTCATCCTAATCAAATGAAAAGCTCTAGGGCACGTACAACTTCGCAAAGGTCCTAAACATCATCGGACCATATGGTCTTCTCCAACCTATCTCAGATGAAATTAGAATATTCATTAAAGAACCTCTACATCCCCTAACCTCCTCAAAACTCATATTTATTATTCCCCCCATTCTAGCCCTAACACTAGCTCTAACCATATGTGTCCCCCTTCCAATGCTTTATCCCTTTTAACTTAAATCTAAGCATACTATTCATTCTTGCAATATCAAGACTAGCTGTATACTCTATCCTATGATCAGGTTGAGCACCAAACTTCAAATACGCCCTAATTGGAGCCTTACCAGCAGTAGCCCAAACTATTTCCTATGAAGTCTCTCTAGCAATCATTATCCTGTCAGTAATACCAATACATGCGTCCTTCGCATGAATCGGTCTCACCATCACCCAGGAACACATATGACTAATTTTCCCCTTATGACCACTAACAATAACATGATTTATCTCGACTCTAGCAGACACTAATCGAGCCCCATTTGATCTAACTGAGGGAGAATCAGAACTTGTCTCTGGCTTCAGTGTAAAATACGTCGCCGGACCTTTGCTCTTTTCTTTACAGCTAAGTATGCCAGTATCATCATAATAAATGCTCTTACAACTATTCTGTTGCCACACGGTAAACTATAGGCAAATTTGCAGTTAACAAAATCACCTCAAAAATAAGGAATTTATACAATTGGATAGTCACTGTCTCCACTGTGTCTCCTTCTTACTGTTTAAGTGTTCTCAGGTGCATTTCACACTGGTCAGTGACCTTTGTGAATTTCACAGTGTACTTAGAGAAATCTGTCGTCAGTTTCTCTGATCCTCAGTTTCCCTCTTTTAACAATTCCCAGAGTCATTGAGTTGATAACTGAATTCATGAGTGAATATCGCTTTACCGTATATCCGGTAATGACTACTGAGAACATGGAAGGAAAGGAAAGAAAATGTGCAAGAGAGCTGAATCCTCATCTATCACAGCAGTAAGGCCATAGAGAATGGCTAAAATTGATGGGTCAGAAATAAGGAATTTCAATTTACTATTTCATAGAGGTAAATCACAGTATAAAAATCTTAATACTGTTCAGATTTGTTACAGAAGATGAACAAAGGAATCCAGCGGACTGCTGAGATTTTAATAAGCACTAAGGGCACATTTGGGTCTTATCTACTCATCTGAAACTCAGGGAATTTAGGGCAAGCTTCATAGAGAAGTTCGCATTTCATTTGCTTCTCATGGCTTGTTCAACAGGCATTCCTTCCTCACCTCTGAAGGGGTACAGGCTGACACTACTGGTCCCTTTTACATCCAAAATTCTTTCCTCAAGTCCATGAAGCTCACATGGCTACTAACAGGCCTCACTCATACTTTGTGCTGACTTGGAGGCCTACCAGCCATAGAGGAAAGAAAATAACTGAAAAAGTATTCTTTGTCTCTGTTCTAGTTTCCTCCAGTTGCCTGGTTCCACATCCTACTATCTTGTGGCTTATCAGGCATTAAGTCAAAAAGGAAAGATTTGCATTTGAATATTGTTCTACACATTCATGGCTGTGTGTACTTGGGCAAGAGGTTTACCCTCTATGATGCTCCATGTTACCATTTGTGAAAAGGGCCCCAAGTTTTGGTCTTTTTAATCATCTCATAAGCATGTGGAGTACAATAATGAAAAAGGAAGACAGAAGAAGAATTGATGCATTCAAAGTGTGGTGTTGGTGATGAATATTGCTTATATCATGGACTGTCATAAGAGGGAACAAGTCAGTTTTAGGAGAAATACAACCAGAATGTTCCTAAAAAGCCAAAATTACGACACTTCAATTTGCTTACTTTGGTCACGTCATCAGGAAAGACGAACTGCCAGGAAAGAGGCAAGGAAACCATTCCATGAGATGGATTACGCTAATTGCTATGACAATGGAGACAACTAATAATGATTAGGAAGATTGTGCAGGACTGGGCAATGTGTTATTCTGTTATGTATAAGGTCAGACTGAGTCACAGGCACTCCATAGAAACTAACGACAACATCATCAGTTGCTGTTTTAGACTTCTGAGGTTTAAATGAGACAAAGTAGATAAACATAGCCAACACAATGTTGGGTACACAGTAGGTGTTTAATGAAGACTAGTAATGAATTATTCAGGTTTCCCTTCCCCTGGCGGGAAACCCTGGTTGCATAGTGGTTAAGTGCTATGGCTGCTAACCAAAAGGTTAGCAGTTCAAATCCACCAGGCACTCCTTAGAAACTCTATGGGGCGGTTCTACTCTGTGCTATAGGGTCACAATGTTGGTAAACATACTCCACATAATGCTGGGTGCACAGTAGGTGTTTAATGAAGGCTAGTAATGAATCATCAAGGTTTCCCTTGCCCGGGACTTTTAAGTTTTACAGACACTATCATATATACTTAATTCATAGGTTTTGTACATGGTAATTTTTACACCCCTTTACTACAAAACTGTGAGGTATGTCAATATTAAAATCTGATCAATATGAGGGTCTTATACCTAAAACGCATTAAAAAAAAAAAAAAACTACAACAATACAAGAACAAAAGATAAACAACCCACTCACAAAATGTGGAAAGGACATGAGTAGAATCTTCACAGTTCCCATCTAAGTTATATGTGTTATTTGGCATGATTGGTAGGTTATTTTCTTGTGGTCTGGGAAATTCAAAAAATGTTCCCATGGAAATTAAAGGTAATTACTTCTTCACATTACACCACTTGGACTTAACAAAATTTTCATAAGTTCACTCTTCTTTGGAATAGCAGGGGAGACATGTAGTGAGGGAGAATATGATTTAATGTACCAACCAACCAACCCACTGCTGTCGGGTCGATTCTGACTCATAGCAACCCTATAGGACAGAGTAGAACTTCCCCATAGAGTTTTCAATGAGCGCCTGGTGGATTTGAACTGCCAACCTCTTGGTTAGCAGCCATGGCATTTAACCACTATATCACCAGGGTTTCCATTTAATGTTAGAAGGGATAGTAAAAAGAAAGAAAGAAAAAATATTTTGTTAGGTAGAGGCAAGAGTTGTACCAAAAAAAAAAAAAAAATTTATGGAGGTGTCACTTGGAATGAGACTAGAACAGTGGCTCTCATCTAAGAGTGATCTCACCCCAGGGAGCATTTGGCAATGTCTGGAGACATTTCTGGTTGTCACAACTCGGGAGAGGTTTTATTACTGCTACCTACTGAATGGAGGCCAAGAATGCTGCTAAACATAGTACAATGCAGAGGATGTTGACCCACAACTAAGAACCATCCTGCCCAGAATACCAATAATCCTAAGGTAGAGAAACCTAAACTAGAATATGGGTAGGACCATGACTGGCCCAGGTCATAGGAAGCCATTTACAGGTTCTAGAGATAGAAAGATGGGAAAGTGCAATGTGTTCTGAGGGAGATGTAAACGTGGTATTGGTTCAAGTGCTGGGAGCACTAGGGTAGAAGATGAGGGTCAATTTGAGGAAAGTCTTGAATGCCCAACCAAGCAGTTGGTACATAATTAGCTGCACTAATATCTTAGTGTTTCTATAACAGAAAAAGTACAAGAGGTGGCTTTAATAAACTGAAATGTATTTCTTTACTGTTTTCAAAACTAGAAGTCTAAATTCGGGGTGTCAGCTCTAGGTGAAGACTCCTTCTCTACCTACCCTGGAAGAAAATCCTTGTCTCAGCTTCTGTATCTCTAGTGCTTTTCCTTCTTTGGAGATTTCCTCATGGCATCTATCTTTCCTCCTTTTTTGTTCACTTGCCTCTGTGTCTGTTCTGTTCTTTATATCTCAAAATTGATTAGGTTTAAGACAAAATCGGTAGGGGTATGTTCTCATTACATTATGAAGATAACCTACTCCCAATTGAGATAATATCCAGAGGTAGAGGGACTTGATATTCAGTACTATGTTGGAGATGTTCATATGTTCACATTAATGCTAACCCAAGATGCAGAGAAATATAATTTAATTACATAGGCCTGAGTGGTCTGAAGGACTATTAGGGTTTTTTCTTTTTTCTGCTTATCTAAGTCAGTTACCTCTCCTCTAAACCTTTAAGTCGGAGCCCTGGTGGTCCAATAGTTAAGCACTCGGCTGCCAACCAAAAACATGGTTCGTGCTACCCTCCCCACAGCTTCACCAGAGAAAGAACTGGTATTCTGCCCCTTTAAAGATTACAGCTAGAAAACACTATGGAGCAGTTATCTCTCACATGGGGTCTCAGTGAATGAAAAAACAGCTTGAAGATACCAAATAGCTACAATCCCCTTAATGCTTCAAATATGGCAGTTTTAATCTTACAGTTATATACTTGTTTCCCAGATTAAAAAAAAAAAAAAAAGTATGTTATTTTCAAAACAAATATTTTTTTTTAATTTTTATTGTGCTTTAAGTGAAAGTTTACAAATCAAGTCAGTCTCTCACATAAAAACTTATATACACCTTGCTACGTACTCCCAGTTGTTTTCCCCCCTAATGAGACAGTCAGCTCCCTCCCTCCACTCTGTCTTTTCATGTTCATTTCGCCAGCTTCTAACCCCATCTACCCTCTCATCACTCCTCCAGGCAGAAGATGCCAACATAGTCTCAAGTGTCCACCTGATCCAAGAAGCTCACTCCTCACCAGCATCCCTCTCCAACCCATTGTCCAGTCCAATCCATGTCTAAAGAGTTTGCTTTGGGAATGTTCCCTGTCCTGGGCCAACAGAAGGTCTGGTGGCCATGACCACTGGGGTCCTTCTAGTCTCTGTCACACCATTAAGTATGGTCTTTTTACAAGAATTTGGCTTCTGCAACCCACTGCTCTCCTGCTCCCTCAGGGGTTCTCTGTTGTGTTCTCTCTCAGGGCGGTCATCGGTTGTAGCCAGGCACTATCTAGTTCTTCCGGTCCCAGGCTGATGTCATCTCTGGTCTGTGTGGCCCCTTCTGTCTCTTGGGCTTGTAATTACCTTGGGTCCTTGGTGTTCTTCATTCTCCTTTTATCCAGGTGGGTTGAAATCAATTGATGCAACTTAGATGGCCGCTTGCTAGCATTTAAGACCCCAGACGCCACTCTCCAAAGTGGGATGCAGAATGTTTTCTTAATAGATTTTACTGTGCCAATTGACTTAGATGTCCCCTGTAACCATGGTCCCCAAACCCCTGCCCCTGCTATGCTGGCCTTTCAAAGCATTCAGTTTATTCAGGAAACTTCTTTGCTTTTGGTTTAGTCCAGTTGTGCTGACATCACCTGTATTGCATGTTGTCTTTCCCGTCACCTAAAGTTGTTCTTATCTACTATCAAAATAGTGAATACTCCTCTCCCACTCTCCCTCCCTCTCCCCTCTCGTAACCATCAAAGAATATTTTCTTCTCTGTTTAAACTATTTCTCGAGTTCTGATAATAGTGCTCTTATACAATATTTGTCCTTTTGCATCTGACTAATTTCACTGAGCATAATGCCTTCCAGATTCCTCTATGTTATGAAATGTTTCATAGATTCCTCACTGTTCTTTATCGATGCATAGTATTCCATTGCGTGAATACACTCCACACTAATTCTGTTCTATCAACATATAGAGGTTTAGAATTCACAATAAATAAAATGGAGAAATATTGTACAACAATATGGAGAACAATTACATTAGATCACAAAATGGAGGACATTTACACAATACTGAGAATCATGGACTAGCCAAGTTGACACATATTTTTAGTGTCAATCCTTTACACTTTTTGGTGTCATGTTTAAATCAAGAAGACCCAATGAGAATCCTAATGCCTTTACTCCAGTGATGTCAGATTCCAGGGTGATACTGAGAACAATGTTGATTTTATTCTCATCTCTTCACGTTTATCTGTTTTGTCTCCCTAGGAAAAATCCCCGTGTGGCAAGAGTGTTTATGCTGAACTGGTAACCTAAAGGTTGATGTTTTGAATCCACCCGGTGATGTTGCAGAAGAAAGGCCTGGCAACCTGCTTCCATAGAAATACAGGTGAGAAAACCATAAGAAGCAGTTTTACTCTGGAACACATGCTATTGCAATGTGTCATAATCACCTTGATGGCAACAGGCTTGCTTTTTAGTGTTTTTTTTTTTTTTTGTCTCTAGGAAAGTAGAGTACATTTTCTTTATACTTGGCACCCTGAATTTTCACAATGCTATGTGTGAGTGGGGTCTTTTTTATTGATCTTAGTAGACATTTCAGAGACCCTTTCTATTTGACTACTTATATCTCATTTCATGAAAGGAAAATATTTTATTCAGATCACATTTCTTTGATAAATTCTTCTCATTCACTGCACTATATGTTCAACTGTGGTTGAACCAAGACAACAGAGAATTCACTGTCTGAACCATGAGCTTAGCACTAAATAGCAAGCTAAAGAAGTGTACTGCTGAGAGTGGACAAGTATCCTGAAGAGAACCTCTTCTGTGGTGCAGCCATGCAGGGATGACTGAAACCAAATGAAGAGATGAACACAAAGAAAAATCCCCCAGCACCCCTGACATCCTTGCAAGCACACCACGACAGCAATACACCACTAGAAGAATTTGAAGTCCATGATGCACTGAAAGAAATAATAGCAATAACAAAGACCAAACTATCATAACTCCTTACTAGATTGACCAAATCCTCACACTAACAGCCTGCACAGAAGAGAGTTGTTCATTTTATGTATCAATACTATTAACCTCAGCCTCTACTCTGGTACTCACAATGACCAACATTAGATAAAAAATAACAAGACACACAAAAAAAGCAAGAGGATCCCAACAATTGTCAAGAAATTAATCGCTAGAGCTAGAATGAGCAATTGCCCAATTGTTGGAAGTGAAATATGGACATTAAAATGACTATAATTAGTATGACAAAAGATTAGGTTGAAAACTTTGACAACATATACGAAGACATGACGTACTTGAAAAGAGAAATAGAATCTCTAAGAAAGACTCAAAGAAAGACGTTAGAAATAAAACAACACAGCACAGGTAAAGAATTTCAATGATGTGCTCATGAGTAAACTAAGCACAGCTGAGGAAAGAGTTAATAAACTTGAAAAGAATGCCACATAAAGCATTCAGACTGAAACACAAAAAGATTAAGGAATAAAAAAGAAGAGGAAGAGTACATCCACAAACGTTGAGAAAATATAAGTCTAATACATGTGATTGGTTTCTCAAAACAGAATCAAGCAGAAATAACACCTAAAGAGGAAATGGCCATGGTTTTTCAAAAATAACGAAAGTCATTAAAACACAAATGTAAGAAACTGAAAGAATCCCCAAACCAGATAAATATTGGGAAAAAAAAAAAAAACCATCAAACCGTTGGAAATCAAAGATAAAGAGAAAATCTAAACATCAACAAGGGAAAAGAGCTCTTTTTGTACTGAGAAACAAAAATAGGCACTCTACCAGAAAACTCATCAGAAACTATGCAATCTAATTGACAGTGGAGTGAGGCTTTCAAACACTGAAAGAAAAACCTCCAGTCCAGAACTGTATACCCAGCATAAATACTTTGAACACTGAAGGTAAAATAACAATTTTTCTAAAAAAAATTGAAGTTGAGGTAATTCATTGCGAGCAGCACATTAGAAGAAATGTTAAGGAAGTTCTTCAGATAAGAGTATGGTACCAAATAGAAACTTGGGTCTATACAAGGACTTGAAGAGCACCAGAAATGGCATGAATGAAGGTAAACGTAAAAGACATTGTTTTACTTATTTTTAAATGCTCCAAAAAGTAATTGACTAAGGTGAAAATAGTAACAATGTATCCTTAGGTATACAGTACATATGTAAAAGTAAAATATATGACGATAGCATGAAGAAAGGTAGGGAGAAATTGAAAGTATACTTTCATAAGTTTCTTCTTTTTATGTTCAGTGGTATAATATAATTTAAGGTAAATTGTGACAAGTAACAGATATATACCACAAGCCCTAGCAACCACTAAAACACTTTAGGAAAGTGGTATAATAAGCCAATAATGATGCACATAAAATGGAATCACAACAAATATGAGATCTAAAAATGGACATAGAAAGTGCCTATATTTTTCTAAGGAAAAAATAGAAAGACAACTAGTAGTATGGTAGATTTAAATGTGACCACATGAATAATTACATTAAAAGTAAAGAGTATAAAATACCAATTAAAAGGCAGAGATTGTCTAATTGTATAAAAAACAAGGACCAACTATATGCTGTGCTCCAAAACAGTCTACTTTAAATTAAAGATAAAGCTAGATAGATAGGAAAAGTAAAAGGATATAGAAAGATATATCATGTAAATACTAATCCAAGGAAAGCTGAAGAGGCTGTTTTGCCAGGAAAATGAATGTTATCAGGGATAAAGAAGGATATTACTTAGTTATAAAAATGTCTATCCACCAAGAATACATAATAATCCTGACTGTTTTATGTACTAACAATTTCAAAATGCATAAAGCAACACCAATGGAAACAAAGAAATAGATCAACTCATAATAATCCCTACAGATTTCAAAACTCTTAGTAATCAATAGAACAAGCTGACCAAAAAAAAAAAAAAACCCACTAGATGAAATACCTAAATACATTGTCAGATAATGAGTCCTAATTGGCATCTGTAGAATACACAGCAGTAGTGAAATATCCCTTCCTTTCAATTGCTCTGGAACATTCATGAAGACAGACTATTGCTGTAGCTGTGTTAGTTATCTGGTGCTTCTATAACAGAAATACCACAAGAGGATGGCTTTAACAAATAAAAATTTATTTTTGCACAGCTTTGAAGGTTAGAAATCCAAAGTCAGAGGGCTAACTCAAGGGGAAGGCTTTCTCACTCTATTAGTTCTCTTGTCTCTTCAGCTTCTGCTTCCTGGGTGCCTTGGAGATCTCCATGTGCCTTGGCATCTATCTTACATCATCTCAGCTCTGTTTGCTTTTTTAACTTCTTCTGTATCTAAAATGAGATTGACTCAAGACATATCCTACATTAATCCTGGCTCATTAACATAACAAAGACAACCCGTTCTCAAAGGGGATTGTAACCACAGGCATAAACTTTAGGATTCATAACACATATTTTGGGGGGACGTATTTCAATCCATACCAATGACCATAAAACAAATCTCAACAAATTTAAAATGAATTATACAGAAGGGAGGAACAAAGCAAATGAAGGAGACCAGAGTCTAAGAAATGACAGAGCTCCACAGTTGGTGGGAGAGAGAAAACCTCTATCAGTTGGATTGAGCGCCTAAAATCTGAGCACTTGGAGTTAGGAAGAGAGCATATTTCAGGGCTTGGACAATGTTGGGGAAAAAGAGCCCAGTCCTTTGAGGCTTACACATGAGAAATGAGAAGGGCTGAGCTGGAGAACCAAAGCTTGGGATCAAAATCAAAGGTTATACATTCTGTTACAGAAATTCCTGTCTTTGCAGCATGAAAGAACCATTGTATAAGTTCCTTGGACTGCGGTCATGTTGGTGCAGTTGGCCCTACAGTCCTGGTATCCATGGAGGTACCTGTTATCTGGAGAAGAAGAAAGACAAGAAAGGGGATCCTTATTTTTTGCCTTTGTGAGTCCTCTCCAAGAAGGCAAACATTTGCCACCCAAGAGGTAAGCAGTAAACTTTTCTTGGAAGAGGAAGAATCAGTGACTCAGTGAGTCAGGTTAAACAGTAGGCTGCTGCTTGGTGGGAAGGGACTGGGATGACTGAGGTGGACCCCTGATGGGTCGACCTCCCCAAACCCTAAATCCTTCCTACTGAGCCATGGTTACCTGAAAGCCCAACCACAAATATGCCCCAGTGGAATATTTACAGCCCAATTCCTGTCATCCCTTAAAATCTAATAGCATCTTGCTTGTTTTTCTAATTTCTTCCATTAGAGAACGACTCAAGACATACCCTACACCCTGGCTCATTAACAAAACAAAGACAACCAATTCTCAAATGGGATTATAACCACAGGCATAGAGGTTAGGATTTATATATGTATATTTTTTATACTGGGGGGACATATTTCAATCCATACCAGTGGCCATAAAATAAGCCTCAACAAATTTAAAATAAATTATACAGAAAGGAGGAGCAAAGCAAATGAAGGAGGCTAGAATCTAAAAAAGGACAGAGCTCCACAGGTGGTGGGAGGGAGAACCCAAGGGCCCGGAGATCCTTTAGCAAATCCTTTTTCTCCTTTTAGGTATACTGGTCCCTTTAAGAGTCAGTGGCAACACTGCACCAGAACCACAGGGCCCTGTCCCAATTCTTTAGCGGGAAAAAGACTCTCTCTCACTCTCTGCTCAAGCTCCCAGGGCTGCTGAGAGAACCATCTCTTGAAAATTTGGAAAGGGTCAGGACAAGAGGGCTTCTCTTTTACCACCTACCATTATAGTACTTCCTCTGAAGGCACTCCTCATTTTCCTTGGCTGTGCAGATGGCTCTTCGATGTTGGCAACTCCCATCAGGTCTGACACGAAAGCACTGGTGACAACGTAGAGCTGGAATGCCCAAAACAGCATAATGAGGCTCTTTCAGAAGATGGTGCCCACCACCACGCCCACATTGTTCATACCACATCTAGTATGAATGATGGTCAGGTCTCCACACGCATTGGTGTTGGTTATTGTGCTAAAAGAGTGATTTCATTTCTCTGTGGTTGGCTTCAATCAGTGGAGCCTCTCCTGCATCTTTGGGGGACCTGCACCAAGGGCCTTTGTGGAGAGGAGGCACCTTTCCCTGTGGGGCAAGGCTTGTGCCTAAGCAAGACAGAATTTCTATATTCACAAGTACTCAGGCTTCCTGAAATGGACTGTTTTCCAGGAGGGAGAAAATTAAGGCCTACATTGCAGCTCCCCCAGGCCTCACGTGCTGTGACCCTGGAATCCTTCTCGCAGTCATTTCAGAACAACCCTAGTTATCTGTCCTCTTCACACACAAAGAACTTTCTTAGATCCCTTTCAGCTCAAATTTACAGCTCTCAGAAAGGAAGCTTGAGGAATTTGAGAGTATCGTGAATTAATACTATGTGAGGAACTTTTAAATTTTGAGGTGGCGGTAGGTCTATTTCAGGGGATTTCAGGACTAAAGTGAAGCACTCCATTCTGAAATTAAACTGAAGGTTTTACTTTACACTCCTGAAAACCATTAGGCTTCTGTTAAAGTTTGCTGTTTGAAAAACAAACCTCAGCTGTGTTCGTTAAGAGATTTCCTGTAGCTGGTCATAGAAAAAACTTCATTGAGCTGTTAAAGCAAAACTAAAGCCTATAAATATACACATTGTTTTAAGTACCTCAGAAGAACTTCCTCAGCAAATATCTGGACCTTATCTCTGTTTTCCTTTCAGCTAAATAAGCAGAGTTTATTTACATGTTCCTAAGTAACGTCACCCCGTATCCAAAGATTCCAGTTAAGTTGGCCCAGCTGTAAACGTATCATTAAACTTCCATGACAAAATTGTTTATATTATTCATTTTAGAAGAATTGCCTTCGTTAAATAGTATCAGGTATGAGAGATTAGCATTACCCTAGATTGTGATATAAAGAAAATTTTACAGTTAATTGCTACCCTTGTAAATCTCACCTCCTATCTTGCGATTGCTTTCATGTGAAACTGTGATCTGTACTCACTGGATTTGTTAAATGTCTTTATTTTTCCTGTAAGGCAGAGCATACCATTACGGCCAAACTGGATGCATGCTCTACTACACTTCGTTCTTTCAATAAATGTTATTTCTTTTACATATCAGATTGGAGTGTTGGTCCAGTGACTTCACTAGGACAATATTAGTGTGGGAGGTAAGTTGAGCCTGAAGTAAAACAGGGAAGAAAGGAGGAAGAAATGAAGAGGAGCATTTTGGGGCCAAAAGTGAAGGAGAAAGTAAAGAAGAGTGGAGGCCTAGGAGGAGGAAAACAAGTGGGGGTAGCATGCGGGCTGTGAAGACTACCTCTAAAGGGAAGGTCAGGACCATTCTTGCACCTCATTTCTCACTTCCCCATGGAACAACAATCCACAGCTGCCTGTGTGGGTTCTGCAAACCTATACCCAACCCCCACTATCCCTTATTATGACCCCAGAAGCTTACCTTGCAAGAAGCCCAACAGCAAGGAGAGGCCCAGTAGCAGCAGTAGGCAGCGCTTATCCATCTCAGAACCCAACACCAAGGAGAAGCAGAAGGCAGAATAGAGCCTGAAGGTGTCTCACACACTCAGAATTGCTGCTTTATAAACCCAGGCTAGGAGGGACAGCCAATGAGAGTTCAGGTGGAGGGTGTACATGCCTTGCCAGAAGGCAGTCATGACCCTGGCTCCTACCAGCATTTCTGGTTCTGCTCACTTTCATGGCCAGCCAAGGCAACAACATTCTTTTCATGGCTTCTTCTATCTCAATTGAACCAGCTTTAAAATGGAGAAACATATCTGCCTTACTCAGCCAAAGTGTTTGTGAGTATCGTTTACTGACTCTGGATCACACTGGCCTCAAATTCCATACATCACAGCAGTACTTCTCTAACATATGATGGGAGTAAAGGTATTTGAAGCTCATAAAAAAATGAAGTTCAGAGAAATGCATATGTACCTTGACTATGGCAAAATGCAGACCTGAACACAAAATAAGAGCAAGGTGGTTTACCTTCCACATTGCATTCCAGACCAAATATTGTTGTTAGCTGCTGCCCAGTCAGCTACTGTCTCATGACAACCCCACGTGTTACAAAAGTACAACTACTCCATAGGGTTTTCTTGGCTATAATGTTTAAGGGAGTAGATCACCAGGCCTTTTGTTCTATTATGCCATTGTGTGGGTTGGAACTGTCAACCTTGTGATTAGCAACAAATACAAAAAGCTTGTGCCACTCAAGCTTCTTCCAGGCTAGACTCAGTTTAATCCATAACAATCAGGTTGATCATAAGTATTTACACAGATGTTGCAAGAATGGTAATTTATTGTATATAAAAAAAAAAATGTATAGGCCTCTTAAATTTGCTTAGCTGAATGTTTTCATAAGAAATTGCAGACTAAATTTGTAAAAGTCCCTTCAAAGCTAGGAAGCCAAGCCAAGAACTTGTCACCAGATTTCACCTGCAGTACCAACAGATTTGAATTAGTTCATCTCTTCTTCAAGTCCCCAAATCTTGTAAGGCACTCTTCTCATTTGATGACACTCTCCAAGTGAATCATTACATTTCAAATAAATCTAATAATTTTTAGAACCTCTCTGTTTACAAGTAGAAAGAAAACAAATCTGTTGAGACTTTTCTGGTGATCTCTTGGGAAATGCCAAAAGACAAGTTTTAGGTATAAAGATATCATTTAAGATTAGATTTTGAGATGTTTGACATTTAGTTAAATAGAATCTCGGGTCATAGAGAAACAATGTTAGGATATCTACATAACCAAAGAGATAATAATGATATTTGTATTTGTATTTTCTTAAGCAATCAAGGACATGATATAGTCAACATAAGATCAGGAACTTTGCCTAGAAGGTAAAGCAGATTTATAGAAGACAAAAAGAAGCTTTTAAAAGGTCTTCCTAAGCACAACCCAGTTATTAAGGAAAATTTAGTTATTTTAGAGAAGATAAAACCAAATTCTAGCTTTGTGTATTAATTGATGCTAAAGATTTCCAAAAATCATATCAAGTCTTAGTTAGCTTTGAATGTAAGAACATCGCTTTACCACAAACCTTCTATTACTTTTCATAAACATAGAGCTTTGTTCCACACTTACTTTTTTCTCATTCTAGAATGGCTAGATATTTTACATTAGAACAAAAGTTGCTCTCTGGTTTTAACAGAATCCATCTTGTATACCTTGCCTAATCTAGGCTAAATCCAAGATTTAATCTACCAAAAGAGCTTGAAAGCCGTGTTTAAGCTGTTATACTAAAAACATAATTGCTGTTGAAATTTTTTTTTGTCATGACAAATTCACTTTCATTAATTTCTGATAATAATGGGACTATTCAATTTTTTAAATGGTCATTTATCTTGAAATTAATAAAAATACAACTTCTTAAAAGGATATGATTACCTAATTTGGTAATAGCATCCAGAGGTAGAAAAATATGACATATACACACTGTCATGGATTGATTTACGTTCCCCCCAAAAAATGTGTATCAATTGCGCTGAGCCATGATTCCAGATATTGTGTGATTTTCCTATATGTTTTAAATCCTGCCTCTATGCTGTTAATGAGGGAGGATGGGCTGCAGTTGTGTTAGTGAGGCACGACTCAATCCATAGGATTGGATTGTGTTTTGAGGGAATCTCTTGTGGCATAAAAGAAAGAAGTGAACAGAGAGAAAGCGGGACCTCATACCACCAAGAAAGCAGTGCCAGGAGCAGAGCTTGTCCTTTGGACCCGGGGTTCCTGCTCAGAGATGCTCCTAGTCCAGGGGAAGATTGATGGGAAGGCCGACAGAGAGAGAAAGACTTCCCTTGAAGCTGATACCCTGAATTTAGATTTTAGCCTACTTTTTTTTTTTTTATCATGGGAGAATAAACTTCTCTTTGTTAAAGCCATCCACTTGTATTTCTGTTATAGCAGCACTAGATTAACAAGACACACACATAACATACACCTATATAGATATGGGAGCAGAAAGTAAAAGCCACTTCTCCTGAAGTCGGGGATTTAACCCTCTCTTCTGCACCTTTTAAAGAATCTTTTGCAGAGGCATTTTTGGAATTGTTCTGACTTTTAGAAGCCACATCAAATCAATCAAAATAAGCACCACAATATCTTAGAGATGTGAGGGATCCCCTTATATCTAGTGGACTGCTTAAATCAACCAATTTACTGATCTTGAAAAATCTCCAACGTAACCACTATAGGCCCAAATTTTCTTTGGTTAAATTATACCATTTAGAAAGATAGGTACAAGAATTAGAAATGAGATAACATGTAAAAGCAGAACTTTTCCAGAAATAGGAGAGACCTGAGACTTAAATGACTCTATGAGAGCTGGCAAGTTTGGTAGGAATGTGAGACTCATGCATCTTTTTCCTAGGGCCACATCTTTATAGTTCAAAAAAAAAAAAAAAAGAAAAAAAAAACCCATTGCTCTTGAATTGATTCCAACTCATATAGACCCTATAGGACAGAGTAGAACTGCCCCATAGAGTTTCCAAAGAATGCCTGGTGGATTTGAACTGCCGACCTTTTGGTTAGCAGCCATAGCACTTAACCACTATGCCACCAGAGTTTCTCTTTATGGTTGGCCACTTTCAAAAGCAGATCTGACAGTCTGTTTCCTCTCACAAGTGGAAAACCAGAGAGAAAACTGTCTCTGGATCAAAGCTAAGCTCTCAGGAGAAAAACAAAACAGAAGGTGACCCACATCCAGTTTTATAGGTGACTCACAATAAACTTTATTCAAGTTGAAGTTCATCTGGTAAGACTGTCAAACTAGTCTGTCTGTGAGACTGGCTTGAAGAACAGGCTGAAGGAGCCTAAAACTGTGTTCTATGTTATAATTCTCCTTTTTATGGCAAATAACACTTTCAGACAGCCCAACAAAAAATAGTAACAGTAGCACAAAGAAAGCATATGGTGTTTATTCAATCAATTAATCTGTGTGCACACAGGGAATCCTCTCTGTTTAGACAAATAGGGAGACGTATCTTAGGCCAGATAAAGCAAGTTTTTAAAGAGAAGAGAGAGGAAATACAAAAGAAATTTAAGCAAAAAGGCTAACCTTAGCATGATTAATTTGAACCATGCTCCCTGGCCTTCCTGAGGTTAGTTGATATTGGCCACCAGGTGGTGTTTGTAGCCTGGTCAGCCTCTGTTCTTTTGCACAAATTCTCAGGTGTTGTCAGGAAGTTTCAAATAAAAAAGACAGCTTAGCTACTTCAGAAATTCCAAGCGTTGTTTCTCATGGAAAAGAACAAAAGCCAATGTAAACTGGGAAAAGTTAAATTTTTGTACACAGTAAAATTTAAGCAACTTTATGATCTACAGAAATCATGTCATATAAAGGGACTTGCACAATTTGATAATCACTGTGTCTCCTTATTCCTTTTGTGTGTTCTTGGGTGCATTCTACGTTGGTCAATCATCTTTGTAAATTTTCCCATGTACTTACAGGAATCTATCAATTTCTCTTGCCCTCAGTTTCTCTCTTTAACAATCTCCTGAGTCATTCAATCAATACCTGAATCGATGAGTGAGTACTGGTTTACCTATATTGTGTAATGACTGCAATCAGAAAATGGAAGGAGAGGAAAGGAAATGTGCAAGAAAGTTGAATCCTCATCTATCCTATCAGTAATTGTATAGATTACATTTAAACTTGATGAATTAGAAATACCAATATGATTTCATAGAGACAAAACCCAGAAAAATTCCTAAAGTAGTTAAGAGTGACTGCTGAAGATGAATAAAGGTATCCAGAAGATTGCCTAGTTTTTAAATAAACACTATGTTCACATGTAGATGTTATCTAATCACCTGAAACTCAGAGAAGTCAGAGCAAATTTTCTAGAGGAGTTTCCATTTCATATTCTTGTCATGGCTTGTTCAGCAGGCATTGCGTCCTCACCACTGAAGAGGTACGGTCTGAAACCACTGGTCCATTCTACATCCAAAATTCTTACCTTAAAGTTCATGAAGCTCACATGGCCACCCGGAGACCCAATTCATAATTTAAGCTGACATGGAGAAAAACTAGCCATAAACAAACAAACTCATGGCCGTCGAGTCGATTCCAACTCATACTTCCTATAGAACAGAGTAGAAATGCCCCATAGGGTTTCCAAAGAGTGATTGGTGGACTCGAACTGCCAACTTTTGGTTGGCAACCATAGCACTTAATCACTACTCCACCAGAGTTTCCAGACCAGCCACAGAGAACAGAAAAGAGGTGAAAGACCATTCTTTGTTTCTAGGTTACGTTCCTCCAAATTGTCTTGTTCCACCCCCTACTAGACAATTTGGAGGAACCTAGACTAGAAACAAATTGTCTGGTTCCAACCCCTACTGGCCCACACATCTGTCAGTCTGTCATGCTGTGGGGGCTTCCGTTATGCTGTGAAGCTGGAAGCTATGCCACTGGTGTTCAAATACCAGCAGGGTCACCCATGGGGAACAGGTTTCAGCTGAGTTTCCAGACTTAGACAGAGCAGGAAGAAGGGCCCAGCAGTTTAATTCTAAAAAGAATTAGCCAGTGAAAACCTTATGGATAGCTTTGGAACATTGTCTGTTATAGGGCCGGAAGATGAGGCCCCCTGGGTTGGAAAGCACTCAAATGATGACAGGGGAAGAGTTGCCACCTCAAAGCAGAGTCGACCTTAATGATGTGGATGGAGTCAAGCTTTTGGGACCTACATTTGCTGGTGTGGTATGGCTCAAAATGAGAAGAAATAGCTCCAAACATTGATTAACAATCGGAATGTGGAACATGAAGAATCCAGGAAAATTGGAAATCATCAATAATGAAGTGGAATGCATAAACATCGATAACCTAGGCATTGGTAAGCTGAAATGGACTGGTATTGGCCATTTTGAATCAGACAAACACATAGTCTACTATGCTGGGAAAGACAACTTGAAGAAGAACGGTGTTGCATTCATTATCAAAAAAGAACATTTGAAGAGCTACCCTGAAGTACAACACCGTCAGTGATAGGATAGTATGCATATGTCTACAAGGAAGACCAGTTAATGTGACTGTTATTCAAATTTATATACCACCCGCTAAGGCCAAAGGTAAAGAAATTGAAGATTTCTACCAACTTCTACAGTCGGAAATTAATTGAAAATGCAATCAGGATGCATTGATAATTATTGGTGATTGAAATGTGAAAGTAGGAAACAAAGAAGAAGCATTGGTAGTTGGAAAATATGTCTTCAGACAATGTTATACATAAGGTGACACTACGTCAGAACCACTCCACAGGAACAAATGACAACAATACCATCACTTGCTATGTTTTAGGCTTCTGAGATTTCAATGAGATAATGTAGGTGAACATAATCAGCACAATGCCAGGAACAAAGCAGGTATTTAACAAAGAATAGTAATGAATTATTGAGGTTTCCCTTCCTTTGAAGGATTAAGTTTTGCAGAAATTACCATGTACACTTAATTTATATGTTATGCATATAGTACTTTGATGGATTCCCATTTACACACTGTGAGACATGTCAATATAAAAACCCGATCAACATAAGAGTCTAATCCCTAAAATCTAAAAATAATTGCAACAACTCAACAACAAAAAGACAAACAACCCAATCACAAAATGGGCAAAGAACATGAACAGAATCTTCACCAAAGAGAACATCCAAGCAGCTAACAAACTTACAAAAAGACATTCATGATCATTAACCATTAGAGAGACAAAAATCAAAACTATGAGATAACCATTTACCCCAACTGACATGGTACTGATAGAAAAAAAAAAAGCAGATAAAAACAAATGTTGCCTGGAGGTGCGGAGGTCAGAACACTGATCCTTTGTTGATGTGATTATAAAATGGTACAACAACCAAAGAAAACAGTATGGTGCTTTCACAAAATTGGAAATAGATCTACCCGATGATCTAGCAATCCCACTGCTGGCTATATACCCTCCAAAAAACCCGTTGCCGAACAGTCTATTCTGACTCGGAGTAACCCTATGGGCAGAATAGAACTACCCCATAGGATTCCCAAGGAGCAGCTGGTGGATTTGAATACCTGACCTTTTGGTTAGCAGTCGAAAACTTAAACACTACATGTAAATACAAATATGTGGGTGCAGACACCTATATACATTGAAGACACAAACACAGATCCTTCACAGACATAACCAAACACCTTCCAAGATTGACTTTCTGGATTTGAAAACTTAGGATCATTGTCTCATGGGACAACTCAGCCAATTGGTGTAACATAGCTCACAAAAAACATGATCGACATCCTAGTGAAGTGAGTAGCATCTGGGATCTTGAAAGCTTGTGAGCTGCCATCTAAAACATATCTGCGGGTCTCTACTTGCCTGGAGCAAACAGTAAAATGTTAACCAATGGGTCAGAGAAGAAAAAAGTCTATAGGAGCCAGAAATACATCTATCCCGAGACCAGAAAAACTAACTTGTTCCTGGCTACCACCACTGACTGTTCTGACTGGGGTCCCAGATAGAGTGGGAGAAAAATGTAGAGCAGTGCTCAAATTCTTAATTAAAAGTCAGACAAAGTGGAACAGAAGAGAGCAGAGGACTCCCTGAGACTATTGCCCTGAGATACTCTTTAAACTTAGAACTGAGTCTGTGCTCTGGGATCACCTTTTAGCAAAATAGCAGAGTGGCACACAGAGTTAAGGACATTACCTGTAAGATGGGTGCTCTACTTAACCACAATCAGTAGGAGACCTGAAGGTCAACAAGTACTCAAAGGCAAAGATAAGAAGATGAGGAGGCAAGGAAACATGCTACTGAAAATGGAACAAACAAAACACAAAGAAAGAGAATGTGACACACTATGCTTAATATAACTTATGTCACTCAACGACTTGTGCAGAAATTGCCAACTGGGAACCTACCTAGCTTTGTAAACTTTCACCAAAAATTCTAAAATATTATTTTAAAAAATCTGATCAATAGCTCAGTTAGAGTTAAAAAGTTTTCTTGAGTCCAAAAACTTTTCCCAAACACAGGATATTCCTCCAATGAGATTAGCTCTTCATGTTACAGTTTTGATCAGCTTATATACAGTACAAACAGGATATTATCCAAAAGGAAAATTTTAAATGAATGATTGTCATTCACATATCAGCAAGATGTGGGCTATTAAAAGTGAGGCTTTACATTGCATTGGTTTATTAAGGTTGTGTGTCTGCATTCTATGGGCTAGTTATGGTTTATCTAATTAGTTAAACTTTTCCCAGAACTTCTGCTTCATCATAAGTTGTTAGTTTCTGGGAAAGTTTAACAGTTAAATATAAATGGAGAGGGAGTCAATTTTCTTTAATAGACATCTGTTACCACCCCTATTTTGCAGAGGAGAAGAGGAGGTTCTGAGAAACTATATGTTGTTAACCCAGTTTATCTCGACTCAATATTCCATAGTTCTTGTGACTCTAGGCTATGGGTGCTGATAATGTACACTGGACACATTTCAGGGCCACAGTTCTGCAGAATAACTAAGAAGGTGGCTGGCATGGAAGAGGAGCCTAGACCTCCAGGAAACTCCTCTTCATGTGCCTGAGGCCAGCACCTAACTGCAGTATCTACCCACCACACCCACCCTGACTTGTAAGTGCTCACACCTCTTCATCACAAGTTCTAATCTCAGCTGCTCCTTACCTGGCTCAGAGACACAGGGATGAGCAACATCTTCCCAGGGCATAGGGAGGTTTCTGCTGTTCAAACCCCAAGGCCCAACTCTATTCTCTCTGGTAAACCATTTTCATTTGCCGACTTCTGAGAGGTACTGTGCTTAAAATTAATACCAAATTAATCTTCACTTTAACATTTTATCTTCTTTTTACAAGTGAAAAAAGGATAAGAGAGATTATGTACCCCATCCAGAGTCATACAGTGAATACATTCTGAGGGTCTAATGCACCTGGGTAGTTTTTTGATTTGGTGTCTTTTTAAATTGCACACTGTGGTCTCCAAAGGATACAAACACCTTCTAAAGGGAAATGAAAAGGATTCCTGGTCACAAATAATGACTATAATATGGCAGAATATGATTCAATTACAAGGTAGAGTAAATAAATAAATTTAAAAAACAGAAAATATTGTAGATAGGGAGAGGAAAAGATTGTACCTAAAAATTTCTTATAGAGGTGTCATTTGGGAGGGGACTGGAAGATTGATTCTCAAATGGGCATCTTGCCACCCCCGGGGATTATTGGTAATGTCTGGAGACATTTCTGGTTGTCACATTTGGGAGTTTATTACTGTTATCTACTGGAGATAATGAACAAATTTGTCTTGGAAGAACTGTATTCAAAATGCTCCTTAGAATTGAGGATGGTGATACTTCATCTCATGTACTCTGAACACGTTATCAAGAGGGACTAGTCCCTGGAGAAGGACATCAAGCTTAGAGAGGTAATGGTTCAGTTAAAAAGATTAAGACCCTCAATGAGATGAATTGAGCAGTAGCTGCAACAATGGGCTCAAACACAGCAACAATTGTGAGGATGGCACAGGACTTGGCAATATTTTGTTCTGTTGTACATAGAGTCACTATGTGTCTGGGAAGATGGACTGTATGAAGAAGAACAGGGCATCAGAATTGGAGGAAGACTCATTAGCAACCTGCATTATGCAGATGGCACAACCCTGCTTTTTGAAAGGGAAGAGGGCTTGAGGCACTTACTGATGAAGATCAAAAACCACAGCCTTCCATATGGATTACGCCTCAACTTAAAGAAAACAAAAATCCTCACAACTGGACCAATAAGCAACACATGATAAACTGAGAAAAGATTGA
Organism: Loxodonta africana; assembly: GCF_030014295.1. Lineage (NCBI taxonomy): Eukaryota > Metazoa > Chordata > Mammalia > Proboscidea > Elephantidae > Loxodonta > Loxodonta africana. The sequence goes on from NC_087348.1 coordinate 89,540,773, forward strand.
GGTTGTCAAGGATTTCATTTTACTTGGATCCACAATCAACACCCATGGAAGCAGCAGTCGAGAAATCAAAAGATGCATTGCACTGAGCAAATTGGCTGCAAAAGACCTCTTTAAAGTGTTAAAAAACAAAGATGTCACCTTGAAGGCTAACATGCCCCTGAGCCAAGCCATGGTGTTTCCAGTCGCCTCATATGCATGTGAAAGCTGCACAATGAATAAGGAAGACTGAAGGAGAACTAATGCCTTTGAATTGTGGTGTTGGCAGAGAAATACCATGAACTGCAAAAGAATGCACGAATCTGTTTTGGAAGAAGTACCACAAGAATGCTCCTTAGAAGCAAGAATGGTGAGACTGAGTCTTACATACTTCAGACATATTGTCAGGAGAGATCATTCCTGGAGAAGAGGACATCATGCTTGGTAAAGTACAGGGTCAGTGGAGAAGAGGAAGACCTTCAAAGAGATGGATTGACACAGTGATTGCAACAATGGGCTCAAGCATAACAATGATTGTGAGGATGGCCCAGGGCTAGGCAGTGTTTCATTCTGTGACACATAGGATTGCTATGAGCTGGAACTGACTTGATGGCACGTAACAACAACAACACTGGATACTGGCTCTGAACTGACACTAATTCCAGGAGACCCAAAAAAGTCACTGTGATCCACCACTCAGAGTTAGGGCATATGGAGGTCAGGTTATTGATGGAGTCTGGCCTCATGTCCATCTCACAGAGGGTTCATTGGCTCACTGTAGTGATTTCCTCAGCTCCAGAATGCATAATTGGAATAGATATACTCAGCAACTGCCAGAACCCCCACACTGGATCCCTAACAAATGCAGTAAAGGCTATTATGGTAGGAAAGGCCAAAAGGAACTCATTAGAACTGCCCCTACCTAGGAAAATGGTAAACCAAAAAATAAACTGCATCCCTGGAGTGATTTCAGAGATTAGTGCCACCATCAAGGGCTTCAAGAATGCAAGGGTGGTGATTCCCACTACATCCCCATTTGACTCACCTATTTGGCCTATGCAAAAAAGAGATGAGTCTTCGAGAGTGACATTAGATTATTGAAAACTTTACCAGGTGGTAAATCCAATTGCAGTTGCTGTTCCAGATGTAGTTTCTTTGCTTGAGCAAATTAATACAGCTCCTGGCACCTGGAATGCAGCTATTGATCAAGCTAATGCCTTTTTCTCCGTACCTGTTTCAAAGGACCATCAGGAGCAGTTTACCTTCAGCTGGCAAGGACAGAAATACTCCTTCACTTGCTTACCTCAGAGCTACATCAACTCTCCAGCCTAATGTCATAATTTAGTCTGAGGGGAACTTGATTGCTTTTCCCTTCCACAAAATGTCACACTGGTCCATTACATTGATGGCATTATGCTGATTGGACTTAGTAAAGAAGAAGTACCAATGACTCTGGACTTACTGGTAACACATTTGTGTGTTAAACCAAACCAAACTGGGTGCCGTCGAGTCGATTCCGACTCATAGCGACCCTAGAGGACAGAGTAGAACTTACCCATAGAGTTTCCAAGGAGCGCCTGGCAGATTTGAACTGCTGACCCTTTGGTTAACAGCTGTAGCACTTAACCACTGTGCCACCAGGGTTTCCTATTTGTGTGCTAGAGGGTGGGAAATTAATCCCACAAATATCAGGGACCTTCCACCTCAGTGAAATTTGCAGGGGTCCAGGGGTATGGGGCATGTCGAGATATTCCTTCTAAACTGCAGAATAAGTGATTACATTCCACAACTACTTCCACAACTAAAAAGGAAGCACGACATCTAGTGCGCCTCTTTGGATTTTGGAGGCAACACGTTCCTCATTTGGGTATGCTACTCCAGCCTATTCATCAAGTGACTCAAAAGGCCGTTAGTTTTGAGTGGGGCCTAAAACAAAAGAATGCTCTGCAACAGGTTCGGGCTGTTGTTCAAGCCCCTCTGCCATTTGGGCCACATGACCCAGCTGACCTGATGGTGCTTATAGTATCAGTGGCAGATAGAGATGCTGTTTGGAGTCTTTGGCAGACCCCTATTGGTGAATCACAATGCAAATTTTGGAGCAAAGCCCTGTCTTCCTCTGCAGAAAACTGTAATTGTTATGAGTATTTCTGCTTTGTATGTATGCATCAAATATTTTTGTTTTCTTCACTTATAAAATTCAAGATGTAAAGGGGACTAGTCCGTTTTTCATCGTACATGTGTTAGTTATATCATGTTAGGGGCAAGTATGACTTTATCATTGTCTTTATTCAGAGATTATGTATGGTTTAAGGATAACCATACATGTACCAAGTGGAAAAGGGGTATACTGTGATCATTAAGATTGTGTCAGCTTGACTGGGCCATGATTCTCAGTGCTTATATGTGATCATATCCCATGATAGAATCTGCTGTGAGTAGCCAATCAGTTGAAGGAGTTTCCCTGGGAGTGTGGCCTGCATCCAAATATCAGCAGATGTTGTGTTTTTTTTGCTTACTATGGATCCTGCGGCTGCCTTCTGTTCATCTGACTTCCAGCTCCTGGGACTTAAGCTATTAGTTTATCTTCAGATTCTTCCATCTCCACTGCCTGAGAGTGGGAGCCCTGCTTTCTGACCTGCTGATCTTGGTTTTGCCAGTTCCTGCAGCTATATAAATCCAGAGAAGCCTCTATCTGGATCCATGATGTCCTAGTCATCTAGTGCTGCTATAACAGAAATGCCACAAGTGGATGGCTTTAACAAAGAGAAATTTTTTTCTTCATGTTAAAGTAGGCTAAAAGTCCAAAGTCAGGGTGTCAGCACCAGGGGAAGGCTTTCTCTATTTGTCAGCCTTTTGGGTGCTGTTCTTAACAACCATCAGTATGAGACCAAATGTCATCAATTACTCAAAAAGAATGATGTGAAAATTAGGGGGCAGGAAACAGGATTACTGGAAATGGAACAAACAGAACACAATTAAAGAAATTGCTGATACATTGTTTAAGTGTAACTAATGTCACTGAATACTTTGAGCATAATTTCTCAAATGGGAACCTAACTTGCTGTGTAAACTTGCACCAAAAACTTAATAAAATATTATTTTAAAAAATCTGATCAATAAGTCAATTAGAGTTAAAAGATTATATTAGGCCCAGAAAGCTTTTCGCAAACACAGACCGCCCCTCCAGTGAGATGAGCTGTTCTTCTCATGACAATTTTGATCAGCTTATATACAGTACAAGCTGTGAGGAGATTTTCCAAAAGGGAAATTTAAAATTATTTGTTGTCATTCACTTAATCAGCAGGATCTGAGCTATTAAAATTAGTGCTTTATCGTGGATTGGTTTATTAAGTTTGTGTGTCTGCATTCTGTGGGCTAGTTATGGTTTATCCAGTCTTTTAAACTATTCCCAAACCTTATGTCATAATCGTAAGTTTTTAGATTATGGGAAGGGTTAAGAGTTAAGTTTAAATAGGGGAGGGTGTGAATTTTCTTTAATAGACATATATTACCACCCCTATTTGGCAGGGAAGAGGAGGTTCTGAGACATTATATCTGGTTAGCCCAGTTTTCTTGCCTCCATAGCCTATAGTTGTTGTGACTCCAGACTATGGATGATGATAAAGTACAGTGAACACATTTCAGGGCCACAGCTCTGGAGAATGACTGGGAAGGTGGCTGGCATGGAAGAGGAGCCTAGCCCTCCAGGAAACAGCTCTTCACATGCCTGAGGCCAGCACCTAACTGCAGCCTCTACCCACCACTCCCCACCCTGACCTGTAAGCACACACACACACCCCTTTCTCACAAGTTCTAATCTCAGCTGCTCCTTACCTGGCTCAGAGACACAGGGATGAGCAACATCTTCCCAGGGCATAGGGAGGTCTCCGCTGTTCAAACCCCAAAGCCCAACTCAATTCTCTCTCTTAAACTGCTTCCAGTTGCCAACTTCTGGCAGGTACTGTGCTTAAAATTAATTCCAAATTCATCTCCACTTGAACATTTTATCCTCTTTTTACATGTGAAAACAGGATAAAAGGGATTAAATATCCTATCCTGGGTCATACAGGGAATAAGCTCCGAGGGTGTAATGCACAAGTATCTGACTGCAGAGCCCAAGGTAGTTTTTGTTTTGGTTTCTTTGTAAATTGCACACTGTGGTCTCCAAAGTTTAAAAACACAAGTAAAAGGAAATGAAAAGAATTTGTGGTAAAAAATAATGATAATCATAAGGAACAGTATGATTCAAATACAAGGGAAAATAAAAAAACACAGAAAATATTTTAAGTAGGGAGAGGAGAGAATTGTATCAAAAATTTTTTATAGAGATGTCATTTGGGATGGGACTAGAGCAGTGATTCTCAACTTGGGGTGAGAATTTGGCAATGTCTGGAGACATTTTTGGTTGTCACAACTGGGGAGAGGGCTTATTACTCCTATCCAGAAGAGGGAGAGAATAAACAAACCTGTCTTGGAAGAAAGAACAACAACCTTAGAAGTGAGGATGGTGAGATTTCATCTGAAGTACTTTGGATGTGTTATCAGGAGGGACCAGCCCCTGAAGAAGGGTATCATGCTTGGAAAGGCAGTGGGTCAGCATACAAGACGAAGACCCTCAATGGGAGGAATTAACACAGTGACTGTAACAGTGGGTTCAAACATAGCAATGATTGTGAGGATGACACAAGACTGCACATTGTTTCATTGTGTTGTACATAAAGTCCCTATGTATCAGAACTGACTTGGCAGCACCTAACAACAACAAATAAAGGAGGCCAAGGATGCTGCTAAACATCATACAACGCACAGGATTTTGGCCCACTACAAAGAACCATGTGGCCCAGAATGCCAATACTGCCAGAAGCAGAAAAAAATTCTCTAGAAGATGGGTAGGATTCTGTCAGGCCCAGATCACAGGAAGTCATTTAGAGGTTTTTAGAAGTATACACAGGGAAATATGCAGCCCATGCCGAGAGAGATATATAAACCTGACGTTGGTTAAATTACTGGGAGTACTGGGGGGTAGATGATGAAGGCCAATTTGGGGGGAGTCTTAAATGCCAAATGAGAAGTTTATACTTAATTAGTTGCACTAGTATCTTAGTTTGTTAGCGTTGCTATAACAGAAATAGTACAAGACTGTGGCATTAATAAACTGAAATTTATTTTCTCACTGTTTTGGAGTCTGAAAGTGTAAATTCAGAGAATCGGCTCCAGGGGAAGTCTCCCTCTCTGTATACCCTGGAGGAAAATCTTTGTCTCAGCTTCTCTGGCTCTGGCATTCCTCCTTCCTTGGAGATTTCCACATGGCATCTATCTTTCCTCCTTTGGTGCTCACTCGTGCCTGTGTCTATGCTGCTCTTTCTACATCAAAGTGATTAGGTTTAAGACAAGCTCTACAGGGATATGTTCTCATTGGTATAACAAAGCTTCCAAATGAGATACTATGCACTGGTAGAGGCATTTGATTTTCAGAACTATGGTGGAGGAGCTAATGGATTCACAAGATTGCAAACCCAAATGGAGGGCAACAGAAAACAGTTACCTAGGCCTGGGTGATCTAAGGGATTGGTTTGGATTTTGTTTGGAGTATTGCTAATATTCAGTGTTCTCATTTCCAGAAATAAGGACTCTCTTTCTTTTATCTTAAATAATTTCTCAGAAGAATTTATTAGACAATTATCTTTTCTCTCTGCCTGATTACTCCAAAAATGGAAAACGCTTAGTGAGTATTCATATTTTCTTGTTAATGTAGTTAGAAACATAAGTCGAATAAGAATCTGTCATCCTTGTTAAGAGAACATAATTGGTAAAACTGGTTATATCATCAAGCTTTGACTGGAATGTCATATTTTAAAAATGATTCCCTTAGAATCAGATATGACCAGACACTTTTAAGGATCTCAGGTAGATTTTATGCAGCCAATTTTTACAAAGCCCTCCCAGGAAAACTGGTCTGTTATCTGGTTTACGGATATCTCAGCCTTACAGGTGAGTAAGAAATGTCACTTCCTGGCAGGTTCAGTTTTCTGGGTTTGAAAGCTTAGGACCATCATCTCATGGGACAACTCAGTCATTGGGCACAACACAGTTCACAAAAATCATGATCTTCATCCTAGTGAAATAAGTAGCGTCTGGGGCCTTAAAAGCATGTGAGTGGTCATCGAAGACACAGTGATGGGGTTCCTACTACCAGGAGCAAACAATAATAAAGTAACCAACAACTCAGAGAAGAAACAAGTCTACATAAGCCACAGCCTCATCTACTCTGAGACCAGAAAAACTAAATGGTGCCTGGCTACCACCACTGGTTGTTCTGAGCTAGGTCACAGTAGGCGATCCCAGAAAGAATGGGAGAAAAATGTGGAGCAGAACTTAAATTCTTATTTTAAAAAGCCAGACAAACTTGAACAGTAGAGAACAGAGGACCCCCTGAGACTGCCCTCCTGCGATGCTCTTTAAACCTAGAACAAAGCCTATGTTCTCGAATCACCTTTTAGAGAAAAAACAGAGTGGCATACAAAATAATGGATATTACCTGGAGGATGAGTGCTCTATTTAACAGCCATCAGTAAGAGACCAACAGGTCAACAACTACTCAAGAGCAAAGATGAGAAGACAAATAGGCAGTGTAACATGAGTATTGGAAATGGAACAAACAAAACACAACGAAAGAGAATGTTGATACATTATGATAAATGTAACTGATGTCACTGAACAATATATGCAATAATTGTCAAATGGGAACCTAATTTGCTGTGTAAACTTTCACCAAAAACTCAAAAAATAAATAGTTTTAAAAAAATCTGATCAATAAGTCAACTAGAGTTAAAATATTTTATTGGGTGCAAAAAAACTTTTTCCAAACACTGAACAACCCTTCAATGAGATGAGTTCTTTAGATCACAATTTTGACAAGCTTATAAACAGTACTAACTGTTAGGGGATTTTCTGAAAGGAAAATTTAAAATGATTGGTTGCCATTCAGTTAATCAGCAAAAGGTGGGATATTAAAAGTGAGGCTTTATATTGGGTTGGCTTATTAACTTTCTGTGGCGGCATTCTATGGGCTAGTTAAGGTTTACGTAAATATTTAAACTTTTCCCAGAGATTTGTTTATATCAGAAGTTGTTACTTACTGGGAAGGGTTAAGAGTTAAGTTTAAATAAGTGATGAGTTGAATTTTCTTTAATAAATACATATTATCACCCTTATTTGACAGAGGAGAAGAGGAAGTTCTGAGACATTATACTGTGTTACTCCAGTTTATCTTGACTCAACATCCCATAGTTAATGTGACTGGTTAAAGTATTGGGAGTACTGGGGTAGCTGATAATGGCCAATGTGGGGAAAGTCTTGAATGTCAAACTGAGGAGTTTGTAATGAGTCAGGTTCTTAGTACTACTATTACAGAAATACTACAAGTGTTGGTTTTTATAAACAAAACGTTATTTCTCACTGTCCTGGAGAATAAAAGTCTAAATTCAAGGAACCCACTCTAGGAGAAGGTTCCCTCTCTATTCACCCTGGAAAAATCCTGGTTTCGTTTCTCTAGCTCCAGCATTCCTCCTTACTTGGAGATTTCCACATGGCATTTTTCTTCCATTTGTGATCACTTGTCTCTGTCTATGCTGCTTTTTATATCCCAAAGTGATTAGATTTAAGGCACACTCTACAGGGATATGTTCTCATTAGCATAACAAACATAACCCTATTCCCAAATGAGATAATATGCATTGGTAGAGGCACTTGATTTTCAGAACTATGGTGGAAAAGATAATGGTTTTACAAGTCTGCAAACCAAGATGGAGTGTAACAGAAGTTAATTACATACACCTGAGTGATCTGAAGAATTATTAGGGGTTTTGTTTAGAATATTTCTAATGTTCAATGTTCTAATTTCCAGATATAAAGAATCTCTTTCTTTTATCTTTATCTATTTCTCATAACAATTTAGAGGACTATGTTTATTTATTGACTTATATTGTGGTTTAAGTGAAAGTCTACAAATCAAGTCAGCCTCTCATACAAACACTTCTACACACTTTGCTATGTACTCCTAGCTGCTCTCTCCCTAATGAGACAGCACACTCCCCTTCTCCACCCTGTATTCCCTGTGTCCATTCAACCAGCTCGTCTCCCTCTGCCTTCTCATATCGCCTCCGACAGGAGTTGCCAACATAGTCTCATCTGTCTACTTGAGCCAAGAAGCTCACTCCTCACCGGTATCATTTTCAGTGTTATACTCCAGTACAATCCCTGTTTGAAGAGTTGGCTTCAGGAATGGTTCCAGTCATGGGCTAAAAAAGGGACTGGGGACCATGACCTCCTGGATCCCTCTAGTCTCAGTCAGACAATTGAATCTGGTCTTTTTTACTAGAATTTGAGGTCTGCATCCCACTGTTTCCCCATGTGTCCGTCAGTTTGTTGTACTGTGGGGGCTTGCATTTTCAGATATCAGCAGGGTCACCCATGGAGGACAGGTTTCAAATGAGCTTCCAGACTAAGACTAGGAAGGACCCAGCAGTCTGCTTCTGAATAGCATTAGCCAGTGAAAACCTTATGAATAACAGCAGAACATTGTCTGATATAGTGCTTGAAGATGAGCCCCCCAGGTTGGAAGGCACTCAAAAGATGACTGGGGAGGAGCTGCCTCCTCAAAGTAGAGTCAACTTTAATAATGTGGATGGAGTAAAGCTTTTGGGACCTTCATTTGCTGATGTGGCATGACTGAAAATGAGAAGAAACAGTTGCAAACATCCATTAATAATTGGAACTTGGAATGTACGAACTATGAATATAGGAACATTGGAAATTGTCAAAAACAAAATGGAACACATAAACATCGATATCCTAGGCATTAGTGAGCTGAAATGGACTGGTGTTGGCCATTTTGAATTGGACAATCATATAGTCTACTATGTTGGGAGTGACAGCTTGAAGAGGATTGGTGTTGCATTCATCATCAAAAAGAACATTTCAAGATCTATCCTGAAGTACAATGCTGTCAGTGATAGGATAATATCCATACGGCTACAAGAAAGACCAGTTAATATGACTATTATTCAAATTTACACATGAACCACTAGGGACAAAAATGAAGAAATACAAGATTTTTATCAGCTGCTACAGTCTGAAATTGATCGAACATGCAATCAAGATGCATTGGTAATTACTGGTGATTGGAATATGAAAGTCAGAAATGAAGAAGAAGGATCAGTAGTTGGAAAATATGGCCTTGCTAATAGAAACAATGCCAGAGATTGAATGCTAGAATTTTGCAAGATCAACGACTTCTTCATTGCAAATACCTTTTTCTACCAACATAAACAGCGACTATACACATGGACCTCGTCAGTTGGAACACACAGAAATCGAATTGACTACATCTGTGGAAAGAGACGATGGAAAAGCTCAATAACGTCAGTCAGAACAAGGCCAGGGGCCGAATGTGGAACAGACCATCAATTGCTCATATGCAAGTTCAAGCTGAAACTGAAAGAAATCAGAGCAGGTCCATGAGAGCCAAAATATGACATTTAGTATATCCCACCTGAATTTAGAGACCATCTGAAAAATAGATTTGATGCATTGAACACTAGTGACTGACGACCAGACGAGGTATGGAAGGAAGGACATCATACATGAAGAAAGCAGGAGGCCATTGAAAATAAAGGAAAGAAAAAAAGACCAAGATGGATGTCAGAGGAGACTCTGAAACTTGCTCTTGAATGTCGAGCAACTAAAGCAAAAGGAAGAATGACTAAGTAAAAGAACTGAACAAAGATTTCAAAGGGTGTCTCGAGAAGACAAAGTAAAGTATTATAATGACATGTCCAAAGAGCTTGAGATAGAAAACCAAAAGTTAAGAACACGCTTGGTGTTTCCCAAGCTGAAAGAACTGAAGAAAAAATTCAAGCCTTGAATTGTAATAGTGAAGGATTCTATTGGATAAATACTAAACAACACAGGAAGCGTCAAAAGAAGATGGAAGGAATACACAGAGTCATTTTACCAAAAAAAAATTATTTGACAGTCAACCATTTCAAGAGGTAGCATATGATCAGAAACCGATGGCACTGAAGGAAGAAGTCCAAGCTGCTCTGAAGGCATTGGTGAAAAATAAGGCTTCGGGAATTGATGGAACATCAATTGAGACGTTTCAACAAGCAGATGCAGCACTGGGTGTGCTCGCTTGTCTATGCCCAAAAAGATGGAAGACAGCTTCATGGCCAACTGACTGGAGGAGATCCATATTTATGCCTATTCCCAAGAAAAGGGATCCAACAGAATGTGGAAATTATAGAACAATATCATTAATATCACACAAGCAAAATTTTGCTGAAGTTCATTCAAAAATGACTGCCAACAGTATATCGACAGGGAACTGCCAGAAATTCAGCCTGGTTTCAGAAGAGGACGTGGAACTAGGGATATCGTTGCTGATGTCAGATGGATCCTGGTTGAGAGCAGAGAATACCAGAGGGATGTTTATCTGTGTGGATTATACCAAATTGCGGATAAATTGCAAGGAATGGGAATTCCAGAACACTTAATTGCGCTCTTGAGGAACTTTTACCTTTACATAGATCAAGAGGTAGTTGTTCGTACAGAACAAGGGGATACTGTTTGGTTTAAAGTCAGGAAAGGTGTGTGTCAGGGCTGTATTCTCTCACCATACCTATTAATCTGTATGCTGAGCAAATAATCTGTGAAGCTGGACTATATGAAGAAAAACAGGTCATCAGGATTCAAGGAAGAATCATTAACAACCTGCATTATGCAGATGACACAACCTTGCTTGCTGAAAGTGAAGAGGACTCGAAGCACTTACTAATGAAGATCAAAGACCACAGCCTTCAGTATGGATTACACCTCAACATAAAGAAAACAAAAGTCCTCACAACTGGACCAATGAGCAACATCATGATAAACAGAGAAAAGCCTGAAGTTGTCAAGGATTTTATTTTACTTGGATCCACAATCAACAGCCATGGAAGCAGCAGTGAAGAAATCAAGAGACACATTGCATTGGGTAAATCTGCTGCAAAGTGTTGAAGAGCAAAGATGTCACCTTGAAGACTAAGTTGTGCCTGACACAAGCCATGGTATTTTCAATCGCATGATACGCATGTGAAAGCTGGACAATGAATAAGGAAGACCGAAGAAGAATTGACGCCTTTGAATTGTGGTGTTGGTGAAGAATACTGAATATACTATGCACTGCCAAATGAACCAACATATCTGTCTTAGAAGAAGTACAACCAGAATGCTCCTTTGAGGCAAGGGTGGCAGACTGTCTCACATACCTCGTACATGTTGTCAGGAGGGGTCAGTCCCTGGAGAAGAATATCATGCTTGGCAAAGTACAGGACCAGCAGAAAACAGGAAGAGTGTCAACGAGGTGGATTGACACAGTGGTTGCAAAGATGAACACAAGCATAATGATTGTAAGGATGGTGCGGGACCAGGCAGTGTTTCATTCTGTTGTGCATAGGGTTGCAATGAGTAGGAACCGATTCGACGGCACCTAACAACAACAACATCCCATTGTTCTGCTCCAGCAGGGATTCCCTGTTGTGTTCCATTTCAGGGCAGTCAGAAGTGGTAGCTGGGCACCATCTAGTTCTTCCAGTCTCAGGCTGATGGAAACTCTGGTTTATGTGGCCCTTTCTGTCTCTTGGGCTCATCTCTACCTTATGTCTTTGGTGTTCTTCATTCTCCTTTGCTCCGGGTGGGTTGAGACCAACTGATGCATATTAGATGGCCACTTGCTAGTGTTTAAACCCCAGGTGCCAGTCACCAAAGTGGGATGCAGAATGTTTTCTTAATAGATTTTATTATGCCAATTGATCTAGATGTCCCCTGGAACCATGGTCCCCAAACCCTGTCCCTGCTACTCTAGCCTACTAAGAGTTAGATTGTATTCAGGAAACTTCTTTGATTTTAGTTTAGTCCAGTTGTGCTGACCTCTCCTCTATTGTGTGTTGTCTTTCCCTTCACCTAAAATAATTCTTGTCTATTAACTAATCAATACCTCTCTTCCTCCCTCTCCACCCTCATAACCATCAAAAGATACTTTCTTCTGTGTTTAAACTTTTTCTTGAGTTCTTATAAGAGTGATCTCATACAATATTTGTCCTTTTGCAACTGACTGACTTCATTCAGCATAATGACTTCCAGATTCCTCTATGTTATGTTTCACAGATTCATCGTAGTTTTTAATCATTGCATAGTTTTCCTTTATGTGAATATACTATAATTAATTTATCCATTCTTTCATTGATGGGTTGATGGGCACCTTCATTGCTTCCATCTTTTTTGCTATTGTAAACAGTGCTGCAATGTTCATGGGTGTGCATATATCTGTTCCTGTGGAAGCTGTTACTTCCCTAGGATATGTTCCAACAAGTGGAATTGCCCAATCTTATAGTTGTTCTAGTCCTAGTTTTTTAAGGAGGTACCAAATCGATTTCCAAAGTGGTTGTAACATTTTACATTCCCACCAGCAGTGTATAAGTTTTCCAGTCTCTCCACAACCTCTCCAGCGTTTATTATTTTGTGTTTTTTGGATTAATGCCAGCTTTGTTGGGATGAGATGGTATCTCATTGTAGTTAGGTTTGCATTTCTCTAATGGCTAATGATCATGAGCATTTCCTCATGTATCTGTTAGCAGCCTGAATGTCTTCTTTGCTGAAGTGTCTGTTCATATCCTTTGCCCATTTTTTAATTGGGTTATTTGTCTTTTTGTTGGTGAGTATTTGCAATATCATGTATATTTTAGAGATCAGATGCTGATCAGAATTATCATAGACAGAAACTTTTTCTCAGTCTGTAGGTAACCTTTTTATTCTTTTGGTGAAGTCTTTGGATGACCATAGGTGTTCGATTTTTAGGAACTCCCAGTTAACTAGTTTCTCTTCTGGTGTTTGTACAGTGTTACTAATGTTTTGTGTACTATGTATTCCATGTATTAGGGCTCCTAGCATTGTCGCCATTTTTTTCTTCTATGATCTTTATTGTTTTAGATTTTGTATTTAGGTCTTTGATCCACTCTGAGTTAGTTTTTCCACATGGTGGGAGGTATCGTTCTTATTTCTTTATTTTTGCAGATGCATATCCAGTTATGCCAGCACCATTAGTTAAAGGAACTGTCTTTTCCCCATTTAACAGACTTTGGGCCTTTGTCAAATATCAGCTGCTCATATGTGGACGGATTTATGCCTGGATTCTCAATTCAGTTCCGTTGGTCTATGTTTCTGTTGTTGTACCAACAGGTTCTAAAATCAGGTAGAGTGAGGCTTGTCACTTTGTTTTTCTTCAGTGATGCTTTACTTATCTGGGGTCTCTATCTCTTTTCTATGAAGTTGGTGATTCGTTTCTCCATCTGATTAAAAAATGTGATTGGTGTTTGGATTGGGATTACATTGTATCTATAGATTGCTTTGGGTAGAAGAGACATTTTTACAATGTTGAGTTTTCCTATCCATGAGCAAGGTATGTTTTCCCACTTATGTAAGTCTATTTGGGTTTCTTGCAGTAGTGTCTAGTAGTTTTCTTTGTATAGATCTTCTACATCTCTGGTTAGATTTATTCCTAAGTATTTTATCTTCTTAGGGGCAAATGTAAATTGTATTGATTTGGTGATTTCCTCTTTGACTTTCTCTTTGTTGGTGTAGAGGAATTCAACTGATTTTTATATGTCTGTTTTTATCCCAATACTCTGCTGAACTTGTCTGTTAGTTTCAGTAGTTTCCTTGAGGATTCTTTATAGTTTTCTGTGTATAAGATCCTGTCATCTACAAATAGAGATACTTTTACTTCTTTTTTGTCTATATGGATGAGCTTTATTTATCTAACCTAATTGTTCTGGCTAGGACCTCCACCACAATGTTGAATGAGAGTGGTGATAAACAGCATCCTTGTCTGATTCCTGTTTTCAAGAGGAATGCTTTCAGACTCTCTCCATTTAGGATGATGTTGGCTGTTGGCTTTGTATAAATGTCCTTTATTATGTTGTGGAATTTTCCTTCTATTCCTATTTTGCTGAGAGTGTTTATCATGAAAGGGTGTTGGACTTTGTCAAATGCCTTTTCTGTATCCGTTAATAAGATCATGTGATTCTTATCTTTTGTTTTATTTATATGGTGGATTACACTGATTGTTTTTCTAATGTTGAACCATCCCTGCATACCTGGTATGAATCCCACTTGGTCATGGTGAATTTTTTTTTTTGGATATGTTGTTGAATTCTATTGGTTAGAATTTTGTTGAGGATTTTTGCATTCAAGTTCATGTGGGATATTGATCTGTAATTTTCTTTTTTTGTGATAACTTTACCTGGTTTTGGTATCAGGGTTATTCAGGCTTCGTAGAATAAGTTTGGGAGTATTCCATCCTTTTCTATGCTCTGAAATACCGTTAGGAGTAGTAGTATTAACTCTTCTCTGAAAGTTTGCTAGAATTCTCCAGTGAAGCCATCAGAGCCAGGGTTTTTTTTTGTTGTTGTTGTTAGGACATTTTAATTACCTTTTTAATCTCTTCTTTTGCTATGGGTTTATTTAATTATTCTACCTCTGTTTATGTTAGTTTAGGTAGGTAACGTGTTTCTAGAAATTTGTTCATATCTTCTAGGTTTTCAAATTTGTTACAGTACAATTGTTCATAGTAATCTGATATGATTCTTTTAATTTCATTTGGGTCTGTTGTGGTATCGCCCATCTCATTTCTTATTCGGGTTATTTGGTGCCTTTCCTGTTATTCTTTTGTCAGTTTGGCCAATGGTTTATCAATTTTGTTAATCTTTTCAAAGAACCAGTTTTTGGTCTTGTTAAATCTTTCATTTGTTTTCCTATTCTCTATTTCATTTAATTCTGCTCCAATTTTTTTTATTATTTGCTTTCTTCTGGTGCCTGGGGGTTTCTTTTGTTTCTTTCTTTCTATTTGTTCAAGTTGTAGGGATAATTCTTTGTTTTGGGCCATTTCTTCTTTTTGAATGTGTGCATTTTTTGCTATAAATTGCCCTCTGAGGAGGGCTTTAGCTGTGTCCCAAAGATTCTGATGGGAAGTGTTTTCATTCTCATTTAATTCTATCAATTTCTTTTTTCTGTCCTTAATTTTTTATAACCTAGTAGCTTCTGAGCAAGGTATTGTTCAGTTTTCATGTGTTCGATTTCTTTTCCTTTCTTTTTCTGGTACTTTTATGGCTTTACGGTCAGAGAAGATGCTTTGTAATATTTCTATGTTTTGGATTCTGTTAAGGCCTCCTTTATGACCTAATATGTGGTCTATTCTACAGAATGTTCCAGGAGCATTGGCAAAGAAAGTATACTTGTGTGCTATTGGGTGGAATATTCTGAATATGTCTATAAGGTCAAGTTGTTTGATTGTGGCACTTTGATCTTCCATGTCTTTATTGAGGGTCTTTCTGGATGTTCTGTCCTTCACCAAAATTGGTGTGTTGAAGCCTTCTACTATTATTGTGGAGATTTCTGTCTTGCTTTTCAGTGCTGTTAGAGTTTGCTTTTTGTATCTTGAAGCCCTGTCACTGGGTGTGTAAATGTTTAACATGGTTATATACTACTGGTATGTTGTCCCTTTAATCATTATAACCATGGTGGCATAGTGGTTAAGTGCTACAGCTGCTAACCTAAGGGTTGGCAGTTCGAATCTGCCAGGCGCTCCTTGGAAACTCTATGGGGCAGTTCTACTCTGTCCTATAGGGTCGCTATGAGTTGGAATCGACTCGACGGCACTGAGTTTTGTTTTTGGTTTCATATCCTTCCTAAATCTTTGTGGTGGACTTATCTTTAAAGTCTATGTTGTCAGAAATTAATATGACCACTCCTGCTCTTTTTTGGTTGTTGTTTGCTTGATGTATTTATTTTCCATCCTTTGAGTTTTAGTTGGCGTCTTTTAGCCTAAGATTTGTCTCTTCCAGGCAAAATATAGACGGAACATTTTTTTTTCATCCATTCTGCCACTCTCTGTTTCTTTATTGGTGCATTTAGTCCATTTATATTCAGCGTAATTACAGGTAGGTATGACTTTAGTGCTGTCATTTTGATTTCTTCTTTTGTGCGTTGTTGACAGTTTCTTTTTTCTACCTAATTTTCTGTGCTGAGTCTTTTTATATATTGTTTTTCTCTTTTTCATTGTTCTTGATTTTGTTTTTGTTGAGTCCTGATATTTTTCTTGTATTTTATTTTGATGGGTAGGATTGTTAGTCTCCTTTGTGGTCACCTTATTATTTACCCTTAGTTTTCTAAGTTTAAACCAAACCTTTATGTCTCCATATCATCTTGACAACCTCTCCATGTGAAAGATCTATGAATACATTTGTTAGTCCTTCTATATTGATTTAATGCTGTCATCTTTACAAAATAACGTCTCTATTTCCCTGATTTGGGCATTTTTTATCTGGATTTATTTTTGTAATATTTGACAGACAGTATCACTGGGTATATGATTCCTGGCTGGTAATTTTTTTTTCCTTCAAGTCTTTATATATGTCAACCCCATTGCCTTCCTGCCTGCCTGTTTTTTGCTGTGTAGCCCAAGCTTAATCTTATTGACTCTCCTTTGTAGGTGACTTTTTGTTTATCACTAGCAACTCTTAAAATTGTCTCTTTACTTTGGTTTTGGCAAGTTTGATTATAACATATCTTGGTGACTTTATTTTGGTATCTACCTTGTGTGGGGTTTGATGAGCATCTTGGATAGATATTTTCTTGTCTTTCGTGATATCAGTGAATTTTCCTGCCAACAAATCTTCAACATTTCTCTCTGAATTTTCAATTTTCCCTTTCTGTTCAGGTACTCCAATCACTTGTAGGTTATTTCTCTTGAGAGAGTCCCACATGATTCTTAGGATTTCCTTATTTTTTTTTTAATTCTTTTATCTGATTTTTCTTCAAATAAATTGGTGCCAAGTGTTTTATCTTCTGTCCTACTCCTTCTGCCTTCCATTTCATCATTTCTGCTTCTCTGACTTTTGATTCAGTTGTCTAATTCTGAAATGTTATTGTTAATCTTCTGAATTTCTGTTTGCTGTCTCAGTATGGATTCTTGCAGCCTATTAAATTTGTCATTGTTCTCTTGAATAACCTTCTTAATATCCTCAACTGCTTTTTCTGTGTGTTCCTTGTCTTGTTCTGCATTTTGCCTGACCTCTTGAAGAATTCTATATATTAATCTTTTGTATTCAACCTCCTGTAATTCCAGGAAGCCCCCTTCATCCGGAAGATTCCTTTCCTGTTTGTTTTGGGAGTACATTAAAGTGATCATGATCTGCTTCTTTATGGGATCTGATATTGACTGTTGTCTTTGAGCCATCTATAAGTTACTGCATTAATTTAATTTAAGTTTGCTTACTGTGTCCTAGCTTCTTGGTTTGTTTTGTTTGGTGTACCCAAATAGGCTGCATGAGTGAATTAGCTTGACTATTGGAGCCTTTGAAGCTCTAATGTCCTGTCACCTGATGGCTAGAGCTTTTATCAGGTATATGACCCTAGGAGTCCATTTACTTTTCTTGTATAGATTCAGCACAGGTGTTCAGATAGTCAGTCACCAAGTGTGTGGAACAGGCTCTCACCTATGGTCTTAGAGGAGCAGTGGTGATTGGTGTATGCACAGGTTTCTGGTTGCAGCATGGGGTAACACCCTGAGCAATATAAGGGGCTGACAACCATTCCCCACGTGTCTGTGAAGAAGGCTGATCCTTGTTCTCTTTAGTACACAGGTGGGTGTGCTCTGCAGCCATACCAAAGGCACCCAATGCTTTTAACTACAAGGACTGGGAGTCACCATTTATCCTCGAAACCCTGTCACAGCTAGCTAGGTGGTGTGCATAGGTATGTGACAACCCTGGTTAATAAGCAGAGTGCTGTCAAACCTCACAAACCTGCCTCTCCACCTCACAGCTGAAACAGTTAAAGTCAGACCTCGGGCACGTACACCCTTGCACTGTAACAACAAAGGTCTACCTGCTGAAATGGGGCCACATGGGTCCATGCAGGGCTGAAAGGCATTCAAGTTTCATGGACCATTTGTGTCTGGACATGAGCTGCTTCTGGCCTAAATTCCCAGCTTATGGGAGTGGTAGATTATTTTTCCCCCATTTGATAATTCCTTCTCCAAGGCCTGGAGAATAGAGCATGCAGCAGGACCTGTTTCAGGCCCTGGGAAATCAACTGTCGCTGAAGCTTGCTGGAGGCCTGGGACAGTTGGAGGAGGGATCAGGTAAACGGGAGAGAGTTCTCTTGATCTACGTGGTAAATTAGATGTAAGAAGTTAACTTTTGCCAAGTGCGCTGTTCTTTGCTGATTCATCAGGCGTGAGTAGACTCTGGCACTCCCTCTCTGTGGCTGAGAAAACTGCTCCTGGTACCCTATTACCAATCCTGCCACAGTAATGCAGGGAATCTGGGCTGAGGGATGCCAGTTCCCACTGAGTCACGTTCTTGCTGCTTCTGAATTGTCTCTCCCTCCCTCTGCTGCTCAGTCTGATTTCTTAAATATGCCTTTGATGTTCAGGGGTTCATTTGTTTTTTCGGGTCTTTGTTGTAAGATAGACCATCAGAAGAGTCTGACTACTGTGCCATCTTGGCATCGCCACCTAGACAATTTTTTTATAAACAGAAATTAAGCATTTACCTTTCTCTCCCTATCTGATTCCTCCGGGAATGGAAAACTATTAATGAATATTTGTTTTTTCTGTGACAATGTAATTATAAACATAAGTTCAATAAGAATCTGTCTTCCTTATGAACAGGACATAATTGGAAACTTGGTTATATCACCAAATTTTGACTGGAGTGTCATATATTAAAATGATGCCCTTAGAATCAGATATGACCAGACACTTTTAAGAAACTAAGGTTGACTTCATGCAGCCAATGCTTACAAAGTCCTCCTAGGAAAACTGGCCTGAAACCTGCTTGCAGGTTTCCCAGCCTTATAGGTGAGTATGAAACTC
The DNA here is from genome assembly GCF_030014295.1 of Loxodonta africana. Classification (NCBI taxonomy): domain Eukaryota; kingdom Metazoa; phylum Chordata; class Mammalia; order Proboscidea; family Elephantidae; genus Loxodonta; species Loxodonta africana. The sequence continues at coordinate 89,559,725 of NC_087348.1, forward strand.
ACTCTCTGGTAGGTTCAGGGACCTCACGATATTTTGGGTCCTTGAGAAAAAAGGAAATCTGCCAAATCAATGGGTGTTGTGTGTCTTTGAGTCAATTTTGACTTATAGCAACCCTATAAGACATAGTAGAATTGCCCCTTCACGTTTTTAATCTTTAATATTTATGGGAGCAGAACCAGGTCTTTTGTGAAATGGCTGGTGAGTTCCATTCTTTCATATTTTGGTAGGCACCTATCCTTTAAATACAGCACCACCACCAGGTTTCCTTAAATCTGTTGGTACTAGAGGTGAAATCTGGTGGCTACTTCCCAGCTTGACTTGTTACCCTCCATGGGTTTTACAAGTTTAATCTAAGATCCCTTATGAAAATGTCCAGCAGAGAAAAATAAAAAGGCCAAATGATAAATTATCATTTTTGTTGCACCTATGTTTATAATTATAAGCAGCCTTATTTTAAGATTAAGAACAATGTTGCTTTGAGATATCTTTGATCAAAAAGAAGGTGAATTTAAAAAGAACTTTTATGCTTCAACAGAAAATTAGAGCATGTCCTTGTTATATATCAGAGCCCTGGTGGCATGGTGGTTAAGAGCTACAGCTGCTAATCAAAATGTCAGCAGTTTGAATTCACCAGCCACTACTTGGAAACCCTGTGGCTCAGCTCTACTCTGTCCTACAGGGTGGCTATCAGTCTCAATTGACTTGATGGTAATGGGTTTGTTCTAGTTTTTTTTTTTTTCTTTTTTTAGTTTTTTCTTGCCCTGTAAGTGTCCTTGAGGTCCTTGAAAGGGGTTGTACTGCTGCCACTGTCCACTTTCCAGTGGTGCCTACATGTTGTAAGAGTCACCTGTAAACCAACCATGAGTTTTCACTTCTTCGGTCAACTGACCATAAGGAACTCCCCATGAGGCCATAAATGCAGACTGGGAGTTGGAAGGTAATGTATCAGAAGTGAAGGCCATGATCATTTGGGACAATTCCTCATGCAACTTACTTGTGCCTTCAGGTACCATTTGGGCCTGATCTCGTGTATACCACTTCCATTTAATGATGGAGTCTTGCTGTACATGAGCAACTTTATGACTCTATGGGTCAGACAACACCAAGTTCATGATGGGCACATCAAGCTGCATGGTGGTTTGGTGTACCATGCTTAAGGGTTCATTCTCTACTAAGGACCAATAATAAGCCAAAAGCTGTTTCTGAAAAGGAGAGTAGTTATCCGCAGAGGATGGCATGGCTTTGCTTCAAAATCCAAAGGGTCTGTGCTGTGAGTCACCAATAGGGGCCTGCCAAAATCTCCAAACAGCATCTCTATCTGTCACTTACACTTCAACCACCATTGCATCAGATAAATCATATGGCCCAAGGGGTACAGCGGCTTGTGGGGCAGCATGAACCTGTTGCAGAGCCTTCTCTTATTCTGGGCCTTACTCAAAACTAGCAGATTTTCGAGTCACTTGATAAAAGGGTTGGAGTAGCACAGCACACCCAAATGAGGAATACATTGTATTTAAAATCCAAAGAGGTCCACTAGGCATCATGCAGTTGTAGAAGCAGCCAGATGCAATAACTTACCTTTCACTTAAGAAGGAACATCTCAACATGCCCCACACCACCAGACCCCCAGAAATTTCACTGAGGTGGAAGGTGTTTGAATTTTTCTGGGATTAATTTCCCACCCTCCAGCACACAAATATTTTACCAATAAATCCAGAGTCATTGCCAGTCTTCCTTTCTAGGTCCAGTCACCAAAAAGTCATCAATGTAATGGACCACTGTGATGTCCTGTGGAAGGGAAAGGTGATCAAGGTTCCTGTGGACATAGGGCTGAAGAGTTGATATAGCTCTGAGGTAGGAAAATGAAGGTGTATTGCTGGCCTTGCCAATGAAAGGCAAATTGCTTCTGATGGTCCTATGAAGCTGGTATGGAGAAAAATACATAAACTAGATCAATAGCTACATACCATATATGAGGAAATGTATTAATTTGCTTAAGCAAATGCAACTACATCTGGAATAGCAACTGCAATTGAACTTACTACCTGCTTAAGTTTTCAATAATCTGCTGTCATTTTCCCAGATCCATCTATTTTTTTCACAAGCCTAATATGTGAGTTGAATGGAGATGTAGTGGGAATCACCACCCCTGCATACTTCAAGTCCTTGACGCTGACAGTAATCTCTACAATCCCTTCAGGAATGGGTTATTTATTTGGTTTACTATTTTCTTAGCTAAGGGCAGTTCTAATGGCTTCCACTTGGCTTTTCCGACCATAATTGCCCTTATTCCATTTGTCAGGAATCCAATGTGAGGATTCTGCCAGCTGCTGAGTATATCTATTCCAATTATGCACTCTGGGACTGTGGAAATCACTACAGGATGGGCTCAGGGACCTGCTGGGCCTACCATGAGATGGAGATGAGCTAAGACTCCCTTAATAACCTAACCTCCATATGTCCCCGTTCTGAATGGTGGGTCACAGTGACATTTTGGGTCTCCTGGAATTAGTGTCAGTTCAGAGCCAGTACCCAGTAATCCCTGAAAACTCTGATTATTTCCTTTTCCCCCATGAAGAGTCACTTTCAGGAAAGGCCATAGATCCCTTTGGGGAAGGCTGGAAACAGTATACGTTTTTGGCAGTGTATTGGAGTCCTTTCTCAAGGAGACCTGGCCTCCCCTTCAATCAAGGGGTTTTGTGTCTTTAAACTCGCTTAAGTCTGGGAATTGATTGAAGAGCCAAGACTTTCTATTCTGGTGATTCGAGTTAGACTGCTGTTCAGTTGTATAGAATTCGTCTGCTTGTACAGGTCAAGTAAATCTTTAATAGATTATTTCACTCCTAGGGACATGTTGACTAAATAGTCAACGCTGTAAGTCCATATGAGTCAGACTATTCTGATTTCTCCTTTGACTCTGCTGTCCATTATGGTAACCGCACCCACCTTGTCTTTGTGGATTGAGTCCCACCACTTGCCCCTACCGTTATGGAGTCTAATCAGGCCCAATAGTAGTTATATATCTTAATTTAGTTACATAATTTCCCACTGTCAAATCTGAGTTACATAAAATAGAAATCTCAGCAGTTTTCAAGTATGCTGGGACTCCCTTTACAAATTTGTTCCTCACCGTTGTGGTAAAAGCTGGGTCCTCTGAGCACTCCATGTGTAGGTCTGTGAGTCTAACCTGATAAATTCACTCTAGCATGCCAATTTCCATAAGTCTTTGGATACCTTCTTCTATAGTATACCAAGGCAGGTCTGGTACTTCTACTTGATTTAGTGTAGGGTACCTCGTAATCCATGCTTCAGCAATCCAACAAAATAAACTGGTAGGTCCTTTCCTAAATTCTTGAGCTGAGATGTTGTATGAAGAATATGTGCTTAGAGGGCCCATATCAATAAACTCAAACTAACCTGTTTTTATGTTCCTTGTACAATTATCCCACACCCATAAAAGCCATTCCCACACATATTCCCCACTTTTCTGTACATATTGGAAAAGTCAAGCAGTTCTTCTAGAGTGTAGCATATCTTCTCCTGGATCATACTTTATACTTCACATTTTGGGGTGGGCTGGGAGTTAAGTCTAGTTATAGGTCTAGAAGCCAAAATAGGTGGGGAAACATTTTGAGAATGCTCAGCATAGCCATATAAAGCATCTGCTTCAGGCAATGACCCAGGAAAAGACTCAGACGAAGGTGCTTTAGATGCAGCTGGGAGTGGAGGGGCTAATGGTTTTTCTGGGCAGGGTGTTTTAGCAGACATACATGGAGTAATCTCTTCAAATGTGAGTGAGTGGGCTGGTTGGTAGGAGTGATTCAATGGAATTTAGGGGCTCAGCATCTCCAGCTTCCTGATTATCTGCCCATATGTCCCCATCCCAAGTTCCAGGATCCCATTTCTGTCCAATCAATACCCCTAACCTCAGACGGCTCTTGAGTTTGGCAGTTGAGTTGGTGGAAGTCAGCCACTCTTACAGAAAACCAATTAAAAGAATTAACAAGACCAAAAGCTGGTCCTTTGAAAAAATCAACAAAATTGATAAATCACTGGCCAAGCTGACCAAAAAAAAAAAAAAAAAGGAGAGGAAGTGAATAACCCAAATAAGAAATGACATGGGCAGTATCATTACAGACGTAAATGAGATTGTAAGAATCATATCAGATTGCTATGAAAAATTGTACTCTAACAAATTCAAAAACCTACAATTAATCGATAAATTTCTAAAAACACACTACCTACCTAAACTAACACAAACCAAGGTAGAACAAGTAAATAAGCCCATAACAGAAGTAGAGATTGAAAAGGTAATTAAGAACTCCCAACAAAAAAATAGCCATGGCCTGGACAGCTTCACTGCAGAGTTCAACCAAACATTCAGAGAAGTTAACACCACTACCACTAAAGGTATTATAGAGCAAAGAAAAGGACAGAATACTCCTAAATTAATTCTATGAAGCCACCATATCCCTGATACCAAAACCATGTAAAGACACCACAAAAAAAGAAAATTACAGGCCTATATCCCTCAAGAAATTGATGTGAAAATCCTCAACAAAATTCTAGCCAATAGAATTCAACAACATATCAAAAAAATAATTTACCAAGATCAAGTGGGATTTATACCAGGCATGCAGAGATGGTTCAACATTAGAAAAATAATCAATGTATTCCATCACATAAATAAAACAAAAGACAAAAATCACTTGATTTTATCAATTGACGCAGAAAAGGCATTTGATAAAGTCTAACACCAATTCATGATAAAAACTCTCAGCAAAATAGGAATAGAAGGAAAATTCCTCAACATAATAAAGGGCATTTTTACAAAGCCAAGAGCCAACATCACCCTAAATGGAGAGAGTCTGAAAGCATTCCCCTTGAGTTCAGGAACTAGACAAGGATGCCCTTTATCACCACTCTTATTCAACATAGTGCTGGAGGTCCTAGCCAGAGCTACTAGGATAGATAAAGAAATAAAGGGCATCCAGGTTGGCAAGGAAGAAGTCAAAGTAAATCTATTTGCAGATGACATGATCTTATACACAGAAAACCCTAAAAAATCCTCAAGAAAACTACTGAAACTAACAGAAGAGTTCAGCAGAGTATCAAGATACAAGATAAACACACAAAAATCAGTTGGATTCTCCTACACCAACTAAGAGAATGTCAAAGAGAAAATCACCAAATCAATACCATTTACGATAGCCCCCAAGAAGATAAAATACTTAGGAATAAAAAGACCTATACAAAGAAAACTACAAGACATACTGCAAGAAACCAGAAGACAACTACATAAGTGGAAAAACATAACTCACTTAGGGATAGGAAGACTCAACATTGTGAAAATGTCTATTCTACCCAAAGGAATCTACAGATACAATGCAATCCCGATCCAAATTCCAATAACGTTTTTTAATGAGATGGAGAAAGAAGTCACCAACTTCATATGGAAAGAGAAGAGGTCCAAGATAAATAAAGCATTATTGAAAAAGAAAAACAAAGTGGGAGCCCCCACACTACTTGTTTTAGAAAGTATTATACCGCCATGGTAGCCAAAACAGCCTGGTACAGAGTATAACAACAGATACATAGACCGATGGAACAGAATTGAGGATTCATACATAAATTCGTCTACTTATAATCAGCTGATATTTGACAAAGTCCCAAAATCCATTAATTGGGGAAAGACAGTCTCTTTAACAAATGCTGCTGGCATAACTGGATATTCATCTGCAAAAAAATGAAATAAGATCCATACCTCACACAATGCACAAAAACAGAGAATGGATCAAAGGCCTAAATTTAAAATCTAAAATGAAAGAGATCAGGAAAGAAAAAATAGAGACAATGCTACGACCCCTAATACATGGCACAAACAGTATACAAAACATTACTTACAAAGCACAAACACCAGAAGAGAAACTAGATAACAGGGAGCTTCTAAAAATCAAACACTTATGCTCGTCCAAGACTTCACCAAAAGAGTAAAAAGACAATGTAAAGACCAGGAAAAAAATTTGAGCTACCATAAATCCGATCAGTGTCTAATCGCTAAAATCTACAAGATATAGCAAAACCTCAACAACAAAAAGACAAATAATGGAATTAAAAAATGGGCAAAGGATATGAATAGGCACTTCACCAAAGAATAAATTCAGGTGGCTAACAGATGCATGAGGAAAAGCTCATGATGATTAGTCATGAGGGAAATGCAAATCAAATGTACACTGATATAGCATCTCACACCAACAAGGGTGGCATTAATCCAAAAAACACAAAATAACAAATTTTGCAGAGGTTGTGGAAAGACTGGTACTGCTGGTGTGAATGTAAAATGGTACAACCACTTTGGAAATCGATTTGGAGCTTCCTTAAAAAGCTAGAAATAGAGGTACCATAAGATCCAGCAATCCCACTCCTTGGGAAATATCCTAGAGAAATAAGAGCCCTCACACGAATAGATATATGCACGCCCATGTTCATTGCAGCACTGTTTACAATAGTAAAAAGATGGAAACAAACTAGGTGCCCATGAAGGGATGAATGGATAAACAAATTATGGTATATTAGCACAAAGGAATACTACACAATGATGAAGAACAACAACCAATCTGTGAAACTTCTCATAACCTGGATGAATCTTGAAGGCATTATGCTGAGTGAAATTAGTCACAAAAGGGCAAACATTGTATGAGATCACTATTATAAGAACTCAAGAAAAGTTTTAAACACAGAAGAAAATATCCTTTGATTGTTACTAGGGTGGGGAAGGAGGGAGAGTCGTATTAACTAATTAGACAGTAGAGAAGAATTATTTTAGGTGAACGGAAAGACAACACACTCTACAAGGGAAGTCAGCACAACCGATTAAACCAGAAGATAAGAAGTTTCCTGAGTATAACCAAACACTTGGAGCAACAGGGTAAGAGGGGAAGGGGTCTTGGTTTCAGGGAACATCTAGGTCAACTGGCATAACAAAACATATTAAGAAAACATTCTGCATCCCACTTTGGTGAGTGGCATCTGGGGTCTTAATAGCTAGCAAGTGGCCATCTAAGATGCATCAATTGGTCTCAACCCACCTGAAGCAAAGGAGAATGAAGAACACCAAAGACACAAGGAAAATATGAGCCCAAGAGACAGAAATGGCCACATAAACCAGAGACTCTATCAGCCTGAGACCAGAAGAACTAGAAGGTGCTGGGCTATCACCAACAACCACCCTCACAGGGAACACACCAGAAAGTCCCTGATGGAGCAGGAGAAAAGTGGAGTGCAGAAGTCCAATTCTATAAAAAGGCCAGTCTTAATGGTCTGACTGAGACTGGAGGGAACCCAGAGGACATGGACCCAGGATTCTGTTTTAGTCCAAACTAAAGCCATTCCCAAAGCCAACTCTTCAGACAAAGATTAGACAGGACTATAAGACATAAAATGATACTGGTGAAGAATGTGCTTTTTAGCTCAAGTAGACACATGAGACTAAGTGGGCAGCTCCTGTCTGGAGGGGAGATGAGAAGGCAGAGGGGGACAGGAGTTGGTTGAATGGACAGGGGAAATACAAGGTGCAAAGAATGATTGTGCTGTCACATTATAGGGAGATCAACGAGAGTCACATAGCAATGTGTATATAAGTTTTTCCATTAGAAACTCTTGAATTATACTCTCACTTAAAACACAATTATATATATGTGTATATGTACATATATACATATGTTTACCCTCTATGAACCTCTGTGTCCTCATTTGTAAAAGAAGTTCCAAGTAGTCTTGGGTTTTTTAATCACCTCATATGTATGTGGAATATGGGTAATGAAAAAGGAAGACTAAAAAAGAATTGATGCATTCAAAGTATTGTGTTGGTAATAAATACTGCTTATATCACAGACTGCCAAAAGAAGGAACAAATCAGTCTTAGGAGAAATAAAGCTGGAATGCTCCTTAGAAGCCAGGATGATGACACTTCAATTTGGTTACTTAGGTCATATCATTGGGAAAGACAAATCACTAGGAAAGGGCTAAGAAAAACTTTCGATGATGTAGATTAACCTAATAGCTATGACAATGGACACAAACTACTGATGATCATGAATATTGTGCAGGACTGGGCGATGTTTAATTCTTTTATACGTAAGGTCACCCTGAGTCATAACCACTTCAAAGTAACTAACAGCAACAACAACATCAGTACCTATGTTTTAGGCTTCCGAGGATTAAATGAGACAATATAGATGAACATACCCCACAGAATGCCTGGTACGCAGTGGGCGTTTATTGAAGAATAGTAATGAATTATTAAGGTTTCCCTTCCCTTTGAGGTTTAAGTCTTCCAGATACTATCATAAATAATTAATAGGTTTTATACATGCTGCCCCATACATCTCTTTCTTCTTTGTCCCTTAGTCCTTTAACATTGTCTGGGAAGCATGGGTTGCTGCAGTCTCTGGCCAGATGGCCCTTGGGCCCTTCACTGAAGGCCCACCAGAATGATTCTCCATAGCTCCCACTCAGATTCTATGTGTTATTTGCTATGATTAATACATTATAGTTTTGGTTTGGAAAGGTCAAAAAATTTTCCCAAGTAAATTAATGGTAATTACTTAGCTTTCACCACTTTAGCTTATGAATGGTTTCATAGGATCACTTTCCTTTGAAGTTGCAGTGGAGACCTGGAGTAAAGCAGAAGATGGTTCAATGTTATAAAAACCAAAAACAAAAGACCAAACCAATTGCATTCAGTTAATTACTACTCAAAGCGACCATATAGGACAAAGTAGTACTGCCCCATAATGTTTCCAAGGAGTGGCTGGTGGATTCATACTTCTGACATTTTGGTTAGCAGCTGAAGCTTTAACCATTATGCAGCCAGGGCTCCATTCAATGTTACCAGGTAAAATAAAAAAAGAAGAAAAAATATTGTAAATAGGGAGAATAAGAAGTGTACCAAAAAAATTTATGGAGGAGGCAGGGTCATGATGACAGAGTACTCAGGTGCTTCTGGTGATACCTCTCACAACAAAACCAAAAAAACAAGTGAAACGATTATATATATGACAAGCTAGGAGCCCTGAGCATCAAAGGCAAAGTTAGAAAATGGACTGAGCAACAGAGGATGGGAGAAATGGTTCAGAAGCAGTGAGGAGTTGCCAGACTTGATTCCGTGGGAACTCTCAGGCAGAATCTCCTGGACCAATTGTGGCAGAGCTGATGGTAGTATTCTGGACGTGATTTCCTCAGGGAGAGGCAGCGAGCTGCACAGCCTACTCACACCTCTAGAACCAGAGAAGAACAGTGCTCTTGGACAAAGCTAAGCACTTGCATTTATTTTACCATGCTCCCAGCCCCCAAGCTGGCTTCAGTGGCTGTTGATTTTCTTGGGCCTGAGATAGGTCCTGCTGCGTTTTCTGAGCCATTCTCCTGTCCTTGGAGAGAAACAAATTAACAATTGGGGGAGAAGATAATCTGTCAGCTCCATTAAGCTGTGGAGCTCTGGACAGAAGAAGTTCCTGTCCAGGCACAGACAGTCCACAGACTTTAAATACCTTTCCCCCCTGCGTGGTCTTGTATGGGCCCATTTGAGGAGAATAGGCCCTTGTTGGAAGATAGCACCTGTTTCAGCTATGTGGTGGAGAGGTGCGTTTTTGATCTTTAGCAATGCTTTGCCTGTTATACAGGATCCTTACTTGTCCAGATAAGGGCCCTAAGGACAGGTGGCTCCACCCATGCAACCTAGCCACCTGCAACGGGGTCGAAGGATAAGTAGTACATCTCAGGCCTTACAACCAAAAGCATTGAGTGTCCATGGTCTGGCTGCAGAACCCACCCACCTGAGCACTCTAGGGAACAGGGAAGTGCTTTCCTCAAAGACACTGGGGGGAAGGTTGTCAGCCTCTTCCCTTGTTCAGAGCATGACCCCCTGCTTCAACCAGGCACTTGTGCATATACCTATCACTCCTGCTCCTCTAAGACTGTAGGATAGAGCCTGTACCACACACTTAAGACCAAATACCTGGACACATGTGCTGAATCCATATAAGAAAAGTGAATGAACTCCTAGGCTCATATACCCGATAAAAGCTCTAGCTATCTGGTAACAGGACTTTAGAGCTTCAAAGGTGAAAATAATCAAACTAGCTCACTCAAGCAGCCTATTTTGGCATATCAAAACAAAACAAAGCAAGAGGCTAAAATGCAGTAAGCAAACTTAAAATAAATTAATATAATAACTCAGAGACAACAGTCAATATTGAATCACATAAAGAAGCAGACCATGATCACTTCAACAAGCTCTCAAAACAAAGAATCAAGGAATCTTCTGGATGAAGGTGTCTTCCTGGAATTACCAGATGTAGAATACAAAAGATTAAGATACAGAACTCTTTAAGGCATAAAATGAGATTAGGAAAAACACAGAACAAGCCAAGGAACACACAGACTAAGCAGTTGAAGAAATTAAAAAGGTTATTCAAGAACATAATGAAGAATTTAATAAGCTGCAAGAATCCATAGAGAGACAGCAATCAGAAATAAAGATTAACAATAAAATTACAGAATTAGACAATTCAATAGAAAGTCAGAGAAGTAGAATTAAGGAACTGGAAAGCAGAATTAGTGAGACTGAAGAAGATAAAACACTTGGCACCAGTATATTTGAAGAAAAGTCACACAAAAGAGTTAAAAAAAAATGAAGAAAACCTAAGAATCATGTGGGAACCCATCAAGAGAAATAACCTACAAGTGATTGGAGTACCAGAACATGGAAGGATAATAGAAAATAAAGGGAGAATTGATGGCAGAAAACTTTCCTGATATCATGAAAGATGAGAAGATTTCTATCCAAGATGCTCATCACACTCCACATAAGGTAGATCTCAAAAAAAAGTCACTAAGACATATTATAATCAAACTCGCCAAAACGAAAGTAAAAGAGAGATTTTTAAGAGTGAGTAGGGATAAATGAAAAGTCACCTACAAAGGAGAGTCAATAAGAATATGCTCAGACTACTTGGTAGAAACCATGCAGGCATGAAGGCAATGGGATGAGTTATATAATACTTTGAAGGAAAAAAATTGCCAGCCAGGAATTATACATCCAGAAAAATTGTCTCTCAAATATGAAGGCAAAATTAGGACATTTCCAGATAAACAGAAGTTTAGGGAATTTGTAAAAACCAAACCAAAACTACAAGATATACTAAAGGGAGTTCTGTGGTTAGAAAATCAATAATATCAGATATAAACCCAAAATTAGAACACAAGACAGAGTAACCAGATGTCCACCCAGATAGGGAAATCACAAAAATAAATCAAGATTAAAAAAAAAAAAGTTCAAACCAGGGAAACAGTTATGTCATCATGTAAAGGATGACAATATTAAAACAATAAAGAGGGACTGAAAAATGTAGTCATAGATCTTTTATATGGTGTGGAAGTCAAGGTGATATAAAAAAAAAATTAGGTTTAAACTTGGAAAAATAGGGGTAAACACTAAAGTAACCACGAAGAAGACTAATAGTCCTATTCATCAAAATAAAATACAAGAAAAAAATTAAGCCACAGCAAATAAATAAATAAAAAGCACGATGACTAATAAGAGCAAAAGACAACATATAAAGAAAAACTATTCAGCACAAAAAATAAAGTGGAGGAAAGGAACTGTAAACAGCACACACAAAAAAGACATCCAAATGACAGCACTAAGCAAATACCTATCCATAATTATGTTGAATGTAAATGGACTAAAATCACCAATAAACAAAGTGGCAGGGTGGATGAAAAAACACAATCCATCTCTATGCTGCCTACAAGAGACACACCTTAGGCTTAAAGACACAAATTAAAACTCAAAGGATGGAAAAAAGTATATGAAGCAAACAACAGTCAAAATAGAGCAGGAGCAGCAATAATAATTTCTGACAAAATAGACTTTAAAGTTAAATCCATCATAAAGGATAAAGAAAGACACTATATAATGATTAAAAGGACAATATACCAAAAGGATATAACCATATTTAATATTTCTGCACCCAATGACAAGGCTTCAAAATACATGAAACTCTAAATGCACTGAAAAGTAAGATAGACACCTCCACAATTATAGTAGGAGACTTCAACACACCACTTTCAGTGAAGGACAGAGTATCCAGAAAGAAGCTCAGTAAAGACATGGAAGATCTAAACGCCACAATCAATCAACTTGACCTCACGGACATATACGGAACACTCTACCCAACAGCAGCCAAGTATACTTTCTTTTCTTGTGCACATGGAACATTCTCTAGAATATACCACATAGTAGGTCATAAAGCAAGCCTGAACAGAATTCAAAACATTGAAATCTTACAAAGCACCTTCTCTGACCACAAGGCCATAAAAGTGGAAATCAATACTAGAAAAAGCACAGAAAAGAAGTCAAATACTTGGAAACTGAACAATATCCTGCTCAAAAAAAGACTTGGTTATAGAAGACATTAAGGATAGAATAAACAAATTCATAGAACCCAATGAAAATGAAAACACTTCCTATCAGAACCTCTGGGACACAGCTAAAGCCATGCTTAGAGGTCAATTTATAACAATAAATGCACACATACAAAAAGAAGAAAAGGCCAAAATCAAAGAATTATCCCTACAACTTAATCAAATAGAAAGAGCAACAACAACAAAAAAAAACCCTCAGGTGCCAGAAGAAATCATATAATAAAAATTAGAGGAGAATTAGAGAACAGAAAAATAATTGAAAGAGTTAACAAGATCAAAAGCTGATTCTTTGAAAAAATTAATAGAATCGATAAACCATTGGCCAAACTGACAAAAAAAAAAAAAAAAAAAACAGGAGATGAAGCGAATAACCCAAATAAGAAATGAGTTGAGTGCTATCACCACAGACTTAACTGAGATTAGAAGAATCATATCAGATTACTAAAAAAATTCTACTTTAACAAATTTGAAAACTTAGAAGAAGTGGGTGAACATCTAAAAACATACTACCTACCTAAACTAACACAAACCAAGATAGAAGAACTAAATAAATCCATAACAGAAGCAGAGATTGAAGAGGTAATTAAAAACTCCCAACAAAAAATAGCCTTGGCCTGGACAGCTTCATTGCACAGTTCTACCAACCTTTCAGAGAAGAGTTAGGACCACTACTTCTAAAGGTATTTCATAGCATAGAAAAGGTTGTAATACCTGCAAACTCATTCTATGAAACCAGCATATCCCTGATACCAAAACCAGATAAAGACACCACAAAAAAAAAGAAAATTACAGACCTATATCCCTCATGAAATTAGATGCGAATATCCTCAACAAAATTCTAGCCAATAGAATTCAAGAACATATCAAAAAAATAATTTACCAAGATCTAGTGGGATTCATACCAACTATGCAGGGATGGTTCAACATTAGAAAAACAATCAATGTAATCCACTGTATAAGTAAAACAAAAAATGAAAACCACATGATCTCATCTATTGATGCAGAAAAGGCATTTGACAAAGTCCAACACTTATTCATGATAAAAAAAAAAAACTCTCAGCAAAATTGGAATAGAAGGGAAATCCCTCAACATAAGAAAGGACATTCACACAAAGCCAACAGCCAACATCATCCTAAATGGAGAGAGTCTGAAAGCATTCCCCTTGAGAACAGGAACCAGACAAGGATGCCTTTTATCACCGCTTTTATTCGACATTGTGCTGGAGGTCCAAGCCAGAGCAATTAGGCTAGATAAAGGAATAAAGTGCATCCAGATTGATAAGAAAGAAGTAAAAGTATCTCTATTTGCAGATGACACGATCTTATACATAGAAAACCCTAACGAATTCTCAAGACAACTTCTGAAACTAATAAAGAGTCCTGCAGAGTATCAGAATAAAGATAAACAAACAAAAGTCCGTTGGATTCCTCTACACCGATAAAAAGAACATTAAAGAGGAAATCACCAAGTCAATATCACTTACAGTAGCCCCAAAGAAGATAAAATACTTATGAATAAATCTAACCAGAGACGTAAAAGACCTATACAAAGAAATCTACAAGACGCTACTGTAAGAAACCAAAAGAGACCTACATAAGTGGAAGAACATACCTTCCTCATGGATAGGAAGACTCAACATTGTAAAAATGTCTTATTATACCAAAACAACTTCTAGATACAATGCAATTTTAATCCAAATTCCAAAATTTTTTAATGAGATGGAGAAACAAATCACCAACAGCATATGTAAGGAAAAGAGGCCCCAGGTAAGTAAAGGTTTACTGAAAAAGAAGAACAAAGTGGGACACCTCACACTACCTGATTTTAGGACATATTATACTGCCAAAGTAGTCAAAATTGCCTGGTACTTGTACAACAACAGATACATAGACCAATGGAACAGAATTGAGAATTCAGACATATATATGTGCAGATGATATTTGACAAAGGCCCAAAGTCACTTAAATGGAGAAAAGACAGTCTCTTTAACAAATGGTGCTGGCATAACTGGACATCCATCTACAAAACATTGAAACAAGACCCATACCTCATGCCATGTACAAAAACTAACTGAGTGTGGATCAGAGACCTAAATATAAAATCTAAAATGATGAAGATCATGGAAGAAAAAATAGGGACAATGCTAAGAACCCTAACACATGGCCTAAACAGTACACAAAACATTACTAACAGTGCACAAACACCAGAAGAAAAACTACATAACTGGGAGCTCCTAAAAATCAAATAACCTATCCTCATCCAAAGGCTTCACCAAAAGAGTAAAAAGATTACCTATAGACTGGGAAAAAGTTTTTAGTTATGACATTTCCAATCAACGTCTGATCTCTAAAATCAACATAATACTGCAAAACCTCAACAACAAAAAGACAAACAACCCAATTAAAAAACTGGCAAAGGATATGAACAGGCACTTCACTAAAGAAGACATTCAGGTAGCTAACAGATACATGAGGAAATGTTCACAATCATTAGCCATTAGAGAAATGCAAATCAAAATTCCGATAAAATTCCCTCTCACTCCAACAAGGCTGGCATTAATCCAAAAAACACAAAATAATAAATGTTGGAGAGGTTGTGGAGAGACTGGAATACTTACACACTCCTGGTGGGAATGTAAAATGGTAAAACCACTTTGGAAATAGATCTGGCACTTCCTTAAAAAGTTAGAAGTAAACTACCATACCATACAGCAATCCCACTCCTTGGAATATATCCTAGAGAAATAAGAGCCTTTACATGAACAGATATATGCACACCCATGTTCATTGCAGCACTGTTTACAATGACAAAAAGATAGAAGCAACCAAGGTGCCCATCAAGGGATGAATGGATAAATAAATTATGTTATATTCACACAGTGGAATACTATGCATAAAGAACAATGATGAATCTATGAAACATTTCGTAACATGGAAGAATCTGGAAGGCAAGTGCTGAGTGAAATTAGTCAGTTGCAAAAGGTCAAATATTGTATAAGACCACTATTCTAAGAACTCAAGAAATAGTTTAAACAGAGAAGAAAATATTCTTTGATGGTTAGTAGAGTGGGGATGAAGGGAGGGAGAGGAGTATTCACTAATTACATAGTCGACAACAACTATTTTAGGTGAAGGGAAAGACAACACACAATACAGGAGAGTTCAGCACAACTGGACTAAACCAAAAGGAAAGAAGTTCCCTGAATACAACTGAATGCATAGCAGCAGCAGGGGTTTGGGGACCATGGTTTCAGGGAACCTCTAGGTCAATTGGTGTAATAAAATCTATTAAGAAAACATTCTGTATCCCCCTTTGGTGAGTGGTGTCTGTGGTCTTAAATGCTAGCAAGCGGCCATTTAAGATGCATCAATTGGTCTCAACCCACCCGGAGCAAAGGAAAATGAAGAACACCAAAGACACAACCTAACTATAAGCCCAAGAGACAGAAAGGGCCACATATATCAGAGACTACATCAGCCAGAGACCATAAGAACTAGATGGTGCCTGGCTATAACCAATGACTGCCCTGACGGGGAACACAACAGAGAATCCCTGGTGCAGTAGGAGAGCAGTGGGATGCAGACATTAAATTCTTGTAAAAAGACCAGACTTAGTGGTCTCACAGAGACTAGAATGACCCTGGAGTTCATGGTCCCCAGACCTTCTGTTAACCCAAGACTGGAACCATTCCCAAAGCTAACTCTTCAGGCAAGGATTGGACTGGACTATAAGATAGAAAATGATATTGGTGAGGATTGAGCTTCTTGGCTCAAGGAGACACATGAGACTATGTGGACAGCTCCTGTCTGGAAGGGAGATGAGAAGGCAGAGGGGGACAAAAGCTGGCTGAACAGATAGGGAATACAGGAAGAAGAGAAGGAGTGTGCTGTCTCATTAGGGGTAGAGAAACTAGGAGTACATAATAAAAAAACATAATAAGGTGTATATAAATTGTTGTATGAGAGACTGACTTGATTTGTAAACTTCCCTTGAAGGACAATAAAATTTTAAAAAAATTATGGAGGTGTCATTTGGTGTAAGACTAGAACAGGGGTTCTTAACAGGGGGTGATCTCACCCCAGGGAACATTTGGCAGTGTCTGGAGACACTTCTGTTTGTCACAACTGGGGAAAGGATTTATTACTGCTATCTAGTAGGTGGAAGCCAGGAATGCTGCCAAACATAGAACAATGCACAGGATGTTGACCCACAACTAAGAACCATCTGGTCCATGATGCCAATACTGCCAACGTGGAAAAATCCTGAGCTATAGGATGGGTAGGATTATGACAGACCCAGATCAAAGGAAACAAATTATAAGTTTCTAGAGTTACAAGACGCAGACTTACATACTTTGGACATGTTGTCAGGAGGGATCAGTCCCTGGAGAAGGGCATCATGCTTGGCAGAGTACAGGTTCAGCGGAAAAGAGGAAGACCCTCAAAGAGGTGGATTGACACAGTGGCTGCAACAATGAGCTCAAGCATATGAACAATTGTAAGGATGGCTCAGGACCGGGCAGTGTTTCATTCTGTTGTGAATAGGGTCGCTATGAGTTGTTACCGACTCGACGGCACCTAACAACAACAGAGTTACAAAGATGGGAAAGTGCAGCACGTTCTGAGAGAGAAATAAACCTGACATTGGTTAAGATAATGGGAGTACTGGGGTAAGCGATGAGGGCCAATCTGGGGAAAGTATTAAATGCCCATCTGAGGAGTTGGAACTTAAATAGATGCACTAGTATCTTGGTTTCTTAAGGTTCTGTAACTGAAATACTATAATTGGGTGCCTTTAATAAACAGAATTTTTTCTCTTCACTGTTTTGAGATTGGAAGTCTAAATTTAAGGTAACAACTCTAGGGGAAGACTCTTTCTCTATTCACCCTGCAAGAAAATCCTTGTCTCAGCTTCTCTATCTCTGATGTTTCTCCTTCTTTGGAGATTTCCACATGGCATCTATCTTTCCTTCTTTTGTGTTCACTTGTGTCTGTGTCTATGCTGTTCTTTATATCTCAAAATGACTAGGTTTAAGACATACTCTATAGGTATATGTTCTTATTAACATAACAATGATAACCCTGTGCCCAAAATAGATAATGTACAGAGGTAGAGGCACCTGATTTTCAGTACTATGGTAGAGAAGTTGATGTGTTCACATTAATGCTAACCGAAGAAGGAGTGGAACAGGATTTAATTACATAGGCCTGAGTAGTCTGAAGGACTATTATACATTTTATTGGAGTCTTGCTGATGTTTAATGTTCTCATTTCCAGATATAAAGAATTTCTTTATATTTGTATTTTCATAGCAATATAGTCACATGTATAAGTTCAATATTTCCTCATTATTAACAGGACATAAATGAAAAATTAATATCATGAAGCTTTGACTGGAATAATTCAAAATGATGCCCTTAGAATATGATATGACCAGACACTTTTAAGAAACTAAAGTCTTGGAAGAAATATAGCTAGAATGCTTCTTAGGGGCAAGAATGTCAAGACTACGTCTCACATACTTTAGACATGTTATCAGGAGGAATCAGTCCCTGGAGAAGGATTTCATGCTTGGTAAAGTAGGGGCCAGTGAAAAAGAGGAAGACCCTTAACTAGATGGATTGACACAGTGGCTACAACAATGGACTTGAGCATAACAACGATCTTGAGGATGGTGCATGACTGGGCAGTGTTTCATTCTGTTGTACATAGGGTTGCTATGACTCAGAATCAACTCGACTGCACCTAAGAACAACAAGGTTGACTTTACAGAGCCAATGCTTAAAAACCTCTCCCAGGAATTTGACAAAAGACCAAAGTCCATTAAATGGGGAATGGACAGTCTGTTTAACAAATGATACTGGCAAAACTGGATGTCCATTTGTAAAAAAATGAAACAGGGTCCATACCTCACACTATACACAAAAACTAACTCAACATGAATCAAGAACTAAATATAAAACTTAAAATGACAAAAATTATGGAAGAAAAATTAGGACAATGCTGGGAGCATTAATACTTGACATAAATTCAATACAAGCCATAGCTAACAAAACACAAACACCAAAAGATAAACTAGATAACTAGGAACTCCTGAAAAGTCATTGGTTGTTATGTGCATCAAAAGACTTCACCAAAGAAGTAAAAAGAACCTACAGAGTAGGACAAAAATTTTGGCTATGACATATCTGACAAGGGCCTAATCTTTAAAATTGTAGGACACTTCAAAACCTCAATAACAAAAGGACAAATAATCCAATTAAAAAATGGGCAAAGAACATGAACAGACACTTCACCAAAGAAGACATTCACTCAGCTAGCAGACACATTAGCAAATGCTCACCATCATTAGCCATAGGAGAAACTCAAATTAAAACAACTATGTGGTACCATCTCATCCTGACAGTACTGGCACAAATCAAAAAGCAGAAAATAACAAATACTGGAGAGGTTGCAGGGAGATTGAAACTCTTATGCACTGCTGATGGAAATGTACAATGGGACAACAACTATGGAAAATGATACGGCACCTCATTAAAAAGCTAGAAATAGAAAAGCCGTATGATCCAAGAATCCCATTCCCAGGCATATATACTTGAGAAATAATAGGCATCATGCAGATAGACATATGCACACCTATGTTCATTGCAGCATTATTCACAATAGCAAAAAGATGGAAACAAGTGCCCATTTGCAGATGAATGGATAAACAAAACACCTAGTGGAATACTACACAATGATAAACAACAATATGAATAGGAAAAAAAATCTCACAACATAAATGAATCTGGAAGGCATTATGTTGAGTGAAATAAGTCAGTCATAAAGAATAAATATTGCATGAAACCACTATTATAAAAACTGAAGGAAAGGTTTACATACAGAAAAAAACAATCTTTGATGGTTACGAGGGAGGGGAGTGGTGGGGCAGGGGAAATCACTACCTGATAGCCAACAAGTGTTAACTTTGGTGAAAAGAAAGATAATACACAATATAGGGAACATCAACACAACTTGATCAAGACAAAGCCATGGAACCTTCCTAGACGCATCCAAACACCTGGATGGACCAAGTTATTGGGACTGAGGACTGGGGGGGACCCTGGTCTCAGTGGAATCCAGGTCAACTGGCATAACATAGTTCATAAAGAAAATGTTCTATATCCTACTTTGGTGAGTAGTGTCTGGGGTATAAAAGCTTGTGAGCAGCCATCTAAAATATGTCTATTGGTTCCATCATGTTCAGAGCCCAGGAGAATGAAGAAAGCCAGAAGCAAAAGGAGAATATCAGTCCAAAGGACTAATAAACCACCACAGGAAAAAGAGTCTCCACCAGCACGAGACCAGAAGAAATAGATGGAGCCCGGGGACCACCACTGACCTCTTTGACAGGGATCACAATAGAGGGTGCTAGACAGAGAGGGAGGTAAGTGTAGAACAAAATCGAAATTCACCAAAAAAAGGACCAGATTTACTGGTCTGTCAGAAACTGGAGGAATTCACAAGATTATGGCCCCTAGAAAGCCTGTTAACTCAGATCTGAAGCCACTCCTGAAGCCCACCTTTCAGCCCAAGGTTAGATAGGCCTACAAAACAAACAATAATAACACACGTGAGAAAGTGTTCCTTAGCTGTATCAAGTATATGAGACCTAATTGGCAACACCTGCCCAAAATCAAAGATGAGGAGACAGGAAGGGACAGGAAAGCTGGATGAACGGACACGGGGAACCCGGGGTGTAAAAGGAAAGGGAGAGAGGGCTGACACATTGCAAAGATTGAAACCAGTGCCACAATTTCTGTGTAAGTTTTTGAATGAGAAACTAATTGTGCTGTAAACTTTCACTTAAAACACAATTAAAAAACAAAAAACTCTCCCAGGAAAACTAGACTGATCTCTGGCTTGCAGGGTTCCCAGCCTTACAGATGAGTAAGAAAGGTCATTTTCTGGCAGACTCAGTAGCCTTAAGGTGTTTTGAGATCTCAAGGGGAGGGGGAATCTCCCAAATCTATGTGTGCTTTTGTTGCATATCTTTGAGTTGATTTTGACTCCTACTGGCCCTATGTGACAGAGTAGGATTGTTCCATAGAGTTCCTTGGCTATAACCTTTATAGGAGAAGACTGCCAGGGCTTTTCTTCCATGGAGCAGCAAGTAGGTTCAAACAGCTGACCTTTAGTTAGCTGTCGAGCCCTTAAATATTGCACCACCAGGTATCCTTAAATCTGTGGGTACTTCAGGGGAAATCTGGTGGCATGTTTGTGGCTTGGCTTACTAGCCTGGAAGGATTTTACAAATCAAATTTGAGATGCCTTATGAAAATGTCCAGCAGAGGAAATGTAAAGGCCTAGTGATAAATTACTATTTTTGCTGGACTTATTTTTATACTTATAAGAAGCTTTATCTTAATATCAAGAACAACCTTGCTTAGAGATTATCTTTCATCAAAGGAGGGTGACTATGCAGAGAAGTTTTATGTTTCAATAAAAAATTATAGTATGCCCGTGTGTTCTATCAGATTCTGGTCCTACCATTGTCTCTTAGTATTTTAAATCACTTTGTAAAGTACAGGCAACTAAGGGCTTTGTTTTCTACCTGTAAATTGGATTGGATACTTCTGAATAGTTTATGCTGTTCCATATGTGTCCATACACAATCATTTACCCACAGGAAAAATAGGAGTATGAGAGAGGCCATGGCTCCAGAAGCAAGAGAACAAATTATTGCTGCTTTAGATGCAGCATGAAATTGAAGTTGGAAAGAGCGTGTAACCGAAAGCAAACTTACAGGATGCTCAGTTATGGGAATAGCTCCCTTTGTCTCAGGAGCCAGAATTTCTAGCCTGAGAAGATACACTTTAGGATTACAAATGGTATTAGAAAAGGTGGCATTACAATTAAAAGACTCAGTGCCACAACTCAGACAAGCCAGCTTATCTAAAGGACTATCTAAAATTCCAGAACTGACTTTACAGAACAGACCGGCTTTAGGTTACGTGATGACCTCACGGGGAGATGTTTGTGCTTTGATCGGGTCACAATGCTGTGTGTCCATAAATGACACCCAGCAGGAAATTTATCAAAGTGAAGCCCATGCACAGGCAGCAGCGGAAAGGGCTGAAGTAAAGGCAGAAAGTCCAAGGAACTGATTCTGCCATCTAAATCTCAGTTCTTGGGGTCTGTGTCGCAGAGAAACTTTTCAAACCTTGGGTATTGTTCTCTTTGTCACTTTCACTATAATGGCCTTCTTGAAACACATAATCTCAAGGATCTTAAGTGCATATGAGTAACCGCTAAGACTACAGAGGATATCCGAGATCATCAGTCAACAGAAGATAATGGAAAGCCAGGATTAGACTTCAGGATGCTCACATGAAATTCTCCACTAAATGCTGATGAAGATTCTTGCTCAAGCTCTATTTGACCAAGAAATGGGCTGGTGAAGGAGAGAAAGTGAGAACCAGAGAAATGGACAGATTCCTCTGTGTTCCTAGGAAAATTCACAAAGGTCATTGACCAGTGTGGAATGTACTCAAGAACAGCTAAACAAGAATAAAGATACACATTAGAGACACAGTGATGATGAAACTGTGTAATCCTGCCTGGTGACATGGTATCAATTAACCGAAAACTTGCTTGAAGTTTATCTTGACCAAAGAAATTAATTTTACCCAATGTGTTTTGGCCTTTTCTCCTCTTATAAATAATTCTTGAAATTACTTGAGTAGCTGAGGTACCTTTATTATTGAAAAACTTCATGCAATTACTCTAAAATAAGTGTGAGAATGTAAGGACAAAGGGAAGCTAGTTTAATGAAAACAGAACAACCAGAACTGAAGTAGTGAGAATGCTCTGGTGTTGGGAAAAAGGCAAACTATGTAACTGGACAATTTATGTAGAAATTGTTGAATGGAACCCTAAACTGCTGTGTAAACCATCACCAAAAACACAATAAAATACTACGAAAGGTCAAAATAAACTGTAGAGAAATATGTGAGAATTTGTGAAAATGAATAGAGGCTGGCCAGGGCACAAATATCACCCGGTGGCCATGTTAAGTAACCTTAGGAAAGGCAGGGAACATGACTGCAGTTAATCATGCTAAGATTAGCCCTTTTAGATAATTTTCTACTTAAATTTCTTCTCTTTCTCATTAAAAAAACTCACTGTAACAGGTCTATGATAAGTCTTTTTATTTGCCTGAACAAAGTGTTCTGCCTACCTTTATGCACAAAATTAACTGTTCCGATAAACTCTAAATGCTTTTATGTCTTTTACTTTGATTATTTTGACAGGATAAATTAATGAACACATGTAAAAAACCTGATGATACAGTGAGAAACAAACATACAAATTGAAGTATAATATAATGACAGATAGCAATAAAAACAGGTGCTTTGGTACTAGAATTTTAACCGTCCCTATGGGAGACCTGTGAAGAAACCGCCTGTTTGATTTCTGGCCAATGCACATTATGTGTAGGCACCATTCTGAATAGTGTTGTGATGGCTGCCCTTTGGCAGCCATCTTGTGCTTATGAACAACAAGAATAAGGGAAAGATCCAAAGAATTTCAGAGACTTGACATGACACTCAAGCCTCTGACCTGTTATTAGCAGCTGCCTACCTCCAGAGTTCTTATTATGTGAGAAAACAAACTTTCATTCCTTTTTAAACCACTATCAGTTTGGTATTTTATGATTTTTAGGAGAGGGCACTTCTGTTGCAGGGAATCAGTTCTTTATTTTATGTATATATATATATTTGTTTTGAGTCTTTGGTTTTCTGAAAAGATCTTTATTCTCTTCTCAGATTAAACTGAGTAAAGAAATATGAGTGGAAAATTACGTTAACTTAGTTTTTTTTTTTTTTCTTTTTTTGGCACTTTTCTATTTTCTTTTACTTTCCCATATTGCTTTTAAGGAGCACAATGCTATCCTTTTTTCCTGATTCTCTCTGTAGATACTATTCTCTTTTTGTAATCTCTTAGGATCTTCTCTTTATCACTGGTGTTGGAAATTTTATCATAAAAAAGTATTATTTACTAAGATTTTCATCTGCTGTCTTTATTGTGTCTATTAGCTCCACTGCATTACTTCTTGTATGTGTTTATGTTTGTCTTTCATCTTGGGGCTTTCCTAAAATGTATCCTGAGCTTGGCTCAGTGTTCACATTTCAGATAGAGACTCTAAGAAGCCACAGCAAGCCCTGTGTGTGTGGGCAAGGGAGGGCGTCATCAGTAAGTGAACCTTCACTTTAGATAATGGGGCTTAGTGGGCAAACAACTCTTTCTTTTGTTTACCGAAATTTTAAAACCATAGATCTTTTTCTAAAATTATACAACTTTTCCAAAGAAGGACCTGCTGATCTCTTGCTTAGCTAGGGAGGTATTGGAAGAGCCTGACTACCAGCATTTTGGAAGCTTCTTTGTTCTTATCACGGCCTTAGCTCTACCTTCTTCATAGACCATTTTCTCCATGCTGGGAGACTCACACTCGTCCTATTTGCAAGTTGTTTATTAAGTCATGAAATAATCATATACTACTATTTTGAATAATTCCAACATTTAGTTTTTAACAATTGTAACTAGACTAATTGAGCCACTTGTTTTTAGAAAAAAAAATGATCTCCTTGCTTGCATATAGAATGGATGCACAAGATAACACATGTTTCAATCTCTCAGTGTTTTGATTATTTTAACAGTTGTGGAACAATTGTGGAGATAACTGAATTTGATGAAATTCCCTGAAGTGCTGGGGAAAAAAAAAATGTCATTGAAAATGGTGTATACTTGATGAAGTTTAATTGGGATTTGTTGGAAAAGGAAGAATCAGTGATCCAATGAGTGAGGTTAAACAGCACATTGCCCTGGGTGTCAAGCTGCTTGGTGGGAAGGGACTGAGAGGACTGAGCTGGGTCGCTGGTGGGTCAGCCTCCCCCAGCCCCAAATCTTTCCTACTGAGTCATCATTTCCCAAAAGTCCTGCAACTAACAAGTCCCAGTGGAATATTTATAGCCTAATTCCTTTCATTCCTCACAATCTAATAGCATCTTTTTGCCTGATGATCTTGGAGGAACCAAGGGCCCTGAGGCTCCTTAGCAAAACCATTTTCTCCTGATTGGTCTTGTAGTTCTATTAAGGACCAGGGGCCACAGTGCACCAAAACCAGAGGACCCTGTCCCAACTATTTAGGGGTTAAAAGAAAAAAAAAAATCCTCCCTCCCTCTGTGCTCCAGCCTCCAGAACTCCTGAGAGAGCCATCTTCCTGAAAACTTGGCAAGGGTCACCCTGAGTGGGTTCTTAGTCTCCACCTACCCTGATTGTTCTTCTTCAGAATGCAATCCTGTTCCTCACTGGCATGTTAGATGGTTCTCTGAGTACCGCAATTTCCATCAGGATTGACATGTATACATTCGTGACAATTTAGAGCTAGAAAATCATAAGGAGAGTAATGAGGGTCTTTCTAGTTGAATTTGCTGCTCATCAGGAGATGGTGCCTGCCATCTGGCCCACACCTAGGGTGAAAATGTTCAGGTGCACACACGGGACAGCATAAATTATTGTGCTAAAAGCGTGGCTTGATTTCTCCATGGTACACTTATACCAGTGGAACCTCTTCTGCATCATTGAGGTACCTGCACCAAGGGCCTTGTGGAGGAGGCGTGGGTGCCTCTTGGGACAAGGCCTGTACTCAAGCACAGACAGAATCTCTTTACTCACAGGTACTCAGGCTTCCTAAAATGGACTACGTTGCTGGAGGGAGAAAATGATGACCTACATTGCAGCTCCCCACGCCTCACATTTTGTGACACGAGAACGCTCCTCTCAGTCCTTTCAGAACAACCCTTATCTTCTTTTCTCATCACCCACAAAAAATCTTTCTAGATCCCTTTCAACTCAAAGTGAGAGCTCTCAGAAGGAAAGCTTGAGGAATTACGAGGTATCGTAAATTAGTATTAACATGGGAGGTGGGTGGAGTCTAATCATTTTTACATCTTCTCTATTTACAAATTGAAAGAAAACAAATCTTTTAAGACTTTTTGGGGGGCCTGCTGGGAAATACTAAAAGATAAGTCTTAGGTATAAAGATCTCATTTAGAATTAGATTTTGAGAGGTTTTAACATTTGGTAAATAGAATCACAATTCATGGAGAAACAATATTTGGATAGCTATATAATCAAAGGGACAAAAATACATTTTAAAAGTAAATATAAGAGGTAATACAACTGTAAAAAAAAAGACACAACTCATCATTTCATCAATGACAAGGTTTAGTTTTTCTTAATCCAGGACATGATAAGGTCAACATAAGATCAGGAACTTATTCTGAAAACTCCTAGAATATTTGCCACAGGCAGATTTCAAAGGTGACAAAGATAAGCTTTTGCAAGCACTTTCTAAGAACAGGAAACCCTGGGGGCTTAGTGGTTATGTGCCAGGGCTGCTAACCAAAGGGTTGGCAGTTTGAATCTGCCAGGCACTCCTTGGAAACTCAATGGTGCAGTTCTGCTCTGTCCTATAGGGTCTCGTCGGCACTGGGTTTGGTTTTTTGGTTTTTTGTTTTCATTTTTTAAGAGCAATACAGTAATTAAAAAAAAAATTGTCAATGCTGCTAAGAGAAAACCAAATTCTAACTTTTCATACTATTTGATACTAAAAGTTGTAAAAAATCCTGTCAAGTTTTAGCTCTGAATATAAGAACATCCCTTTATAACAAAGCTTCTACTACTTTACATAAACATAGAGTTTTTCCCCTCAATGTTTTTTCTCATTCTAGAACAATGAGATTTTCTACCTTAGAACAAAATTACTTTCTACTTTTAGCAGACTCTGTCTTGTACACTTTGCCTAATCTAGCCAAATTCCAAGATTTTAAATTACCAAAAAGATCTTGAAAACAGTATTTATGCTGTTATACTAAAAACATAGTTACTATTGAAATAAATTTTTGTCATGACAAATTCACTTTCATTAATTTCTGTGAATGCTGGGCCTATTTAATTTTTTAAATGCTCCCTAATCTTAAAATCAATTTTTAGAAAAGCTCCTGTAGAGGGTTGGAACCAAGATGGTGGAATAGACAGACGCTTCTGGCAAGCCCTCTTTACAACAAAGACCTGAAAAAACAAGTGAAATGAGTATATTTATGACATGCTAGGATCCCTGAGCATCAAAGGCAAGCTTAGAAAACAAACAGAGGGGCAGGGAGAAGAAGAGACAGTTCAGAAGAGGACAGGAGTTACTGGACCTGAATCACGGAGAGCCCTCAGGGATCACTCCCAGAGCATCTGTGGTGGCCTGGTACTAGCATTCAGCTGTAGTTTCCTCAGGGAGCAGCAGCCAGCCGCACAGCCTACTCACACCGCTGGAAGCAGAGAATAATGGTGCTATCGGCGAAAGCTAAGTACTTGCATATATTTTACCGTGCCCCTTGCCCTGAAGCCAGCTTCAGCAACTGAA
This sequence comes from Loxodonta africana, assembly GCF_030014295.1. Taxonomy (NCBI): domain Eukaryota; kingdom Metazoa; phylum Chordata; class Mammalia; order Proboscidea; family Elephantidae; genus Loxodonta; species Loxodonta africana. The sequence continues at coordinate 89,586,669 of NC_087348.1, forward strand.
TTCCCCGGGCCTGAGATAGGCACTGTTGAGCAACTAGAGACATCCTCCTGGCCTTGGAGAAGGAAAAAATTGGCAATTGGGGGAAAAGATAATTTGTCAGCTCCACTAACCAGGGCAGCTCAGGACAGAAACGGCTCCTGTCCAGGAATAAATGGTCCGTGGACTTTGAGCACCTTTCCTTTCTGCAGGACCTGTGTGGGCCAATTTCAGAAGAATAGGCCCTTATTGGCAGATTCCAAACATTTCAGCTGTGAGGTGGAGAGGTGGGTGTTTGATGTCTGACATTGGTTTGTGTATTAAACAAGGTCCTCACCTACCCACATCAGGGCCCTAATGACTGGTAGCTCCACTCAGGTCACCCAGGCACCTGTGACAGGGGTCCAAGGTAACTGTTACATCCCAGTCCTTACAACCAAAAACTTTGGGTGCCCGTGGTTGGTCTGCAGAACCCACCCACCTGCAAGCTCTAGGGAACAGGGACCCACTTTCCTCAGAGACACTTGTGGGTCAGTTCTCAGCCCCTTGCCTTGTTCAGAGTGTGACCCCCTGCTGCAATCAGTTACGAGTACATGCACCAACCACCCTTGCCCCTCTAAGACTGTAGGACACAGTCTGTACCACACACTTCATGATCAGCTACCTGGAAACCTGAGCTTAATTCATACAAGAAAAGCAAATGGACTCCTAGACTGATATACCTGATAACCGTTCTAGCCATCTGGGGGCAGGACGTCAGAGCTCCAAAGGTAAAAATCATGCTAGCTCACTCAAGCAACCCATGTGGGCATATCAAAACAAAACAAAGCAAGAAGCTACAACAGAGTAAGCAAGCATAAACTAATACAATAACTTATAGATGGCTCGGAGACAACAGTCAATATAAAGTCACATAAAGAAACAGACCATGGTCACTTCAACAAGCTCTCAAAACAAAGAATCCAGGGATCTTCTAGATGCAAGTGCATTCCTGGAATTACCAGAGGCTCAATACAAAAGATTAATATACAGAACCCTTCAAGACAACAGGAAGCAAAATGAGGCAATATGCAGAACAAGCCAAGGAACACACAGATAAAGCAATTGAAGAAATTAGAAAGATTATTCAGGAACATAATGAAAAATTTAATAAACTGGACAAATCCATAGACAGACAGCAATCAGAAATTCAGGAGAAAAACAATAAAATTACAGAAGTAGACAATGCAATAGAAAGTCAGAGGAGCAGAATTGTGCAAGTAGAAGCCAGAATTTCTCAACTTGAAGATAAATTACTTGGCACTAATATATTTGAAGAAAAATCAGATAAAATAGTTTAAAAAACGAAGAAACCTTACGAATCATGTGGGACTCTATCAAGAGAACTAACCTACGAGCGATAGGATTACTAGAACAGGGAGGGATAACAGAAAATACAGAGAGAATTGTTGAAGATTTTTTGGCAGAAAGCTTCCCTGATATCATGAAAGATGAGAAGATATCTATCCAAGATGCTCATCGAACTCCACATAAGGTAGATGTTAAAAGAAAGTCACCAAGACATAATCAAACTTGCCAAAACCAAAAATAAAGAGAGAATTTTAACAGCAGCTAGGGAAAAAAGAAAAGTCACCTACAAAGGAGAGCCAATAAGAATAAGCTTGGACTACTCAACAGAAACTATCCAGGCAAGAAGGCAATGAGATGACTTATACAAAAAACTGAAGGAAAAAAATTGCCAGCCAAGAATCATATATCCAGCAAAATTGTCTCTTAAATATGAAGGTAAAATTAGGACATTTTCAGATAAACAGAAGTTTAGGAAATTTGTAAAAACCAAACCAAAACTACAAGAAATACTAAAGAGAGTTCTTTGGTTAGAAAATCAGTAATATCAGGTATCAACCCAAGACTAGAACACTGGGCAGAGCAACCAAAAGTCAACCCAGAGAAAAAAACAAAACAAGACGTAAAAAAAAAAAAAAAAAAAGCTGAAACAGGGTAACAACTATGTTACTATATAAAAGAAGACAACATTAAAATAATAAAGAGGGACTAAGAAACGTAATCATAGATCATCCATATAACGAGGAAGATACGGTGATAAAAAGAAAAAAAAGTTAGGTTTAAATTTAGAAAAATAGGGGTAAATAATAAGGTAACCACAAAGGAGACAAACTATCCTACTCATCAAAATAAAATACAAGAAAAAAAATAGGGACTCAGCAGAAACAAAATCAACAATAACAAATATGAGGAAAGGACAATATATAAAGATACTCTATTCAGCACATAAAATTAAGTGGGGAAAAGAAACTGTCAACAACACACAAAAAAAGGCATCAAAACAATAGCACCAAATTCATACCTATCCATAATTACACTGAATGTAAATGGACTAAATGCACCAATAAAGAGACAGAGAGTGGCAGAATGGATTAAAAACACGATCTGTCTATATGCTGCCTACAAGAGACACACCTTAGACTTAGAGACACAAACAAACTAAAACTCAAAGGATGGAAAAAATATATGAAGCAAACAACAATCAAAAAAGCAGGAATGGCAATATTAATTTCTGACAAAATAGACTTTAAAGTTAAATCCATCAGAAAGGATAAGGAAAGACACTATATAATGATTAAAAGGACAATATACCAAGAAGATACAAGCATATTACATATTTATGAACCCAATGACAGGGCTGCAAGATACATAAAACAAACTCTATCAGCATTGAAAAGTGAGATAGACAGCCCCACAATAATAGTAGGAGACTTCAACACACCACTTTCGGTGAAGGACAGAACGTACAGAAAGAAGCTCAGGAAAGACACGGGAGATCTAAATGCCACAATCAACCAACTTGACCTCATGGACATATACAGAACACTCTACCCAATAGCAACCAAGTATTATTTTTTTTCTAGTGCACATGAAACATTCTCTAGAATAGACCACATATTAGCCCATAAAGCAAGCCTTACCAGAATCCAAAACATTGAAATATTACAAAGCATCTTCTCTGACCATAAGGCCATAAAAGTGGAAATCAGTAACAGAAAAAGCAAGTAAAAGAAATCAAACACTTGGAAACTGAATGATATCCTGCTCAGAAAAGACTGGATTACAGAATGCATTAAGGAAGGAATAAAGAAATTCATAAAATCCAATGTGAATGAAAACACTTCCTATCAGAACATTTGGGACACAGCGAAAGCAGTGGTCAGAGGTCAATTTATATCAATAAATGCACACATCCAAAAAGAAGAAAGGTCCAAAGTCAAAGAATTATCCCTACAACTTAAGCAAATAGAAAGAGAGCAACAAAAGAAACCCACAGGCACCAGAAGAAAACAAATAAAAAAAATTAGAGCAGAACTAAATGAAATAGAAAACAGATAAACAATAGAAAGAATTAACAAGACCAAAAGCTGGTTCTTTGAAAAAATCAATAAAATTAATAAACCGTTGGCCAAACTGACAAAAGAAAAACAGCAGAGGAAGAAAATAACCTGAATAAGAAATGAGATGGACTATATTACAACAGACCAAACTGAAGTTAAAAGAATCATATCAGACTACTATGAAAAATTGTACTCTAACAAATTTGAAAACCTAGAAGAAATGGATGAATTCCTAGAAACACACTACCTACCTAAACTAACACAAACAGAGGTAGAACAACTAAGTAGACCCATAACAAAGGAAGAGATTGAAAAGGTAATCAAACCCGCTCCCCCCCCCCCCAAAAAAAAAACAGCCCTGGCCTGGACGGTTGCACTGTAGAGTTCTACCAAACTTTTAGAGAAGAGTTAACACCACTACTACTAAAGGTATTACAGAGCAAAGAAAAGGACAGAATACTCCCAAAGTCATTCTGTGAAGCCAGCATATCCCTGATACCAAAACCAGGTAAAAGAAAAAAAAAAAAGAAAATTACAGACCTATATCCCTCATGAACGTAGATGCAAAAATCCTCATCAAAATTCTAACCAATAGAATTCACCAACATATCCAAAAAATAATTCACCATGACCAAGTGGGATTCATATATGCAGGGATGGTTCAACATTAGAAAAACAATTAATGTAATCCATCACATAAATAAAACAAAAGACAAGAATCACATGATTTTATCAATTGATGAAGAAAAGGGATTTGGCAAAGTTCAACACCTATTCAGGTTAAAAACTCTCAGCAAAACAGCAATAGAAGGAAAATTCCTCAACATGATAAAGGGCATTTCTACAAAGCCCACAGCCAACATCATCCTAAATGGAGAGAGCCTGAAAGCATTCCCCTTGAGATTGGGAACCAGACAAGGATGCCCTTTATCACTGCTCTTATTCAACATTGTGCTGGAGGTCCTAGCCAGAGCAATCAGGCTAGATAAAGAAATAAAGGGCATCCAGATTGACAAGGAAGAAGTAAAAGTATCTCTATTTGCAGATAACATGATCTTATTCACAGAAAGCCCTAAGGAATCCTCAAGAAAACTACTGAAACTAATAGAAGAGTTCAGCAGAGTATCGGGATACAATATAAACATGCAAAAAATCAGTTGGATTCCTCTACACCAACAAAAAGAACATCAAAGTGGACATCTCCAAATCAATACCATTTACAATGACCCTAAGAAAATAAAATACTTAGGAGTAAATCTTACCAGACATGTAAAAGACATATACAAAGAAAACTGCAATACACTTCTGCAAGAAACTGAAAGAGACCAACTTAAGTGGAAAAACATACCTTCCTCATAGATAGGAAGACTTAACATTATGAAAATGTCTATTTTACCAAAAAGATCTATACATTTAATGCAATTCCAATCCAAATTCCAATGACATTCTTTAATGAGATGGAAAAACAAATCACCAACTTCATATGGAAGAGAAAGAGGCCCCGGATAAGTAAAGCATTACTGAAATAGAAAAACAAAGTGGGAGGCCTTACTTGACCTGATTTTAGAACCTGTTATACAGTCACAGTAGTCAAAACAGCCTGGTACTGGTATAACAACAGATACATGGACCAATGGAACAGAATTGAGAATCCAGACATAAATCCATCCACATATGAGCAGCTGATATATGACAAAGTCCCCAAAACAGTTAAATGGGGAAAAGAGAGTCTTTTTAACAAATGGTGTTGGCATAAGTCGATATCCATCTGCAAAAAAATGAAACAAAACCCAGGCCTCACTTCATGCACAAAAACAAGCTCAAAATGGATCAAAGACCTAAATATAAAATCTAAAATGATAAAGATCATGGAAGAAAAAATAGGGTCAACATTAGGATCCCTAATACATGGCATAAACAGTATACAAAACATTACTTACAATGCAGAAGAAAAACTAGACAACTGGGAGCTCCTAAAAATCAAACACCTGTGTTCATCCAAAGACTTCACCAAAAGAGTAAAAAGATTACCTACAGACTGGGAAAAAGTTTTTAGCTACGACATTTCTGATCAACTTCTGATCTCTAAAATCTACATGATATTGCAAATACTCAACTGCAAAAAGACAAATACCCAATTAAAAAATGGGCATAAGATATGAACAGACACTTCACTAACAAAGACATTCAGGTAGCTAACAGATACACTAGGAAATGCTCACAATCATAAGCCATTACAGAAATGCAAATCAAAATTACCATGACATTTCATCTCACTCCAACATGGCTGGTATTAATCCAAAAAACACAAAACAGTAAATGTTGGAGAGGCTTTGGAGAGATTGGAACACTTATACACTGCTGGTGGGAATGTAAAATGGTATAACCACTTTGGAAATTGATTTGACGTTTCCTTAAAAATCTACAAATAGAACTAACATATGATCCAGCAATCCCACTCCTTGGAATATATCCTAGAGAAATAAGAGCCTTTACATGAACAGATAAATGTACACCCATGTTCACTGCAGCACTGTTCACAGTAGCAAAAAGATGGAAGCAACCAAGGTGCCCATCAATGGATGAATGGATAAATAAATTATGGTATAATCACAGAATGGAATACTACCCATCAGTAAAGAACAGTGATGAATCTGTGAAACATTTCATAACATGGAGGAATCTGGAAGGCATTATGCTGAGTGAAATTAGTCAGTTGCAAAAGGACAAATATTTTATAAGACCACTATTATAAGAACTTAAGAAATAGTTTAAACTGAGAAGAACATATTCTTTTGTGGTTACAGGACGGGGGAGGGAGGGAGGGTAGGAGAGGGGCACACACTAATTAGACAGTAGATAAGAACTACTTTAGGTGAAGGGAAAGACAGCACACAATACAGGGGAGGTCAGCACAATTGGACTAAACCAAAAGCAGTTTCCTGAATAAACTAAATGTTTCGAAGGCCAGTGTAGCAGGGACAGGGGTTTGGGGACCATGGTTTCAGGGTACATATAAGTTAACTGGCATAACAAAATCTATTTCAAAAACATTCTGCATCCTACCTTGAAGAGAGGCGTCTGGTGTGTTACACACTAGCAAGCGGCCATCTAAGATGCATCAATTGGTCTCAACACACCTGGAGCAAAGGAGAATGAAGAACACCAAGGACACAAGGTGATTACGAGCCCAAGAGACAGAAAGGGCCACATAAACCAGAGACTATATCAACCCAAGACCAGAAGAGCTGGATGGTACCCAGCCACAACCAATGACTGCCCTGACAGGGAGCACAACAGAGAATCCCTGAGGGAGCAGGAGAGCTGTGGGATGCAGACCAAAAATTCTCATAAAAAGACCAGACTTAATGATCTGACTGAGACTAGAAGGACCCCGGTGGTCATGGCCCCCAGACCTTCTGTTGGCCCAGGACAGGAACCATTCCCGAAGCCAACTCTTCAGACAGGGATTAGTCTGGACAATGGGTTGGAGAGGCGTGCTGGTGAGGAGTGAGCTTCTTGGATCAAGTGGACACTTGAGACCATGTTGGCATTTCCTGCCTGGAGGGGAGATGAGAGGGTGGAGGGGGTTAGAAGCTGATGAAATGGACACGAAAAGAGAGAGTGGAGGGAGGGAGTGATCTGTCTCATTAGGGCGAGACCAATTCGGAGTATGTAGCACGGTGTATATGAGATTTGTGTGAGAGACTGACTTGGTTTGTATACTTTCACTTAAAGCACAATAAAAATAATAAAAAAAAATGATACAGACCAAAAAAAAAAAAAAAAAACTCCTGTAAAGGATATTATAACCTAATTGGTAATACAATTCAGAGATTAAAAAAAAAAAAAAAATACAACATTTACACACATAACATACACCCATACAGATAAGGGAACAGAAAGAGTAACGGTTACCTCTCCTGAAGTCAAATATTTAACCATATCTACTGAATGTTTTAAAGAATCTATCAGAGAGGCAATTTTGTAATTGTTCTGTCTTTTTGAAGCCACAGTATATCAATCGATATAAGCACCCCAATATCTTTGAGATGTGTGGAATGCCCTTATGTCTAGTTCACTGCTTAAATAAGGCAGTTTGCCTATCTTGAAAAATCTCCAAAGTATCCACTGCACTCCCAAATGATCCTGTGTTAAGTTACACCATTTAGAAAGAAAGCTGCAAAAATTAGGAGTGAGAGAACACAAAAATAGCAGGACTTCGTCCACAAATAGGAGAGAGTTTAGCCTTAAATGATCCTATGTGAGCTACCAAGTTTGGTGGAAATATAATGTTCATAGATCTTGTTTCCTGGGCCACATCCTGGTTTTTGGCTACCTCCCAACGTAGACCTGACAGCCTGTATTCTCTGGCAAGTGGAAAACCAGGCAGAAGGCTCTCTCTGAGTCAAAGCCAAGCTCTCAGGGCAAGAACAAATTGAAAGGTGAACCTCATCCAGTTTTACAGGTGACCCACACTAAAGTTTGTCCAAGTGGAAGCTGGTCTGGTAAGAACTGAGATTAGCCTATCAGTGAGCATGGCTCGAACAGACTGAAGGAGCCTACACCTGTGTTCTAGCCTATGATTCTCCTTTTTATGACAAACAACATTTTTGGACAGTACGAAATAATAGAGTAACAGTAGGAAAAAAGAAATCCAAGCATACAGTGTTTATTTAATCAGCTAATTCTGTGCACACACAGGGAGACCTCTCTGTGCAGACAAAGAGGGAGACTCATCTTAGGCCAGTTACAGCAACTTTTTAAGGAGAAAGTAGAGGAAATACAGATGAAAATTAAGTAAAAGGACTAACCTTACCATGATTAAATTGAAGCATGTTCCCTGCCTTTCTTAAGGTTAGTTGATATTGGCCACTAGGTGATGTTTATGGCCTAGACAACCTCTAAGGGTTTGCACAAATTCTTAGGTATTATCAGGAGATTTCAGATAAAAAGGGCACCTCAGCTACTCAAGAAATTCCAAGGGCTATGTCTCAAGGAAAATAACAAAAGCCAAATTACAGTGGGTAAAGTAATTTCTTTGTACAAGGTAAACTCTAAGCAAGGGTCTGGGAAGTCATGTCACAAAAAGGGATTTGTACAATTTGATTTTGCCTGTGTCTCCACTGTGTCTCGTTCTTCCTGTTTTTGTGTTTTTGGGTGCATTCCACATTGGTCAGTGACCTTCGTGAATTTCCCCATGCACTGAGAGAAATCTGTCAGTTTCTCTGGTCCTCAGTTTCTCTCTTTAGCAATCTCCAGTCATTCAATCCATATCTGAACTGATGAGTGAGTGTTCATTTACCCTATATTATGTAATGACTATGTTGAGAACATGGAAGGGGAATATGTAAGACAGCTGAATTCTCACCTATTGCATAAGTAATTCCATAGGTAATGTTTAAAAATGATGATTCAGAAATAATGATATAAACTTGTAATTTCGTAGAGGTAAAACCCAACAAATTCCTGAAGCAGTTGACAGAGGCTACAGACGATGGGTAAAGGTATCTGGAGGATTGCTAAGTTTTTAACAAGCACTTCATGCACATGGAGCCCTAGTGGCAGAGAGGTTAAGGGCTATGGGGAGCTATGGCGAGCTATGGCTGCAGGCCAAAAGATTAGCAGTTCCAATCCACCACTCACTCATTGGAAACCCTATGGGACAATTCTACTCTCTCCTGTAGGGTCGTTATGAGTCCAAATCGACTCTGGCAATGGATTTGGGTTTTTTTTTTTTCGGTATGTGCACATGCAGATCTTATCTATCCACCTGAAACTCAGACAATTCCGGGCAAGATTCCTAGGGGAGGTCCCATTTCATTTAGTCTTCGTGGCTTGTTCAACAGGCATTTTTCCTCACTTCTGAAGATGTACAGGTTAAAATCGCTGGTCCATTCTACATCCAAAATTCCTTCCTGGAAGTCCATGAAGCCCACAAGGTCTTCAGAAGGCCCCACTCATACTTTGTGCTCACTTGGAGCCAGGCCAGCCATAGAGAAAAGAAAAGAACTGAAAGAGCATTCCTTATATCTAGTCTAGGTTCCTCTAAGTTGTCTGGTTCCACCCCTACTATCTTGTGGTTTTCCAGCCATTAAGTCACAGGGAAAGATTTACATTGGGATATTGTTCTGCCGGTTTCTGGCTGTGTCACTTTGGGCAAGAGATTTACCCTCTCTGAGCTTCAGTGTCCTCAATTGTAAAAGAGGACCCATGTTGTTTCAAGTTGTGTGTCACCTTGGCTGGGCCATGATTCTCAGTGGTTTCGCCATTATGATGTAGTTTCACAGTTATGTAATGATATAATCACCCCCATGGTGATATATAATGTAATCTCTTCCATGATGATATCTGCTGTGAGTAGCCAATCAGTTGAAAAGAAGTTTCCTTGTGTGTGACTAACATTCAATATATATGGAATTTCTGGAAAAGCTTACTGGCTTTTGCTCACTTTGCATCATTTGTTTGGCTCATCACCATGCGAACTCAAGTTCTTGGGACTTGAACCAGTAGTTGGATGTATTACCTGCTGATCTTGGGATTTGGTGGACTCCTCAAGGTGAGGTCCAACAGCCTAACGTCTTACCTGCCCATCTTAGGTTCACAAGCCTTTGAGCTAATGAGTTAGAAAAAGCCTCCAGGCTGAACTACAGACTTGGGACTTTCCAGCCTCTACAACTGTGTGAGCCATTGCCTTGATATAAATCTCTATCCATAGCTATAAGTATACCTATCTATGTGTACACCTATTATTTTTCTGTCTATCTGACTATCTATCTATCTATCTACATGACTTGCTGGTTTTTCTTCTCTGGAGAACCTAGCCTAAGACAGATTACGTGCCTTTGTCTTTTGAATCACTTCATATGCATGTGAAATTTGGATAATGAACAAGAAAGACAGAGGAAAAATTGATGCATTCAAACTGTGTTAAAGGTGATGAATGTTGCTTATATTGCAGACTGCCAAAGGAAGGAACAAATCAGTCTAAGGGGAAATACAACCAGAATGCTCATTAGTAGCAAGGGTGGCAAGACTTCACCTTGCTTAGTTAGGTCACATCATCAGCAAAGACAAATTGCTAGGAAAGAACCAAGGAAAACCTTTGTTAAGATGGATTGACTTAAAAGCTAGAAATATGCCCCAAAACTACCAATGATCATAAAGATGGTATAAGACTGGGGAATGTTTTATTCCGGTAAACACAAGGTCATGAACCAGAACCACTCCATAGCAACTAAGGACAGCAACAACATCAGTTGCTACGTTTTAGGCTTCTGAGATGAACATATTCAACACAATGCCTGGTACACAGTAGGTGTTTAATAAAGAGTAGTAATGAATTGTTAAGGTTTCCCTTCCCTCGGAGGTTTAAGTTTTGCAAATACTATCATATGTAATTCATAGGTTATGTACATATCACTTTATAGATTACCCATTCAGAGCAACACTGTGAGGAATGTCAATGCAAAAATCTGATCGATATAAAGGTCTAATCTAAAATCTATAAAAAGCTGCAACAACTGAACAACAAAAGGACAAACAATAGGACAGAGTAGAACAGCCCCATAGGGTTTCCAAAGAATGGTTTGTGGATTTGAACTACCAGCCTTTTGGTGAGCAGCCGAGCTCTAATCACTAAAAAAAAAAAAGTTGCCTTCTAGTCGATTTTGACTCATAGCTACCCTATAGGACAGAGTAGAACGGTCCCATATAGTATCCAAGGAGCACCTGGTGAATTAGAACGGCTGACCTTATGGTTAGCAGCTGTAGGACTTCACCACTACACCACCAGTGTTTCCGTAACCAGTAGAGGGATTCAAATCAAAACTGCAATGAGATATCATCTTACCCTGGCTGAAAAGGCACTGACAAAAAAAAAAAAGAGAATAGGTAACAAATGTTGGTGAGAATGTGGGGAGACTGAAAACCTAATCCATTGTTGGTGTAACTGTAAAATGGTACTCCCAAAAGAAAAACAGTATGGCGCATTCTTGAAAAAAAAAAAAAAAAAACTAGAACTACATCTACCTATAATCTAGCATTCTCACTCCTAGGTAAAAAGCAAACACATTGCTGACAAGTTGATTCCGAATCATAGCAACCCTATAGGACAGAGTAGGACTGCCCCATATGGTTTCCAAGGAGCAGCTGGTGGATTCAAATTTCTTGCCTTTTAGTTAGCAGCCGTAGCTCTTAACCACTATACCACCAGTGTTTCCAAAGTATCTATAGGTATGTGTCAATACAAATATGTGGGGGAAGGCATATATACTTATTGAAGACCCAAGTATGGATATTCCACAGATACAACCAAACACCATCCAAGACTGATTTTCTGGGTTTGAAAGCTTAGGACCATCATTTCATGGAACAACTCAGTCAATTGGCTTAACATAGTCCACAAAAATCATGATCTGCAATCTTGTAAAGTGAGTAGGGTTTGGGGTCTTAAAAGCTTTCAGGCTGCCATCTAAGACACAAAGACAGACCTCTATTGCCAGGAGCAAGAATTAAGAAGCTAAATAACAGCTCAGATAAGAAACAAGTCTTCACAAGCCATAACCTCATCTACTCTGAGATCAAAGAACTAAGTTGTTCCTGGCTGCCATCACTGGCTGTTCTGACAGGGTCACAGCAGATGGTCCTGGATAGAATGAGAGAAAAATGTGAAACAGAACTCAAATTTTTATTTAAAAACCAGACAAGCCGGAGCAGTAGAAGACAGAGGACTCCCTGAGACTATCGCCCTGGCACACTCTTTAAGCCTAGAACCGAGCCTTTGTTCCGGGATCACTTTTTAGTGAAATAGAGTGGCACACAAAATAAATATTACCTGTAAGGTGGGAGCTCTACTTAAGAACGATAGTATGAGACGAAAAGGTCAACAATAACTCCAAAGCACAGATGAGAAGTAGGCAGGGAAACTTGAGTACTGGAAATGGAAGAAACAATACAATGAAAGAGAACGTCCACACATTATGATTAATGTAACTAATGTCAGTGAATAATTTGTGCAGTAATTGCCAAATGGGACTCTTTAACTTCCTTTGTAAACTTTCACCAAAAACTCAATTATTATTTTTAAAAATCCAGTCAATAAATCGGTTAGTGTTAAAAGGTTTTGAGTACAAAAACTTTTCCCAAACATACCACTCCTCCAACGAGATGAGCTCTTCACATTACAATTTTTATCATCTTATATACAGTACAAACTGTAAGTAGATTTTCCAAAAGGGACATTTAAAATGAATTGTTGTCATTCACTTAATCAGCAGGTGATGGGCTATTAAATGTGGGGTTTTAGATTGGATAGGTTTATTAAGTTTGTGTGTCTGTATTCTATGGGCTAGTTATGGTTTATCTAAATATTTAAACATTTCCCAAGACTTTGTCTTCATCATAAGTTGTTAGTTTCTGGTAAGGGTTAAGAGTTAAGTTTAAATAGTGGAGGGGTCAATTTTCTTTAAGGACATATATCATCACTCCTATTTTACAGAGGACAAATAGGAGGTCCTGAGACAGAATATATTGTTAACTCAGTTTATTTTGACTCCACATCCCATAGTTCTTATGAATTCAGGCTATGGGTGGTGATAATATACATTGGACACATTTCAGAGCCACAGCTCTGGGGAGCGACTAGGAAGGTGGCTGGGATGGAAGAGTAGCCTAGACCTCCAAGAAAGTCGCTTCATGTGCCTGAGGCCAGCTCCTAACTGCAGCCTCTACGCACCACTCCCCACACTGACCTGTAAGTACAAATACCCCTTCCTCACAAGTTCTAGTCTCAGGTGCTCTCACTTGGCTCAGAGACACAGGGATGACCAGCATCTTCCCAGAGCAGGTACTTTACAATGTATTTCTGTCCTTTGGAGACCACAGTGTACAATTTAAAAAGAAACCAAAACAAAAAATATACTCCAGGCTCTGTAGTCAGAAGCCTGTGTATTAGACCCTAAGAGGTTACTCACTGAGTGACCGTGGACAAGATATTTAACCTCTCTTATCCTTTTCTCACTTGTAAAAAGAAGATAAAATGTTCAAGTGAAGATGAATATGGTATTAATTTTAAGCACAGCACCTGTCAGAAGTTGACAAATGAAAATAGTTTATCAGAGAGAATTGGGTTGAACACTGGGGTTTTGAACAGCTGAGGCCTCCCTATGCTCTGGGAAGATGCTCCAATAAATATTAAATGCTTTATTTTTTTTGTACATTGATTATTTTGACAGGATGAACTAAAGAATATACATATAAAACCTGATGGTACAGGTGAGACACAAGCACACAAATCTAAATATAATATAATGCGGACAGTGATGAAAACAGGGGGCAGTGGTGCTTCAGTACTAGAGCTTTCACGTTCCTTATGGGAAACCCATGAGGGAGTCTGTTCAATTCCTGAAAGGTGGGCCTCATGCTCAGGCAGCACCCTGAAAATGAATGTGAGGCAGCCATTTTGTGACTCCAAACAACAAGAATATGGGAAAGGGCAAAAGGATTTCAGTGACTTGACTTTAACTTTTAAGCCTCTGACCTGGTATTAGCAACTCCCTTCCTCCAGAGTTCTTATTATGTGAGAAAACAAGCCCTTGTTTTTTTAAACCACCATCAGTTTGGTATTTTATGACTTGTAGGAGAGGGCACTACTGATGCAGGGAATCATTATTTTATTTTATAATTATTGTTATGTTTTTCACTCTTTGGTTTTCTGAAAAGATATTTATTCCCTTTTCCAACTGAACTGAATAAAGAAATATGGATAGAAAATCATTTTCCCTTAGGTTTTTTTTTTTTTCCCTCTGTTTTCTTCTACTGTCTCATGTTATTTTTAAGAACTTTAATGCTATGATTTTTTTCCCTGAACCTTTCTACAGCTACTGATTTTCCCTCTGTAAGCTCTTAGTATCTTCTCCCTATCCCTGGTGGTTGGAAATGTTATCATTAAGAGTATCGTATATAAGGACTTTCATCTGTTCCCTCTGTTGTTTCTATTACCTCCACGGTGTTTCTTCCTTGGCCTTGTGTTCACATTTCAGATAGAGACTCTAAGGAGCCACTTAAACCTTGTGTGCTTGGGCAAGAAGGGGGGTCCTCAGTAAGCAAAACTTCAGTTTAGATAATGGGGGTCAAGTGGGCAAACAAACCCTGCTTTGGTTTTCAAATGTAAAAATTTCCAGGTGTTTTTCTAGAATCACGCAGCTTTCCCAGAGAAGGATTATCTGATCTCTTCCCTAACGAGAGAGTGTTTGGTAGAGGCTGAACAGCCTTCTGGAAGCTGAAAAGAGAAACGACACAGAGGTCTGATCATTCAACATTTAGACTTTTACTTAATCCTCCAGGTTTCAGTCTGACACCTTCCTCATCTCTACCCCCTAACCCTGTAGTAGTGCTCTCTGCCCCAAGTGCTCTCTGCCCCAAGCCTATCTGGTTTGATTTCCCCAAAGAATATACCTCCCTTCCCCTAAGGGAGTAACGGTGGAGTTGGTATGTAGATGTATGACATGGGGAGCTGGTAGCTGTATATGAGTCTGAACTCAGTAGGGAGGGGGGACCTGAGGTTCTTACTTTTTATTATATATTCTTATAGGCAATCTTTTTGGTGGAGCAATCCATATAACCCCTGCCTTCTTCTGGTAGTGAATAGGTACATCAGCATGATTCTCACCACGATCCCCCTCTTTGGGCACTTAGATTTATTTTCTTCTACTCTGCTAAACCAGTTACCTCTCCTCTGACCCTTTGATAAAGAGCCCTTGTGTTCCAATGGTTAAGCACTGGGCAGCTAACCAAAAGCTTGGCCAATGCTACCTGCCACAGCTCCACCAGAGAAAGAACAGGTGTTCTGCTCCTGTAAAGATTAAAAAAAAAAAAAAAAATTTACAGCCTAGAAAATACTATGGGACAGTTCTCCTTTACATGGGGCCTCCATGAATCAAAAAACAACTTGAAGGCACCAAATAGCAACAATCCACTTAATGCTTCAAATAACACAGTTTTAATCTTAAGGTTATGTGCTTGTTTCACAGATAAATACGTGGGGCTTTACAAAATTAATATCTTGATGTTGACTCTTCCTGCCCTATCCTTCCCAAGGCCGAGATGATATTCATCCTGTCCCAGAAACGCATCTTTTTTCTGTTTCCCAGTTCAAAAGCACCTTCTTGGGCTATTCTTGGCAAGAGTCACTAGTTTCACAGCACATTTAATAGGCTTTTTCTCTTCGCTGTGTACATGTAGTGTGATTATAGTATGTGCATGTGTGTGCACAGTGGAAATTTTGACCTAGAAGGCCCAGGAGCTCTCACTTTGCCTGGGACACTTCTTAGCCATCCTTCCTTGCTTCTCAGCATCAGAGGCCTGCAGATTCAGCACTTTTTGTAGAGCGGTGCAGTACAATTTAAAATCTTTTTCCCCAGGCCCTGGCTCTGTATCTCCTAACAACACATTTCCTGTAACATCTTTCCTCTAGTTGGCCTCCCTTTATGTGAGCTGCCCAACTCCAAGGAAACCTACCTGTATATGCAGGTGGAACAGAATGGAAAGCTCAAACAAGTGCAAGCTGTTTTCCTATTGACCTACTCACGCCTAACAGGGAAAGTTGCTGAGTTATTTAGAATATCGGCATCTATCAGGTGGGTATATGCAACACTTTATATTTGCACGTTTTCTCTTCGTTCTAATACTGTCTCTTCCTGGTCTCTTCACCTCACAGGCATTGCATCTTCCTTAGCTTCTCTTAAAGGAGTCTTGGTGGCACAGTGGTTATGATTTTGGCAGCTAACCAAAAGGTCAAACCCAGCAGCTGTTCTCCAGGAGAAAGATGTGGCAGTCTGCTTCCATAAAGACTGACAGCGTTGGAGACACTAGGGGGCAGTTCTACTCTGTCCTATGGAGTTGCTATGAGTTGGAATCAACTCAGCCACAATGGATTTATCTTCCCTCATGTCTCTGCTCAGCACCACACACATGCAAAACTTAGCTCCTTTTCTCCTTTGACCCCTTTGCCACCAATGTAAGAAAAGGCATCTGGGAGTCCAAGGGTTTTTGCAAATCTGGGGTTTAAACAGAGGGGTTTTACACCACCATGTTCTCTTACCACCTTCCCCTCAAGACTCCTCTCCAGGCTCTCCAACCTTCAGTTTTCTCTAGAGCCCTAGGAACCACACATCTCCTGGAACCTTAATTTTCCCCTTTTATTATGCAGAACAGCATCCTTCCTTGTCCTTCTCATGGCCCCAGCCCTACCATCTTTGTAGATCATGTTCTTCATGCTGGGAGACTCATACTTCTTCTATTCGCAAATTGTTTATTAAATCATGAAAAAACCAAATACTAGTTTTTAAACTAATTCAACCATTTAGTTTTTAGTAATTGTAACTACTCTATTTTGAGCCACGTGTTTTTAGAAAAAAAAAAATTGATCACCCTGTTTGCATATAGAATGAGTTTTTAAAAGAAATCTTATGCTTCAGTTTCTTTGGTTTTGATTATTTTAATAGTTGTAGAAAAATGTGGAGATAATTGAATTTAAAGAAATTGCTTAAAGTTCTGAAAATAAACATTATTGAAAATGGTGTATACAAGATGGATTTTGATAATATTCTCATTTACCTAGAAATGGAAACTGCATTTAACATATAAGCTCATTCTAACATTGGTATTTCACATGCCTTTTCAGGATGAGAGTAGGTACAGTAGTATGGGACTTCCTACATAACATTTGCAATAGCACTTAGATCATCAAATAACATTTCCACAAAAGGATCCAATAAATTACACAAGGAGAAATTATTATCCCCTTTATATAGATGGAACCCACACATTTAGGTTCTCTTCTTCTTTCTTTACATCTTGTTTGTTAGCAGAATCCTTGAAGTAGGCAACTTTCATACTCTCTGTCTTATATCCTTCCTGGTCTGTGGATCCTCTCCTAATCCTTTCCTGTAGTCCATGCTTCACTGTGCTTCACACTGGGCACCCCTGTTCCTAACTTCCTACTCAGAGTAGTGCTGTGCACAGTGAGCTGACACCTTCTGCCTGGAGGCCAGATGGCTCCACAAGGCCTGCACATCAACTTTGGCCAATTTACTTACTGAAAGCTCAGAGCAATTTCGTAAGAGAATTTCACCATAGGAAGGCTTTTCCTTGCAAAGCAGGTCTCCTCCTCTTTTTTTTTTTTTACCTTCCCACGGTGGCAGGGAGGTGGATTTTTTCTGTAACAACTTTATTGTGATATCATCCCTGTCCCATACAATTCACTTACTTAAAGTATACAACTCAATGGTTTTTAGTACATTCAAAGAATGAGCAACCATCACCACAACCAATGTTAGAACATTTTCATCACCTCAAAATAAGCCTTATACCCATTAGTAGTCCATCCCCATTTCTCCCCAACACCCTCAGTGGCACTGATTCCGTTCATCATGTCGGGCAACCATTACCACTGCCCTGGGAATAATGATTTATATTCTGTCCCTATGGATTTGCCCATGCTGGACATTCTCTATAAATGGAATCATGTGATGTGGTCCTTTGTGATTGGTTTCTTTCATTCATCCCAATGTTTTTAAGGTTCATCCATGTCACGACATGTGACATGCCTCGTGTCTTATTGCCGAGCAACATTCCATTATATGATTATACTGCATTTTTAATGAACATTTTTTAGGGACAAATCCCACACTCTTGGAACTTGATCAATCTAAAACTGATTTCTAAATGTCAGTCAGATCCTGCCACGCCTCCGCTGAACCGTCCCCCCAACATGGGGGACACTGAGCACAACAGCCTGGATGAATCATGTGGACAGATTGAGTCAAAGAAGCCAGGCTCAGAAGAGTACATATTGGATGATGCTATTTATATAAAATTCCAGAACCAGAAAAACCAGTCTCTTATGATAACATCTAATCAGAGGTCACTTTGGGTGGGGCTTGGGGAAATTGATTACTAAGGGCCACAAAGGAAATTTCTGGATGATGAAAGTGTTTTCCATCTTATGAGGGTGCTAGTTACTCAGGTGATATGTTTATCATAGTTCATCACACTGTACCCTTAGAATCTGCGCAATTTATTGCGTTATAAACTATTCTCAAAATCGTTGATTAAAAGAAAAAAAAAAACCTCTGTGGATGAACGGATAAACAAAATGTGGTCTATCCATATAATGGAATACCACTCAGCCACAAGAAGAAATGAAGTCCTGGTATATGGGATGACATGGATGAACCTCGAAAACATCGTGCTGAGTGAAATAAGTCAGATACAAAGGACAAATCTTGTATGAGCCCACTTATATGAAATACACAGGCAAATACATAGAGACCAAAGCAAAGCAGGTCTCTTAAAGCTTCAGATTCTTTCCAAGGAGGCAGTGTCTGACATGAGCAACCCCCCACTCTTTCTTCTGTTCATGTCTGTTTATTAACTTCAGTCATTTGAAACGTGAAAATAAGGGATACATTTGTCAGAATTTTGAAACCTACAGGGTCTGAGTCTCCAATAACTGGTGGCACATTTCCCTCAGGCCCTCTCTGACCTAGTTCCAAGTATTCTTTCTCTCTGTCAGTTGTCTTCACTAAATCTCAGTAACTTCCTCACAAAGTTAAAAAAAAAAAAATGAGAGAGAGAGAGAACACCAAACATATTGCCAACTGCCCATTGTGTTTCCAAGGAACATCTGGTAGATTCAAATTGCTGACCATTTGGTTAGTAGCTGCACCTTTTAAACATTATGCCACCAGAGTTCCTGGAAATCCCACCAGCCACATATATTGTTGAGTATGTCAACTAGGGCATACTTCAAACTGAAACTTAAAACCAAGCCCACAAACTGTATTCTGTAGATAAGGTGAGGATCTTTGGGGGCCTATGTAGTGGTTAGCTACCACACCAAGTTTGAGATCCTCAAAATGGCCTAAAATAGCAAAAGAGTACAGTGAATTTTTAGTCCTTTTTAAATATTTTTGCCTAATGATGCTCTGTGATATTGATAACATAAATGTGCAAGTTTTATTACCTCTTGGTGTTTATATTTGGTACCAATTTTCAATTCTTAATGAAAGAAACTCTTGAAATTTGTCTGTTTTGGTATATTATCTAATACTTTATCAGAGAGGTGCTGCTAAGATCAACGTAATGGCGCTCAAGGAATTCCTTATTATAACTGACAAAGACTAGCATGAATAATGCTATTTTACCACAGTTTTGGGGAGGAGAGGTCATGGAAAAGGTGATATTTGATCAGAGACCTGAGGACAGGGGGGAGTAAGGTTGGAGGCTACCTAGGGAAAGTTCTCGAAGCAGAGGAAACACGAAGTATAAATGTTCTGAAGAAGGATTTTGAAGAACCCTAAGGAGGCCAAGATCTGCTGGAGTGGAGAGAGATGAGAATGAGATCAGAGAGATAAAGAGACCCCAGATCTTGTATTGCCTTGAGACAGACCACTGCAAGAATTTCAGCTGCACTGAGGACAATGGGAAGCCAATGAGAGGTGTTCAGCAGAGGAATGACCTATTTGTCTATCTTGGAAAAGAAGCACTGTGACTGCAGATGAGGAGCATAAACTATGGCTGTAATGGGTGGTAAGGGAGCCTGGAAGCAGGGAGACTAGGAGGCTATTGCAGCGTTGCTGGTGAAGGGTGATGGTGACTGCACCACGGGCAGCACGGGAGGCTGTGATAGAACCAGGGCTGGATAGATTCTGAAGGTAAAGTTGACAGAATTTATTGATGGAGAACACATGGGTCGTGAAATAAGGGAGTTGAGTCTGACTCCAAAATTCTGGCCTTAAGTACCTTGTGTCTCTGGATGGCTACCTCCATATGCAGAACTGACTCTCTGTGTCCTCTGACAAGTGGAAACCTGAGAGAAGGCTTTCTCTGGGTCAAAACCAAGCTCTCTGAGAAAACCAAAATGGACAGTGAACCTCCTGTGGTTTTATATGTGACCCACAGTGAAGTTTGTCCAAGTGGAAAACTGGTGTAGTAAGGACCCTTAACTGGCCTGACTGTGAGGCTGGCTCTAACAACAGGCTGACGGTTCCTATGCCTGTGTTCTAACTTATGGTTCTCCTTTTTATGGCAAACAACACTTTTAGACAGCACAACACAAATAGTAACAGTAGCACAAAGACATTAAACCATATACTGTTTTTTTAACCAATTAAGAGGTGTGCCCAGAGGAACACATCTCTGATTAGTCAAGCAGGAAGATTGAACTTAGGCCACTTACAGCAATTTTCTTAAGGAGAAAAGAGAGAGAATGTGGAAGAAAGTTAAATAACTGACTAACCTTAGCATGATTAATTTGAATTCACGCTCCCTGCCCTTTCTAAGGTTAGTCAGTTTTGGTCACCTGCTGGTGCTTGTCCCTTGGCCAGCCTCTATTCCTTTACAGAAAATATCATGTATTGTCAAAGGTTTTCAAATGATAAGTCACCTAAGTTGCTCAAGAAATTCCAAGGATTATTTCTCAAGAAAAAGAACAAAAGCCAAATTACAATGGATAAAGTTAAATTTTTTCTACAGAGTAAGCTTTAAGTGAATTTGCACTTAATGAAGTCACCTCACAAAAAAGGAATTTAGAGAATTGGGTAATCACTGTCTCCACTGTGTCTCCCTCTTCCTGTTTAAGTGTTCTCAGGTGCATTCCACATTGGTCAGTGACCTTTGTGAATTTCACAATGTACTTAGAGAAATCCCTCGTCAATTTCTCTGGTCCTCAGTTTCTCTCTTTTAACAATCCCCAGAATCATTGAGTCGATAACTGAATTCATGGGTGAATATCGCTTTACCATATATCCGGTAATGACTATCGAGAACATGGAAGGAAAATGTGCAAGAGAACCGAATCCTCATCTATCATGCCAGTAAGCTATAGAGAATGGCTAAAAATTGTTGGGTCAGAAATAATGGATTTAAACTTACCATTTCATAGAGGTTAATCAGAGTAAAAATCCTAATAGAGTTGAGAGTGGTTGTAGAAGATGAGCGAAGGTATCAAGAGGATTGCTGAGATTTTAATAAGCACTGTGTGCACATTTGGGTCTTATCTACTCACCTGAAACTCAGAGAATTTAGGGCAAGCTTCATAGAGAAGTTCCCATTTCATTTGCTTCTCATGGCTTGTTCAATAGGCATTCCTTCCTCACCTCTGAAGGGGTACAAGCTGAAACTACTGGTCTCTTCTACACCCAAAATTATTTCCTCAAGTCCGAAGCTCACATAGCTACTAAGAGACCCCACTCATGCTTTATGTCGACTTAGAGCTAGAGCAGCCACAGAGGAAAGAAAATAACTGAAATATTCTTTGTCTCTGTTCTAGTTTCCTCCAGTTCCTTGGTTCCACATCCTACTATCCTGTGGCTTTCCAGGCATTAAGTCAGAAAGGAAAGATTTGGATTTGAAGGTTGTTCTACACATTTATGGCTGTGTGAACTTGGGCAAGAGGTGTACCCTCTATGATCCTCTGTGTCCTCATTTGTAAAAGAGGCCCCAAGTCTTGGTCTTTTTAATCACCTTATAAGAAAAAAGCATGTGCAATCTGGATATTGAAAAAGGAAGACAGAAGAAGGATTGAAGCATTCAAAGTGCGGTGTTGGTGATGAATATTGTTTACACCATGGACTGCCATAAGAGGGAACAAGTCAGTCTTAGGAGAAATACAACCAGAATGTTCCTATGAAGGCAGAATGATGACATTTCTGTTTGCTTACTTTGGTCACATCATCAGGAAAGGCCAACTGGTAGGAAAGAAGCAAGGAAACCTTTCCATGAGATGGATTGTGCTAATTGCTATGATATAGAACACAAACTACCAACGATCAAGATGATTGCGTAGGACTGGGCAATGTGTTATTATTCTGTTATGTGAGTTCAGGCTCAGTCAGAATGACTCCACAGCAACCAAAGACAACAACATCAGTTGCTGTTTTAGGCTTCTGAGGTTTAAATGAGACAATGTAATTAAACATACTCAACACAATGCTGGGTACACGGTAGGTGTTTAATGAAGACTAGTAATGAATTATTAAGTTTTCTGTTCCCGGGAGGATTAAGTTTTACAGATTCTATCATATATACATAATTTATGGTGTACTTTGTAATTTATAGACCCCTTTACAGCAAAACTGTGAGCCACGTCAGTATAAAAATCTGATGAACATAAGAGTCTAACCTCTAAAGTGTATTTTAAAATAAAGCCCACAACACCACAACCACAAAAACACAAACAACCCAATCACAAAATGTGCAAAGGGCATGAACAGAACATTCACAGTTCCCATCCAGGTTTCTGTGTTATTTGGCAAGATTGGTAAGTTATTTTTTTGTGCTCTGGGAAGCTCAAAAAATGTTCCCATGTAAATGAATGGTAATTACTTCTTCGCTTTACACCACTTCAACTTGAGAAAATTTTCCTAAGATCATTCTTCTTTGGAATAGCAGGGAAGACCTGTAAGTAAGAGAGAATATGATTTAATGTTATAGGGGAGAGTAAAAAAGAAAAGAAAAAAATATTTTAGATAGAGGTGAGAGCTGTATCAAAAAAAAAAATTTTCATGGAGGTGTCATTTGGGATGAGACTAGAACAGTGGCTCTCAACTAGGTGTGATATCACCCCAGGGAGCATTTGGCAATGTCTGGAGACATTTCTGGTTGTCACAGCTGGGGAGAGGATTTATTACCTCTATCTTGGGTATCTAGTGAATGGAGGCCAGGAATGCTGCTAAACATAATACAATGCACATGATGTTGACCCACAGTTAAGAACCATCTGGCCCAGAATACCAAGAGTGCTAAGGTGGAGAAACTGTGAACTAGAAGATGGGTAGCATCATGAAAGGTCTTGATTATAGGAAGGCATTTACAGATTTCTAGAGGTAGAAAGATGGGAAAGTGCAGTGTGTTCTGAGGGAGATATAAACCTGGTATTGGTAAAAGTACAGGGAGAACTAGGGTAGAAGATGAAGGTCATTTTGGGGAAAGTCTTGAATGCCCAACTGAGCAGTTGGTACTTAATTAACTGCACTAGAATCTGAGTTTCCTAGTGTTGCTATAACAGAACTAGTACAAGAGGGTGGCTTTAATAAACTGAAATTGATTTCTTCACTGTTTTGAGACTGGAAGTTTAAATTCAGGGTATTTGCTCTAGGGGAAGAGTCCTTCTCTATCCACCATGGAAGAAAATCCTTGTCGCAGCTTCTCTAACTCTAGTGCTTTTCCTTCTTGGGATTTGCTCATACCATCTATCTTTCCTCTTTGTGTGCACTTGCCTCTGTTTCTATGCTGTTCTTTATATCTCAAAAGTGATTAGCTTTAAGACAAGCTCTGTAGGGATATGTTCTCATTAGTATTATGAAGATAACCCTATTCCCAAATGAGATAACATCCAGAGGTAGAGGTTGTTCATATGCAGTGCTATGTTGGAGAGCTTGATGGGTTCACATTAATGCTAACCCAAGATGCAGTGAAATATAATTTAATTACACAGGCCTGAGTGGTCTGCAAGACTATTAGGGGTTTTTCTCCTGCTCATTTACATCGGTTACATCTCCTCTAACCCTTTAATAAGGAGTCCTGGTTGTGTAATGGTTAAGCACTCGGTTGCTCACCAAAAGGTGGACCAATGCTACCAGCCCCAGAGCTTCACCAGAGAAAGAACGGACATTCTGTTCCTGTAAAGATTACAGCCTAGAAAACACTATGGGGAAGTTCTCTCTCACACAAGGTCTCCATGAATCAAAAAAACAACTTGAAGACACCAAATAGGAATGATCCCCTTAAAGCTTCAAATATAGCAATTTTAATATTACGGTTATATACTAGCTTCACAGATTAAAAAAAAAAAAAAGGTAAGTACATGTTAATCTACAAAAATAACCTCTTAATGTTGACTCTTTCTGTCCTACCCTTCCCAAGGTTGAGATCATATTAATGTTCCCAGAAATGCATCATTTATCTGTTTCTCAGTTCAACAGCACCTTCTTGTGCTACTCTTGGCAAGGGTCACTAGGGTCACAGTACATTTAACAGGCTTTTTCTCTTTGCTATTTGTGCGTAGTGTGTTCATAGTGTATGCCTTTGTGTGCACAATGGAAATTTTGACCTGGAAGGCCCAGCAGCTCTTACATTGCCTGGGAGAATTCTTAGCCATCCTTCCTTGCCACTCAGTTTCAGAGGCCTGCGTATTCAGCACCTTTTTGTAGAGTAGTGCAGCACAATTCAAAATCTTTCTCCGTAGGCCCTGGCTCTGCATTTCCAAGTAAACAACACATTTCTGGTAACATCTGTCCTCTAGCTGGGCTCCCTTTATGAGAGCTGCTGAACTCCAAAGGAACCTGTATCTGCAGGTAGAACAGAATGAAAACATCAAATAAGACCAAGCTCTCTTGCTATTGTCCTGCTAGCCCCTGACCAGGAAGTTTTCTGATCTGTGTAGAATATCACCATCCATCCGGTGGGCCTATACATCGTTTTATATTTGCATGCTCACTCTTGGTTCTAATTTTTTCTCTCCCTGGTCTCTTCACCTCACAGGCATTGCATCTTCCTTAGCTTCTCTTATACAAGTCCTGATGGCACAGTGGTTATGAGTTCAGCTGCTAACCAAAAGGTCACAACCCAGCAGCTGTTCTCCAGGAGAAAGATGTGGCAGTCTGCTTCTATAAAGACTTACAGCCTCAGAGACAATAGGGGCAGTTCTACTCTGTCCTGTGGAGTTGCTATAAATTGGAACCAACTCAGCCACAATGGGTTTAGCTTCCCTCATATCTGTGCTCAGCACCACACACATACAAAATTTAGCTCCTTTTCTCCTTTGACCCCTTTGCCAACAAAGTAAGAAAAGGCATTTGGGAGTCCAAGGTCTTTTGCAAATCTGAGGTTTAAACAGAGAGGTTTTACACCACCATGTTCTCTTACCACCTTCCCCTCAAGACTCCTCTCCAGGCTCTCCAACCTTCAGTTTTCTCTAGAGCCCTAGGAACCACACATCTCCTGGAACCTTAATTTTCTCCTTTTATTATGCGGAACACTATCCTTCCTCATCCTTCTTATGGCCCTAGCCCTACCATCTTTGTAGATCATGTTCTTCATGCTGGGAGACTCATACTTCTTCAGTTTGCAAAGTGTTTTTTAAATCATGAAACAACCAAATACTATTTTTAAAAAACTAATTCAACCATTTAGTTTTTAGCAATTGTTACTACTCTATTTTGAGCCACTTGCTTTTAGAAAAAAAAAAAATTGATCCCCCTGGTTTCATATAGAAAGAGTGCTCAGAAGAAACCTTATGCTTCAATTTCTTTGGTTTTGACTATTTTAATAGTTGCAGAAATAATGTGGAGATAATTGAATTTAAAGAAATTGCTGATAATAAACATTATTGAAAATGGTGTACACATGATGGATTTTGATAATGTTTTTATTTACCTAGGAATGGAAACCCTGTTTAACATATAAGTTCATCACAGCATTTGTATTTCACGTGCATTTTCAGGATGACAGTAGGTACAAAGGTAAGGGACTAATAAAAAAATTTTTTTTTTTTATTATGGGACTACCAATATAATGTTTGCAAAAGCTTATATCATCAAATAACATTTTCACAAAAGAATCCAATAAATTACACAAGGAAAAATTATTTATGTAGATAGAATCCAAATGTTTAGGCTCTCTCCTTCTTTCCTTACACCTTCTTTGTTAGAGGGAAGAATCCTTGAAAGTAGGCAACTTTCATACTCTCTGTCTTACATCCCTCCTCATTTGTGGATCCTCTCCTGATCCTTTCCCTATTGTCCCTCTTCACTGGGTTTTGCATTTGGTACCCCTGTTCCTAACTTGGCACTCAGAGTAGTGCTGCACTCAGTGAGCTGACACCTTCTGCCTGGAGGCAGGATGGCTCCACAAGGCCTGCACATCACCTGTAGGCAATGTCCTTACTGAAAGCTCAGAGCAATTTCTTAAGAGAATTTCACCATAGGCTTTTCCTTGCAATACGATTCTTTTAAAGCTTTAGATTCTTTGCAAGGAGGCAGTGTCTGGCATGAGCAATCCTCCACTCTTTGTTCTATTTATGTCTTTTTATTAACCTCTCTTTTTTTTTTTTTTTTATTAACCTCAGTTATCTGAATCATTAAAATAAGGGATACCTTTGTCAGAATTTTGAAACCTACTGTATCTGAGCCTGCAATAACTGGTGGCAGATTTCCCACAGGCCCTCTCTGACCTAGTCCCAAGCATTCCTTCTCTATGTCAGTTTTCTTCACTGTCTCTCAGTAATTTCCTCACATAGGAAAAAAAAAGAGAACACCAAACCTGTTGCCACTGAGTCCATTTTGACACATACCAATGCTCTATGACAGAGCAGAACTGCCGCATAGTGTTTCCAAGGAACGTCTGGTGGATTCGAAATTTTGACCATTATGTTGAAAGTTGTAGCTCTGAAACACTATGCCACCAGGTTTTCTGGAATCACACCAGCCACATATATTGTTGGGTATGTCAACTAGGGCATACTTCAAAATGAAACCTAAAACCAACCCCACTAATTGAGTTTTGTAGATAAGGTGAGGATTATTTGGGGCATATGTGGTGGTTGGCTACCACACCAAGTTTGAGATCCTCAAAATGGCCTAAAATGGCAAAAGAGTACAGTGAATTTTTAGTTTTTTTTAAAGAATTTTTGCCTAGTGGTGCTCTGTGGTATTGATAACATAAATGTGCAAGTTTTATTGCCTCTTGGTGTTTATATTTGTTACTACTTTTTAATTCTTAATGAAAGAAACCTTTGAAAACTGCCCCTGTTTTGGTATATTATCCAACATTTTATCAGACAGAAATTGCTAAGACTGGCATAATGGCACTCATGGGATTCCTTAGTATAACTGACAAAGACTAGCACAAATGATGTTATCTTACCACAGTTTTGGGGAGTAGAGGTCATTGAAAAGGTGATATTTGATCAGAGACCTGAGGACAGGAAGGAGTGAGGTTGGAGGCTACCTAGGGAAAGTTTTCGAAGCAGAGGGAACAGGAAGTGTAATGTTCTGAAGGAGGATTTTCCGGGGGTTTTGAGAATCCTAAGGAGGCCAAGATCTGCTGGAGCGGAGAGAGACGAGAATGAGATCAGAGAGGTAAAAAGACCCCAGATCTTGTATTGCCTTGAGACAGACCCCTGCAAGGATTTCAGCTGCATTCTGAGGACAATGGGAAGCCAATGAGAGGTGTTCAGCAGAGGAACAACCTGACCTGCCTATCTTTGAAAAGAAGCACTGTGGCTGCAGATGAGGACCATAAACTATGGCTGTAATGGGTGGTAAGGGAGCCTGGAAGCAGGGAGACTAGGAGGCTATTGCAGCGATGCAGGTGACAGATGATGGTGACTGTACCACAGGTAGCACGGGAGGTTGTGATAGAACCAGGGCTGGATAGGTTCTGAAGGTAAAGTTGACAGAATTTATTCATGGAGAGGATGTGGGTTGTGAGAGAAAGAAGAGAGTTGAGTCTGACTCCAAAACTCTGGCCTTATGTATCTTGTGTCTCTGGACACACCAGATGGATGGCCACCTCCACATGCAGACCTGATACTCTGTGTCTTCTGACAAGTAGAAACCAGACAGACAGGTTTCTCTGGATCAAAGCCAAGCTCTCTGTCAAAATCGAAGCTGAATCTCCTGTGGTTTTAGATGTGACCCACAGTGAAGTTTGCCCAAGGGGACACTGGTCTGGTAAGGAACTTTAACTGGCCAGTCTGTGAGGCTGGCTATTCCCACACCTGTGTTCTGACTTCTTCTTTTTATGGGAAACAACACTTTTAGACAGGACAACACAAAGTGGTAACAGTAGGAAAAAGACATTAAAGAATATACTGTTTCTTTAACCAGTTAAGTGGTGTGCACAGAGGGAAACCTCTCTGTTTAGTTAAAAATGAAGATTCATCTTAGGCCATTTACAGCAATTTTGTTAAGGAGAAAAGAGAGAGAGTGTGGAAAATAGTAACAGGCTCACCTTAGCATGATTAATTTGAATCATGCTCCCTGCCCTTCCTGAGCTTAGCTGATGTTGGTCTCCTGCTGGGGCCCGTGGCCTGACCAGCCTCTATTCATGTGCACAAAATCTCAGGTGTTGTCAGAGGTTTTCAGATAATAAAGTCACCTAAACTGCTCAAGAAATTCCAAGGATTATTTCTCAGGACAAAGAACAAAAGCCAAATTACATTGGGTAAAGTTAATTTTTTTTTGTTTGTTTAGTTAAACTATTTCCACAGGGTAAACTTTAAGCAAATTTGCAGTTAACAAAGTCACCTCACAAAAAAGATATTATACAATTGGGTAGTCACTGTCTCCGCTGTGTCTCCCTCTTCTTGTTTACGTGTTCTCAGGTGCATTCCACATTGGTCAGCAACTTTTGTGAATTTCGCAATGTACTTAGAGAAATCTGTCAATTTCTCTGGTCCTCAGTGTCTCTCTTTTAACAATCCCCAGAGTCATTCAGTTGATAACTGAATTCATGGGTGAATATCGCTTTGCCGTATATCTGGCAATGACTATTGAGAACATAGAAGGAAAGGAAGGAAAATGTGCAAGAGAGCTGAATCCTCATCTATCATAGCAGTAAGGCCATAGAGAATGGCTAAGTTGATGAGTCAGAAATAATGGATTTAAACTTACCATTTCATAGAGGTTAATGACAGTAAAAATCCTAATAGGGCTGAGAGTGGTTGTAGAAGATGAGCAAAGGTATCCAGAGGACTGCTGAGATTTTAATAAGCACTATGTGCACATTTGGATCTTATCTACTCATCTGAAACTCAGAGAATTTAGGGCAAGCTTCATAGAGAAGTTGCCATTTCATTTGCTTCTCATGGCTTGTTCAACAGGCATCCCTTCCTCCCCTCTGAAGAGGTAGAGGCTGAAACTACTGGTCCCTTCTGCATCCAAAATTCTTTCCTTATGTCCCTGAAGCTCATGTGGCTTCTAAGAGGCCCCACTCATGCTTTGTGCTGACTTGGAGCTAGAGCAGCCATAGAGGAAAGAAAATAACTGAAAAAGTATCGTTTGTGTCTGTTCTGGTTTCCCCCAATTGCCTGGTTCCACAGTCTACTATCCCGAGCCTTTCCAGGCATTAAGTCAGAAAGGAAAGACTTGGATTTGAATATTGTTCTACACATTTATGGCTGTGTGAACTTGGGCTAGAGGTTTACCCTCTATGATCCTCTGTGTCCTCATTTGTAAAAGAGGCCCCAAGTCTTGGTCTTTTTAATCGCCTTATAAGAAAAAAGCATGTGGAATATGGATATTGAAAAAGGAAGACAGAAGAAGGATTGATGCATTCAAAGTGCGGTGTTGGTGATGAATATTGTTTACACCACGGACTGCCATAAGAGGGAACAAGTCAGTCTTAGGAGAAATACAACCAGAATGTTCCTAAGAAGCCGGAATAATGATAATTCAATTTGCTTCCTTTGGTTATATTATCAGGAAAGACCAACTAGTATTAAAGAGGCAAGGAAACCTTTCCATGAGATGGATTGTGCTCATTGCTACAACAATGGACACAAACTACTAATGATCAGGAAGATTGTGCAGGACTGGGCAATATGTTATCCTGTTATACATAAGGTCATGCTGAGTCAGAACCACTCCATAGCAACTAATGACAGCGTCATCAGTTGCTGTTTTAGGCTTCTGAGGTTTAAATGAGACAATGTAATTAAACATACTCAACACAAGGCTGGGTACACAATAGGTGTTTAATGAAGACTAGTAATGAATTATTAAGTTTCCCTTCCCCTGGAGGGAAACCCTGGTGGCATAGTGGTTAAGTGCTATGGCTGCTAACCAAAAGGCCAGCAGTTTGAATCCACCAGGCCTTCCTTGGAAACTCTACGGGACAGTTCTACTCTGTGCTATAGGGTCACTATGAGTTAGAATCGACTCAATGGCAGTCAGTATGGTCTTTTTTTGGTGTATCATATATACTTAACTTACAGGTTTTATACATAGTAATTTATAGGCCCCTTTACTACAAAACTGTGAGGCATGTCAATATAGAAATCTGATCAATTTAAGGGTCTAATCTCTAAAATGTTAAAAAAAAAAAAAAAAAAACCACAAGAACGCAACTACAAAAAGACAACCCAATCACAAAATGTGCAAAGGACATGAATAGAATCTTCACAGTTCCCATCCAGTTTTTATGTGTTATTTGGCATAATTGATATGTTATTTTTTTTGTGGTCTGGGAAGCTCAAAAATGTTCCCATGTAAATGAGTGGTAATTACTTCTTCACTTTACGCCACTTCAACTTACTAAAATTTTCCTTAGTTCATTTTTCTTTGGAATAGCAGGGGAGATCTGTAGTAAGGGAGAATATGATTTAATGTTATAGGGGAGAGTAAAAAAGAAAAGAAAAAAATATTTTAGATAGAGGTGAGAGCTGTATCAAAAAAAAAAATTTCATGGAGGTGTCATTTGGGATGAGACTAGAACAGTGGCTCTCAACTAGGTGTGATATCACCCCAGGGAGCATTTGGCAATGTCTGGAGACATTTCTGGTTGTCACAGCCGGGGAGAGGATTTATTACCTCTATCTTCGGTATCTAGTGAATGGAGGCCAGGAATGCTGCTAAACATAATACAATGCACATGGTGTTGACCCACAGTTAAGAACCATCTGGCCCAGAATACCAAGAGTGCTAAGGTGGAGAAACCGTGAACTAGAAGATGGGTAGCATCATGAAAGGTCTTGATTATAGGAAGGCATTTACAGATTTCTAGAGGTAGAAAGATGGGAAAGTGCAGTGTGTTCTGAGGGAGATATAAACCCGGTATTGGTTAAAGTACTGTGAGAACTAAGGTAGATGAAGGTCATTTTGGGGAAAGTCTTGAATGCCCAACTGAGCAGTTGGTATTAGTTAGCTGCACTAGTATCTTAGCTTCTTAGTGTTGCTATAATGGAACTAGTACAGGAGGGTGGCTTTAATAAACTGAAATTTATTTCTTCCCTGTTTCGAGACTAGAAGTCTATACTCGAAATCTACTCTAGAAATCTAGGAGGACTTAGTTTAATTAAAGCATCTGGTTTGCAGTTGATGTGAAGTAAAATCTTGCAGTCCTTAATTCAGGAGTTAAGACCACGCTAGATTTCTAGTCTCAAAGTTCATGTAACTCAAAGCTCATATAGGAGCTCCTATTGCAGGCTCCATTTTCCTAGCTGCTAGCCTACTAAAACTGGGAGGGTACGGAACATTACGAATTACAATCTTTGTATACCACCTAACAGGATTTATATCTTATCCACTCCTTATATTGTCGCTATGGGGTATAGTTATAACCAGCTTTGTCTACAACAAACAGACCTAAATTCCCTTATTACCTACTCTTCAATCAGCCATACAGCCCTAGTAATCATGGCTATTTTAATTAAAACACCATGAGGTTTCATAGGAGCTGCTGCCCTAATAATTGTTCATGGTCTAATTTCCTCTATACTTTTCTGGTTAGCTAACTGTAACTACGAACGTATCCACAGCCAAACCATAATTTTAGCATGAGGTTTACAAACCCTCCTGCCACTAATAGCCATGTGATAACTCTTGGCCAGCCGAAGAAACCTAGCACTACCACCCTCAATTAACTTAATCAGAGAAGTATTTATCATCCTAGCATCATTTTCATGATCTAATCTTACTATTCTCCTCATAGGATTCAGCATACTAATTACCGCACTATACACCCTTTACGTATTAATTACAACCGAACAAGGAGAAATTTCACACCCTGCCAAAGCCAGCAAACCCTCATTTACCCGAGAAAATGCCCTAATAGCCCTCCATCTCATTCCCCTTCTAGTCCTATCTCTAAATCCCCAAATTATCCTGGGATTCATATGCTGTAAATATAGTTTAATTAAAATATTAGATTGTGAATCCCTTAACAAAAGCTAAAACCTGTTTCTTTACTGAGAAAGAACTGCAGAGCTGCTAATTCCTTATACCATACTTAACAATATGGTTTTCTTAACTTTTAAAGGATGGGAGTTATCCGTTGGTTTTAGGAACCAAAAATTTGGTGCAACTCCAAATAAAAGTAATTAATACATTCTCTACTTTCACCTTAACGTCACTTATTCTAACTCTACCCATCATAATAACACCATCACAAGTCTACAAAACACTTTCCTCACTATGTGAAAATAACTGTATATTATGCTTTCACAACCAGTACAATTCCAGCCCTAATATTCATTCAATCAAACAAGAAGTGCTAATCTCTGACATTAAATAACAATCCACACTCTAAAACTCTCCCTAAGCTTTAAACTAGATTATTTCTCCCTAGTGTTTATTCCCATTGTATTTTTTGTTACATGATCAATTGCAGAATTTTCGCTATGATAAATACTCAGACCTCTTCATTAACTGATTCTTCAAATACTACTATTCTTAAAAAATCACTATAATAATTCTAGTAACTGCTAACACCTTATTCCAATTATTTGTGGGCTGAGAAGGGGTTGGCATCATATCTTTCATATTAATTGGCTGATGGTATGGATGAACCGATGCTAACACAGCAGCCCTACAGGCAGTCTTGTACAACTGTGTTGGAGACGTAGGCTTCCTTGTAACAATAGCCTGATTTCTGCTCCACTCAAACTCAGGACAACTCCAGCAAACCTTCCTAATTGACCTGAAAGAAGACTTACTCCCTCTCCTAGGCCTTTTACTAGCTGCAACAGGAAAATCAGCCCAATTCGGGTTTCACCCATGAGTTTAAACAGCTATAGAAGGCCCCAATCCAGTATCAGCCCTACTTCATTCTAGCACAATAGTAGCAGCAGTATTTCTCCTCATCAGCTTCCATCCACTCCTAGAAATAACCCCTCTGTTCAAACCCTATGTTTAGACGCCATCACCAGCTTATTCATGGCCCTCTGCACCCTTACAGAAAATGACATTAAAAAAATTATTGAATTCATGGTAAAAACTCTCAGTAAAATAGGAATAGAAGGAAAATTCCTTAACATCATAAAGGGCATTTATACAAAGCCAACAGCCAGCATCATCCTAAATGGAAAGATTCTGAAAGCATTCCACTTGTGAACGGGAACCAGACAAGGATGCCCTTTATCACCACTCTTATTCAACATTGTGCTGGAGGTCCTAGCAAGAGCAATTAGGCTAGATAAAGAAATGAAGGGCATCCAGATTGGCAAGGAAGAAGTAAAAGCATCTCTATTTGCAGATGACATGATCTTATACACAGAAAACCCTAACGAATCCTCAAGAATACTACTGAAACTAATAGAAGAGTTCAGCAGAGTATTGGGATACAAGATAAACATACAAAAATCAGTTGGATTCCTCTACAACAACAAAAAGACCATCCAAGAGGAAATCACCAAGCCAATACCATTTACAGTAGCCCCCAAGAAGATAAAATACTTAGGAATAAATCTTACCAGAGATGTAAAAGTCTTAGACAAAGAACACTACAGTAGACTTCTGCAAGAAAACAAAAGAGACTTACTTAAGTGGAAAAACATACCGTGCTCATGGGTAGGAAGACTTAACATTATAAAAATGTCTGTTCTACCAAAAGCGATCTATACACTTAATGTAATTCCGATCCAAATCCCAACGACATTCTTTAAAGAGATGGAGAAACAAATCACCAACTTCATATGGAAGGGAAAGACACCCCAGATAAATAAGGCATTACTGAAAAAGAAGAAGAAAGTGGGAGGCCTTCCTTTACCTGATTTTAGAATCTATTATACCCCCACAGTAGTCAAAACAGCCTGGTACTGGTACAGTAATGGATACATAGACCAATGAAACAGAATTGAGAATCCAGACATAAATCCATCCACATATAAGCAGCTGATATTTCACAAAGTCCCCAAAACAGTTAAATGGGGAAAAGAGAGTCATTTTAACAAATGGTGTTGGCATAACTCAATATCCATCTGCAAAAAAAGTGAAACGAGACCCATACCTCACTCCATGCACAAAAACGAGCTCAAAATGGATCAAAGACCTACATATAAAATCTAAAATGATAAAGATCATGGAAGAAAAAAATAGGGACAATGTTAGTAGCCCTAATACATGGCATAAATAGTATACAAAACATTATTAAGAATGCAGAAGAAAAACTAGATAACTGGGAGCTCCTAAAAAATCAAACAAGTATGCTCATCCAAAGACTTTACCAAAAGAGTAAAATGACTACCTACAGACTGGGAAAAAGTTTTTAGCTATGATATTTCTGATCAGCATCTGATCTCTAAAATCTATGTGATACTGCAAAAACTCAACTACAAAAAGATAAATAATCCAATTAAAAAATGGGCAAAAGATATGAACAGACACTTCACTGAAGAAGACATTCAGTCAGCTAACAGATACATGAGGAAATGTTCACGATCATTAGCCATTAGAGAAATGCAGATCAAAACTAAAATGAGATTTCATTTCACTCCAACAAGGCTGGTATTAATCCGAAAAACACAAAATAATAAATGTTGGAGAGTCCGTGGAGAGATTGGAACACTTATACACCGCTGGTGAGAATGTCAAATGGTATGACCACTTTGGAAATCGATTTGCCACTTCCTTAGGAAGCTAGAAATAGAACTACCATACCATCCAGCAATCCCACTCCTTGAAATATAGCCCAGAGAAATAAGAGCCTTTACACGAACAGATAGATGCACACCCATGTTTATTGCAGCTCTGTTTATAATAGCAAAAAGATGGAAGCAACCAAGGTGCCCATCAATGGATGAATGGATAAATAAATTATGGTATATTCACACAATGGAATACTACATATCGATAAAGAACAGTGAGGAATCTGTGAAACATTTCATAACATGGAGGAACCTGGAAGGCATTATGCTGAGTGAAATTAGTCAGTTGCAAAAGGACAAATATTGTATAATACCACTATTATAAGAACTTGAGAAATAGTTTAAACTGAGAAGAAAACATTCGTTTGTGGTTACGAGAGGAGGGAGGGTGAGAGGGTGGGAGAGGGTTATTCACTAATTAGATAGTAGATAAGAACTAATTTAGGTGAAGGGAAGGACAACACTCAATACAGGGGAGGTCATAACAATTAGACAAAATCAAAAGCAAAGAAGTTTCCTGAATAAACTGAATGCTTCGAAGGCCAGCGTAGCAGGGGCAGGGGTTTGGGGACCATGGTTTCAGGGGACATCTAAGTCAACTGGCATAATAAAATCTATTAAGAAAACATTCTGCATCCCGCTTTGAAGAGTGGCATCTGGGGTCTTAAACACTAGCAAGCAGCCATCTAATATGCATCAATTGGTCTCAACACACCTGGAGCAAAGGAGAATGACGACACAAGGACACAAGGTGATTATGAGCCCAAGAGACAGAAAGGTCCACATGAACCAGAGACTACATCATCCTGAGACCAGAAGAACTAGATGGTGCCCGACTACAACCAATGACTGCTATGACAGGGAACACAATAGAGAACCCCTGAGGGAGCAGGAGAGGAGTGGGATGCAGACCAAAAATTCTCATAAAAAGACCAGACTTAATTGTCTGACTGAGACTGGAAGGACGCTGGTGGCCATGGCCCCCAGTCCTTCTGTTGGCCCAGGTCAGGAACCATTCCTGAACCCAACTCTTCAGACATGGATTGGATTGGATTGGACAATGGGTTGGAGAGGGATGGTGATGAGGAGTGAGCTTCTTGGAACAGATGGACACTTGAGACTATGTTGGCATCTCCTGCCTGGAGGGTAGATGAGAGGATAGAGGGGGTTAGAAGCTGACAAAATGGACACGAAAAGACAGTGGAGGGAGAGAGTGGGCTGTCTAATTAGGGGGAGAGTAAATGGGAGTATGTAGCAAAGCGTATATAAGTTTTTATGTGAGAAACTGACTTGATTTGTAAACTTTCACTTAAAGTACAATAAAAATTATAAAAAAAAATTATTGAATTCTCCACCTCCAGCCAACTAGGCCTAATGATAGTCACCATAGGAATTAACTAACCCCACTTAGCCTTCCTCCACATCTGCACAAATGCATTTTTTAAAGCAATATTATTTCTATGCTATGGTTCTATCATTCACATCAAACAAAACATCCGCAAAATTGTAGGACTGTATAAACTATACCTTTTACTGCAATGGCTCTCATCATCGGTAGCCTGGCATTAACTGGCATTCCATTCCTGACAGGCTTCTACTCAAAAGACTTTATCATCGAAGCAGCAAACACATCTTATACCAACACCTGAGCCCTATCAATTACCCTTATAGCCACCTCCATAACTGCAATCTACAGCACCCGAATCATCTTTTTTGCCTAACGCAGACAACCACGATACTCCACACTAATCCAAATTAATGAAAACAACCCCTTCCT
Organism: Loxodonta africana; assembly: GCF_030014295.1. Lineage (NCBI taxonomy): Eukaryota > Metazoa > Chordata > Mammalia > Proboscidea > Elephantidae > Loxodonta > Loxodonta africana. Next base: position 89,623,477 of record NC_087348.1, read on the forward strand.
CATTAAAACATTAGTGCCATCAAACAAGAGATGCTTGGCAGTATTTTCTATGGTTTTATTATCTCAAGAAACATCATCCCATTCACAGTACCACAAATAACCATGCCTAAGGAAACCCTGGTGGCATAATGGTTAAGTGCTACTGCTAGTAACGAAGTGGTCAGCAGTTCGAATCCACCAGGCACTCCTTGGAAACTCTATGGGCCAGTACTACTCTGTCTTACAGGGTCACTATGAGCCGGAATCAACTCAACGGCGGTGCATTTTAACTATCTAAAATTTATAGCCTTAGCAGTTACCTTATTAGGATTCATACTAGCTATAAAACTAAACTCCATAACATATAATCTAAAATTCTATTTTCCGCTCTACCCATATAAATTCTCAAATATACTATGATCATTCACCGATCCCCATCCTACCTCAGCCTTAACATAAGCCAAAAGCTATCATCAACTATTATAGACTTAACCTGATTAGCAAAAACTATTCCCCCAAACCTAGCATTTATACAAAAAACAGTTGCCACTCTAGTGTCAAATCAAAAAGGCATACTCAAAATATATTTTCTCTCATTTCTACTATTCATACTCTCAGGCCTATTTATCATCCTGTGGGTTTTAACATCCTCAAGTAATCTCAATTACAATAAAAACACCAACGAACAAGGCCTACCCAACTATCATTACTAGTCAACACCCATAATCATATCATGATGACCCACGAGAGTACTCTTCATGAATAAACTCAATTTCTTCACTATTAAAAAATTTGCAGTTCTCTAAGTTATTTGAATCACAACCCACTAACTCAAATCCCTCACCATCTAATGATCACAACACAAAAAGCCCTTCTACTAATAATCTCACACGTAATGTACTCAAAACAACATTTGACCCCCAAGCCTCAGAGTGCTCCTTAGTGGCCACAGTGGTAGTATAACCAAAAACCATCATCATCCCACCCAAATATGCTAAAAACACTACCGACCCCAAAAAAGACCCTCTGAAACTTACAATAATTCCACACCCTAGCCCGCCACTCACAACGAAACCCAATCCCCCATAAATAGAAGGCTTAGAAGAAAATCCAGTGAATCCCACCATTAGAAGCACACTCATAATAAAAATGGCACACATTATTATTCTTACATGGGCTATAACCACGACTAATGACCTGAAAAAATTACCATTGTATTTCAACTACAAGAACACTTAATGACCAATATTTGAAAATCCCACCCACTAATAAAAACTATCAATCACTCCTTCACTGACCTCCTGGCGTCATCAAACATCTCAGCATGACGAAACTTCAGCTCACTCCTGGGAGCGTGCCTGATGAAATCTTAACAGGACTATTCTTAGCCATACACTACACGTCAGACACAACAACCGCATTCTCATCTGTCACTCATATTTGCCGAGATGTAAACTATGGCTGAATTATCCAATATTTACGCACCAATGGAGCATCCATATTCTTCATCTGCCTATATGCACACATGGGACAATGCATTTACCACTGTTCTTATTTCAACTCAGAAATTTGAAACATTGGCATTATCCTGTTATTCACAGTTGTAGCCACTGCCTTTATAGGCTATGTCACGTAGTGGTTAAGTGCTACAGCGACGAACCAAAGGGTCGGCAGTTTGAATCTACCAGGCCCTCCTTGGAAACTCTATGGGGCAGTTCTACTATGTCCTGTAGGGTCGCTATGAGTCAGAATTGACTCGACGGCACTGCATTTGGTTTTTTTTTTGGTACTTTCATGAGGACAAATATCATTCTGAGGTGCAACTGTAATTACAAACCTTCTCTTAGCAGTCCCACACATTGGTACAAACCTAGTGGAATGAGTCTGAGGAGGCTTTTCAGTAGACAAAGCAACCCTAACCCAGTTCTTTGCCTTCCACTTTATCCTCCCATTCATTGTAACTGTGCTAGCAGCAGTCCATCTACTTTTCCTTCACAAAACAGGCTCTAACAACCCCATAGGCTTAATCTCAGACTCAGACAAAATTTCATTTCACCCCGACTACACTATTAAAGACCTTTTAGGATTTTTTCTTCTATCCTCTTACTGCTTATCCTAGCCCTATTCTCTCCAGACATATTAGGAGACCCTGACAATTACATGCCAGCCAATTCACTAAGCACTGCACCCCATATCAAACCTGAATGGTACTTTTTATTTGCTTACTCTATCCTACAATCTATCCCAAACAAACTAGGAGGATTTCTAGCCCTAGTACTCTCCATTTTTATTTTAGCACTTATTACTCCACACATCTAAACAAGGAAGCATAGCATTTTGACCACTTAGCCAAATCCAATTCTGAATTCTGGTAGCAGACCTAATCACACTTACATGAATCAGCAGGCAGCCAATAGAACACCCTTACATCATCATTGGCCAACTGGCCTCAATTTTATACTTCTATATCATCTTAATGGAAACCCTAGTGGCATAGTTGTTAAGTGCTACAGCTGCTAATCAAAAAGTCAGCAGTTCAAATCCACCAGGTGCTCCTTGGAAACTCTACGGGGCAGTTCTACTCTGTCCTATAGGATCGCCAGGAGTCAGAATCGACTCGACCACAGTGGGTTTGTTGACATCTTAATCCTTATACCAATTGCTGGACTAATTGAAAATGACCTCCTTAAATGAACGCCCTTATAGTATGACAAATTACAATGGTCTTGTAAATCATAAATGAAAACTCACCTTCTAAGGATATTCAGGGAAGAAGCCTGTCACCTCACCATCAGCACCCAAAGCTGAAATTCTCTTTAAATTATTCCCTGCTTATATAAATATTCACTATGTACATCGTGCATTATGTGTATTCACCCATATATAGTACTATTTATGTTTAATCTTGCACACCCCATACTATGTATAATCGTGCATTACACTGTTTACCCCATGTGTATAAGCAAGTACATAACATTCATGTTGACAGTCTAAGTATGATAATTACTCATTAATCTATTGCAACCATGACTATTACACTCCCATGTATTTTCTAGAATTGCATAGTACATCTAAGTCCTTGGTCGTACATAGCACATCACTGAGAAAGCTCTAGTCACCATGCTTACCACCTCCCAAGCCTGTTTCTCAATCACCTACCTCCGAGAAACCAGCAACCCACCCAAATCATGCTCGTCTTCTCCCTCCGGGCCCATCGATTGTGGAGGTTTCTTTACTGAATCCATACCTGACATCTGGTTCTCTCTTCAGGGACATTTCATCTAAAATCGCCCACTCTTTCCCCTCAAATAAGACATCTCGATGGACTAATGACTAATCAGTCAACTATCATAACTGTGGTGTCATGCATTTGGTATCTTTTTAATTTGGGGAATGCTGTGACTCAGCTATGGCTGCCTGAGGCCCTAACACAGTCAAGCAATTTGTAGCTGAGCTTAAATTGAATATTACACTCTGGCATGTAGATATAAGGTGCTATTCAGTCAATGCTCGAGGACATAGAATTTTTTCAACCTAAATTCCCAGCGCATATGCATATGCATACATAAGACTATTATGCAACTATCTAATGCAAACCCATCTACCGCCCTTGATTACTCTTAACTCAGTTTCTATAAGCATATTTTTTTTTATCTTGTTCAAACCCCAAAAGCCAGATTATACTATAGATGAAAGTAAGAGCATGGCTAAATAAACAAGATCAATCGCCAACCAATAAAAATAACTATTTTACCTCTAGTACTAATGTGCCACTTTAAATAATTTATTTTCTTTTTAAGAGCTATGTCCCTAGATCTAAATTTATAAACCTTTAAATTTGCTTGAAAATAGCTCCTACCCTCTCCCACCCTCCCCCCACTTGTTAATGTAGCTTAAAACAAAAGCAAGGTGCTGAAAAAGCCTAGATAAATTACCCCAACTCCATAAACACAAAGGTTTGGCCCTAGGCTTTTTACTTGTTAGTAAATTTATACATGCAAGTATCCACCCACCAGTGAGAATGTCCTTCACATTGTTATCAATCAGAAGGAGCTGGTATCAACCACACCCCAACGTAGCTCATAACGCCTTGCTCCACCACACCCCCACAGGACAGAGCAGTAACAAAAATTTAGCTATTAACGAAAGTTAGACTAAGTTATACTACAAAAGGGATGGTCAATTTCGTGCCAGCCACCGCGGTCATACCATTAACCCAAATTAATATGCACTGGCGTAAAGCATGTTTAAGAACAAGATAAAATAAAGTTAAATTTTACCTAAGCTGTAAAAAGCCGATGATAAAGTGAAGATAATCTACGAAAGTGACTTTAAGAACTCAGAATACACGGTAGCTAAAACACAAACTGGGATTAGATACTTCACTATGCTTAGCCCTAAACCTTGATAACTACTAACAAAGTTATTCACCAGAGAACTACTAGTTAAAGCTTAGAACTCAAAGGACTTGGGGGTGCTTTATATCCACCTAGAGGAGCCTGTCCCCATAATCTATAAACCCCGATAAACCTTACCACCACTCACTAATTCAGTCTATATACCACCATCTTCAGCAAACCCTTAAAAGATAATAAAGTAAGCTTCATAGTTGGCATAAAAAAGTTAGCTCAAGGTGTAGCTTTATGTGGTGGTCCAAGATGGGCTATATTTTCTACTTCAGAATATATTAACGAACGTCATCATGAAAAAATGACTGAAGGAGGATTTAGTAGTAAATTAAGAATGGAAAGCTTAATTGAATTAGGCCATGTAGCATGCACACACAGCCCCTCATCCTCCTCAAATATTTTTAACTATGTATAATTTTTTAATCCTGTGATAAGCCTAAACAAGTATGAGAGGAGACAAGCAGTAACAAGGTAAGCATACTGGAAAGTGTGCTTGGATAACGCAAAGTGTAGCTTAGTACAAAGTGTCTGGCCTACACCCAGAAGATTTCATCTTATACTGACCACTTTGAACCAAACCTAGCCCAAAAAACCCTACACTCAACTTACACAACACCCTAAATTAAAACATTTATTTACCAAACAAAATTACAGGAGATAGAAATTTTACTTTGGCGCTACAGAGACAGTACCACAAAGGAATGATGAAAGACAAATTTATAGTACAAAACAGCAAAGATTAACCCTTGTACCTTTTGCATAATGAATTAACTAGAATAATCTGACAGAGAGAACTGTAGCCAGAAAGACTGAAACCAGACACGCTACCTATGAGCAGTCTCTGGGACTAACTTATCGATGTGGCAAAATAGTGAGAAGACTTATAGATAGAGGTGAAAAGCCAACCGAGCCTGGTGATAGCTAGTTGTACAGGATAGAATTTTAGTTCTACCTAAAACTTACTAAAAGAAATAATATAATCCTAATGTAAATTTTAGAGCTATTCAAAAGAGGTACAGCTCTTTTGATTCAGGATACAACCTTGACTAGAGAATAAGTAGCAATAATTCCACAGTTGGCCAAAAGCAGCCTTCAATTAAGAGAAAGTGTTAAAACTCAACAACTGCTTACATTAAAAATACCAAAAATTAACTGACCACCTCCTAGATATGACACTGGACTAATCTATATAAATAGAAGAAATAATGTTAATACAAGTAACAAGAACTATTTCTCCCTGCACAAGCCTATATTAGATCGGATGCCCACTGACAGTTAACAAACCAATAATTAGATCCATCAATACAGTCTTTATTACATTCATTGTTAGCCCAACACAGGTGTGCTTCAAGAGAAAGATTAAAAGAAGTGAAAGAATCTCAGCAAACACCAAATCCTACCTGTTTACCAAAAACGTCACCTCTAGCATTATTAGGATTTGAGGCACTGCGTGCCCAGTGACAAATGTTAAACAGCTGCAGTACTCTGACCGTGCAAAGGTAGCACGATCATTTGTTCCTTAAATGGGGACTTGTATGAATGGCCACACGAGGGTTTAAGTGTCTCTTACTTCTAATCAGTGAAACTGACCTCATGAAGATGCGAGAATATATATATATAAAACTAGGAGACCCTATGGGGCTTAAGTTAATCTATTCAGCTATAATTTCACTAGCCTACAAGGCATAACCAGACATTGCAATGAATTAACAATTTTGGTTGGTGTGACCTTAGAGAAGAAATTAACCTCCAAATGATACTATAATCTAGACTTAAGCAGTAAAAATTTATAAATCACTTATGGACCCAATACTTATATCAATGGAATAAGTTACCCTGGGGATAACAGCACAATTCTGTTTTAGAGTCGCTATAAGTAGGAATCGACTCGAAGGCAGTGGGTTTAGTTTTTGGATTTTATCCATAGTAGAGTTTACGACCGCGATGTTGGATCAGGACATCCTAATGGTTCAGCTACTATTAAAGGTTCAATTGTTCAAAGACCAAAGTCCTACGTGATCCTAGTTCAGACCGAGTAATCCACGTCTGTTTCTAGCTATAGACAATTTCTCCCAGTAGGAAAGGAAAAGAGAAATGGGCCCTCAAGTAAATTTATGAATTAATCTCAATTTAGATAAGTAAATTCACTCTGCCCAAGATCAGGGTCTGTTAAGATGGCATAGCCTGGTTATAACGTAAAACTTAAACCTTTATAAACAGAGGTTCGACTCCTATTCTTAAGTGTTCCTAATTAATCTCTTCTCATTAATTATCCCCATTTTACTAGCAGTAGCCTTTCTCACCCTAATCGAATGAAAAGTTCTAGGGTACGTACAACTTCGCAAAGGCCCTAACATTGTCAGACCATATGATCTCCTCCAACCTATGGCAGACACAATTAAATTATTCATTAAAGAACCCCTACATCCCCTAACCTCCTCAAAACTCATATTTATTATTGCCCTCATTCTAGCCCTAATACTAGCTCTAACCATATGAGTCCCCCTTCCAATGCCTTACCCCTTAATTAACTTAAATCTAAGCATACTATTCATTCTTGCAATATCAAGCCTAGCTGTATACTCTATCCTATGATCAGGTTGAGCACCAAACTCCAAATACGCCCTAACTGGAGCCCTACCAGCAGTAGCCCAAACTATTTCCTATGAAGTCTCTCTAGCAATCATTATCCTGTCAGTAATGCTAATAAATGGGTCCTTCACATTAATCGCTGTCAGCATCACCCAGGAACACCTATGACTAATTTTCCCCTTATGACCACTAGCAATAATATGATTTATCTTGACTCTAGCAGACACTAATCAAGCCCCATTTGATCTAACCGAGGGAGAATCAGAACTTGTCTCTGGCTTCAATATAGAATGCACTGCGGCCCTTTGCTCTTTTCTTCATAGCTGAGTATGCCAATATCATCATAATAAATGCCCTTATAACTATTCTGTTTCTAGGCACCTTTTACAACCCCCAAATACCAGAAATCTACACTGTTAACTTTATCATCAAAACCACTGTTCTATCTACTTTTTATGAGTACGAGCATCATATCCATGATTCCACTATGACCAACTTATACACCTCCTATGAAAAAATTTCTACCCCTAACACTAACCTTAAGCATGTGACACATTTTGATTCCAATCGTACTAGCATGTATCCCACGCAAACATAGAAATATGTCTGACAAAAGAATTACTTTGACAGAGTAAACCCTGGAAGTTTAAGTCCTCTTATCTCTAGAGTTATAGGGCTTGAACCTAAACCTAAGAATTCAAAAATCTTTGTGCTACCAATTACACCACATTCTACTAGTAAGGTCAGCTAAATAAGCTATCAGGCCCATACCCCAAAAATGTTGGTTTATACCCTTCCCATACTAATAAACCCCCTAACTTTTAGCATAATTCTGACAACCCTTTATATAGGAACATTAATTAAAATATTCAGCTCTCACTGACTAATAGCCTGAATAGGCCTAGAAATAAATATATTCACTATTATTCCAATCCTAACTGTAACAGCTAACCTACAATCTACAGAAGCTGCCACAAATGCTTCCTAACCCAAGCTACAGCATCCATAGCACTCATATTAGCTGTTATAGTTAACTTCATGTATTCAGGGCAATGATCAATTATGAAATTATTCAACCTCATAGCCTCAAGCATAGCCCTAATAGCACTAATAATAAAATTAGGTCTAGCCCCCTTCCACTTCTGAGTCCCAGAAGTAACACAAGGAACTAAACTAACCTCAGGAATAATCCTGCTAACTTGACAAAAATTAGCACGACTATTAATCTTAGATCAAATTATTTCCTCTGTCAACATCAACCTTATCCTACTTTCAGGCTTGTCATCAGTCCTAACTGGGGGCTGAGGAGGTCTAAATCTAGCTCAACTACAAAAAATTCTAGCTTACTCCTCCATCGCCCACTTAGGCTGAATACTCATTATTCTAGCCTACAACTCATCCCTTACTCTTCTTAGCCTAATTATCTGTGTTCTAACAACACTTTCTAGTTTCGTTATCCTAGCCAACAGCTTCGCAACCTCAACATCACCTTTATCTCTCCTATGAAACAAAACTCCCAAAGCAACCATCCAGCTTATAACTCCTTTATTATCACTGCGAGGTCTACCTCCACTCTCAGGATTCATGCCTAAATGACTCATTATTCAAGAATTGACTAAAAATCATAGCATTATTATACCACTATTTATAGCCATTATAGCATTACTCAACTTATACTTCTATATACAACTAATTTACTCCTCATCACTTACTATCTTCTCATCTATAAACAACATAAAGATAAAATGACCGTTAATCAATACCCACTATATAACAACTCTGCCTGCTCTAATTATTCTCCCTAATCTCCCATTCCCCCAGCACCGATCCTCTCAGTCCGAGCATAGGAGTTAAGGTTACAACAGACCAAGAGGCTTCAAAGCTCTAAGCAAGAACACTTCACTTAACTCCTGCATTTCTAGACTAGGAATTCAGGGTACAAGTTCTAGTGGAAGACTACTTCTCTAACCACTGTGGGAGAAGATCCTTGTCTCAGCTTCTCTAACTACTGATTTCCCTTCTTTGGAGATTTCCTCATGGCATCTATGTTTCCTCCTTTTGTGTTCACTTGCCTCTGTGTCTATTATGCTCTTTATATCTCAAAAGTGATTAGGTTTAAGACAAGCTCTGCAGGGATATGTTCTCATCAGCATTATGAAGATAACCCTATTCCCGAATGAGATAATATTCAGAGGTAGCGGCACTTGATATTCAGTACCATGTTGGAAAAGTTAACGGGTTCGCACTTATGCAAATCCAAAATGCAGTGAAACATAATTTAATTACACAGGCCTGAGTGGTCTGAGGGATTGTTATGGGTTTTTTTTTTTTTTTGCTCATCTAAGTCTGTTACGTCTCTTCTAATCCTGTAATTAGGAGTCCTGGTAGTCCAATGGTTAAGCACTCGGCTGCTAACCAAAAGCTTGGCGAATACTACCTGCCCCACAGCTTCGCCAGAGAAAGAACTGGCATTCTGCTCCTGTAAAGATTACAGCCTAGAAAACACTATGGGGCAGTTCTTCTCTCTCACAGAGGGTCTCTGTGAATTAAAAAACAACTTGAAGGCACCAAATAACAACAATCCCCTTAATGCTTCAAATAATGTAGTTTTAATTTTACAGTTATAGACTCGTTTCACAGACAAGAACATGTTAATTTACAAAATTAATATCTTAATGTTGACCAATTCTGTCCTACCCCTCCCAAGGCTGAGATCACATTCATTCTCTCCCAGAAATGCATCTTTTTCTGTTTCCCAGTTCAACAGCACCTTCTTGTGCTACTATTGCCAAGAGTCACTAGGGTCATAGCACATTGAAGAGGCTTTTCCTTTTTGCTATGTGTGTGTAGTGTGATCATAGCATGTACATGTGTGTGCACAATGGAAATTTTGACCTAGAAGGCCCAATGGCTCACACATTGGCTGGGAGAATTCTTAGCTGTCCTTCAATGCCTCAAGCATCAGAAGCCTGCATGTTCAGCATGTTTTTGTAGAGTGGTGCAGCACAATTTAAAATCTTTCTCCCCAGGCTCTGGCTTTGTATTTTCAAAGTAAACAACACATTTCTGGTAACATCTGTCCTCTAGCTGGGCTCCCTTTATGGGAGCTGCCCAACTCCAAGGGATCCTGTATCTGCATGTGGAGCAGAATGGAAACTCAAAGAAGTCCAAGATCTTTTGCTGTTGACCTGCTAGCCCCTGACCAGGAAAGTTTTTGACTTATTTAGAATATTGGCATCCATCAGGTGGGCATATACATCACTTTATATTTGCAAGCTCACTCTTGATTCCATCTGTCCCTGGCCTCTTCATCTCACAGGCATTGCATCTTCCCTAGCTTCTCTGAAAAGAGTCCTGGTGGCACAGTGGTTATGAGTTCGGCTACTAACCAAAAGGTCACAACCCAGCAGCTGTTCTCCAGGAGAAAGATGTGGCAGTCTACTTCCATAAAGACTTACAGCCTTGGAGACACTAGGGACAGTTCTACTCTGTCCTATGGAGTTGCTGTGTATTGGAATCAACTCAGCCACAATGGGATCAGCTTCCCTCATATCTCTGCTCAGCACCACCCACATACAAAATTTAGCTCCTTTTCTGCTTTCACCCCTTTGCCACCAAAGTAGGAAGAGGCATTTGGGAGTCCAAGGGTTTTTGCAAATCTGGGGTTTAAACAGAGGGGTTTTACACCACCATGTTCTCTTACCACCTTCCCCTCAAGACTCCTCTCCAGGCTCTCCAACCTTCAGTTTTCTCTAAAGCCCTAGGAACTGCAGGTCTCATGGAATCCTAATTTTCCTCCTTTTATTATTTGGAACAATATCCTTCCTTGTCCTTCTCATGGCCCTAGCCCTACCATCTTCATAGATCATGGTCTTCGTGCTGGGAGACTCATACTTCTTCTATCTGCAAATTGTTTATTAAGTCATGAAAAAAACAACTACTAGTTTTTAAACTAATTCAACCATTTAGTTTTTAGTAATTGTAACTACTCTATATTGAGCCACTTGTTTTTAGAAAAAAAAAATGATCACCCTGTTTGCATATAGAATGAGTACTTAAAAGAAATCTTATGCTTCAATTTCTTTGGTTTTGATTATTTTAATAGTTGCAGAAAAAATGTGGAGATAACTGAATTTAAAGAAATTGCTTAAAGTGCTGAAAATAAACACTATTGAAATGGTGTATATATAATGAATTTTGATAATATTTGTATTTACCTAGGAATGGAAACTGTGTTTAACACATAAGCTCATTCTAACATTTGGATTTCACATGTACTTTTAGGATGAGAGTAGGTACAAAGGTATGAGACCACCTATATAACATTTGCAATAGCTTAGATCAGCAAATAACATTTTCGCAAAAGAATCCAATAAATTACACTAGGAAAAATTATTATCCCCTTTATGGAGATGGAACTCAAATGTTTAGGCTCTCTGCTTCTTTCCTTGCACCTTTTTTGTTAGAGGGCAGAACCCTTGAAGTAGGCAACTTTCGTACTTCCTGTCTTATATCCTCCTCGTTTGTAGCCCCTCTCCTGATCCCTTCCCTGTAGTCCCTGCTTCACAGTGCTTTGCACTTGGTACCTCTGTTCAAAACTTGCCACTCAGAGTAGTGCTATGCTCAGTGAGCTGACACCTTCTTCTTGAAGGTCAATTGGGTCCACAAGGCCTGCATATCACCTGTAGGCAATGTCCTTACTGAAAGCTCAGAGCAATTTCTTAAGAGAATTTCAGCATAGGAAGGATTTTCCTTGCAAAGCTAGTCTTTTAAAGGTTTGGATTCTTTGCAAGGAGGCAGTGTCCAGCATGAGCAAGCCCCTATTCTTTCTTCTGTTCATGGCTTTTTATTAACTTCAGTCATTTGAAACACTAAGACAAGGAATACCTTTGTCAGAATTTTGAAACATACTGGGTCTTAGTCTACAATTACTGGCAGATTTCTCCCAGGCCCCCTCTGACTTAGTTCCAAGGATTCCTTCTGTCAGTTTTCTTCACTAAATCTCAGCAACTTCGTCACATAGAAAAAAAGAGAGAGAACACCAAACCTGTTGCCATCGAGTCCATTTCGATGCATAGCAACGCTATATGACAGAGCAGAACTGCCCCATAGATTTCCAAGGAACAGATGGTTAATTTCAATTGCTGACCATTTGGTTAGTAGCTGTAGCTCTTAAACACTATGCCACCAGGTTTCCTGGAAATTCCACCAGCCACATATACTGTTGGGTATGTCAACTAGGGCGTACTTCAAACTGAAACTTACAACCAAGTCCACTAACTGTGTTCTGTAGATAAGGTGAGGATCTCTGGGGGGACTATGTGGTGGTTGGCTGCAAAAACAAGTTTGAGACCTTTAAAATGGCCCAAATGGCTAAAGAGTACAGTGAAAATTTAGTGGTTTTTAAATATTTTTGTCTAATGATGCTACGTGGTATTGGAAACATAAATGTGCAAGTTTTATTGCCTCTTGCTGTTTATATTTGTTACCACTTCTCAAGTCTTAATGAAAGAAACTCTTGAAAATTGTCCCTGTTTTGGTATATTATCTAATACTTTATCAGAAAGACATTGCTGAGGTTGACGAAATAGGACTCATGGGATTCCTTAGTATAACCGACAAAGACTAGCACAAATGATGCTATCTTACCACAGTTTTGGGGAGTAGAAGTCATTGAAAAGGTGATATTTGATCAGAGACCTGAGGACAGGACGGAGTGAGGTTGGAAGCTACCTAGGGAACATTTTCAAAGCAGAGGGAACAGGAAGTGTAGATGTTCTGAAGGAGGATTTTACTAGCTGTTTCGAAGAATCCTAAGGAGGCTAAGATCTGCTGGAGTGGAGAGAGAAGCGAATGAGATCAGAGAGGTAAAGGGACCTCAGATCTTGTATTGTCTCGAGACAGACCCCTGCAAGAATTTCAGCTGCACTGAGGACAATGGGAAGCCAATGAGAGGTGTTCAGCAGAGGAATGACCTGATCTGCCTATCTTTGAAAAGAGGCACTGTGTCTGCAGATGAGGAACATAAACTATGGCTGTAATGGGTGGTAAGGGAGCCTGGAAGCAGGGAGACTAGGAAGCTATTGCAGCAATGCAGGTGAAGGATGATGGTGACTGTACTACGGGTAGCACAGGAGGTTGTGATAGAACCAGGGCTAGATAGATTCTGAAAGTAAAGTTGACAGAATTTATTAATGGAAAGGATACGGGAGTGAGAGAAAGAAGGGAGTTGAGTCTGACTCCCAAACTCTGTCTGGCTTTATGTATTTTGTGTCTCTGGACACACCACAATGGATGGCTGCCTCCACATGCAGACCGACACTCTGTGTCTTCTGACAAGTGGAAACCAGAGAGAAGGCTTCCTCTTGATCAAAGCCAAGCTCTCTGACAAAACAAAATGGAAGGTGAACCTCCTGTGGTTGTAGATGTGACCCGCAGTGAAGTTCGTCCAAGTGGAAACTGGTCTGGTAAGTACCCTTAACTGGCCTGTCTGTAAGGCCAGCTCTAACAACAGGCTGACGGTTCCTATGCCTGTGTTCTAACTTATAGTTCTCCTTTTTATTGCAAACATCACCTTTAGACAGCACAACAGAAAATAGTAGCAGTAGCATAAAGACCTTAAAGCATATACTGTTTCTTAATCAATAAATAGGTGTGCACAGAGGGAGACCTCTGTAGTCAAACGGGAAGATTCATCTTAGGCCACTTACAGCAATTTTGTTAAGGAGAAAGAGAGAATATGGAAGAAAGTTAAAGGACAGCCTAACCTTAACATGATTAATTTGAATCATGCTCCCTGCCCTTCCTGAGGTTGGTTGATGTTGGTCACCTACTGGTGCTTGTGGCCTGGCCAGCTTCTATTCCTTTGCACAAAATCTAAGGTATTGTCAGAGGGTTTCAAATAATAAAGTCACCTAAGCTGCTCAAGAAATTCCAAAGATTATTTCTCAGGAAAAAGAACAAAAGCCAAATTACATTGGGTAAAGTTAAATTTTTCCACACGGTAAACTTTAGGGAAATTTGCACTTGACAAAGTCACCTCACAAAAAAGGAATTTATACAATTGGGTGGTCACTGCCTCCACTGTGCCTTCATCTTACTGTTTATGTGTTCTCAGGTGCATTCCACACTGGTAAGTGACCGTTGTGAGTTTCACAACATACTTAGAGAAATCTGTTGTCAGTTTCTCTGCCCTCAGTTTCTGTCCTTTGACAATCTCCAGAGTCATTGAGTCGATAACCGAATTCATGAGTGAATATCGCTTTACCATATATCTGGTAATGACTATTGAGAACATGGAAGGAAAGGAAGGGAAATGTGCAAGAGAGCTGAATCCTCATCTATCATAGCAGTAAGGCCATAGAGAATGGCTAAAATTGATGAGTCAGAAAAAGGATTTAAATTTACTATTTCATAAAGGTAAATCACAGTATAAAAATCTTAATACTGTTCAGAGTTGTTATAGAAGATGAGTGAAGGTATCCAGAGGACTGCTGAGATTTTAATAAGCACTAGCAGTGGGTTTTTTTTTTTTTTTGCGTAAGGGCACATTTGGATTTTACCTAATCACCTGAAACTCAGAGAATTTAGGGTAAGTTTCATAAAGAATGTCTCATTTCATTTGCTTCAATGGCTTGTTCAACAGGCAATCCTTCCTCACCTCTGAAGGGGTACAGGCTAAAACTACTGGTCCCTTCTACATCCAAAATTCTTTCCTCAAGTCCGTGAAGCTCACATGGCTAATAAGAGACCCCACTCATACTTTGGGCTGACTTGGAGGGAGACCAGCCATACAGGAAATAATTGAAAAAGTATTATTTATGTCTGTTCTAGTTTCCTCCAGTTGCCTGGTTCCACATCCCACTATCTTGCCGCTTTCCAGGCATTAAGTCATAAAGGAAATATTTGCATTTGAATATTGTTCTATACATTTATGGCTGTGTGAACTTGGGCTAGAGGTTTACCCTCTACGATCCTCTGTGTTCTTATTTGTGAAAGGGGCCCCAAGTTTTGGTCTTTTTAACCACCTCATAAGCATATGGAATATGGATAATGAAAAAGGAAAACAGAAGAAGGATTGATGCATTCAAAGGGTGGTGTTGGTGATGAATATTGTTTACATCATGGACTGCCATATGAGCGAACAAGTCAATCTTAGGAGAAATACAACCAGCCTGTTCCTAGGAAGCCGGAATGATGACACTTCAATTTGCTTACTTTGGTCATGTCTTCAGGAAAGACAAACTGCTAGAAAAGAGGCAAGGAAAACTTTTCATGAGATGGATTGCACTAATTGCTATGACAATGGACACAAACTAGTAATGATCAGGATGATTGCGCAGGACTGGGCAATGTGTTATTCTGTTATATATAAGGTCACACTGGGTCAGAACCACTCCATAGCAACTAATGACAACATCATCAGTTGCTATTTTAGGCTTCTGAGGTTTAAATGAGACAATGTAGATAAACATAGCCAACACAATGGTGGGTACACAGTAGGTGTTTAATGAAGACTAATAATGAATTATTCAGGTTTCCCTTCCCCTGGAGGGAAACCCTGGTTCCATAGTGGTTAAGTGCTATGGCTGCTAACCAAAAGGTTAGCAGTTTGAATCCACCAGGCGCTCCTTGGAAACTCTATGGGGCAGTTCTTCTCTGTGCTATAGGGTGGCTGTGTAGGTAAACATACTCAACATAATGCTGGGTGCACAGTAGGTGTTTAATGAAGACTAGTAATGAGTTATTAAGGTTTCCCTTGCCCTGGACATTTAAGTTTTACAGATACTATCTTATATACTTAATTTAGAGGTTTTGTCCATGGTAATTTTTAGACCCTTTACTACAAAACTGTGAGGTATGTCAATATTAAAATCTGATCAATATAAGGGTCTTATCTCTAAAAAGCATTAAAAAAAAAAAAAAAACTACAACAACACAACTAAGAAAGACAAACAACCCGCTTACAAAATGTGCCAAGGATATGAACAGAATCTTCACCGTTTCCATTCAGGTTTTATGTGTTATTTGGCATGATTGTTAGGTTATTTTCTCGTGGTCTGGGAAATTCAAAAAATGTTCCCATGGAAATTAAAGGTAATTACTTTTTCACTTTATACCACTTGGACTTAAGAAAAATTTCATAAGATCACTCTTTGGAATAGCAGGGAAGACTTTTAGTGAGGGAGAATATGATTTAATGTTATGCCATCAAGTCGATTCTAACTCATAGCGACCCTATAGGACAGAGTGGAACTGCCCCATAGAGTTTTCAATGAGCACCTGGCGTATTTGAACTGCAGACCTCTTGGTTAGCAGCCGTGGAACTTAACCACCACATCACCAGGTATTCCATTTAATGTTACAGAGGAGGGTAAAAAAAAAAAAAAATTAGGTAGAGGCAAGAGCTGTATCAAAAAAAAATTTTCTGGAGGTGACATTTGGGAGGAAACCCTGGTGGCGTAGTGGTTAAGTGCTACGTCTGCCAACCAAAGGGTCGGGAGTTCAAATCCGCCAGGTGCTCCTTGGAAACTCTATGGGGTCAGTTCTACTCTGTCCTATAGGGTCGCTATGAGTTGGAATCGACTTGACAGCAACCGGTTTGGTTTTTTGGTTTGGTCATTTGGGATGAGACTAGAACAATGACTCTCACCTAGGGATGATCTCTCCCCAGGAAGCATTTGGCAATGTCTGGAGACGTTTCTGATTGTTACAACTCGGGAGAGGGTGTATTACTGCTACCTAGTGAGCAGAGGCCAAGAATGCTGCTAAACATAGTGCAATGCAGAGGATGTTGACGCACGACTAAGAAACATCCTGCCCAGAATATTAATAATCCCAGGGTAAAGAAACCCTGAACTAGATTATGGGTAGGATCATGACAGGCCCAGATCATAGGAAGCCATTTATGGGTTCTAAAGGTAGAAAGATGGGCAAGTGCAATGTGTTCTGAGAGGGACGTAAACCTGGTATTGGTTAAAGTACTGGGAGCACTAGCGTAGAAGACAAGGGTCAATTTGGGGAAAGTCTTGAATGCCCACTAAGCAGTTGGTACTTAATTAGCTGCACTAATATCTTAGTTTTGTAGAGTTGCTATAACAGAAAAAGTACAAGAGTGTGGCTTTAATAAACTGAAATTGATTTCTTCATTGTTTTGAAACAAGAAGTCTAAATTCAGGGTGTCAGCTCTAGGGGAAGACTCCTTCTCTCTCTACCCTGGAAGAAAATCCTTGTCTCAGCTTCTGTGTCTCTAGTGCTTTTCCTTCTTTGGAGATTTCCTTATGGCATCTATCATTCCTCCTTTTTTGTTCACTTGCCTTTGTGTCTATTATGCTCTTTATATCTCAAAACTGATTAAGTTTAAGAAAATATCTGCAGGGATATGTTCTCATTACATTACGAAGATAACCTATTCCCAAATGAGATAATATCCAGAGGTAGAGGCACTTGATATTCAGTACTATGTTGAACATGTTGATGGGCTCACATTAATGCTAACCCAAGATGTAGAGAACCATAATTTAATTACACAGGCCTGAGTGGTCTGAAGGACTATCAGGGTTTTTTATTTTTTTAATTTTTTCTGCTCATCTAAGTCAGTTACCTCTCCTCTAAACCTTTAATTAGGAGCCCTGGTGATCCAATATTTAAGCACTCGACTACTAACCAAAACCTTGGTCAGTGCTACCCACCCCAAAGCTCAGCCAGAGAAAGAACTAGTATTTTACTCCTGTAAAGATTACAGCCTAGAAAACACTATGGGGCAGTTCTTCTCTCTCACATGGGGTCTCCATAAATCAAAAAACAACTTGATGACACCAAATAGCAACAATCCCTTAATGCTTCAAATATCGCAGTTTTGATCTTACGGTTATATACTTGTTTCCCAGATAAGTATATGTTATTTTACAAAATTAATACCTTTTTTAAAATTTTTATTCTGCTTTAAGTGAAAGTTTACAAATCAAGTCAGTCTTTAACACAAAAACTTATATACACCTTGCTAAACATACTCCCAATTGACCTCTCTCTAATGAGACAGCCAGCTCCCTCCCTCCATTCGGTCCTTTCATGTTCATTTTGCCAGCTTCTAACCCCCTCTACCCTCACATCACCCCTCCAGGCAGGAGATGCCAACATAGTCTCAAGTGTCCACCTGATCCAAGAAGCTCACCCCCCACCAACATCCATCTCCAACCCATTGTCCAGTCCAATCCATGTTTGAAAGTTTGCTTTGGGAATGTTTCCTGTCCTGGGCAAACAGAAGGTCTGGGGGCCATGACCAACGGGGTCCTTCTAGTCTCCATCAGACCATTAAGTATGGTCTTTTTATGAGAATTTGGGGTCTGCATCCCACTCCTCTCCTGCTCCCTCAGGGGTTCCCTGTTGTGTTCCCTGTCAGGACAGTCATTGGTTGTAGCTGGGCACCATCTAGTTCTTCTGGTCTCAGGCTGATGTCATCTCTGGTCTGTGTGGCCCTTTATGTCTCTTGGGCTTGTTATTACCTTGCGTCCTTGGTGTTCTTCATTCTTCTTTGATCCAGGTGGGTTGAGACCAATTGATGTATCTTAGATGGCTGCTTGCTAGCATTTAAGACCCAGATGCCACTCTCCAAAATGGGATGCAGAATGTTTTCTTAATAGATTTTATTATGTCAGTTGACTTAGATGTCCCCTGAAACCTTGGTCCCCAAACCCACACCCCTGCTATGCTGGCACTCAAAGCATTCAGTTTATTCAGGAAACTTCTTTGCCTTTGGTTTAGTCCAGTTGTGCTGACCTCGCTTGTATTGTGTGTTGTCTTTCCCATCACCTAAAGTAGTTCTTATCTACTATCTAATTAGTGAATACCCCTTTTCCACCCTCCCTCCCCCCTCTCATAACCATCAAAGAATATTTTCTTCTCTGTTTCAACTATTTCTCGAGTTCTTATAATAGTGGTCTTATACAATATTTGTCCTTTCACAACTGACTAATTTCATTCAACATAATGCCTTCCAGATTCCTCCGTGTACTGAAATGTTTCAGAGATTCATCACTTTCTTTATCAATGTGTAGAATTCCATTGTGTGAATACACTCCACACTAATTCTGTCCTATCAACATATAAAATAAATAAATAGAGATTTAGAATTTACAACATATAAAATGGAGGAATATTGTACAATAATATGGAGGGCAATTATAGTAGATCACAAAATGGAGGACATTTACACAATACTGAGAATCATGGACTAGCCAAGTTCACACATATTTTTAGTGTCAATCCTTGACACTTTTCTATGTCACATTGAAATCAGGAAGACCCCATGAGAATCTTAATGGCATTGCTCCAGAGATGTCAGTTTCCAGGGCTGATATTGAGAACAATGTTGATTTTATTCTAATTTCTTTGAATTTATCTGTTCTGTCTCTCTAAGAAAGATCTCTGTATGGCACAAACGTTTGTGCTCAGCTGGGAACCTAAATGTTGCAGGTTTGAATCCAGAAGAAAGGCCTGGCAACCTGCTTCCATAGAAATACAGGTAAGAAAACCATATAGAGCAGTTTTAATCTGGAACACATGTTATTGCTATGTGTCATAATCACCTTGATGGCAACAGGCTTGGTTTTTAGTGTTTTTTTGTCTCTAGGAAAGTAGAGTACATTTTCTTTATACTTGGCACCCTGAATTTTCACAATGATATGTGTGAGTTGGGTCTTTTTTATTGATCTTACTAGACATATCAGAGACCCTTTATATATGAAGACTTGTATCTCATTTCATGTAAGGAAAATACTTTATTCAGCTCACACTTCTTTGATAAATTCTTCTCATTCACTTTAGTATATGGTCGACGGTGGTTAGACCAAGACAGCAGAGAATTCACTGTCTCAACCATGAGTTTAGCACTAAATAGCAAGCTAAAGTAGTGTACTGCTGAGAATGGAGAAGTATCCTGGAGAGAACCTCTTCTGTGGTGCAGCCATGCAGGGATGACTGAAACCTAATGAAGAGATAAACACAAAGAAAAGTCCCCCAGCACCCCTGACATCTTTGCAACCAAACCACAACAGAAACACATCACTAGAAGAATTTGAAGCCCATGGTGCACTGAAAGAAATAATAGCAATAACAAAGACCAAACTATCATAACTCCTGACTATATTAACCAAATCCTCACACTAACAGCCTGTACAGAACAGAACTGTTCATTTTTTGTATCAATACTATTAACCTCAGTCTCTACTATGTTACATACAATGCCCAACGTTAGATTAAAAAATGAAAAGACACTCGAAAAAGCAAGATGATCCAAACGATTATCAAGAGATTAATCACTAGAGCTACAGTGAGCAATTGCCCAATTGTTGGAAGTGATATGTGGACATTAAAATGACTATAATTAGTATGAGAAAAGATTAGGTTGAAAATTTTGACAACGTATATGAAGAGATGAAGAATTTGAAAAGAGAAATAGAACCTTTAAGAAAGGCTCAAAGAAAGCTGCTAGAATTAAAACAACACAGCACAGGTAAAGAATTTCTATGATGTGCTCGTTAGTAAACTAACCACAGCTGAGGAAAGAATTAGTAACCTTGAAAAGAATGCCACATAAAACATTCAGGCTGAAACACAAAAAGATTAAGGAATAAAAAAGCAGGAGAAGAACAAAAGTGCATCCACAAACTTTGGGATAATATGAGTCTAATACATGCGACTGGTTTCTCAAAAGTAAGAGAGAGAATCAAGCAGAAATAACACCTAAAGAGGAAATGGCCATGATTTTCCAAAAATAATGAAAATCATTAAAACACAGACGTAAGAAACTGAGAGAATCCCCAAACCAGATAAATATTGGAAAAAAACACCATCAAACTGTTGGAAATCAAAGATAAAGAGAAAATCTTAAGGACAAGGGAAAGGAGCTCTTTATGGACTGAGAAACAAAAATAGGAACTATACCAGAATACTCATCAGAAACTATGCAATCTAATAGACAATGGAGTGATGGCTTTCAAACACTGATAGAAAAAGCTCCAGTTCAGAATTCTATACTCAGCATAAATACTTTCAAAACTGAAGGTAAAATAACAACTTTTCTAAAAAAAGAGAAGTTGAGACAATTCATTGTGAGCAGCACATTAAAAGAAAAGTTAAGAAATTTCTTCAGATAAGAGTATGATACCAAATAGAAACTTGGGTCTACACAAGGACTTGAAGAGCACCAGAAATGGCATGAATGAAGGTAAACGTCAAAGATGTTGTTTTACTTATTTTTAAATGCTCCAAAAAGTAAGTGACTATCTAAGGCAAAAATAGTAACAATGTATCCTTAGGTATACAGTACATATGTAAAAGTAAAATATATGACAACGATAGCATGAAGAAAGGTAGGGAGAAATTGAAAGTACACTTTCATAGTTTCTTCTTTTTATGTTCAGTGGTATAATATAATTTAAGGTAAATTGTGATAAGTAACAGATATATACCACAAGCCCTAGCAACCACTAAAACACTTTTGAAAAGTGGTATAATACGCCAATAATGATGCACATAAAATGGAATCACAAAAAAATATGAGATCTAAAAGTGGACATAGAAAGTGCCTATATTTTTCTACGGGAAAAATAGAAAGACAACTAGTAGTATGGTAGATTTAAATGTGACCACATGAATAATTACATTAAAAGTAAAGAGTATAAAATGCCAATTAAAAGGCAGAGATTGTCTAATTGTAAAAAAAACAAGGACCAACTATATGCTGTGCTCCAAAACAGTCTACTTTAAATTAAAGATAAAGCTAGATAGATAGGAAAATAAAAGGATATAGAAAGATGTATCATGTAAATACTAATCCAAGGAAACCTGGATTATCAGGAAAATAAATATTATCAGGGATAAAGAAGGATATTACTTAGTTATAAAAATGTCTGTCCATCAAGAATACATGAAAATCCTGAATGTTTTTTGTAGTAACAATTTCAAAATGCATAAAGCAACACCAATAGAAACAAAGAAATAGATCAATTCATAATAACTGCTACGAATTTCAAAACTCTTCTTTCAATAATCAGCAGAACAAGCTGCCAAAAAAAAATCATTAGATGAAATATCTAAATACATTGTCAGATAACGAATCCTAATTGGAATCTGTAGAATACACAGCAGTAGTGAAATATCCCTTCCTTTCAACTGCTCTGGAACATTCATGAAGACAGACTATTGCTGTAGCTGTGTTAGTTATCTGGTGCTTCTATAACAGAAATACCACAAGGGGATGGCTTTAACAAACAAAAATTTATTTTTGCACAGTTTTGAAGGTTAGAAATCCAAAGTCAGAGGGCTAACTCAAGGGGAGGGCTTTCTCACTCTCTTAGGTCTCTTGCCTCTTCAGCTTCTGCTTCCTGGGTACCTTGGAGATCTCCATGTGCCTTGGCATCTATCTTACATCATCTCATCTCTGTTTACTTTTTTAATTTCTTCTATATCTAAAATGAGACTGACTCAAGACATATCCTACAGTAATCCAGGCTCATTAACATAACAAAGACAACCCATTCTCAAAGGGGATTGTAACACAGGCATAAAGGTTAGGATTTATAACACATATTTTGGGCGGACATATTTCAATCCATACCAGTGACCATAAAATAAGTCTCAACAAATTTAAAACGAATTATACCGAAGGGAGGAACAAAGCAAATGAAGGAGACCATAGTCTAAGAAATGACAGAGCTCCACAGGTGGTGGGAGAGAGAAAGTCCCCATCAGTTGGGTTGAGCTCTTAAAATCTGAACACTTGTACCTGGAAAGGGGCAGATTTCAGGGCTTGGACAATGATGCGGAAAGACAGCCCAGTCCTTTGAGGCTTACACATGAGAAATGAAAAGAGCTGAGCTGGAGAACTGAAGCTTGGGATCAAGTTCCAAGGTTCTAAATAACATTACAGAGATCCTTGCCTTTGCAGCATGCAATAACTATTTTAAAAGGTCCTTGGACTGAGGTCATGTTGGTGCAGGTTTCCCGACAGTCCTGGTATCCACGGAAGAACTTGTCACCTGTAGAAAAAGAAAGACAAGAAAAGGGGATCCTTATTTTTTGCTTTTGTGTGTCCTCTTCAGGAAGACAAACGTTGCCACCTAAGAGGTAAGTAATAAACTTTTGTTGGAAGAGGAAGAATCAGTGACTCAGTGAGTCAGGTTAAACAGCAGGCTGCTGCTTGGTGGGAGGGGACTGAAATGACTGAGGTAGACCCCTGATGGGTCGACCTCCCCAAACCCTAAATCCTTTCTGAGCCATGGTTACCTGAAAGCCCAACCACAAATATGCCCCAGTGGAATATTTACAGCCCAATTCCTGTCCTCCCTCAAAATCTAATAGCAACTTGCTCGATTTTTTAATTTCTTCTATGTCTCAAAAGAGAATGGCTCCAGACATACCCTACACCCCGGCTCATTAACATAACAACCAATTCTCAAATGGGATTATAACTACAGGCATAGAGGTTAGGATTTATATCACATATATTGGGGGGACATATTTCAATCCATACCAGTGGCCATAAAAAGAGCCTCGACAAATTGAAAATAAATTATACAGAAGGGAGGAATAAAGCAAAAGAAGGAGACTAAAATCTAAGAAAGGACAGAGCTCCACAGGTGGTGGGAGGGAGAACCCAAGGACCCAGAGATACTTCAGCAAATCCTTTTTCTCCTTTTAGGTATACTGTCACAGGCAACACTGCACCAGAACCACAGGGCCCTGTCCCAACTGTTTAGGGGGAAAAAAACACTCTCACTCTCTGCTCAAGCTCCCAGGATTCCTGAGGGAGCCATCTTCTTGAAAATTTGGAATGGATCAGGCCAAAAGGGCTTCTCATTTACCACCTACCACTATAGTACTTCTTCACCAGGCATTCCTCATCTTGCTTGGCATTGCAGATGGTTCTCTGATGTTCACAACTCCCATCAGGTCCCACACGATAGCACCGGTGACAACGTAGAGCTGGAATGCCAAATCAGCATAATGAGGCTCTTTCAGGAGATGGTGCTCACCACCACGTCCACGTCTGGTATGAACAATGGTCAGGTCCCCACACTCATTGGCATTGGTTATTGCGCTAAAAGAGTGATTTCATTTCTCTGTGGTTGGCTTCAAGCAGTGGAGCCTTTCCTGCATCTCTGGGGGGCCTGTGCATCAGGGGCCTTTGTGGAGAGGAGGCACCTGTGCCTGTGGGGCAAGGTCTGTGCCTAAGCACAGACAGAATTTCTATACTCACAAGTACTCAGGCTTCCTGAAATGGACTGTTTTCCAAGAGGGAGAAAATCAAGGCCTACATTGTAGTGCCCCCAGGCCTCACGTGCTGCGACCCTGGAATCCTTCTCTCAGTCCTTTCAGAACAACCCTCATTATCTGTCCTCATTACACACAAAAAACTTTCCTAGATCCCTTTCAACTCAAATTTAGGGCTCTCAGAAAGGAAGCTTGAGGAATTTGAGAGTATCAGGAATTAATATTATTCGACGAACTTTTAAATTTTGAGGTGGCGGTAGGTCTATTTCAGGGGATTTCAGGACTAAAATGAAGCACTCCATTCTGAAATTAAACTGAAGGTTTTACTTCCACACTTCTGATAACCATTAGGTTTCTGTTAAAGCTTGCCATTTGAAAAACAAACCTCAGTTGTGTTAAGAGAATTCCTGTAGCTGGTCTTAGAAAAAGCTTCATTGAGCTGTTAAAGCAAAATTAGTGCCTATAGCTATACATGTAGTTTTAAGTACCTCAGAAGAAGTTCCTCAGCAAACATCTGGACCTTATTTCTTTTTCTCTCAGCTAAATAAGCAGAGTTTATTTACACATTCCTAACTAATGTCAGTTCTGTATCCAAAGATTTACAGGCCCACCTGTAAATGTATCATTAAATTTCCATGTCAAAATTGTTTATATTTTTCAATTTAGCAAAATTGCTTCGTTAAATAGTATCGGGTATGAGAGATTGGCTTTACACTAGACTCTGATGTAAAGAAAATTTTACAGTTTATTACTACCCTTGTAAATCTCACCTCCTATCTTGTCATTGCTTTCATGTGAAACTGTTATCTGTACTCACTGGATTTGTTAAATATCTTTGTTTTTCCTGTAAGGGCAGAGCATACCACTACCGCCAAACTGGGTGCATGCTCATTACGTTTCATTCATTCAATAAATGTTATTTCTTTTATGTATCAAATTGGAGTGTTGGTCCAGTGACTTCACTAGGACAATATTAGTGTGGGAGGTAAGTTGAGCCTGATGTAAAATAGGGGAGGAAGGAAGAAGAAAAGAAGAGGAGCATTTGGGGGCCAAACGTGAAGGAAAGAAAAAGGAGAGTGGAGGCCTAGGAGGAGGAAAACAAGTGGGGGTAGCATGGGGGCTGTGAAGACCACCTTTAAAGGGAAGGTCAGGACCATTCTTGCACCTCATTTCTCACTTCCGCATGGAACAACAATCCGCAGCTGCTTGTGTGGGTTCTGCTCACCTACACCCAACCCTCACTATCCTTCAGCATGCCCCCAGAAGCTTACCTTGCAGGAAGCCCAACAGCAAGGAGAGGCTCAGTAGCAGCAGCAGGCAGCGCTTATCCATCTCAGAACCCAACACCAAGGAGAGGCAGAAGACGGAATAGACCCCGAAGGTGTCTCACACACTCAGAATTGCTGCTTTATAAACCCAGGCTAGGAGGGACAGCCAATGGGAGTCCAGGTGGAGGGTGTACATCCCTTGCCAGAAGGCAGTCATGACCCTGGCTCCTACCAGCATTTCTGGTTCTGCTCACCTTCCTGGCCAGCCAAGGCAACCACATTCTTTCATGGTTTCTTTCTGTCTCAATTGAACCAGCTTTAAAATGGAGAAACATGTCTGCCTTACTCAGCTAAAGGATTTGTGAGAATTGGTTACTAACTCTGGATCACATTGGCCTTAAGTCCCATACATCACAGCAGTACTTCTCTAACATATGATGGGAGTAAAGATATTTGAAGCTTATAATAAAATGAAGTTCAGAGAAATGCATATGTACCTTGACTGTGGCGAAATACAGACCTGAACACAAAATAGGAGCAAGGTGGTTTACCTTCCATGTTGCGTTCCAGACCAGATGTTGTTTTTAGCTGCTGTCCAATCAGTTACCATCTCATGACAACCCCATGTGTTACAGAGTACAACTACTCCATAGGGTTTTCTTGTCTATAATGTTTAAGGAAGCAGATCACCAGGCCTTTTGTTCTATTATGCCACTGAGTGGGTTGGAACTGTCAACCTTGTGATTAGCAGCAGATATAAAATGCTTTTGCTGCTCAAGCTCCTTCCAGACTAGACTCAGTTCAATCCATAAGAATCAGGCTGGTCATAAGTATTTACACAGATGCTGCAAGAATGGTAATTTATTGTATAGGCCTCTTTAAATTTTCTTTGCTGAATGTTTTCAAAAAAATTGCAGACTAAATATGTAAAAGTCCCTTCAAAGCTAGGAACCCAAGCCAAGAACTTGTCACCAGATTTCACCTGTAGTACCAACAGATTTGAATTAGTTCCACTTTTCTTGAAGTCCCCAAATCTTGTGAGGCATTCTTCTCGTTTGATGACGCTCTCCAAGTGAATCATAACATTTCAATAATTTTTAGAACCTGTTTACAAATAGAAAGAAAACAAATCTGTTGAGACTTTTCTGGGGGTCTCCTGGGAAATGCAAAAGACAAGTTTTAGGTATAAAGGTATCATTTAAGATTAGATTTTGAGATGTTTGACATTTAGTTAAATAGAATCTCGGGTCATAGAGAAACAATGCTAGGATATCTATATAACCAAAGAGACAATAACGATATTTGTATTTGTATTTTCTTAAGCAATTAAGGACATGATAAAGTCAACATAAGATCAGGAACTTTACCTAGAAGGTAAAGCAGACTTATAGAAGATAAAGAGAAGCTTTTAAAAGCTCTTCCTAAGTACAACCCAGTTATTAAGGAAAATTTAGTTATTTTAAAGAAGATAAAACCGGATTCTAGCTTTGCATATTATTTGATGCTAAAGATTTCCAAAAATCCTAGCAAATCCTAGTTAGCTTTGACTATAAGAACAGCGCTTTACCACAAACCTTCTATTACTTTTCATAAACTAGAGCTTTGCTCCACGCTTACTTTATTCTCATTCTAGAATGGCTAGATATTTTACATTAGAATAAAAGTTACTCTGGTTTCAACAGAATCCATCTTGTACACCTTGCCTTATCTAGCTTAAATCCAAGATTTAATCTATCAAAAGAGCTTGAAATCCGTGTTTAAGCTGCTATACTAAAAACATAATTCCTGTTGAAATACATATTTTTTTGTCATGACAAATTTGCTTTCATTAATTTCTGATAATAGTGGGACTATTCAATTTTTTAATTGGTCATGTATCTTGAAATCAATCAAAATACAACTTCTTGAAAGGGTATTATAATCTAATTTGGAAATACCATCCAGAGGTAGAAAAATATGACATATACACACTGTCATGGATTGAATTATGTCCCCCCAAAAATATGTGTATCAATTGGGCTGAGCCATGATTCCAGATATTGTGTGATTTTCCTATATGTTGTAAATCCCGCCTTTAGGATGTTAATGAGGGAGGATGGCCTGCAGTTGTGTTAGTGAGGAAGGACTCAATTTATAAGTTTGGATTGTGTTTTGAGGCAATCTCTTGAGGTATAAAAGAAAGAAGTGAGCAGAGGGGGAACTGATACCATCAAGAAAACAGTGCCAGGAGCAGAGCTCCTCCTTTGGACCCGGGGTTCCTGCTCAAAGAAGCTCCTAGTCCAGGGGAAGATTGATGAAAAAGCTGACAAAGAGAGAAAGCCTTCTCCTGGAGCTGACACCCTAAATTTGGATTTTAGCCTAAATTTACTGTTGGAAAATAAACTTCTCTTTGTTAAAGCCATCCACTTGTGGTAGTTCTGTTATAGCAGCACTAGATGAACAAGACCCACACAAAACATACACCTATATAGATAGGAGAGCAGAAAGTAAAAGCCACCTCTCCTTGAGTCTGGGATTTAACCCTCTCTTCTGCATTAAAAAAAAAAAAATTTTTTTTTTTTTTTTTTGCATGCTTTAAAGAATTTGTTAGAGAGCAATTTTGGAATTGTTCTGACTTTTAAAAGCCAGATCGTATCAATCAAAATTAGCACCCCAACATCTTAGAGATGTGAGGGATCCCCTTATAGCTAGTGGACTCCTTAAATCAAGCAGTTTACCGATCTTGAATAATCTCCAAAGTAACCACTACAGTCCAAATTATCCTCAGTAAAGTTATACCATTTACAAAGACGGATACAAGATTTAGGAATGAGACATGTTAAAAGCAGAACTTTTTCCAGAAATAGAAGAGAACTGAGACTTAAATGATGCTACGAGAGCTGGCAAGTTTGGTAGGAATGTGAAGCTCATGAAGCCTGTTTCCAGGGCTACATCTTTACAGTTCAAAAAAAACCCCATTGCTGTTAGGTTGATGCCGACTCACAGCTACCCTACAGGACAGAGCAGAGCTGCCCCATAGAGTTTCCAAGGAAAGCCTGGTAGGTTTGAACTGCCGACCTTTTGGTTAGCAGCCATAGCACTTAACCACTATGCAACCAGGGTTTTCTCTTTATGGTTGGCCACTTCCAAATGCAGATCTGACAGTCTATTTCCTCTGACAGGTGGAAAACCAGAGAGAAAGCTCTCTCTGGATCAAAGCTAAGCTCTCAGGAGAAAAACAAAACAGAAGGTGAAACTCATCCAGTTTTATAGGTGACCCACAATAAATTTTATCCAAGTTGAAGCTGGTCTGGTGAGAATGTCAAACCAGCCTGTCTGTAAGGCTGGCTTGAACAACAGGCCGAAGGAGCCTAAGCTGTGTCCTATGTTATAATTCTCCTTTTTATGACAAATAACACTTTTAGGCAGCCCAACAAAAAATAGTAACCGTAGCACAAAGAAAGCATATGGTGTTTATTCAATCAATTAATCTGTGTGCACACAGGGAGACCTCTCTGTTCAAATAGGGAGACTCATCTTAGGCCACACAAAGCAAGTTTTTAAAGAGAAAAGAGAGGAAATACAAAAGAAATTTAAGTAAAAGGGCCAACCTTAGCATGATTAATTTGAATCATGCTCCCCGGTCTTCCTTCGGTTAGTTGATATTGGCCACCAGGTGGTGTTTGTGGCATGGTCGCCTCTGTTCATTTGCGCAAATTCTCAGGTGTTGTCAGGAAGTTTCAAATAAAAAAGACATCTTAGTTGCTTTAGAAATTCCAAGGATTAATCCTCATGGAAAAGAACAAAAGCCAAGGTAAACTGGGAAAAGTTAAATTTTTGTACACGGTAAAACTTAAGCAAGTTTGTGATCTATAGAAGTCATATCACATAAAAAGATTTGCACAATTTGATAAGCACTGTGTCTCCTTGTTCCTTTTATGTGTTCTTGGGTGCATTCTACATTGGTCAATGACCTTTGTAAGTTTTCCCATCTAGAGAAATCTATCAATTTCTCTTGTCCTCAGTTCCTCTCTTTAACAATCCCGAATCATTCAATCAATACCTGAATTGATGAGTGAGTACTGGTTTACCTATATTGTGTAATGACTGTATTCAGAACATGGAAGGAGAGGAAGGGAAATGTGCAAGAGAGTTGAATCCTCATCTATCCTGTTAGTAAGTCTATAGATTACGTCTAAACTTGATGAATTAGAAATACTGATATAAATTTATAATTTCATAGAGACAGAACCCAGAAAAATTCCTTAAATTAGTTGAGTGACTGTTGAAGGTGAGTAAAGGTATCCAGAGGATTGCTTAGTTTTTAAATGAAAACTTTCTGCACATGTAGATTTTATCTAATCACCTGAAACTAAAAGAAGTCAGAGCAAGTTTCCTAGAGGAGTTCCCATTTCATTTTCTTGTCATGGCTTGTTCAGCAATCATTGCTTCCTCACCACGGAACAGGTACAGTTGGAAACCACTGGCCCATTCTACACCCAAAATTCTTTCTTTAAAGTTCATGAAGTCCACATGGCCACCAGGAGGCCCTGCTCTTACTTTAAGCTGACATGGATCCAGTCCAGCCATAAACAAACAAAAAACAAACTAATTGCCATAGAGTTGATTCCAACTCATAGTTCCTACAGAACAGAGTAGAAACGCCCTATAGGGTTTCCAAGGAGAGATCCATGGACTTGAACTGCCAACCTTTGGGTCAGCAACCTTAGTTCGTAACAACTACTTCTCCAGGGTTTCCAAACTAGTCATAAAGAACAGAAAAGAGCTGAAAGACCATTCCTTGTTTCTAGGTTAGGTTCCTCCAAATTGTCTTGTTCCACCCCCTACTAGACAATTTGGAGGAACCTAGACTAGAAACAACTTGTCTGTTTCCACCCCTTATTCCCCCATGCATCTGTCAGTTTGTCATACTGCAGGGGCTTGTGTTTTGCTGTGATGCTGGAAGCTATGTCACTGGTGTTCAAATACCAGCAAGGTCGCCCATGGCAGACAGCTTTCAGCTGAATTTCCAGACTTAGACAGAGTAGGAAGAAGGACCCAGCAGTTTAATTCTAAAGAGAATTAGCCAGAGAAAACCTTATGGATAGCTTTGGGACACTGTCTGTTATAGGGCCGGAAGAGGAGCCCCCTGGGTTGGAAAGCACTCAAAGGATGACAGGGGAAGAGCTGCCTCCTCAAAGTAGAGTCAACCTTAATGATGTAGATGGAGTCAAGCTTTTGGGACCTACATTTGCTGAAGTAGCATGACTCAAAAGGAGAAGAAATAGCTGCAAACATTGATTAACAATAGAATGTGGAATATATGAAGTAAGAATCTAGGAAAATTGGAAATTGGTAATAATGAAATGGAATGCATAAACATCAATACCCTAGGCATTGGTAGGCTGAAAGAGACTGGTATTGGCCTTTTTGAATCAGAAAATCATATAGTCCACTATGCTGGGAAAGACATCTTGAAGAAGAATGGCATTGCATTCGTTACCAAAAAAGAACATTTCAAGAGCTATTCTGAAGTACAACACTGTCAATGATGGGATAATATCATATGCCTACAAGGAAGACCAGTAAATGTGACTATTATTCAAATTTACACACTACCCACTAAGGCCAAAGTTAAAGAAATTGAAGATTTTTACCAACTTCTACAGTCGGAAATTAATCGAAAATATAATCAGGATGCATTGATAATTATTGGTGATTGAAATGTGAAAGTAGGAAACAAAGAAGAAGCATTGGTAGTTGGAAAATATGTCCTTGGACAATGTTATACATAAGGTGACACTAGGTCAGAACCACTCCACAGGAACAAATGACAACAGCACCATCACTTGCTATGTTTTAGGCTTCTGAGGTTTCAATGAGATAATGTAGGTGAACATACTCAACACAATGCCAGGAACAAAGCAGGTATTTAACAAAGAATAGTAAAGAATTATTGAGATTTCCCTTCCTTTGAAGGATTAAGTTTTGCAGAAATTATCATGTACACTTAATTTATATGTTATGCATATAGTACTTTGATGCATTCCCATTTACAACCACACTGTGAAACGTCAATATAAAAACCTGATCAACATAAGAGTCTAATCTCTAAAATCTAAAAATAATTGCAACTATTCAACAACAAAAAGACAACCCAATCACAAAATGGGCAAAGAACATGAACAGAATCTTCACCAAAGAGAACATCTAAGCAGCTAACAAACTTATGAAAAGATATTCACAATCATTAACCATTAGAGAGACGAAAGTCAAAACTATGAGATAAACATTTACCCCTACTGACATGGCACTGATAGGAAAAAAAAAAAGTAGATAAAAACAACGAATGTTGCCTGGAGGTGGGGACATTGGAACACTGATCCTTTGTTGATGTGACTATAAAATGGTTCAACATCCAAGGAAAACAGTATGGTGCTTTCTCAAAATTGGAAGTAGATCTACCTGATGATGTAGCAATCCCACTGCTAGGCATATACCCTCCAAAAAACCCATTGCTGTCCAGTCTGTTCTGACTCAGAGTAACCCTATGGACAGAATAGAACTACCCCATAGGGTTTCCAAGGAGCAGCTGGTGGATTTGAACTGCCTACCTTTTGGTTAGCAGCTGAACACTTAACCACTGCATGTAAATACAAGTATGTGGGTGCAGACATCTATATGCATTGAAGACACAGACACAGACACAGATCCTGCACAGACATAACCAAACACTTTCCAAGATTGGTTTCCTGGGTTTGAAAACTTAGGATCATTGTCTCATGGGACAACTCAGCCAAGTGGCATAACAGAGCTCACAAAAAACATGATTGGCATCCTAGTGAAGTAAGTAGCATCTGAGATCTTGAAAGCTTGTGAGCTGCCATCTAAAACATATCTGCGGGTCTCTACTTGCCAGGAGCAAACAGTAAAATGTTCACCAATGGGTCAGAGAAGAAACAAGTCTATAGGAGACAGAAATACATCTACCTCGAGACCAGAAGAACTAACTTGTTCCTGGCTACCACCACTGACTGTTCTGACTGAAGTCCCAGATAAAGTGGGAAAAAATGTGGAGCTGTGCTCAAATTCTTAATTAAAAGTCAGACAAAGTAGAACAGTAGAGAGCACAGGACTCCCTGAGACTATTGCCCTGAGATACTCTTTAAACTTAGAACTTAGTCTATGCTCTGGGATCATCTCTTAGCAAAATAGCAGAGTGGCACACAGAATAAAGGACATTATCTGTAAGATGGGTGCTCTACTTAACCACAATCAGTAGGAGACCCGAAGGTCAACAATTACTCAAAGGCAAAGATAAGAAGATGAGGAGGCAAGGAAACATGCTACTGAAAATAGAACAAAGAAAACACAATGAAAGAGAATGTGACACATTATGCTTAATGTAACTAATGTCACTCAACAACTTGTGCAGAAATTGCCAACTGGGAGCCTACATTGCTGTGACAACTTTCGCCAAAAACTCTAAAATATTATTTTAAAAAATCTGATCAATAGCTCAGTTAGAGTTAAAAAGTTTTCTTGAGTCCAAAAACTTTTCCAAAACACAGGATATTCCTCCAGTGAGATGAGCTCTTCACATTACAGTTTTGATCAGCTTATATACAGTACAAACAGGATATTATCCAAAAGGAAAATTTTAAATGAATGATTGTCATTCACTTATCAGCAAGATGTGGGCTATTAAAAGTGGGGCTTTACATTGCATTGGTTTACTGAGTTTATGTGTCTGCATTCTGTGGGCTAGTTATGGTTTATCTAATTATTTAACCTTTTCCCAGAATTTTTGTCTTCATCATAAGTTGTTAGTTTCTGGGAAAGTTTACGTGTTATATATAAATGGGATGGGATCAATTGTCTTTAATAGACATCTGTTATCACCCCTATTTTGCAGAGGAGAAGAGGAGGTTCTGAGAAATTATATCTTGTTAACCCAGTTTATCTTGACTCAATATTCCATAGTTCTTGTGACTCTAAGCTATGGGTGGTGATAATGTACATGGGACACATTTTAGGGCCACAGTTCTGCAGAATAACTAAGAAGGTGGCTGGCATGGAAGAGGAGCCTAAGCCTCCAGGAAGCTCCTCTTCATGTGCCTGAGGCCAGCACCTAACTGCAGCCTCTACCCACCAACCCCACCATGCACACACCCCTTCCTCACAAGTTCTAATCTCAGCTGCTCTTCACTTGGCTTATAGACACAGGGATAAGTAGCATCTTCTCAGAGCATAGGGAGCCTCAGCTGTTAAAAACCCCAAGGCCCAACTCTATTCTCTCTGGTAAACTGTTTTCAGTTGCCGACTTTTGACAGGTACTGTGCTTAAAATTAATACCAAATTAATCTTCACTTTAACATTTTATCTTCTATTCACAAGTGAGAAGAGGATAAGAGAGATTACATACCCCATCCAGAGTCATCCAGTGAGTAAGCTCTGAGGGTCTAATGCACCTGAGAAATTTTTTTTGATTTGGGGTCTTTTTAAATTGCCCACTGTGGTCTCCAAAGGACACAAACGCCTTCTAAAGGGAAGTGAAAAGGATTCCTAGTCACAAATAATGACAATAATATGGCAGAAATATGATTCAATTACAAGGTAGAGTAAATTAAGGAAAAAAGAAACAGAAAATATTGTAGATAGGGAGAGGAAAGGATTGTATCTAAAATTTTTTTGTAGCGGTGTCATTTGGGAGGGGACTGGAAGAGTGATTCTCAACTGGGCATGATACCACCCCAGGGGATTATTGGCAATGTCTGGAACCATTTCTGGTTGTCACAATTGGGAGAGATTTTATTACGGCTATCTACTGGAGAAAATGAACAAATTTGTCTTGGAAGAACTATATTCAAAATGCTCCTTAGAATTGAGGATGGTGATATTTGATCTCATGTACTTTGAACATGTTATCAAGAGGGACTAGTCCCTGAAGAAGGACATCAGGCTTAGAAAGGTAATGGGTCAGTTGAAAAGGGGAAGACCTTCAATGAGATGAATTGAGCAATAGCTGCAACAATGGGCTCAAACATAGCAACTATTGTGAGGATGGCACAGGACTTGGCAATATTTTGTTCTGTTGTACATAGAGTTGCTATGTGTCAGAACTATGTGTCTGGGAAGCTGGACTGTGTGAAGAAAAATGGGGCATCAGAATTGGAGGAAGACTCATTAACAACCTGCATTATGCAGATGACACAACCCCACTTGCTGAAAGGGAAGAGGGCTTGAGACACTGTTGAAGATCAAAAACCACAGCTTTCCATATAGCTTACACCTCAACTTAAATAAAAGAAAATTCCTCACAACTGGAGCAATAAGCAACACATGATAAAAAGAGAAAAGATTGAGGTTGTCAAGGATTTCATTTTACTTGGATCCACAATCAACAGCCATGGAAGCAGCAGTCAAGAAATCAAAAAAGATGCATTGCACTGAGCAAATTGGCTGCAAAAGGCCTCTTTAAAGTGTTAAAAAACAAAGATGTCACCTTGAAGACTAACATGCACCTGACCCAAGCCATGGTGTTTTCAGCCATCTCATATGCATTCAAAAGCTGGACAATGAATAAGAAAGACCGAAGAAGAACTAATGCGTTTGAATTGTGGTGTTGGCAAAGAAGTATTGAATATACCATGGACTGCCAAAAGAACGAACAAATCTGATTTGGAAGAAGTACCACCAGAATGCTCATTAGAAGCAAGGATGGAGAGACTGAGTCTTACATACTTCAGACATGTTGTGAAGAGACGTCATTTCTGGAGAAGGACATCATGCTTGGTAAAGTACAGGGTCAGTGGAAAAGAGGAAGACCTTCAAGGAGATGGATTGACACAGTGACTGCAACAATGGGCTTAAGCATAACAGTGATTGTGAGGATGGTCCAGGAGCAGGCAGTGTTTCATTTGCTGATACATAGATTTGCTCAGTCAGAACTGACTTGATGGTACCTAACAACAACAACAACAACACTGGATACTGGCTCTGAACTGACACTAATTCCAGGAGACCCAAAAAGTCACTGTGGCCCACCAGTCAGAGTTAGGGCATATGGAGGTCACGTTATTGATGGAGTCTTGGCTCATGTCCATCTCACAGAAGGTTTATTGGATCACTGAACCCATCTGGTAGTGATTTCCCCAGTCCCAGAACTCATAATTGGAATAGATATACTCAGCAATGGCCAGAACCCCCACATTGGATCCCTGACCAATACAGTAAGGGCTATTATGGTAGGAAAGGCTAAATGGAGCCCATTAGAACTGCCCCTACCTAGGAAAATACTAAACCAAAACATGCACCACTTCCCTGGAGTGATTGCAGAGATTAGTGCCACCATCAAGGATGTAAGGATGCACGGAAGGTGATTCCCACATCTCCACTCAACTCACCAATTTGGCTTATGCAAAAAACAGATGGATCTTCAAGAATGATAGATTATTGAAAACTTAACCAGGTGGTAACTCCAATTGCAGTTGCTGTTCCAGATGTAGTTTCTTTACATGAGCAAATTAATACAGCTCCTGGTACCTGGTATACAGCTACTGATCAGGCTAATACCTTTTTCTCCATACCTGTTTCAAAGAAGTATCAGAATTTTCCCTTCAGCTCACAAGGACAGCAATACTCCTTCCCTTCTCTACCTCAGAGCTACTTCAACTCTCCAGTCTAATATCATAATTTATGCAGCTATTGATCAAGGTAATGGCTTTTTCTCCATACCTGTTTCAAAGGACCATCAGGAGCAGTTTGCCTTCAGCTGGCAAGGACAGCAATACTCCTTTCACTTGTCTACCTCAGAGCAACATCAACTCTCCAGCTTAATGTCATAATTTAGTCCAAAGG
Organism: Loxodonta africana; assembly: GCF_030014295.1. Taxonomy (NCBI): domain Eukaryota; kingdom Metazoa; phylum Chordata; class Mammalia; order Proboscidea; family Elephantidae; genus Loxodonta; species Loxodonta africana. The sequence goes on from NC_087348.1 coordinate 89,659,838, forward strand.
GAACTTGATCACTTTTCCCTTCCACAAGACATCACACTCGTCCATTACATTGATGGCATTATGCTGATTGGACCTAGTAAGGAAGAAGCATCAATGACTCTGGACTTATTGGTAAAAAATTTGTGTGCTAGATGGTGGGAAGTTAATCCCACAAAAATCAGGGACCTGCCACCTCAGTGAAATTTCCAGGGGTCCAGTGGTGCAGGGCATGTCGAGATATTCCTTCTAAACTGAAGGATAAGTGATTGCATCTGGCTACTCCCACAACTAAAAAGGAGGCACAACATCTAGTGTGTCTCTTTGGATTTTGGAGGCTACACATTCCTCATTTGGGTGTGCTACTCCAGCCTATTTATCAAATGACTCAAAAGGCTGTTAGTTTTGAGTGGGGCCTAAAACAAGAGAATGCTCTGCAACAGGTTCAGGCTGTTGTGCAAGCCACTCTGCCACTTGGGCCATATGATCCAGCTGACCTGATGGTGCTTATAGTGTCAGTGGCAGATAGAGATGCTGTTTGGAGTCTTTGGCAGGCCCCTATTGGTGAATCACAACGCAAATTTTGGAGCAAAGCCCTGTCTTCCTCTGCAGAAAACTACTCTCCCTTTGAGAAACAGCTTTTGGCTTGTTACTGGGCCTTAGTAGAGACTGAACACTTAACTATGGGACACCAACTCACCATGCAGCAGGACCCACCCATCATAAATTGGGTGTTGTCTGAACAACAGAGTCATAAAGTTGGACATGCACAACAGCACTCTATCATTAAATGGAAGTGGTATATATGAGATTGGGCCTGAGCAGGACCTGAAGGTCCAAGCAAGTAGCATAAGGAAGTGACCTAAATGCCCATGGTCTCCAATCCTGTAACATTACCTTCCCTCTCCATGTGTGCACCTATGGCCTCATGGGGAGATCCTTATTATAGGCTGGCTGAAGAAGAGAAAACCCGTGTCTGGTTATAGATGGCTCTGCGCAATACCCAGGCACCACTTGAAAATGCACAGCAGTAACACTACAGCCCCTTTTTGGGACCTTCCTGAAGGACAATGGTGAAGGAAAATCCTCTCAATAGGCAGAACTGCAAGCGGTGCACCTGGCTGTTCACTTTGCTTGGAAGGAAGAACTGCCAGATGGCAATTATTTACTGATTCATGGGCTGTGGTCAAAGGTCTGGCTGGATGATCAGGGACTTGGAAAGAACATGATTGGAAAATTGGATCCAAGGATTTATGGGGAAGAGGTATGCAAATACATTTTTCTGAATGGGCCAAAGAAGTGAAGATATTTGTGTCTTATGTGAATGCTCACCAAAAGGTGACCTCACCAGTGGGTGATTTTAACAATCAAGTGGGTAGAATAACATGTTCTGTGGAAACCAGTCATTCTCTTTTCCCAGCTACTCCTGTCATTGCTCAATGGGCTCATGAATGAAGTGTCCATGGTGGCAGGGATGGAGGTTATGCATGGGCCCAGCAATACAGACTTCCACTCACCAAGGCTAACTTGGCTTCAGCCACTAAGTGCCCAATCTGCCAGCAACAGAGAACAACACTAATTTCCTGATATGGCACCATCCCTTGAGGAGATCAGCCAGCAACTTGTTGGCAAGTTGATTACATTGGACCACTCCCTTCATGGAAAGAGCAGTGTTCTGTCCTTACTGGAATAGATATTTACTCTGGATATGGATTTTCCTTCCCTGTCTGCAATCCTTCTGCCAAAACTACCATTCGTGGACTTACAGAATGTCTTATCCTCCATCATGGTGTTCCACACAGCATTGTCTCAGACCACTTCACAGCAAATGAAGTGTGGCAGTGGTCCCATGTCCATGGAATTCACTGGTCTTACCACGTTCCTTTTCATCCTGAATCAGCTGGCTTGATAGAATGATGGAATGGCCTTCTAAAGACAATTACAGCACCAGATAGGTGGCAGTACCTTGCAGGGCTGTGGCAATGTTCTCTAGGAGGTTGTATATGCTCTAAACCAGCATCCAATATATCACACTGTTTCTCCCACAGCCAGGATTCATGGGTCCAGGAATCAAGGGGTGGAAATGGGAGTGGCACCACTCACTATTACCCTTAGTGTCCCACTTGCAAGATTTTTGCTTCCTGTCCCTGTGACTTTATGCTGTGCACATTGAGAGGTGTTAGTTCCAAAGGGAGGAATGCTCCCACCTGGAAGCACATCACTGATTCCATTGAACTGGAAGCTAAGAATGCTACCTGGCCACTTGGGGCTCCTTATGGCAAAGAAGGGTATTATCACACTGGCTGATGTGATGGATCCAGATTTTCAACAGGGAATCAGACTGGTATTATATGATAAAGGTAAAGAAGAGTATGTTTGGAATTCAGTTGACCCCTTACGGCGTCTCTTAGTAGTACCATCCCCTGTGATTAAAGTCAGTGGAAAACTACAGCAGCCCAATTCCAAAATGACTACTAATGACCCAGGCTTTTCAGGAATGAAGGTTTGAGTCACTGCACCAGGCAAAGAACCACGACCAGCTGAGGCACTTCCTGAAGGAAGAAGATAGTTCTAAATATCAGTTATGGCCATGTGACCAGTTGCAGAAATGAGGGCTATAATTGTTATGAGTATTTCTCCTTTGTATGTATGCAACAAATATTTTTGTTTTCTTCACTTATAAAATATAAGATATAAAGGGGGCTAATGCATTTTTGGTTGTATGTGTGTTCTATCATGTTAGGGGCAAGTATAACTTTACCGTTGTCTTTATTCAGAGATTATGTATGGTTTAAGGATATGTGTACATGTGTCAAGTTGAGAAGGGGTAGACTGTGATCATTAAGATTGTGTCAACTTGACTGGGCCATGATTCTCAGTGTTTATATGTGATCACTCCCATGATAGAATCTGCTTTGAGTTGAAAGGGATTTTACTTGGGGGTGTGGCCTACATCCAGATATAAACAGATGTTCTGGCTTTTTTTGCTCCCTCTGGATCCTGTGGCTACCTCCTGTTCGTCTGACCTCTGGCTCTTGGGAATTAAGCTATCAGGTTATCTGCAGATCTTCGGATTCATCCATCTCCATTGCCTGAGAGCAGGAGCCCTGCTCTCTGACCTGCTGATCTTAGGCTTGCCAGTTCCTGCAGCTACATAAATCCAGAGATGCCTCTATCCTGATCCATGGTGTCCTAGTCATCTAGTGCTGCTATAACAGAAATACCACAAGTGGATGACTTTAACAAAGAGAAGTTTATTTCTTCAAGTAAAGTAGGCTAAAAGTCCAAATTCAGGGTGTCAGCACCAGGGGAAGGCTTTCTCTCTTTGTCAGCTCTGGAGGAAGGCCATTGTCCTCAATCTTCTCGTGGTCGAGGAGCTTCTCTGGTGCAGGGACCCTGGGTGCAAAGGAACTGCTCTGCTCCTGGTTCTGCTTTCTTGGTGGTATAAGGTCCCCAACTCTCTGCTTGCTTGCCTTTCTTTTATCCCTTGAGAGATATGAGGCGATAAAGGCCCCACACCATGGAAACTCCGTTTACATTGGGTCAGGGGGTGACCTAAGGAAAGGTGGTGTTACAGCCCCACCTTAATTCCCTTTAGCATAAAATTGCAATCACAAAATGGAGGACAACCACAGAATACTGGGAATCATGGCCTAACCAAGTTGGCACATTTTTGTGGGGGCACAATTCAACCCATGACACAAGGACCTGGGATGCCCTAGCCTCTACAATCACTTGAGCCATTTTCTTGATATAAATCTCTCTCTATATATATTTATACACTTTATTGGGTTTGCTTATCTACAGAACCCAGCCTAAGATACCATTACAATCATTATGGAAAATGGCATGGCATTTTCAACAATATCAACACAAAATTAGCAATCCTACTCCTAATATTACCCTAACCAAATTGAAACCAAATCTGTTGCCATTCAGTGGATTCTGACCCTAGAGACCTAAAAAGAATGACCCAAATAGATACATGCACATATATGTTCATTGTCATTTCATTCACAATAGTAAATAAACGGAAACAACTGAAGTGCCCATTGTTGGATGTATGGATAAGCAAATTGTGGTGCATACATACAATGGAATTCTATGCAACCTAAAGAATAATGATGAGTCTGCAAAACATTATAAAATGAATGGATTTGGAGGGTATAATGCTGAGTGAAATAAGCCAAGCATATAAGCATAAGATTTGTTTGATTCCTCTTTTATAAGAAGACAAGAATAGATATATAGAGAGAGACCAAAGTTCATTAGTGGGGAGGGAGTTGAGAGGAGACATTATGCTTTAGATAAGAGACTTGTTATTATTGTTATTTTTTGGTTATTGGAAAAGTGCCCAGGAATGTGGATACAATGAGCACAGAACAAAGAAAAATTGAGTGTTTGAGCACATATAGATGGATATAAGCATATTGGTATACAGGTAGGTACAGGTATGCACATAGGTGAGCATAGATAGACGTACCTACAGGTACATGTGAATACAAATATGTGGGTTCAGGCATATATATTCATTGAAGACACTAATACAGATACTTCACAGACATAATCAAATGCCTTCCAAGATTGGTTTTCTGCATTTGAAAGTTTAGGACCATCATCTCATGGGACAACTCAGTCAATTGGCATAGCACAGTTCACAACATCATGAGCTACATCATAGGGAAACGAGTAGCCCCCGGGGTCTTAAAAGCTTGAAATTGGTCATCTAAGACACAACTAAGTGTCTTACTCACCAGGAGCAGCACAATAAGGAGGTAACCAAAAGCTCAGAGATGAAACAAGTTTACAGAGCCATGACCTCATGTATGTTGGGACTAGAAGAACTAAATTGTGTCCAGCTATAACCACTGACCATTCTGACTGGGGCCACAGTAGATGGTCCCAGATAGAATGGGAGAAAAATGTGGAGCAGAACACCAATTCTTACTAAAAAGCAAAAAAGTAAAAAAACAGACAAACTAGAACAGTAGAGAACTCCCTAAGACTATGGCCTTGAGACACTTTTTAAACCTAGAGCCGAGCCTGTCCTCTGAGATCACCTTGTAGTGAAATAGCAGAGTGGCAGACAAATAAAGGATATTACCATAAGATGAGTGCTGTACTTAACGACCATCAGTATGAGACCAAATGTCATCAGTTACTCAAAAGGAAAGATGGGAAGATTATGGGGTAGAGAAAAAAGAGTTCTGGAAATGGAACAAACAGAAGACAATTAAGGAAATTGCTGACACATTGTGATAAGTGTAACTAATGTCACTGAATACTTTGTGCACAATTTCTCAAATGGGAACCAAACTTGCTGTATAAACTTGCACCAAAAACTTAATATAATATTATTTTAAAAAATCTGATCAATAAGTCAATTAGAGTTAAAAGATTATATTAGGCACAAAAAACTTTTCCCAAACACAGACCACTCTTCCAATGAGATGAGCTCTTCACATTACAATTTTGACCAGCTTATTTTTTTATATACAGTACAAGCTGTGAGGAGATTTTCCAGAAGGGAAATTTAAAATTATTTGTTGTCATTCACTTAATCAGCAGGATCTGAGCTATTAAAATTAGTGCTTTGTCTTGGATTGGTTTATTAAGTTTGTGTGTCTGCATTCTGTGGGCTAGTTATGGTTTATCCAGTCTTTTAAATTATTCCCAAACTTTATGTCATAAGTTTTTAGATTATGGGAAGGGTTAAGAGTTAAGTTTAAATAGGGGAGGGTGTAAATTTTCTTTAATAGACATGTATTAGCACCCCTATTTGACAGAGAAGCGGAGGTCCTGAGACATTATATCTGGTTAGCCCAGTTTTTTGTCTCCATAGCCTATAGTTGTTGTGACTCCAGACTATGGCTAATGATAACGTACAGTGAACACATTTCAGGGGCACAGCTCTGGAGAACGACTGGGAAGGTGGCCGGCATGGAAGAGGAGCCTAGCCCTCCAGGAAACAGATCTTCATGTGCCTGAGGCCAGCACCTAACTGCAGCCTCTACCCACCACTCCCCACCCTGACCTGTAAGCACAAACACCCCTTGCTCACAAGTTCTAATCTCAGCTGCTCCTTATGTGACTCAGAGACACAGGGATGAGTAACATCTTCCCAGGGCATAGGGAGGTCTCCGCTGATCAAAACCCCAAGGCCCGATTCAATTCTCTCTCTTAAACTGCTTCCAGTTGCCAACTGCTGAAGGTACTGTGCTTAAAATTAATACCAAATTCATCTCCACTTGAACAATTTATCCTCTTTTTACACGTGAAAACAGGTTAAGGAAGATTAAATATCCTATCCTGGGTCATACAGGGAATAAGTTCTGTGGGTCTAATGCACAGGCATCTAACTGCAGAGCCTGAGGTACTTTTTGTTTTGGTTTCTTTTAAAATTGCACACTGTGGTCTCCAAAGTACAAAAACAGAAGTAAAAGAAAATAAAAAGAATTCATGGTCAATAATAATAATAAGGCACAAGAAGCACAGTATGATTCAAATACAAAGGAAAATAAAAGATAAATAAAAAAAACACAGAAAATATTCTAAGTAGGGAGAGGAGAGAATCGTATCAAAAAGTTTTTATCGAGATGTCATTTGGGATGGGACTAGAACAGAGATTCTCAACTTGGGGTGAGAATTTGGCAATGTCTGGAGACACTTCTGGTCATCACAACTGGGAAGAAAGCTTATTACTGCTATCCAGTAGACGGAGAGGATGAACAAACCTGTCTTGCAAGAAGGAATCACAACCAGAATGCCCCTTAGCAGTGAGGATGGATAAGATTTCATCTGAAGTACTTTGGATGTCTTATCAGGATGGATCAGTCCCTAAAAAACGGCATCATGCTTGGAAAGGTAATGGGTCAGCATACAAGGTGAAGACTCTCAATGAGAGGAATTCATACAGTGACTGCACCAGTGGACTCAAACATAGCAATGATTGTGAGGATGGCGGAGAACTGGGTAGTGTTTCATTGTGTTGTAAATAAAGTCGCTACGTATCAGAACTGACTTGGCAGCACCTAACAACAACAGTTAAAGGAGGTCAAGGACTCTGCTAAACATCATACAACGCATAGGATTTTGGCCCACTACAAAGAACCATGTGGCCCGGAATGCCAATACTGCCGGAAGCAGAAAAAACTTCACTAGAAGATGGGTAGGATTCTGTGAGGCCCAGATCATAGGAAGCCATTTAGAGGTTTTTAGAAGTATACACAGGGAAATATGCAGCCCAATCTGAGAGAGATATAAACCTGACATTGGTTAAAGTACTGGGAGTACTGGGGGGTAGATGATGAAAGCCAATTTGGGGGGAGTCTTGAATGTCAAATGAGGAATATATACTTAATTACTTGCACTAGTATCTGAATTTCTTAGTGTTGCTATAACAGAAATAGTACAAGAGGGTGGCATTAATAAACTCAAATTTATTTCCTCACTGTTTTGGAGACTAAAAGTGTAAATTCAGAGAATCGGCTCCAGGGGAAGTCTCCCTCTCTGTGTACCCTGGAGGAAAATCCTTGTCTCAGCTTCTCTAGCTCTGGCATTCCTCCTTCCTTGGGGATTTCCACATGGCATCTATCTTTCCTCCTTTGGTGCTCACGCCTGTCTGTGTTTATGCTGCTCTTTCTATTCCAAAGTGATTAGGTTTAAGACAAGCTCTACAGGGATATGTTCTCATTAGCATAACAGAGCTTCCAAATGAGATACTACCCATTGGTAGAGGCACTTGATTTTCAGAACTATGGTGGAGGAGCTAATGGATTCATAAGATTGCAAACCCAAATGGAGGGCAACAGAAAACAATTACATAGACCTGGGTGATCTGAGGGATTAGTATGGGTTTTGTTTGGAGTATTGCTAATATTCAATGTTCTCATTTCCAGGTACAAGGAATCTCGTTCTTTTATCTTAAATAATTCCTCAGAAGAATTTATTAGACATTTATCTTTTTCTCTCTGCCTGATTACTCCAGAAATAGAAAACTCTTAGTGAGTATTCATATTTTCTTGGCAATGTAGTTATAAACATAAGTTAAATAAGAATCTGTCTTCCTTCTTAAAAGCACATAATTGGAAAAACTGGTTATATCATCAACCTTTGACTGGAATGTCATATTTTAAAAAATGATTCCCTTAGGATCAGATATGACCAGACACTTTTAAGGAACTCAGGAGATTTTATGCAGCCAATTTTTACAAAGCCCTCTCAGAAAAACTGGTCTGTTACCTGGCTTACAGTTATCTCAGCCTTACACGTCAGTAAGAAATGTCACTTCCTGGCAGGTTCAGTTTTCTGGGTTTGAAAGCTTAGGACCATCATCTCATGGGACAACTCAGTCAATTGGCACAACACAGTTCACAAAAATCACGATCTTCATCCTAGTGAAATAAGTAGCATCTGGGGCCTTAAAGGCATGTGAGTGGTCATCGAAGACACAATGATGGGGGCTCCTACTTGCCAGGAGCAAACAATAATAAAGTAACCAACAACTCAGAGAAGAAACAAGTCTACATAAGCCACAGCCTCATCTACTCTGAGACCAGAAAAACTAAATAGTGCCTGGCTACCACCACTGATTGTTCTGAGTTAGGTCACAGTAGGTGATTCCAGATAGAATGGGAAAAAAATGTGGAGCAGAGCTTAAACTAACTTATTTTAAAAAGCCAGACAAATGGGAACAGTAGAGAACACAGGACACCCTGAGACTCTCCCCATGAGATGCTCTTTAAACCTAGAAAAAAGCATATGTTTTTGGATCACCTTTAGGTGAAATAACAGAGTAGCACACAAAAATAATGGATATTACCTGGAGGATGGGTGCTCTATTTAACAGCCTTCGGTATGAGACCAACAGGTCAACAATTACTCAAGAGCAAAGATGAGAAGACAAATAGACAGTGTAACATGAGTATTGGAAATGGAACAAACAAAACACAATGAAAGAGAATGTTGATACCTTATGATAAATGTAACTAATGTCACTGAAAAATATATGCAATGATTGTCAAATAGGAACCTAATTTGCTGTGTAAACTTTCACCAAAAACTCAAAATATATATATATATATATATATGTTTTTAAATCTGATCAATAAGTCAATTAGAGTTAAAATATTTTATTGGGTGCAAAAAAACTTTTTCCAAACACGGAACAGCCCTCTAATGAGATGAGCTCTTCAGATTACAATTTTGACAAGCTTATAAACAGTACTAACTGTTAGGGGATTTTCCAAAAGGAAATTTAAAATGATTGATTGTCATTCACTTAATCAGCAAAAGGTGGGATATTAAAAGTGAGGCTTTAGATTGGACTGGTTTATTAATTTTCTGTGGCGGCATCTTATAGGCTAGTTAAGGTTTACGTAAATATTTAAACTTTTCCCGGAGCTTTTGTTTTCATCATCAGTTGTTAGTTATTGGGAAGGGTTAACAGTTGAGTTTAAGTAAGGGATGGGTTGAATTTAATAAATACGTATTATCACCCCTATTTTCCAGAGGAGAAGAGGAGGTTCTGAGACATTATACCACGTTACTCCAGTTTATCTTGACTCAATATCCCATAGTCAATGTGACTGGTTAAAGGATTGGGAGTGCTGGGGTAGGTGATGATGGCCAATGTGGGGAAAGTATTGAATGTCAAACTGAGGAGTTTCTACTGAGTCAGGTGCATCAGGATCTTAGTTTCTTAGTGCTGCTATCACAGAAACACTACATGTGGGTAGTTTTTATAAAAAAAAATTACTATTTCCTCACTGTTCTGGAGAATAAAAGTCTAAATTCAAGGGACCCACTCTAGGAGAAGGCTCCCTCTCTATTTACCCTGGAAAAATCCTGCTCTAAGTTTCTTTAGCTCCAGCATTCCTCCTTACTTGGAGATTTCCACATGGCATCTTTCTTCCATTTGTGATCACTCATCTCTGTCTATGCTGCCTTTTATATCTCAAAGTGATTAGATTTAAGACATACTCTACAGAGATATGTTCTCATTAGCATAATGAACATAACCCTATTCCCAAATGAGATAATATGCATTGGTAGAGGCACTTGATTTTCAGAATTATGGTGGAAAAGATAATGGTTTTACAAATCTGCAAACCAAGATGGAGTGTAACAGAAATTAATTACATACGCCTGAGTGATCTGAAAAATCATTAGGGGTTTTGTTTAGAATATTTCTAATGTTCAATGTTCTAATTTCCAGATATAAAGAATCTCTTTTACCTTCATGTATTTCTCATAACAATTTAGAAGACTATGTTTATTGATTTATTTATATTGTGCTTTAAATGAAAGCCTACAAATCAAGTCAATCTATCATGCAAACACTTATACACACCTTGCTATGTACTCCTAGCTGCTTTACCCCTAATGAGACAGCACACTCCCCCCTCAGCCCTGTATAACCCGAGTCCATTCAACCAGCTCCTGTCCCTCTTTGCTTTCTCATCTTGCCTCCGACAAGAGTTGCCTACATAGTCTCATCTGTCTACTTGAGCCAAGAAGCTCACTCCTCACCAGTATCATTTTTGGTCTTATACTCCAGTACAATCCCTGTTTGAAGAGTTGGCTTCGGGAATGGTTCCGGTCTTGGGCTAACGATGGGTCTGGGGACCACGTCCGGGGACCATGTCCTCCATGACCAGACAATTGAGTCTGGTCTTTTTTTACTAGAATTTGAGGTCTGCATCCCACTGTTTCCCCACGTGTCTGTCAGTTTGTTGTCCTGGGGGACTTACATATTCAGATACCAGCAGGGACACCCATGGAGGACAGGTTACAGTTGAGCTTCCAGACTAAGACAGACTAGGAAGAAGGACCCAGCAGTCTACTTCTGAAAAGCATTAGCCAGTGAAAACCTTATGAATAGCAGCAGAACATTGTCTGATATAGTGCTGGAAGATGAGCCCCCCAGATTGGAAGGCACTCAAAAGATGACTGGGGAGGAGCTGCCTCCTCAAAGTAGACTCGACTTTAATAATGTGGATGGAGTAAAGCTTTTAGGACCTTCATGTGCTGATGTGGCACGACTCACAATGAGAAGAAACAGTTGCAAACATCCATTAATAATTGGAGCCTAGAATGTACGAAGTATAAATCTAGGAAAATTGGAAATCGTCAAAAACAATATGGAACACATAAACATCAATATCCTAGGCATTAGTGAGCTGAATTGGACTGGTGTTGGCCATTTTGAATCAGACAATCATATAATCTACTATGCTGGGAATGACAACTTGAAGAGGAATGGTGTTGCATTCATCACCAAAAAAATATTTCAAGATCTATCCTGAAGTACAGTGCTGTCAGTGATAGGATAATATCCATATGCCTAAAAGGAAGACCAGTTAATATGAATATTATTCAAATATACTCACCAACCACTAAGGCCAAAGATGAAGAAATAAAAGATTTTTATCAGCTGCTACAGTCCGAAATTGATTGAACATGCAATCAAGATGCATTGATAATTACTGGTGATTTTAATGCGAAAGTTGGAAACAAAGAAGAAGGATCAGTAGTTGGAAAATATGGCCTTGGTGATAGAAACAATGCCGGAGATCGAATGCTAGAATTTTGCAAGACCAACGACTTCTTCATTGCGAATACTTTCTTTCCCCAACATAAACGGCAGCTCTACACATGGACCTCCCTAGATGGAACACACAGAAATCAAATTGACTACATCTGTGGAAAGAGATGATGCAAAAGCTCAGCATCATCAGTAAGAGCTAGGCCAGGGGTCCACTGTGGAACAGACCATCAATTGTTCATATCCAAGTTCAAGCTGAAACTGAAGAAAATCAGAGCAAGTCCATGAGAGCCAAAATAAGACCTTGAGTATATCCCACCTGATTTAGAGACCATCTCAAGAATAGATTTGACGCATTGAACACTAGTGACCGAAGACCAGACAAGCTGTGGAATGACATCAAGGACATCACACATGAAGAAAGCAAGAGGTCATTGAAAAGACAGGAAAGAAAGAAAAGACCAAGATGGATATCAGAGAAGACTCTGAAACTTGCTCTCAAACATTGAGCAGCTAAAGCAAAAGGAAGAATTAATGAAGTAAAAGAACTGAACAGATTTCAAAGGGTGTCTCGAGAAGACAAAGGAAAGTATTATAGTGACATGTGCAAAGAGCTGGCGATGGAAAACCAAAAGGCAAGAAGGTGCTCAGTGTTTCTCAAGCTGAAGGAATTGAAGAAAAAATTCATGCCTCGATTTGCGATAGTAAAGGATTCTATAGGGGAAATATTAAACGACATAGGAAGCATCAAAAGAAGATGGAAGGAATACACAGAGTCATTATCTCAAAAATAATTAGTAGACATTCAAACATTTCAAGAGGTAGAATATGGTCAGGAACTGATAATACTGAAGGCAGAAGTCCAAGCTGCTCTGAAGGCATTGGCGAAAAACAAGGCTCCAGGAATTGATGGAATATAAATTGAGATGTTTCAACAAACAGATGCAGAGCTCAAGGTGCTCACTCATCTATGCCAAGAAATATGGAAGACAGCTTCCTGGCCAACTGACTGGAAGAGATCCATATTTATGCCTATTCCCAAGAAAGGTGATCCAACCAAATATGGAAGTTATAGAACCATATCATTAATATCACACACAAGCAAAATTTTGCTGAAGATCATTCAAAAATGGCTGCAGCAGTATATCAACAGGGAACTGCCAGAAATTCAGGACAGTTTCAGAAGAGGACGTGGAATCAGGGATATCATTATTGATGTCAGATGGATCCTGGCTGAAGGATATTTACCTGGGTTTTATTGACAATGCAAAGACATTTGACTGTGTGGATCATAACAAATTATGGATAACATTGGGAAGAATGGGAATTCCAGAACACTTAATTGTGCTCATGAGGAACCTTTACGTAGATCAAGAGGCGGTTGTTCATACAGAACAAGGGGATACTGACTGGTTTAAAGTCAGGAAAGGTGTGTGTCAGGGCTGTATTCTTTCACCATGCCTATTAATCTGTATGCTGAGAAAATAACCTGTGAAGCTGGACTATATGGAGAAAAATAGGGTATCAGGATTTGAGGAAGGCTCATTAACAACCTGCATTATGCAGATGACACAACCTTGCTTGCTGAAAGTGAAAAGGACTTGAAGGACTTACTAATGGAGATCAAAGACCACAGCCTTCAGTATGGATTGCACCTCAAAGTAAACAAAAATCCTCACAAGTGGACCAATGGGCAACATCATGATAAATGGAGAAAAGATTGAAGTTGTCAAGGATTTCATTTTACCTGAATCCACAATTAACAGCCATGGAAGCAGCAGTCAAGAAATCGAGAGACGCATTGCATTGGGTAAATCTGCTGCAAAGGACCTCTTCAAAGTGTTGAAGAGCAAAGATGTCACCTTGAAGACTAAGGTGAGCCTGACCCAAGTCATGGTATTATTAGTTGCATCATATGCATGTGAAAGCTGGATAATGAATTAGGAAGACCGAAGATTTGATACCTTTGAATTGTGGTGTTGGCGAAGAATATTGAATATACCATGGACTGCCAAAAGAACAAACAAATCTGTCTTAGAAGTACAACCAGCATGCTCCTTAGAAGCAAGGATGGCGAGATTGTGTCTCACATACTTTGGACATGTTGTCAGGAGGGATTAGTCCTTGGAGACGTACAACATGCTTGGCAAAGTACAGGGTCAGTGGAAAAGAGGAAGACCCTCAACAAGGTCCATTGATGCGGTGGCTGCAATAATGAACTCAAGCATAAGGACTGTAAGGATGACGCAGGACCTGGCAGTGTTTCCTTCTGTTGTGCTTTGGGTCACTATGAGTCAGAAATGACTTGTAGGCACCTAACAACAACAACAACTTCACTCAGCATAATGACTTTCAGGTTCCTCCATGTTATGTTTCATGGATTCATCATAGTTCTTAATCGTTACATAGTTTTCCATTATGTGAATGTATTATTATTAATTTATCCATTCATCCATTGATGGGGTTGATGGGCACCTTCATTGCTTCCATCATTTTGCTGTTATAAACAGTGCTGCAATGAACATGAGTGTGCATATATCTGTTCCTGTGAAAGCTCTTATTTCTCTAGAATATATTCCAACAAGTGGAATTGCTGGATCCTAAGGTTGTTCTATTCCTAATTTTTTTAAGGAGGTACCAAATCAATTTCCAAAGTGGTTGTAACATTTTACATTCCCACCAGCAGTGTATAAGTTTTCCAGTCTCTCCACAACCTTTCCAACATTTATTTTCTGTTTTTTGGATTAATGCCAGCCTCACTGGGGTGAGATGGTATCTCATTGTAGTTTGGTTTGCATTTCTCTAATGGCTAATGATCATGAGCATTTCCTCATGTATCTGTTAGCTGCCTGAGTGTTTTCTTTGGTGAAGTGTCTGTTCATATCCTTTGCCCATTTTTCAATTGGATTATTTGTCTTTTTGTTGTTGAGTTTTTGCAGCATCATGTAGATTTAAGAGATGTTTTTTTTATGCTGATCGGAATTATAGTAGCCAGAAACTTTTTCTCAGTCTGCAGGTAATCTTTCTACTCTTTTGGTGAAGTCTTTGGATGACCATAGGTGTCTGATTTTTAGGAACTCCCAGTTAACTAGTTTCTCTTCTGGTGTTTGTACAATGCTACTAATGTTTTGTATGCTGTGTATGCCATGTATTAGGGCTCCTAGCATTGTCCCTATATTTTCTTCCATGATCTTTATCATTTTAAATTTTATACTTAGGTCTTTTATCCATTTTGAGTTAGTTTTTCCACATGGTATGAGGTATGGGTCTTATTTCATTTTTTTCAGATACATATCCAGTTATGCCAGCACCATTAGTTAAAGAGGCTGCCTTTTTCCCCATTTAACAGACTTTGGGCCTTTGTCAAAGATCAGCTGCTCATATGCGGATGGATTTATGTCTGGATTCTCAATTCTGTCCCCTTGTTCTGTATATCTGTGACCATAAAATAGGCTCTAAAATCAGGTAGAGTGAGGCCTCCCACTTTGTTTTTCTTCAGTAATGCTTTACTTATCCGGGGCCTCTTTCCCTTCTATATGAAGTAGGTGATTTGTTTCTCCGTCTCATTAAAAAATGTTATTGGTATTGGAATCCAGATTACATTGTATCTATTGATCACTTTGGGTAGAAGAGACATTTTTATAATGTTCAGTCTTCCTATTCATGAGCAAGGTATGTTTTTCCACTTACGAAAGTCTCTTTGGGTTTCTTGCAATAGCGTCTAGTAGTTTTCTTTGTATAGGTCTTCTACATCTCTGGTTAGATTTATTCTTAACTATTTTATCTTCTCAGGGGCAATTGTAAACAGTATTGTTTTGGTGATATCCTCTTCGACTTTCTCTTTGTTTGTGTAGAGGAGTCCAAATGATTTTTATATGTCTATTTGTATCCCAATACTCTGCTGAACTTGTCTATTAGTTTCTGTAGTTTTCTTGAGGATTCTTTAGGATTTCTGTGTGTAAGATCCTGTCATCTGCAAATATATTTACTTTTACTCCTTCTTTGCCTATATGGATGCACTTTATTTATCTAGCCTAATTGCTCTGGCAAGGACCTCCAGCACAATGTTGAATAAGAGTGGTGATAAACAGCATTATTTTCTGGTTCCCGTTTTCAAGGGGAATGCTTTCAGACTCTCTCCATTTAGGATGATGTTGGCTGTTGCCTTTGTATAAATGTCCTTTATTATGTTGTGGAATTTTCCTTCTACTCCTATTTTGCTGAGAGCATTTATGCTGAATGTGTGTTGGACATTGTCAAATGCCTTTTCTGTATCCGTTGATAAGATCAAGTGATTCTTATCTTTTGTTTTATTGATACACTGAATTACATTGGTTGTTTTTTGAATGTTGAACCATTCCTGCATAGCTGGTATGAATCTCATTTGGTCATGGTGAATCATTTTTTTGATATGTTGTTGAATTCTATTGGCTAGAATTTTGTTGAGGATTTCTGCATTCAAGTTTATGAGGGATATTGATCTGTAATTTTCTTTTTTGTAATATCTTTACCAGGGTTATTCTGGCTTTATAGAATATGTTTGGGAGTATTCCATCCTTTTCCATGCTCTGAAATACCTTTAGTAGTTGCGGTTTTAACTCTTCTCTGAAAGTTTGTTAGAATTCTCCCGTGAAGCCATCAATGCCAGGTTTTTTTTGTTGTTGTTGTTGGGAGATTTTAATTACCTTTTTAATATCTTCATTTGCTGTGGGTTTATTTAGTTGTTCTACCTCTGTTTATGTTAGTTTAGGCAGGTAGTGTGTTTCTAGAAATTTGTCCATGTCTTCTAGGTTTTCAAATTTGTTAGAGTACAATTGTTCATAGTAGTCCGATATGACTCTTTTAATTTCACTTGGGTCTGTTTTGATATCACCCATCTCATTTCTTATTTGGGTTATTTGCTTCCTCTCCTGTTATTCTTTTGTCAGTTAGGCCAATGGTTTATCAATTTTGTTAATCTTCTCAAAGAACCAGTTTTTGGTCTTGTTAAACCTTTCAATTGTTTTTCTGTTCTCTATTTCATTTAATTATGCTCTAATTTTTCATTATTTGCTTTCTGCTGGTGCTAGAGGGGTTTCTTTTGTTGCTCTCTTTCTTTTCAAGTTGTAGAATAATTGTTTTTGGCCATTTCTTCTTTTTGTATGTGTGCATTTATTGCTATAAATTGACCTCTGAAAACTGCTTTAACTGTGTCCCAAAGATTCTGATAGGAAGTGTTTTCACTCTCATTTGATTCTATGAATTTCTTTTTTCTGTCCTTAATTTCTTCTATAACCTAGTAGTTTCTGAGCAAGGTGTTGTTCAGTTTCCATGTTTTTTATTTCTTTTCCTTTCTTTTTCTGGTGCTGATTTCTACTTTTATGGCTTTATGGTCAGAGAAGATGCTTTGTAATATTTCTATGTTTTGGATTCTGTTAAGTCTTCCTTTATGACCTAATATGTGGTCTATTCTAGAGAATGTTCCAGAAGCATTGGCAATGGAAGTATACTTGTGTGCTACTGGGTGGAGTGTTCTGAATATGTCTATAAGGACAAGTTGGTTGATTGCGGCATTTAGATCTTCCATGTCTTTACTGAGCTTCTTTCTGGATGTTCTGTCCTTCATCGAAAATCATGTGTTGAAGTCTCCTAATATTATTGTGCAGATTTCTTGTCTTGCTTTTCAATGCTGTTAGAGTTTGTTTTTTGTATCTTGAAGCCCTGTCATTGAGTATGTAAATATTTAATATGGCTATTTCCTGCTGTTATGTTGTCCCTTTAATCATTATATAACATCCTTCCTTAACCTTTGTGGTGAATTTAACTTTAACGTCTATTTTGTCAGAAGTTAATATTGCCAGTCCTGCTCTGTTTTGGTTGTTGTTTGCTTCATATATTTTTTTCTATCCTTTGAGTTTAAGTTTGTGTATTTAAGTCTGAGGTATGTCTCTTGTAAGCAACACATAGATGGATCTTTTTTTTTTTTTAATCCCTTCTGCTACTCTCTGTCTCTTTATTGGTGCATTTAGTCCATTTACATTCAGTGTAATTATGGGTAGGTATGAGTTTTTTTTTATGTCTTTTTTTGTGTGTTGTTGACAGTTTCTTTTTTCCACTTAATTTTCTGTGCTGGGTCTTTTTACATATTGTGTTTTTCTCTTTTTCATTGTTGTTGATTTTGTTTTTGTTGAGTCTTTATGTTTTTCTTGTATTTTATTTTGATGGGTAGGATTGTTAGTCTCCTTTGTGGTTACCTTATTATTTCCTCCTCGTGTTCTAAGTTTAAACCAAGCTTTTATCTCTCTATATCATCTTGACTTCCTCTCCACGTAAAGATCTATGACTACATTTGTTAGTCCTTCTTTATTAACTTAATACTGTCATCTTTACATAAAAAGGTCTCTGTTTCCCTGTTTTGAGCGTTTTTTATCTTGATTTATTTTTGTAATATTTCAGAGACAGTTTCACTGAATATATAATTCCTGGATGGCAATTTTTTTCCTTCAAGTCTTTATATATGTCATTCCATTGCCTTCTTGCCTGCCTGGTTTCTGTTGAGTAGCCCAAGCTTATTCTTATAAACCTCCTTTGTAGGTGACTTTTCGTTTATCCCTAGCGACTCTTAAAATTATCTCTTTATCTTTGGTTTTGTCAACTTTGATTATAATATATCTAGGTGACTTTCTTTTAATATCTACCTTGTGTGGGGTTCAATGAGCATCTTGGATAGATATTTTCTTGTCTTTCATGATATCAGGGAATTTTTCTGCAAACAAATCTTCAGTAATTTTCTCTGTATTTCCTATTTTTCCTCCTTGTTCAGGTACTCCAATCCCTCATAGGTTATTTCTCTTGATAGAGTCCCACATGATTCTTAGGGTTTCTTTATTTTTTTTAATTCTCTTATCTGATTTTTCTTCATATAAATTGGTGCCAAGTGTTTTATCATCAATCTTACTAATTCTGCCTTCCATTTCCTTGATTCTGCTCCTCTTACTTTCTATTCAGTTGTTTAATTTTGAAATTTTATTGTTAATCTTCTGAATTTCTGTTTGCTGTCTCATTATGGATTCTTGCAGCCTATTAAATTTGTCATTATGCTCTTGAATAACCTTCTTAATGTCCTCGACTGCTTTATCTGTATATTCCTTGTCTTGTTCTGCATTTTGCCTGAACTTCTTCCTGATCTCTTAAAGAGTTCTATATATTGATCTTTTGTAGTCTACCTCTCGTAATTCCAGAAAAAACTCTTCATCCAGAAGAGACCTTCCCTCTTTGTTTTGGGAGCCTATTAAAGTGATCATGGTCTGCTTCTTTATGGGATCTGATATTGACTGTTGTTTTCGAGCCATCTAATTTTCTATAAGTTATTGCATAAATTTAATTTCAGTTTGCTTACTGTGTCTTAGCTTCTAGCTTTGTTTTGTTTTGATATACCCAAATAGGCTGCTTGAGTGAATTAGGTTCATTTTTGGAGCCTTTGAAACTCTAATGTCCTGTCACCCAATGTCTAGAGCAGTTATCTGGTATATGAGCCTAGTAGTCCATTCGATTTTCTTGTATGGATTAAGCGCAGGTGTCCAGGTAGTCGGTCACCAAGTTTGTGGTGCAGGCTCTCACTTAAGGTCTTAGAGAAGCAGTGGTGATTGGTGTACATACAGGTTTCTGGTTGCAGCAGGGGGCCACACTCTAAGCAATATAGGGGCTGACAACCGTTCCCAGAGTGTCTGTGTGGAAGGCTGATCCTTGTTCTCTAGAGTGCACAGGTGGGTGTGCTCTGCAGCCATACCATAGGCACTCAGTGCTTTTAACTATAAGGACTGGGAGGCACCACTTATCCTCAAACCCCTGTCACAGGTAGCTAGGTGGCATGGGTGGGTAGGTGATGACCCTGGTTAATAAGCAGAGTGCTGTCGAACCTCACAAATCTGCCTCTCCACCTCACAGCTGAAACAGTTAAAGTAAGGCCTCAGGCATGTATGCCCTTGCACTGTAACAGCAAAGGCCGAGCTGCAGAAATGGGGCCACATAGGTCCATGCAAGGGTGAGAGGCATTCAAGGTCCATGGACCATTTTTGCCTGGACACAAGCTGCTTCTGGACTAAATCCCCAGCTTAAGAGAGGTCACAGATTATTTTTTTCCCTATTTGTTAATTTGTTCCTTCTCCAAGGCCTGGAGAATAGCTCAGAGCATGCAGCAGAACCTATCTCAGGCCCTGGGAAGTCAACTGTCACTGAAGATGGCTGGGGGCCTGGGGTGGTTGGAGGAGGAATCAGGTAAATAGGAGAGGCTTCTTTCGATCTGTGTGGTAAAATGGACAAAAGCAATTAACTTTTGCCGAGAGCCCTGTTCTTCACTGATTCCTGAGGTGTGAGTAGACTGCCACTCACTCTCTGTGGCTGAGAAAATGCACCCAGCACACTACTGCCAGTCTCTCCACAGTCACGCAGTGGATCTAGGCTGAGGGGTGCCAGTTCCCACTGAGTCATGTCTGGCAACTCCTTGCTGGTTCTGAATCATCTCTCCCTCCCCCTGCCGCTCAGTGCAATTTCTTCACCTTGCCTTTGATGTTCAGAGCTCCTAGCTTGTCATATATATAATTGATTCATTTGTTTTTTGGGGTCTTTGTTGTAAGAGAAACCACCAGAAGGGTCTGACTGCTCTGTCATCTTGGCCTCGCCTCCTAGACTACATTTTTGTAAACAGAAATTAAACATTTATCTTTCCATCCCTACCTGATTCCTCCAGGAAAGGAAAACTATTAATGAATATTTTTTTTTTCCTCTGGAAATGTAATTATATACATAAGCTCAATAAGAATCTGTCCTTCTTATGAACATGACATAATTGGAAACTTCGTTATATCACCAAATTTTGACTGGAGTGTCATATATTAAAATGATGCCCTTAGAATCAGATATGACCAGGCACTTTTAAGAAACTAAGGTTCACTTTATGCAGCCAATGCTCACAAAGCCCTCCTAGGAAAACTGGCCTGATTATCTGCTTGCAGGTAACCCAGTCTTATAGGTGAGTATGAAACTCACTCCCTGGTAGGTTCAGGGACCTCATGATATTTTGGGTACTTGAGAAAAAAGGAAATCTGACAAATCAATGGATGTTGTGTGTCTTTGAGTCACTTTTGACTTATAGCAACCCTACAAGACATAGTACAATTGCCCCTTAAGTTTTTTGTCTTTAATATTTATGGGAGCAGAATCAGGTCTTTTCTTTTGTGAAAAGGCTGGTGAGTTCAATTCTTTCATAATTTGGTAGGCAATTATCCCTTAAATACAGTGCCAACACCAGGTAACCTTAAATCTGTTGGTACTACAGGTGAAATCTGGTGGCTACTTCCCAGCTTGACTTCTTACGCTCCATGGGTTTTACAAGTTTAATCTAAGATCCCTTATGAAGAAATACAAAAGGACAAAAGATAAGTTACCATTTTTGCTGCACCTATTTTTTTTATGTACATAATTATAAGCAGCCTTGTTTTAAGATTAAGAACAATGTTGCTTTAAGACACCTTTGATCAAAAAGAGGGTGACTTTAAAAAGAACTTTTATGCTGCAACAGAAAATTATACCTTGTTATCTATCAGAGCCCTGGTGGCATAGTGGTTAAGAGCTACAGCTGCTAATCAAAATGTTGGCAGTTTGAATTCACCAGCCACTACTTGCAAACCCTATGGGGCAGTTCTACTCTGTCGTATAGGGTTGCTATGAGTCTGAATTGACTCAATGGCAATGGGTTTGTTTTAGTTTTTTTGTTTTTAGTTTTTTCTTGCCCTATCATTATCTTTGAGCTATTTTATATCACTTTGTAAACTACAGCAACTAACTATTTTGTCTTCTACTTGTAAATTGGATTGACTTTTGCCATATAACTTACACTCCTCCCTATGTGTCCATACATAATCATTTAAACCATAGGAAAAAAAAATAGCAGTATAAGAGATCACAGCTGTAGAAACAAGAGAATAAACTACTGCTTTATTGTTCTTTTAGTCACTCTCAGTATAATGCCAAAAAAAAAAAAAAAACTTTTGCTGTTGAGTCTATTCTGACTCATAGTGAACCTATAGGACAGAGTAGAGCTGTCCCATAGGGTTTCCAATGAATGGCTGGTGGATTTGAACTGGCAACCTTTTGTTTAGCAGACATAGCTCTTAACCACTATGCTACCAGTATGATAAAAAAAAAAGATAGCTTCCCTAAAATGTATAATCTCAAGGATCATAGACGTGTGTGAGCAACCACTAAGACTACAAATGTTATCCAACATCATCAGTCTACATAAGCTACTGGAACAAAAGGATCAAACGTCAGATTCCTTAGATGAAGTTCTCTACTATATCATGATCCTGATTCTTGCTCAAGCTCTTTAACAGTATGACCAGGAGGTGGGTCTTTGTTAAACAGAAAAATTGGGAGGCAGGACTAAGATGGCAGAGTAGTCAGATGCTTCTGGTGGTCCCTCTTACAACAAAGACCCAAAAACATAAGTGACTCAATTATATATATGACAAGGTAGGAGACTTGAACACCAAAGGCAATGTGAAGAAGTCAGACTGAGTGGCAGGAGCGGGGAGAGATGGTCCAGAAGCAAAGAGGAGGTGCTGAAGCTGAGTTGGTGGGAACTGGCCCCCCACAGACCCGATCCCCTGGCACAGCTGCAGCAGGGTTGGTGGTAGCATTCAAGATGCATTTTTCACAACAGGAGAGAGTGAGCAACACAGAATCTACTCACTCCTCTGGAATCAGCAAAGAACAGCAGTCTCAGCAAAAGATATATATACTTGCATCTAATTTACTGGGCGCACCAAAAAGCACTCCTTTTGAAAGAACTCTCTCACATTTATCTGAACCCTCCCCCCTCTGATCCAGCCCCTGACCTGCGTTCAGTGGCGGACACTTTCCCTGGGCTTGAGACAGGTCCTGCTGCAGGCCCTAAGCCATTCTCCAGGCCTTGGAGAAAGAACAGATTAACAAATGGGGAAAAAAAATTATCTGCTGGATGCCCTAAGCTTGGAACTCAGGGCAGAAGTGGCTCTTTTGCCTGGGCAAAGGCACGAGCAGTCCGCAGACTTTGAATGCCTTTCACCCTTGCATGGACCTGTCTGGACACATTTCAGCAGCTTAGACCCTTGTTGGCAGTGGAAGGGTGTATGTGCCTAAAGTCTGACTTTAACTGTTCCAGCTGTGTGGTGGAGAGGTGGGTTTTTGACGTTTGACACCACTCTGCCTATTAAGCAGAGTCCTCACCTACCTACATCAGGGGCCTGAGGACTGATGCCTCCACGCATGCCACCTAGCAACCTGCAATAGGGGTCCAAGGATAAGTGGTGCCTCCCAGACCTCACAGCCAATAGCATTGGGTGCCCATGGTGTGGCTATAGAGCCCACCCACCTATGTGCTCTAGGGAATAAAGACGTGCTTTCCTCTGCTGCAGCTAGATACTTGTGCCTACACCAATCACCCCTGCTCCTCTAAGACTTGGTGACCAACTACTTGGACACCTGAGCTGAATTGATACAAGATAAGAGAATGGAATCCTAGGCTCATATACCTGGTAAGAGCTTTAGCCATCTGGTGAGAGGATGTTAGCACTTCAAAGTCACCAATAATCAAACTAGCTTACTCAAGCAGCCTATTTGGGCATATCAAAACAAAACAAAGCAAGAAGCTAGGACATAATAGCAAACATAAACTAAATTAATACAATAACTCAGAGCCAACAGTCTATTCAAGTCACATAAAGAAGCAGATGATGATTGCTTCAACAACTCCCAAAACAAAGAAGCAAGGAATCTTCAGGACAAAGAGATGTTCCTGGAATTACCAGATGTAATTTACAAAAGATTAATATACAGAACTCTTCAAGAGATCAGGAAGGAGATCTGGCAAAATGCTGAACAAGACAAGCAGCACACAGATAAAGCAGTGGAGGTAAATAAGGTTATTCAAGAGCATAATGACAAATTTAATAGGCTGCAAGAATCCATACTGAGACAGCAAACAGAAATTCAGAAGACTCACAATAAAATTTCAGAACTAGAAAACTTAATAGAAAATCAGATGAGCTGAATTGAGGCACTAGAAGTCAGGATTAGTGAGAGTGAAGATAAAACACTCAGCACCAATTTATTTGAAGAAAAATCAGATAAAACAGTTAAAAAAATAAAGAAACCCTAAGAATCACGTGGGACTCTATCAAGAGAAATAACATACGAGTGATTGGATTACCAGAATAGGAAGGGAAAACAGAAAATACAGAGAGAATTGTTGAAGATTTGTCGGCAAAAAAATTTCCTGATATTGTGAAAGAAAAGATGATATCTATTCAAGATGCTCATCAAACCCCACACAAAGCAGATCCCAAAAGAAAGTCACCGAGACATATTATAATCAAACTCGCCAAAACCAAAGATAAAGAGAGAATTTTAAGAGTTGCTTGGGATAAAAGAAAAGTGGACTACTATAGACAGTCAATAAGAATAAGCTCAGACTACTCAGCAGAAACCATCCAGGCAAGAAGGCAATGGAATGAAATATATAAAGCCTTGAAAAAAAAAAAAAAATTGCCAGCCAAGAATCATATATCCAGCAAAACTCTCAAACATGAAGGTAAAATTAGGACATTTCCAGATAAACAGAAGTTTAGGGAATTTGCAAAAACCAAATTAGAGCTACAAGAAATACTAAGAGGAGTCCTCTGGTTAGAAAATCAATAACATCAGATAACAACCCAAGACTAGAACAGGACAGAGAAACCAGCTATCACCCCAGATAGGGAAATCACAAAAATGTCAAGATAAAAAAAGCTCAAAACAGGGAAACAGAGACACTCTTATGTAAGAGATGATAACATTAAATGAATAAAGAGGGACTAAAAAAATGTAGTCATTGACCTTTCATATAGAGAGGAAGACAGAAATAATAGACAAAAGTTCTGTTTAAATTTAGAAAAATAAGGGTAAATATTAAGGTAACCACAAAGGAGGCTAACAATCATATGCATCAAAACAAAATACAAGAAAAACATAAAGGCTTAGTAAAAACAAAATCAATAATGATAAAAAAGAGAAAAGACAATGTATAAAGAAAAATGCCTTAGCACAGAAAATTATGTGGAAAAAAGAAAACGTCAACTACACACACAAAAAGAAATCAAAGTGACAGCACTAAAATCATAACTATGCTGAATGTCAATGGACTAAATGCACCAATAAAGAGACAGAGAGTGGCAGAATGGATTAAAAAACACAATCCATCTATATGTTGCACACAGGAGACCCACCTTAGACTTAAAGACACAAATAAACCAAAACTCAAAGGACTGAAAAAAATGTATCAAGCAAGCAACAATAAAAAGAGTGGCAATATTAATTTCTGACAAGATAGACTTTAAAGTAAAATCCACCACAAAGGATAAGGAAGTATACTATATAATGATTAAAGGGACAATATACCAGGAGGATATAAACATAATAAATATTTACGCACCCAATGACAGGGCTTTAAGAAACACAAAACAAACTCTAACAGCATTGAAAACTGAGATAGACAGCTCCACAATAATAGTAGGAGACTTGAACATACCACTTTTGGTGAAGGACAGATCATCCAGAAAGAAGCTCAGTAAAGACACAGCAGATCTGAATGCCACAATCAACCAACTTGACCTCATAGAT
The DNA here is from genome assembly GCF_030014295.1 of Loxodonta africana. Classification (NCBI taxonomy): domain Eukaryota; kingdom Metazoa; phylum Chordata; class Mammalia; order Proboscidea; family Elephantidae; genus Loxodonta; species Loxodonta africana. Next base: position 89,685,036 of record NC_087348.1, read on the forward strand.
ATATACAGAACACTCCCCCAAACAGGAGACAAGTATACTTTCTTTTCTAATACACAAGGAACATTCTCCAGAATAGGCCACCTATTAGGTCATGAAGCAAGCCTTAAAAGAGTCCAAAACATTGAAATGTTACAAAGCATCTTCTCTGACATAAACCCATAAAAGTAGAAATCAATAACAGAAAAAGCAGGAAAAAGAAATCACACATATGGAAATTGAGCAGCTTGCTCAAAAATGACTCAGTTATAGAAGAAATTAAGGACGGAATAAAGAAATTCATAGAATCCAATTAAAATGAAAACACTTCCTATCAGAACCTTTGGGGCACAGCGAAAGCAGTGTTCAGATATCAACTTAAAGCAACAAATGCACATATCCAAAAAGAAGAAGGGGCCAAAGTCAAAGAGTTCTCCCCACAACTCGAACAAATGGAAAAAGAGCAACAAAGAAACTCAGGCACAGGAGAAAAGCAAATAATAAAAATTAGAGCAGAATTAAATGAAATATAGAAAAGAAAAACAATTGAAAGAGTTAATAAGACCAAAAGCTGTTCATTGAAAAGATCAACAAAATGACATACCAGTGGCCAAACTGACAGGAGAGGAAGCACATAACCTGAATAAGAAATGAGATGGGTAATACCACAACAGATCCGAGTGAAATTAAAAGAAACATATCAGATTACTATTAAAAATTGTCCTCTACAGTGCTCAGAGGTTAATTTATAACAATAAATGAACACATCTAAAAACAAGAAAGGGCCAAAATCAAAGAATTATCCCTATAACTTGAACAAATAGAAAGAGAGCAACCAAAGAAACCCTCAGGTGCCAGAAGAAAACAAACAATAAAAAAATAGAGCAGAACTAAAGGAAATAGAAAACAGAAAAAACAACTGAAAGAACTAACAAGACCAAAAGCTGGTTCTTTAAAAAACTGACAAAATGGATAAACCATTGGCCAAACTGAGAAAAGAAAAACAGGAGAGGAAGCAAATAACCTGAATAAAAAATGAGATGGGTGATACTGCAACAGACCCACTGAAATTAAAAGAATCATCACATTACTATGAAAAATTCTACTCTAACAGATTTGAAAACCTAGAAGAAATGGATGATTTCCTAGAAACACACTACCTACCTAAACTAACACAAACAGAGGTAGAACAACTAAGTAGACCCATAACAAAAGAAGAGATTGACAAGGTAAACAAAATACTCCCAAGAAGAAAAAGCCCTGGCCCGGATGGCTTCACTGCAGAGTTCTATCAAACTTTCAGAGAAGAATTAACACCACTACTACTAAAGGTATTTCAGAGCATAGAAAAGGACTGAATACTTGCAAACTCATTCTATGAAACCAGCATATCTCTGATACCAAAACCAGGTAAAGACAACACACACACACACACAAAAAGAAAATTACATATCTATTTCTCTCATGAACTTAGATGCAAAAATTCTCATCAAAATTCTAGCCAATAGAATTCAACAACATATCCAAAAAATAATTCACCATGACCAGAGGGATTCATACCAGGTATGCAGGGATGGTTCAACATTAGAAAAATGATTAATGTAATCCAACACATAAATAAAACAAAAGACAAGAATCACATGATTTTATCAATTGATGCAGAAAGGGCATTTGACAAAGTTCAACACCCATTCGTGATAAAAACTCTCAGCAAAAGAGGAATAGAAGGAAAATTCCTCAACATAATAAAGAGCATTTATACAAAGCCAACAGCCAACATCACCCTAAATGGAGAGAGCCTGAAACACTCACTTTGAGTTCGGGAATCAGACAAGGATGCCTTTTATCACTGCTCTTATTCAACATTGTGCTGGAGATCCTAGCCAGAGCAATTAGGCTAGAAAAAGAAAAAAGGGCTTCCAGATTGGCAAGGAGGAAGTAAAATTATCTCTGTTTGCAGACAACATGATCTTATACACAGAAAACCCTAAAGAATGCTCAAGAAAAATACTTAGGAATAAATCTTACCAGAGATGTAAAAGGCATAAAAATACAAAGAAAATTACAATACACTTCTGCAAGAAACCAAAAGACACCTACATAAGTGGAAAAACATACCTTGCTCGTGGATAGGAAGACATAACATTATACAAATGCCTATTCTACCAAAAGCGATCGATAGATTTAATGCAATCCCAATCCAAACCCCAATGACATCCTTTAATGAGATGGAGAAACAAATCACCAACTTCATATGGAAGAGAAAGAGGCCCCGGAGAAGTAAAGCGTTACTGAAAAAGAACAAAGAGGGAGGCCTCACTCTACCTGATTTCAGAACCTATTATACAGCTACAGTAGTCAAAACAGCCTGGTACTGGTACAACAACAGATACATAGACCAATGAAACAGAATTGAGAATCCAAACATAAATCCATCCACATATGAGCAGTTGATATTTGACAAAGTCCCCAAAACAGTTAAATGGGGAAAAGAGAGTCTTTTTAACAAATGGTGCTGGCATAACTGGATATCCAACTGCAAAAAAAATGAAACAAGACCCACACCTCACTCCATGCACAAAAATGAGCTCAAAATGGATCAAAGAACTAAATAAAAAATCTAAAATGATAAAGATCATAGAAGAAAAAATGGGGACAACATTAGGAGCCCTAATAGATGGCATAAACAGTACAGAAAACATTACTAACAATGCAGAAGAAAAACTAGATAACTGGGAGCTCCTAAAAATCAAACACCTGTGCTCATCCAAAGACTTCACCAAAAGAATAAAAAGACTCCCCACCGACTGGGAAAGAGTTTTTAGCTATGACATTTCTGATCAGTGTCTGATCTCGAAAGTCTACACGATACTGCAAAAACTCAACTGCAAAAAGACAACCCGATTAAAAAATGGGCAAAGGATATGAACAGACACTTCACTAAAGAAGACATTCAGGCAGCTAACAGATACATGAAGAAATGCTCACGATCATTAGCCATCAGAGAAATGCAAATTAAAACTACGATGAGGTTCCATCTCACTCCAACAAGGCTGGCATTAATCCAAAAAACACAAAATAATAAATGTTGGAGAGGCTATGGAGAGGTTGGAACACTTATACACTGCTGGTGGGAATGTAAAATGGTACAACCATTTTGGAAATCAATTTGGCACTTCCTTAAAAAGCTAGAAATAGAACTACCATATGATCCAGCAATCTCATTCCTTGGAATATATCCTAGAGAAATAAGAGCCTTTACACGAACAGATATATGCACACCCATGTTTATTGCAGCTCTGTTTACAATAGCAAAAAGATGGACACAACCAAAGAGCTCATCAACAGATGGATGGATAAATAAATTATGGTATATTCACTCAATGGATTACTACGCATCGATAAAGAATAGTGATGAATCTGTGAAACACTTCATAACACGGAGGAACCGGAAGACATCAGTCTGAGTGAAATTAGTCAGTTGCAAAAGGACAAATATTGTATAAGGCCACTATTATAAGAACTTGAGAAATAGTTTAAACTGAGAAGAAAACATTCTTTTGTGGTTATGAGTGGGCAGAGGGAGGGAGGGTGGGAGAGGGGTATTCACTAATGAGATAGCAGATAAGAACTTCTTTAGGTGAAGGGAGTAGACAACACACAACACAGGGGAGGACAGCACAACTGGACTAAACAAAAAGCAAAGAAGTTTCCTGAATAAACTAAATACTTAGAAGGCCAGTGTAGCACGGGCAGGGGTTTGGGGACCATGGTTTCAGGGGACATCTAAGTCAATTGGCATAATAAAATCTATTAAGAAAACATTCTGCATCCCACTTTGAAGAGTGGCATCTAGGGTCTTAAACGCTAGCAAGCAGCCATCTAAGATCCATCAATTGGTCTCAACCCACCTGGATCAAAGGAGAATGAAGAACACCAAGGGCACAAGGTAATTACAAGCCCAAAAGACAGAAAGGGCCACATAAACCAGAGACTATATCAGCCTGGGACCAGAAGAACTAGATGGTGCCCGGCTACAACCGATAACTGCCCTGACAGGGAATACAACAGAGAGCCCCTGAGGGAGCAGGAGAGCAGTGGGATGCAGACCTCAAATCCTCATAAAACGACCAGACTTAATGGTCTGACTGAGACTAGAAAGACCCTGGTGGCAATGGCCCCCAGTCCTTCTGTTGGCCCAGGACAGGCAACATTCCCGAAGCCAACTCTTCAGAAAGGGATTGGACTGGACAGTGGGTTGGAGAGGGATGCTGGTGAGGAGTGAGCTTCTTGGATCAGGTGGACACTTGAGACTATGTTGGCATCTCCTCCCTGGAGGGGAGATGAGAGGGTAGAGGGGCTAAGAAGATGGCAAAATGGACACCAAAAGAGAGAGTGGATGGAGGGAGGAGGTTGTCTCACTGGGGGGGAGCAACTCGGAGTATGTAGCAAGGTGTATATAAGTTTTTATGTGACATACTGAGTTCATTTGTAAACTTTCACTTAAAGCACAGTAGAAATTAAAAAAAAGTCCTCTAAAAAATTTGAAAAAACAAGAAGAAATGGACAAATTTCTAGAAACACAGGACTTACATAAACTAACATAAAGAGAGGTAGAACGACTAAATAAACCCATAACAAAAGAAGAAATTGAAAAACTGTTGTTTTTTTTTTGTTAGGTGCTGTTGAGTTGGTTCCAACTCATAACGACCCTATGCACAACAGAACTAATCACTGCCTGGTTCTGAGGCATCCTTACAATCGTCGTTATGTTTGAGCTCATTGTTGCAGTCACTGTGTCAATCCACCTCGTTGAGGGTCTTCCTCTTTTTCGCTGACCCTGTACTTTGCCAAGCATGATGTCCTCCAGGGACTGATCCCTCCTGACAACATGCCCAAAGTATGTAAGACGCAGTCTCGCCATCCTTGCTTCTAAAGAGCATTCTGGTTGTACTTCTAAGACAGATTGTTCATTCTTTTGGCAGTGCATGGTATATTCAATATTCTTCACCAACACCACAATTCAAACGCATCAATTCTTCTTCTTCAGTCTTCCTTATTCATTGTCCAGCTTTCACATGCATATGATGCTATTGAAAATACCATGGCTTGGGTCAGGCACACCTTAGACTTCAAGGTAACATCTTTGCTCTTCAACACTTTAAAGAGGTTCTTTGCAGCAGATTTACCCAATGCAATGCATCTTTTGACTTTTTGACTGCTGCTTCCATGGCTGTGGATTGTGGATCCAAGTAAAATGAAATCCTTGACAACTTCAATCTTTTCTCCATTTATCATGATGTTGCTCATTGGTCCAGTTGTGAGGATTTTTGTTTTCTTTATGTTGAAGTGCAATCCGTACTGAAGGCTGTGGTCTTTGACCTCTATTAGTAAGTGCGTCAAGTCCTTTTCACTTCCAGCAAGCAAGGTTGTGTTATCTGCATAATGCAGGTTGTAAATGAGTCTTTTTCCAATCCTGTTGCCCTGTTCTTCTTCATATAGTCCAGCTTCTCATATTATTTGCTCAGCATACAGATTGAATGAACAAAAGAACACAACCCTGATGCACAGATTTCCTGCCTTTGAACTAATCAGTATCTCCTTGTTCTGTTGGAACAACTGCCTCTTGATCTATGTAAAGGTTCCTCATGAGCACAATTAAGTGTTCTGGAATTCCCATTCTTCCCAAAGTTATCCATAATTTGTTATGATCCACACAGTCGAATGCCTTTGCACAGTCAATAAAACACAGGTAAACATCGTTCTGGTATTCTCTGCTTTCAGCCAGGATCTATCTGACATCAGCAATGATATCTCTGGTTCCACGTCCTCTTCTGAAACGGGCCTGAATTTCTGGCAGTTTCCTGTCAATATACTGCTACAGCTGTTTTTGAATGATCTTCAGAAAAATTTTGCTTGTGTGTGATATTAATGATATTGTTCTATAATTTCCACATTCATTTTGATCACCTTTCTCAGGAATAGGCATAAATATGGATCTCTTCCAGTCAGTTGGCCAGGAAGCTGTCTTCCATATTTCTTGGCATAGACGAGTGAGCACCTCCAGCACTGCATCTGTTTGTTAAAACATCTCAATTGATATTCCATCAATTCCTGGAGCCTTGTTTTTCACTAATGCCTTTAGAGCAGCTTGGACTTCTTCCTTTAGTACCTTCGGTTCCATGTTATATGCTACCTCTTGAAATGGTTGAACATCGACAAATTCTTTTTGGCATAATGACTCTGTGTATTCCTTCCATCTTCTTTTGATGCTTCCTGCATTTTTTAATATTTTCCACATAGAATCCTTCACTATTGCAACTTGAGGCTTGAATTTTTTCTTCAGTTCTTTCAGCTTGAGAAATGCCTAGCGAGTTCTTCCCTTTTGGTTTAAAACTACCATCAAATAGAGCCCTGGCCCTGACATCTTCACTGGAGAATTCTACCAATCTTTCAGAGAAGAAATAACACCATTACTATTAAAGGTATTTCAGAGCATAAAAAATGATGGAATATTCCCAAACTCTTTCTATGAAGCCAGCATATCCCTGATACAAAAACCAGGTAAAGGCACCAAAAAAAAAAAAAAAAATTATAGACTTATATTCCTCATGAACTTAGACATAAAAATTCTCAACAAAATTCTAGCCAGTAAAATTCAAAAATATATCAAAGAAGTAATTCACCATGAACAAGTGGTATTCATACCAGGTATGCAGGGGTGTTTTAACATTAGAAAAACAATTAATGTAATCCATCATATAAATAAAACAAAAGACAAGAACCACATGGTCTTATCAATTGATGCAGAAAAGGCATTTGACAAAGCCCAACATCCATTCATGATAAAAATTCTCAGCAAAATAGGAATAGAAGGTTCCTCAACATAATAAAAGGCATTTATACAAAGCCTACAGGCAACACCATTCAAAATGGAGAGAGTCTGAATGCATTCTTCTTGAGAATGGGAACTGGACAAGGATGTACTTTATCACCACTTTTATTCGACATTGTGCTTGAGATACTAGCCAGAGGAATTAGGCAAGATAAAGAAATTGAGGGCATCCAAATGGGTAAGGAAGAAGTAAAAGCACCTCTTTTTGCAGATGACATGATCTTATACACAAGAAAATACTGAAAGTAATAGAAGATTTCAGCAAAGTATCAGGATACAAGATAAACATACAAAAATCAGTTGGATTCCTCTATACCAACAAAGAGAACGTCTGAGAGGAAATCACCAAATCAGTACCATTTACAATTTCCCCCAAGAAGATAAAATACTTAGGAATAAATCTAACCAGAGACTTAAAGACCTATACAAAGAAAACTACAAGATGCTACTGCAAGAAACCCAAAGAGACCTACATAAGTAAAAAAACACACCTTGCTCAGGGATATGAAGACTCAACATGGTGAAACTATCTATCCTACCCAAAGTAATCTATAGATACCATGCAATCCCAATCCAAATTCCAATGACATTTTTTAATGTGATAGAGAAATAAATCACCAACTTCATATGGAAGGGACAGAGGCCTCAGATAAGTAAAGCATTACTGAAAAAAGAACAAAGTGGTAGGCCTCACACTACCTAATTTTAGAACCTATTTTACTGCCACAGTCAAAACAGCCTGGTACTTGTACAACAGATAACACAGACCAGTGGAACAGAACTGAGAATCCAGACATAAATTCAACCACATACGAGCGTCTGATATTTGACAAAAGTCCAAAGTCTGTTAAATGGGAGAAAAGACAGTCTATTTAACAAATGGTGCTGGCATAAATGGATACCCATTTGCAGAAAAATGAAACAAGACTCATACCTCACACCATGCACAAAAACTAACTCAAAATGGATCAAATACCTAAATATAAAACCTAAAATAATAAAGATCATGGAAGAAAAAATAGGGACAATGCTAGGAGCCCTAGTACATGGCATAAACAGTATACAAAACATTACTAAGAATGCACAAACACTAGAAGAGAGACTAGAAAACTGGGAGCTCCTAAAAATCAAACATTTATTCTCATCCAAAGACTTCACCAAAAGAGTAAAAAGATAACCTACAAATTGGCAACAAAATTTTGACTATACCAAATCTGATCAGCATCTAATCTCTAAAATCTACAAAATAGTTGAAAATCTCAACAATGAAAAGACAAATAACCCCATTAAAAATTGGGCAAAGGATATAAACAGGCACTTCACCAAAGAAGACATTCAGACAGCTAGTTGATACATGAGGTAATGCTCACGATCATTAGCCATTAGAGCAAAGCACATCAAAACTACAACGAGATACCATCTCATCCCAACAAGGCTGATATTAATCCAAAAAGCACAAAATAATAAACATTGGAGGGGTTGTGGAGAGACTGGAATACTTATAGACTTCTTGTGGGAATGTAAAATGTTACACCACTTAGCAAATCGATTTGGTGTTTCCTTAAAAAGCTAGAAATAGAGGCGGGGCCAAGATGGCAGACTAGGTGGACGCTACCGCGGATCCCTCTTGCAACAAAGACTCGGAAAAACAAGTGAATCGATCACATATATAACAATCTACGAACTCTGAACAACAAACACAGACTTAGAGACAGAAAACGAACAAATACGGGCAGACAGCGACCGTTTTCAGAACTAGGAGCCAGCGTACCAGGCAGGTGACCTTCGGAGCCCCATCTGGGGCAGAGCCCAGGGGGGCAGACAGCACAGACAAGCGGCCCAACCCTATCCCCCCGAACCCATCCCGGGAGGAAGTCTAGCTGGTTGGTGCGGGCGGCGTAGCGGCGCAGTCGGTGGGAGAAGCACCCGGGAGGCAGTGACTGATCTTGGAGCAGGGAGAGCAGCGTCCCAGCCAGGGAGCCGTCCCGCCGGGAGTTTGGCGGGAAGCGGGCGTGGCGCAAGCGGGGGAATCAGCTATATTTCCATAAAGTGACCCCGGGGCGGGGCCCACACATTCGTGCAGGGGACGTCTACCCAGTTCGCGCGTGCAGTGCAGCGCACCGGAGGGAGAAGTCCCCAGGAGGAAGTGACTGGTCTTGGAGCAGGGAGAGCAGCGTCCCAGCTGGGGAGCCGACCCGCTGGGATTTTGGCTAAAGCAGGTGGGGTGTGAGTGCGGGGATCAGTTATATTCCCCTGAATTGACCCAGGGAGCGGGCCCACCTGGTCGTGCGGGTGACGCCCACCCAGTTCGCGCGAGCGGTGCGGCGCACCAGAGGGAGAAGTCCCCAGGAGGAAGTGACTGGTCTCGGAGCAGGGAAAGCAGAGTCCCAACCGGGGAGCCTTCCCGCTGGGATTTGGGCTAAAGCGGGCGGGGCGTGAGCGCGGGGTCCAATTATATTCCCCTGAATAGGCCCCGGGGGCGGGCCCACCCGTTCGTGCGGGAGATGCCCACCCAGTTCGCGCGAGCGGTGCAGCGCACCAGAGGGAGAAGTCTCCGGGAGGAAGTGACAGGTCTCAGAGCGGGGAGAGTAGCGTCCCAGCCGGGGAGCCATCCCACCGGGATTTTGGCGGACGGGGGCGGAGCGTGAACGCGGGAATCATCTCTATATTCTGTGGTGCTACACTCCTAGCTCTCTGATCCCTCCCCCACCGTCCCCAGGCGGCTCCATTAACATCCAAATACCCTGAGCCAGAGGGAGAATTCAGATAGGGATCTGACTGCATTTTTTTTTAGCTGATTACCTGGAAAATCTAGTTTCCCAGTGATGGCTCGGAGACAGCAGTCCATATCAAACCACATAAAGAAACAGACCATGACACCTTCTCCAACCCCCCAAACAAAAGAATCAAAATCTTTCCCAAATGAAGATACAATCCTGGAATTATCAGATACAGAATATAAAAAACTAATTTACAGAATGCTTCAAGACATCAGAAACGAAATAAGGCAAACTGCAGAAAAAGCCAAGGAACACACTGATAAAATGGTTGAAGAACTCAAAAAGATTATTCAAGAACATAGTGGAAAAATTAATAAGTTGCAAGAATCCATAGAGAAACAGCATGTAGAAATCCAAAAGATTAACAATAAAATTACAGAATTTGACAACTCAGTAGAAAGTCAGAGGAGCAGACTCAAGCAATTAGAATGTAGACTGGGACTTCTGGAGGACCAGGGAATCAACACCAACATAGCTGAAAAAAAATCAGATAAATGAATTAAAAAAAATGAATAAACCCTAAGAATCATGTGGGACTTTATCAAGAAGGATAACTTGCGAGTGATTGGAGTCCCAGAACAGGGAGGGAGGACAGAACACACAGAGAAAATAGTTGAACAACTCCTGACACAAAACTTCCCTGACATCATGAAAGACGAAAGGATATCTATCCAAGATGCTCATCGAGCCCCATTTAAGATTGATCCAAAAAGAAAAACAACAAGACATTATCATCAAACTTGCCAAAACCAAAGACAAACAGAAAATTTTAAAAGCAGCCGGGGGAAAAGAAAGGTTTCCTTCAAGGGAGAATCAATAAGTTCAGACTACTCAGCAGAAACCATGCAGGCAAGAAGGGTATGGGACGACGTATACAGAGCACTAAAGGAGAAAAACTGCCAACCAAGGATCATATATCCAGCAAAACTCTCTCTGAAATATGAAGGAGAAATTAAGATATTTACAGATAAACACAAGTTTAGAGAATTTGCAAAAACTAAACCAAGACTGCAAGAAATGCTAAAGCAGATTGTTTGGCCTGATGACCAATAATATCAGGTACCAGCACAATACAAGGTCACAAAACAGACTGTACCGATATCAACACAACTCAAATAGGGAAAGCAAAAAACAAACAAATTAAAATTCTAAAAAATAAATAAATAAACAAAATAATACACATAACAGGGAATCATGGAAATGAATAGATAAAAGATCACAATAATCAAAAAGAGGGACTAAACTTAGGAGGCATTGAACTGCCAGATGGAGAGTGATACAAGGCGACATAGAACGATACAAGTTAGGTTTTTACTTAGAAAAATAGGGGTAAATAATAAGGTAACCACAAAAAGGAATATCAATTTCATAACTCAAGAAAAAAGCCAACAAAAACGTAACAACTCAACAAACATAAAGTTAAACATTATGAAAATGAGGATCTCACAAGCTACTAAGAAAAACGTCTCAGCACAAAAAAGCATGTGGAAAAATGAAATGGCCAACAACACACATGAAAAGGCATCAAAATGACAGCACTAAAAACTTATTTATCTATAATTACGCTGAATGTAAATGGACTAAACGCACCAATAAAGAGACAGAGAGTCACGGACTGGATAAAGAAACACGATCCATCTATATGCTGCCTACAAGAGACACACCTTAGACTTAGAGACACAAACAAACTAAAACTCAAAGGATGGAAAAAAATATATCAAGCAAATAATAAGCAAAAAAGAAGAGGAGTAGCAATATTAATTTCTGACAAAATAGATTTTAGACATAAATCTGCCACAAAGGATAAAGAAGGACACTATATAATGATAAAAGGGACAATTGATCAGGAGGACATAACCGTATTAAATATTTATGCACCCAATGACAGGGCTGCAAGATACATAAATCAAATTTTAACAGAATTGAAAAGTGAGATAGACACCTCCACATTTATAGTAGGAGACTTCAACACACCACTTTCGGAGAAGGACAGGACATCCAGTAAGAAGCTCAATAGAGACACGGAAGACCTAATTACAACAATCAACCAACTTGACCTCATTGACTTATACAGAACTCTCCACCCAACTGCTGCAAAGTATACTTTTTTTTCTAGCGCACATGGAACATTCTCTAGAATAGACCACATATTAGGTCATAAAACAAATCTTTGCAGAATCCAAAACATCGAAATATTACAAAGCATCTTCTCAGACCACAAGGCAATGAAGCTAGAAATCAATAACAGAAAAACTAGGGAAAAGAAATCAAATACTTGGAAACTGAACAATAACCTCCTGAAAAAAGACTGGGTTATAGAAGACATCAAGGACGGAATAAGGAAATTCTTAGAAAGCAACGAGAATGAAAATACTTCCTATCAAAACCTCTGGGACACAGCAAAAGCAGTGCTCAGGGGCCAATTTATATCGATAAATGCACACATACAAAAAGAAGAAAGAGCCAAAATCAGAGAACTGTCCCGACAACTTGAACAAATAGAAAGTGAGCATCAGAAGAATCCATCAGGCACCAGAAGAAAACAAATAATAAAAATTAGAGCTGAACTAAATGAATTAGAGAACAGAAAAACAATTGAAAGAATTAACAAAGCCAAAAGCTGGTTCTTTGAAAAAATTAACAAAATTGATAAACCATTGGCTAGACTGACTAAAGAAAAACAGGAAAGGAAACAACCCGAATACGAAACGAGAAGGACCACATCACAATAGAGCCAAATGAAATTAAAAGAATCATTTCAGATTATCACGAAAAATTGTACTCTAACAAATTTGAAAACCTAGAAGAAATGGATAAATTCTTGGAAAAATACTACCTACCTAAACTAACACATTCAGAAGTAGAACAACTAAATAGACCCATAACAAAAAAAGAGATTGAAACGGTAATCAAAAAACTCCCAACAAAAAAAAGTCCTGGCCCAGATGGCTTCACTGCAGAGTTCTACCAAACCTTCAGAGAAGGCTTAACACCATTACTACTGAAGGTATTTCAAAGCATCGAAAAAGATGGAATACTACCCAACTCATTCTATGAAGCTACCATCTCCCTGATACTAAAACCAAGTAAAGACATTACAAAAAAAGAAAATTTTAGACCTATATCCCTCATGAACATAGATGCAAAAATCCTCAACAAAATTCTAGCCAATAGAATCCAACAACACATCAAAAAAATGATTCACCCTGATCAAGTGGGATTTATACCAGGTATGCAAGGCTGGTTTAATATCAGAAAAACCATTAATGTAATCCATCACATAAAAAACAAAAGATAAAAACCACACGATCTTATCAATAGATGCAGAAAAGGCATTTGACAAAGTTCAACACCCATTTATGATAAAAACTCTTACCAAAATAGGAATTGAAGGAAAATTCCTCAACATAATAAAGGGCATCTATGCAAAGCCAACAGCCTATATCACTCTAAATGGAGAGAACCTGAAAGCATTTCCCTTGAGAACGGGAACCAGACAAGGATGCCCTTTATCACGGCTCTTATTCAACATCGTACTTGAAGTCCTAGCCAGGGCAATTAGGCTAGACAAAGAAATAAAGGGTACCCAGATTGGCAAGGAGGAAGTAAAGCTATCACTCTTTGCAGATGACATGATCATATACATGGAAAACTCTAAGGAATCCTCCAGAAAACTACTGAAACTAATAGAAGAGTTTGGAAGAGTCTCAGGTTATAAAATAAACATACAAAAATCACTTGGATTCCTCTACATCAACAAAAAGAACACCGAAGAGGAAATAACCAAATCAATACCATTCGCAGTAGCCCCCAAGAAGATAAAATACTTAGGAATAAATCTTACCAAGGATGGAAAAGACCTATACAAAGAAAACTATAAAACTCTGCTACAAGAAATTCAAAAGGACATACTTAAGAGGAAAAACATACCCTGCTCATGGATAGGAAGACTTAACATAGTAAAAATGTCTATTCTACCAAAAGCCATCTATACATATAACGCACTTCCAATTCAAATACCAATGTCATATTTTAAGGGGAGAGAGAAACAAATCACTAATTTCATATGGAAGGGAAAGAACCCCTGGATAAGCAAAGCATTACTGAAAAAGAAGAAAGTAGGAGGCCTCACTCTACCTGATTTCAGAACCTATTATACAGCTACAGTAGTCAAAACAGCCTGGTACTGGTACAACAACAGGCACATAGACCAATGGAACAGAATTGAGAACCCAGATATAAATCCATCCATGTATGAGCAGCTGATATTTGACAAAGGACCAGTGTCAGTCAATTGGGGAAATGATAGTCTTTTTAACAAATGGTGCTGGCATAACTGGATATCCATTTGCAAAAGAATGAAACAGGACCCATACCTCACACCATGCACAAAAACTAACTCCAAGTGGATCAAAGACCTAAACATAAAGACTAAAACGATAAAGATCATGGAAGAAAAAATAGGGTCAACCCTAGGAGCCCTAATACAGGGCATAAACAGAATACAAAACATTACCAAAAATGATGACGAGAAACCCGATAACTGGGAGCTCCTAAAAATCAAACCCCTATGCTCATCTAAAGACTTCACCAAAAGAGTAAAAAGACCACCTACAGACTGGGAAAGAATATTCAGCTATGACATCTCCGACCAGCGCCTGATCTCTAAAATCTGCATGATTCTGTCAAAACTCAACCACAAAAAGACAAACAACCCAATCAAGAAGTGGGCAAAGGATATGAACACACATTTCACTAAAGAAGATATTCAGGCAGCCAACAGATACATGAGAAAATGCTCCTGATCATTAGCCATTAGAGAAATGCAAATTAAAACTACGATGAGATTCCATCTCACACCAACTAGACTGGCATTAATCCAAAAAACACACAATAATAAATGTTGGAGAGGCTGCAGAGAGATTGGAACTCTCATACACTACTGGTGGGATTGTAAAATGGTACAACCACTTTGGAAATCCATCCGGCGTTATCTTAAACAGTTAGAAATAGAACTACCATACAACCCAGAAGTCCCACTCCTCGGATATACCCTAGAGATACAAGAGCCTTCACACAAACAGATATATGCACACCCATGTTTATTGCAGCTCTGTTTACAATAGCAAAAAGCTGGAAGCAACCAAGGTGTCCATCAACAGATGAATGGGTAAATAAATTGTGGTATATTCACACAGTGGAATACTACACATCGATAAAGAACAGTGACAAATCTCTGAAACATTTCATAACATGGAGGAATCTGGAAGGCCTTATGCTCAGCGAAATGAGTCAGTTGCAAAAGGACAAATATTGTATAAGACCACTATTGTAAGAGCTTGAGAAATAGAAAAAACGGAGAAGAATACATACTTTTGTGGTTACAAAGGGGGGAGGGAGGGAGGGAGGGAGAGGGCTTTTTATTGATCAATTAGTAGATAAGAACTGCTTTGGGTGAAGGGAAAGACAACACTCAATACAAGGAAGGTCAGCCTAATTGGACTGGACTAAAAGCAAAGAGGTTTCCGGGATAAAATGAAAGCTTCAAAGGTCAGCGGAGCAGGGGCTGGGGTCTGGGGAACTTGGTTTGAGGGGACTTCTAAGTCAATGGGCAAAATAATTCTATTATGAAAACATTCTGCATCCCACTTTGAATTGTGGTGCCAGGGGTCCTAAATGCCAACAAGCGGCCATCTAAGATACATCAATTGGTCTCAACCCACCTGGAGCAAAGGCAAAGGAAGAACACCAAGGTCACACGACAACTAAGAACTCAAGAGACAGAAAGGGCCACATGAACCAGAGACCTACATTATCCTGAGACCAGAAGAACTAGTTGGTACCCGGCCACAATCGATGTCTGCCCTGTCAGGGAGCACAACAGACAACTCCTGAGGGAGCAGGAGACCAAGGGGATAAAAAAAAAAATACAGACCCCAAATTCTCATAAAAAGACCATACCTAATGTTATGACTGCGACTAGAGGAATCCCAGAGACAATGCTCCCCAGAACTTCTGATGGCACAGGACAGGAACCATCCCCGAAGACAACTCATCAGGCATGAAAAGGACTGGTCAGTGAGGGGCGAGAGATGCTGATGAAGAGTGAGCTAATTAAATCGGGTGGACACTGGAGAGTGTGTAGGCAACTCTTGACTGGAGGGGGGATGGGAAGACAGAGAGAGAGGGAAGATGGCAAAATTGGCACGAAACGAGAGACTGAAAGGGCTGACTCAATAGGGGGAGAGCAAGTGGGAGAAGGGAGTAAGATGTATGTAAACCTACATGTGACAGACTGATTGGAATGGTAAATGTTCACTTGAAGCTTAATAAAAATAAATTAAAAAAAAAAAAGCTAGAAATAGAAGTACAATAATATCCAGCAATCCCATTCCTTGGAATATATCCTAGAGAAATAGGATCCCTCACATGAAAAGATATATGCCCACCCAAGTTCATTGCAGCAGTGTTTACAGTAGCAAAAAGGTGAAAGCAACCAAGGTGCACATCAATGGATGAACGGTGTATGGATTGAATTATGTCCCCCCAAAAATGTGTGTATCAACTTGGTTAGGCCTTGATTCCCAGTATTATGTGGTTGTCCTCCATTTTATGGTCGTAATTTTATGCTAAAAAGGATTAAGGTGGGATTGTAGCACCACCCCTACCCAGGTGACATCCCTGACCTATGTAAAGTGAGTTTCGCTGGGGTGTGGCCTGTACCACCAAAAGGTGGTATCAAGAGATAAAAGGAAAGACAAGCAAGAAGAGAGTTGGAGACATCATATCACCAAGAAAGCAGTGCCAGCAGCAGAGTGTGTCCTTTGGACACAGGGTCCCTGCCCCTGAGAAGCTCCTCGACCACAGGAAGATTGAGGACAAGGACCTTCCTCCAGAGCTGACAGAGACAGAAAGCCTTCCCTGGAGATGATGCGCTGAATTTGGACTTGTAACCTACTAGAGTGTGAGAAAATAAATTTTTCTTTGTTAAAGCCATCCACTTGTGGTATTTCTGTTATAGCAAGCATTAGATGACTAAGGCAAATGGATAAATAAATTATGGTATATTCACATAATGGAAAAATAGGCAAGGATTAAGAACAACAATGAATTGGTGAAACATCTAACATGGAGGAATCTGGAAGGCATTATGCTGAGTGAAATTAGTCAGTAGCCAAAGGACAAATATTGTGTGAGACCATTATTGTAAGAAGCCAAGAAAAAATTTGAACACAGAAGAAAATATTCTTTGATGGTTATGAGGGTGGGAAGGGAAGGAGAGATATTCACTAATTAGATGGTAGACAAGAACTATTTTAGGTGAAGGAAAAGACAACACACAATAGAGGGGAGGTCAGCACAATTGGACTAAACCAAAAGCAAAGAAGTTTCCTGAATACAACCAAATGCCTTGAAGTCCAGAGTAGCAGGGATGGGGTCTGGGGACCATGGTTTCAGGGGACATCTAGGTGAATTGGTATAACAAAATCTATCAAGAAAACGTTCTGCATTCCACTTTGGTGACTGGCATCTGGGGTCTTAAACACTAGCAAGGGACCTTCTAAAATGCATCAATTGGTGTCAATTCCCCTGGAGCAAAGGAGAATGAAGAACACTAAAGACACAAGGTAAAAATGAGCCCAAGAGACAGAAAGGCCCACATAAACTAGAGACTCCATCAGCCTGAGACTGGAAGAACTAGATTGTGTCTCGCTAGCACTGGTGACTGCCCTGACAGGAAAAACAACAGAGAATCCCTGATGGAGCAGGAGAACAGTGGGGTGCAGACCTCAAATTCTAGTAAAAAAGACCAGACTTAATGGTCTGACTGAGACTGAAGGGGCCCCAGAGGCCATGTTCCTCAGACCCTCTGTTAGCCCAAGACTGGAAGCATTCCCAAAGCTAACTCTTCAGATAGGGATTGGACTGGGGGTGGCAGAAAATGATTCTGGTGAGGAGTGAGCTTCTTGGCTTAAGTAGACACATGAGACTATGCGGGCAACTCCTGTCTGGAGGAGAGATGAGAAAGCAAAGGGGTACAGGAGCTGGGTGAATGGACACGGGAAATACAGGGTGGAGAGGAGGAGTGTGCTGTCACATTAGTGGGAGAGCAGCTAGGTGTACATAGCAAGATGTATATAAGTTTTTGTATGAGAGACTGACCTTATTTTTAAACTTTCACTTCAAGCACAATAAATTAAAAAAAAAAAGCCTCCTCAAATTTTGCTTCTTGGCAGTTGGAATAGTTAAGTCCCTGAGGAAATAATGAGAGCCAAGAGTCAGAGGGGGCCCATGTACCAAGGGCAGGTGCTAAAAAAAAAAAAAAATTGAGAGGATAAAAAAAAGAAATAGAGAAGCTGAGGACCAGAGACATGGACAGATTCCTGAGTACACAGGAAAATTCACAAAGGTTACTGACCACTATGGAATGAAACCAAAAATAAACAGTAATAAGGAGACACAGTGACTATGAAATTCTGCAAATCCCTTTTGGTGACATGATATCTGTTAACCAAAAACTTGGTTAAAATTTATCTTGTGCAAAGAATTTAACTTTATCCAGTATATTTTGGCTTTTGCTCTTTTCCCTGAGAAATAATCCTTGGAATTTCTTGAGCAGCACAGGTTCCTCTATTATTAAAAATCTCCATGAAATTACTTTAAAACAAAGACAAGAATGTAAGGGTGAAGGAAAATTAATTTAATGGAAAGGGAACAACATGGGAAACACTATGGGGCAGTTCTGCTCTTTCACATGTGGTCTTTATGAATCATGAATCAACTCAAAGTTACCAAATAACAGGAATCCCCTGAATGCTTCAAATAACAGGAATCCCCTGAATGCTTCACATAATGTAGTTTGAGGCTTACAGTTATATCCCTGATTCAAAGGAAAATAAAGATCATTTGACAACACTAATGTCTTAATGTGCACCCATTCTATCTTACCCTTCCCAAGGCTGAGTTCATATTCATTCCTTCCCAGAAACGCATCTTTTATCTGTTTCTCAGGTCAATAGCACCTTCTTGTGCTACTGTTAGCAAGAGTCACTAGGGTCACAGCACATTTTCAGAGGCTTTTTCTCTTGGCTATGTGTGCACAGTGTGTTCATAGTGTGTGCATATGTGTACAAAGTGGAAATTTTGACCTGGAAGACCCAGCTACTCTCAAATTACCTGGGAGAGTTCCCAGCATTGCTTCATTGCCTTTCAGCTTCAGAGACCTGAAGGTTCACCATGTCTTTTTATAGTGTGCAGCACAATTTAAAATCTTTCTGCCCAGCCCTTGGCTCTGTACTTCCTAAGTAAACCATTCATTTCTGATAACATCTGTCCTCTAGCTGACTCCCTTTATGGAAGCTAGCCCAACTCCAAGGGATCTTGTGCCTGCATGTGGAACAGAATAGAAACCTTGAACTATTCCAAGCCCTTTTGCTATTGACCTGCTCATCTCTGACAGGTGTCTTAGTTATCTAGTGCTGCTATAACAGAAATACCACAAGTAAATGACTTCAATGAACAGAGATTTAGTCTCTCAAAATCTAGGAGGCTAGAAGTCCAAATTAGGGTGTCAGCTCCAGGGAGAGGCTTTCTCTCTGTCAGCTCTGGAGGGAGGTCCTTGTCATCAATCCTCTACTGGACGAGTAGCTTCTCAGCTCAGGGACCAAAGGGCACCCTCTGCCAGTGGCACTACTTTCTTGGTGGTACAAGGTCCCCCTGTCTCTCTGCTTGCTTCTCTTGGTTATATCTCAAAAGAGATTCACTTAAGACACAACCTAATCTTGTAAATTGAGTCCTGTCTCATTAACATAACTGCCGCAAATCCCACCTCACTGACATCATAGAGGTAGGATTTACAACACGTGGGAAAATCATATGACAAAATGGTGGCCAATCGCACAACACTGGGAACCCGGGCCCAGCCAAGCTGACACATATCTTTGGGAACACAATTCAATCCATTACACCAGGAAAGCTTCTGATGTATTCAGAATATCGGCATCCGTCAGCTTGGTGTACACATCACTCTACATTTTTATGGTCACTCTTGGCTCTAATTCTGTCTCCCCTGGTCTCTTGACCTCACAGGCAGTTCACCTTCCCTAGCTTCTCTCAAAAGAGCCCTGGTGGCACAGTAGTTAAGAGTTTGGCTGCTAACTGAAAGGTCAGTTGTTCAAACCCAGCAGGCTTCTGCTTATAGCCTCGGAAAACCTTGGGGGCAGTTCTATTCTGCCCTATAGGGTGGCTATGAGTTGGAATAAACTCAACTGCAGCGGGTTTAACTTCCCTCTGACCTCTTTTCATCACCACCCATGCAAGAAATTTAGCTCCTTTTCTGGGGCCACCACTTTCCCAGCAAAGTTAGAAAAGGCATTTGGGAGTACAAAAGTTTTTGAAAATTTGGGGGTTGAACAGAAAGATTTTATACTACAATGTTGCCTGACCACCTCCCTCTCAAGACTCCTCTTCAGGCTCTCCAAATTTCTCCTTTTTCTAGAGCCCTGGGAGACACAGATCTCTTGGAATATAAAATTTCCTCCTTATATTATTATGCAGGCCAATATCCTTCTTTGTCCTTATCATGGCCTCTACCTCTATCTTCTTCATAGATTATTTTCTTCATTCCGGAACAGTCACATTCTTTGTATCTGCAAATTATTAAAGCATGAAACAATCAAATATTACTGTTTTAAACTAATTCAGACACTTGTTTTTAAACAATTGTAACTAGTCTAATCAAATATTATTGTTTGAAACTAATTCAGACATTTGTTTTTAAACAATTTTAACTAGCCTATATTGAACTGGAAACTCTGATGGCGTAGTGGTTAAGTGCTACAGCTGCTAACCAGAAGGTTGATAGTTCGAATCCACCAGGTGCTCCTTGGAAACTCTATGGGGCAGTTCTACTTTGTCCTATAGGGTCGTTATGGGTCAGAATTGACTCGACAGCAATGGGTTTGGTTTCATATTGAACCCCTTGTTTTTAGAAAAAAAAGATCTCCCTGCTTGCACATAGAATGACTACTTAAAATAAAACTTATGTTTCAATTTCTTTGTGTTTTGATTACTTTAATCGTTGCTGAACAACTGTGGAGATAATTGAATTTAAGGAAATTGCTCAAAGTGCTAAAAATAAACATTATTGAAAATAGTGTATACACAATGAAGTTTAATTGGGATTTTTATAATATTTTTAATTATCTAGGAATGGAAACCTCATTCTAACAAATAATCTTATTCTCATGTTTCTATTCACATCCATTTTCAGAATCAGAGTATGTACAAAAGTAGGAGATTACCTATATAACATTTGCAAGAGCACTCAGACCATCAGATAGGATCTACATAAAAACAATCCAGTAAATTACACAAGGAAAAATTATTATCCCTTTTATACAGATGGAACCCAAATGTTTAGATTCTCTCCTTTCTTACGCCCCATTTTTTAGAGGGCAGAATCCTTGACGTAGGTGACTTTTCATACTCTCTCTTATATCCCTCCTCCTTTGTGGATATTCTCCTGATCCTTTCCCTGTAGTCCCTACTTCACTGTGCTTCGCACTCAGGTATCTCTGTTCGTCTCTTGCAATTCAGAGTAGTGCTGCACTCGGTGAGCTGACACCTTCTGCTTGGAGCCCGGATGGCTCTACGAGGCCTCTGTGTCACCTATTGGTAAATTTTCTTACTGAAAGCTCAGAGCAGTTTCTTAAGAGAATTGTAACATAGGAAGGCTTTTGCTTTTAAAGCTTTAGATTCTTTCCAAGGAGGTAGTTTCTCATATGAGCAATCCCCCATTCTTTCTTTTGTTCCTGTCTTTTTATTAACTTCAGTCATTTGAATCACTAAAGTAAGGGATACCTCTTGTCATGACTTGAAACACTTGAAATGGGCTGGTTTGTGTATCCCATACCTGGTGGCATATTTCTTACTAACTTTCCCCAGGCCCCCTCTGGCCTAGTTACAAAGCTTCTTTCTCCCTGCCAGTTTTCTTCAGGGAATTTCAGCAACTTCCTCATAGAAGACACTGGAAATTTCATCGGCACCCATAGTGTTGTTGGGTATGTCAATCAGGATATACATCAACCTGAAACCCAAAACCAAGCCCACTAATCGTGTTCTGCGGATAAAGTGAGGGTTACCAGAGGCCATCTTGGAGTAGATACCACACCGGGTTTGAGATGCCTAAAATGGCCTAAAAGATTTTGTAGTATGAATTCAAATGTTGTCACTTAACAGTATTTGGTGTGTTAAATATTGACATACAGTGTTATTTGGCAGAAACTTGCCTGTTAGAAAAGATGATGCATTCTATAAAATTATTGTTGCCAAGTTATTACTTAAGAGGTTAAGGTATGAAAAGCACATTGATGCCTTTTGTGGCAATATGAGATGAGTGATCTCGTGTAGATTATCTTTTTTCTCCCCTTTACATAGAAGAGGATAACTTAAGGTCAAAGGGGTGAGTTTTTTCATCCTTGTGAATTTGACCTTGGATTAATTTACTTACTTGGTTCTCTTTATAATCTGACAGGAAGGTATGTCAACTGTGATTTAAGTGCTGTGTTTTTGACTCTGGTAACCTAAGAAGGAGGCATGCTGGCTGCATTCTAGTTACCATTTCCTGTGTTTCAAAATTGTCTCCTGATTGCATTCACCTGGTAAGTCCCTGGTTAGACTCTGGAAACTCAGTGGTGCTCTTGCAAGAGATATTGGCTCCTGTCAGCACAGGGCTCACTTACTTACACCTGAGTTATTATCGTGATGCTCAAGGAGAAGAGGTAAGGGGCAGCTGCAGTCTTCCATAAAGACTAGTATGGAAGAACAATTCCTGTAGAAATGTTATTTAAACAGCATAATGATGTAAAGCCAGTGGGTCAGGAGGTACTTATTCCCCACTTGGTTAAGGGAAGATGCCCAAAAAGTTCCACTTAAATATAATTGTCTTAGTCATCTAGAGTGTTGCTATAACAGAAATACCACAAGTGGATGGCTTTAACAAAGAGAAATTTATTTCTTCACAGCAAAGTAAGCTAAAATTCCAAATTCAGGGAGTCAGCTCCAGGGAAGTCTTTCTCTCTCTGTCGGCCTTCTCATGAATCTTCCCCTGGACTAGGAGATTCTCCACACAGGGACCCCAGCTCCAAAGGATGTGCTCTGCTCCTGGCACTGCTTTCTTGGTGGTATGAGGTTCGCGCTTTATGGTGGTCTATACTGTGGGGCAGGCCAGCAAAGACGACTTTTCCAGGGAGTGAGCCTTTGTAGCTGTATTTGTCAGTATGTTTAGGTCTCTTATTTTGTAGTGGTCATTTTCTTCATAGAAAGAATCTCCAACTCTTATTTGCATAAGAACAAGAGTCTCCCCAGCATTCCAGGGAAGTGCTGGGAAAGCTGAGGATCCCTGGTGGCACAGTGATTAAAACACTGGGCGATTAATTGAAAGGTCAGCCATTCCAACCCTTCAGCTGGCCAAGGGGAGAAAGATGTGGCAGTGTGCATCCATGAAGATTTACAACCTTGGAAAGCCTGTGGGTCATTTCTACTCTGTCCTACAGAGTTGTTAGGAGTTGAAATCAACTGCACACAGGGGTATGAGTTTTGGTTTGGTTTTGGGGGAGGGTGTACAGGAGCCTAACCATTCTCTATTCAGACATTTACTTCATCCCCATGTCCATTCTGACACATTATCTGGTCTTCAGTTGTACTTGAAGTCCAGAGTCTGTAGCTTTGTGAATAAATTTCTCAGCTACCAGGGGGAAGACTCATAGTAACTATATAGGACAGAGTAGAACTGCCCCTTAGGGTTTCCAAGCCTATAATCTTTACAGAAGCAGACTGCCTCATGTTTCTCTTGCAGAGTGGCTGTTGTTTTCTAACCACTGACCTTTTGATTGGGAACCAAGTGCTTAACCACTGTACAATAGATTCACTGTGAGATGGAATCAACTCAACCAAAACAGTTTTGTTTTCGATTTGAAGGGGAAGAGGCAGAAGCAGTTTTCCTCCTATGTGGTGGGGTGCAGAATGGGACTTTAAGTGTTCCTTACCAACTTCATTCCTTTTTTCAGGTCATAGCCTCATCCCACCTTTTCAGTTCCTGAAGGTTCCAATTCGTAAGCCTCTCTGGGATTTGCTTCTTGTATGCCCTCTGCAGACCCTTACATTTCCACATACCCTGCTCTGTCAAGTAATTCCTCACTCCTCCATTGGTTTTCCATCTTCATGCTTTGTATTGTGATTTTGCAGTTTTTTTTTTTTTCCTCCAAGATAAAGCATACACTTTAGTCTCTCAATCTCCTTATTGTGATTGAGTGGTTTCTGAGGAGAGGAAGGCAGAAATACCTTTTTCTTACTTATCAAGTGCTGTTATAACAGAAATACCACAAGTGGAAGGCTTTAACAAGCAGAAATTTATTTTCTCATTATTTAGGAAGCTAGAAGTCTGAATTTGGAGCACTGGCTCTAGGTGAAAGCTTTCTTCCTTTTCTGGCTCTGGAGGAGGGGTCTTGTCTCCTTTCAACATCTGTGAAAACTGTGTTCCTTGGATATCTCCAGGTGTCTTGGCATCAACCTTCCTTCTGGAGATTATCAGTGCAAGGACCCTGGGTTCAAAGGATGCACTCTGCCCCCAGCTCATTTTTCTTGGTTGTCCTGATATCCCTCTCCCCTCTGCTCATTCTCTCTCCCTTTATCTCTTATTAGACAAAAAATATGACTGAAGCAATTTTGTGACTTGAGTAAGGCAGTGACTTGAGTAAGGTGGTGACTTAAGGCAGTGTCTTAGTTTTCTAGTGCTGCTACAACAGAAATATCACAAGTGGATGACTTCAACTTATTCTCTTACAGTTTAGGAGGCTAGTAGTCCAAATTCAGAATGCCAGCTTCAGAGGAAGGCTTTCTTTCTCTATCAGCTCTAGGTGAAGGTCCTTGTCATCAATTTGCCCCTGGTCTAGGAGATTCTCAACACAGGCTCTGGGTCCATAGGTTATACCCCACATTAATCCTGCCCTATTAACATATACAGATTTAGGATTTACAACACATAAAGTGGTGAATAATTACGCAATACCACAAAATGGAGGGCAATTACATGAGATCACAGAATGGAGGACATTACACAATACAAGAATCACGGCCTAGAAAGGTGACAACATAATTTTGGGGGGCACAATTCAATTCATGACACCTTTCCTTAATCAATTTTAAATCTGGAAGGCCCCCACGCAAATGTTAAATGCATTGCTCTAGATTCCAGGGATGCTACTGAGAACAGTATTGATTCTATTCTCATTTCTTTATAGATTATCAGTTCTTTTTCTCTAGGAAATATACCTCCATGGCACAAACTTTTGTGCTCAACTGGTAACCTAAAGACTGTTGGTTTGATCACACCCAGCAGTCCCACAGAAGAAAGTCCTCGTGATATGTTTCCATGGACATTACAAGTGAGAAATCTCTATGAAGTACTTCTACTATGAAACATATAGGTTTGTTATGCATCAGAATATACTCGACAGCAACAGGTTTGGTTTTTGGTGTTTTTTTTCCTCTCTAGTAAAGTGCAGTATCTCTTCTTTATACTTAACACTCTGAATTTCCCTAATGATATGTGTCAGTGGGGTCTTTTTTGTTTATCTTACTTGTTATTTGGTAGACCCTTTCTATTTGAAGACTTATATCTCATTTAAAAAAAAAAAATTTTTAGGTGAGGAAAATGTCCTTAAGTCTTTCATCTTACACTTCTTTGATAAATTCTTCTCATTTATTTTACTACATGTTCAACTGTGGTTGAACCAGAACAATAGATAATCCTTTGTCTCAATCACAAGCTTAGCACTGAGTGCAAGCAGAGAGGAGCAGTATCCTGGAGAGAGACTTCTTCTGCAGTGCAGTCATGCAGAGATGTCTGAAAGCTGAGTGAGGAGGTTAACACAAAAAAAGTCCTCCAGAAACCCTGACATCTTCATAAGCACTATACAACAGCAACCCACCACTAGGAGAATTTGAAGTCTGTGGTGTACTGAAAGTAATAATAACAACAACAGAGATCAACCTAGCACTACTCCTGACTAGATTAACCAAATCCTTACACTAACAGCATGCAACAGAAGAAACGTGTGCATCTCTAGGCATCAATACTATTTACCTTGGTCTCTACTTTTCTACACAAAATGCCCAACATTTGATAAAAAATGATAAGACACACAAAAAATCAAGAGGATCCAATGTATTGTCAAGAGATTAACCACTAGAACTAGAGTGAGCAATGGTCCAATTGTTGCAGCTTTGAAATAAGGACATTAAAATGACTATGAATAATTAGTATGATGAAAGACAGAGTGGAAATTTTAAACAACATCGATTAACAGAAGAAGAATTTGAAAAGAGAAACAGAACCTCTAAGAAACACTCAAAGAAAGATGCTAAAAATAAAACAACACAATATCAGAAGTAAATAATTTCCATGACGGACTCATTGGTAAACTCACCACAGCTGAGGAAAGAATCAGTAAATTTGAAGAGAATGCCATAGAAAGCATTCAAACTGAAACACAAAAAGATAAAGGAATTAAAAAGAAAAAAAGCACAGAGCATCCACAAGCTTTGAAATAATATGAAAGACTCTAACATATGTGACCCCACACATATGTCCGTTTGTCATATTTTGGTGGCTTGCATTGCTGTCACCAAGATGGAACTATTTCAAATATAAGCAGGATCACCCATGCTGGAGAGCTTTCAGCAGAGCTTCTAGATTAAGACACACTAGGAAGAAGGACCTAGTGGTCTACTTCTGAAAAAATCTGATGGTGAAAACCTTATAAATAACAGTAGAATATTGTCTGATATAGCCAGAAGATGAGTTCCTCAGGTTGGAAGGCACTACAAATACAACTAAGAAAGAGCTGCTTCCTCAAAGTAGAGTCAACCTTAATGGCATGGATGGAGTAAAGATTTTGAGACCTTCATTTACTGATGTGGCACAACTCAAAACGAGAAGACACAGCTACAAACATCCATTGATAATTAAATCACAGAATATACTAAGTATGAATCTAGGAAAATCGGAAGTTGTGAAAAATGAAATGGAATGCATAAGATTGATATCCTAGGCATTACTGAGCTGAAATAGACTGGTATTGGCCATTTT
This sequence comes from Loxodonta africana, assembly GCF_030014295.1. Lineage (NCBI taxonomy): Eukaryota > Metazoa > Chordata > Mammalia > Proboscidea > Elephantidae > Loxodonta > Loxodonta africana. The sequence continues at coordinate 89,711,839 of NC_087348.1, forward strand.
ACATTATTCAGTAATATGGTCTACTGTGCCAGGATTGAGAAATTGAAGAATGGTCATTGTTAAAAAGAATATTTCAAGATCTATCCTGATGTATAATGCTGTCAGTGGTAGGATAATATTCATAGGCCTACAGGGAAGACTAGTTAATACAACTATATTCAAATTTATGCACCAAACACTAAAGATAAGGAAACTGAGCATTTTTATCAGCTTCTACAGTCTGAAATTGATCAAACATGTGATCAGGATGCATTGATAATTACCGGTGACTGTAATGTGAAAGTTAGAAACAAAGAAGAAGAATCTTTAGTTGGAAAATATGGCCTTGGTGATAGAATTTTGCAAGACCACTGACTTATTAATTCAATATACTTTTTTTCAACATAAATGGTGACTATACACATGGATCTCACCAAATGAAATGCACAGAAATCAAATCAACTACATCTGAGGGAAGAGATGATGAAGAAGTTAAATGTATCATCAGTCAGAACAAGATCAGAGGCCAACTGTGGAGCAGACCATGAACTGTTTCTATGCAAGTTCAAAATGATGCTGAAGAAAAATAGAGCAAGTCCATGAGAGACAAAATATGACCTTGAGTATATCCCACCTGAATTTAGGGACCATCTCAAGAATAGATTTGATACATTGAACACAAATGACCAAAGACCAGAAGAATTATGGAATGACATAAAGGACATCATACATGAAGAAAGCAAAAGGTCATAAAAAGACAGGAAAGAAAGAAAATACCAAAATGGATGTCAGAAGAGACTCTGAAATTTGCTATTGGACATTGACTAGCTAAAGTGAATGGAAAAAATGTAGGAAAAGAGCTGAACGGAAGATTTTAAAGGGTGGCTCGAGAAGACAGAGTAAAGTATTAAATGAAATGTGCAAAGACCTAGAGTTAGAAAACCAAAAGGGGAGGTGGGGCCAAGATGGCTGACTAGGTAGAAGCTACCTTGGAACCCTCTTGCAACAAAGACTCGGAAAAACAAGTTAATCAATCACATACACGACGATCTACAAACATTGACCATCAAACACAGATCTAAAGAGTTGACCTGAGTGACAGAGACTGAGAATGAAAAACCAAGGGGAAGCAGCAACTGGTTTTGGAGCCTGGAGCCAGCGTCCCAGTCAGGAAACCTTGGCGCCGGGCTTTGGACTGGGCGCAGGGGAGCTGAGCAGGGCATCCTGTGACTGCGCAAACATGGGGCGCAGCCCTAGCCCCCTGAACTGACCTCGGGGGAAGCCCAGCCAGTGCACACAGGCAGCGCAGCGATGCGGCTGACAGGAGGAGAAGTCACCGGGAGGCAGCTACTGGTTTTGAAGCCGGGAGTGCAGTGTCCCAGCCAGGGAACCTTGGCAGTGAGCTTTGGACTGGGAGCAGAGGAACTAACCATGGCTTCTGAGACAGCACAAGCACCGGACCCGGGCCTGACCCTCAGGGGCAATCTCTACCCAGCCAGAGCACACTGTCGACTCAACCCTCGGGAATCTCAGATAAAACAGTCATCCCAAGCAAGATAAATAACTTTGTCTATATTCCGGGGTGCTACTCTCTCCTATTTATCTGAACCCTCCCCTCCCCTTCCCAGGCAGCTTCATTAACATCGGAATTCCCTGAGCCAGAGAGTAAATTGCTCTGCGGTTTCTCTTTCTTTCTTTTATTTTGTCTTTTCCTAACCCATTCTCCTGGCCTGAGAGAAGCAGCTACAAAAAACCCAGGGACCAAAAATCCTTCCCTAATTGGACTAAAAACACAGAACCAGCTCCAGCCAAGCATATGTGATCCACAGTCTTGGGCTTTCATCCCTACAGGGAACAAGGTGGCTATTATAATGCAAAGGAATTTCTGATAGGGATCTGACTGTAATTGATTTAGCAGATTACCGGAAAGACAAGTTTCCCAGGTCTGATACCTCTGCGTATTCAACAGAGCCCTCACTGACCCACAACAGGGAACTGAGGGCTGAAGCTCCCTCCAGACCACCTAGCTTCCTGCCTTAGGGGTCTAAGGAGGGTGACACCTACCAATCTGTAGAGGTAATTGCATTGGGTGCCTAAGGTACAGCTGCAGAGCCCACCCACCAAAGTGCTTTAGGAATAGAGACACACCTACCTCACTGGCACTTGGGGGAAGCCTGTCAGCATCCTGCCCCCCCCCAGAGTGTGAACCCTGCTGCTACTAGAATCTGGTGCACACAACTATCACCACTACTTCCCTAGGTGGATAGGTGACACTGTGCACCACACACTTGATGACCCAAAATCAGATTCTACTCAAGAATAGTGAATGGACTCTTAGGCTTATATATCTGGTAACAGCCCAAACCAGCTGGTAATAGGACATAAGTGACTCAAGGGCTACAACAATCAAGACAGCGCAATCTAGTAGCCCATCTATGTATATTGAACAAAAACAAAACAAGATAAGACTCAGTGAGCCAATATAGAATAAATCACTACAATGTCTTAGTGATGGCTCGGAGACAGCAGTCGATATCAAACCACATGAAGAAGCAGACCATGATTGCTTCTACAACTCCCCAAATGAAAGAATCAAAATCTTTCCCAAATGAAGATACAATCCTGGAATTGCCAGATGCAGAATATAAAAAACTAATTTACAGAATGCTTCAAGACATCAGGGATGACCTCAGAAATGAAATAAGGCAATCTACAGAAAAAGCCAAGGAACACACTGATAAAGCAGTTGAAGAAATAAAAAAGATTATTCAAGAACACAGTGGAAAAATTAATAAGTTGCAAGAATACATAGAGAGACAGCGTTCAGAAATCCAAAAGATTAAGAGTAAAATTACAGAATTAGAAAACGCTATACGAAGTCAGAAGAGCAGACTCAACCAATTGGAATGCAGAGTGGGAAATCTGGAGGAGCAGGGAATTGACACCAATATAGCTGAAAAAAAAATCAGATAAAAGAATTTAAAACAATAAAGAAACCCTAAGAATCATGTGGGACTCTATCAAGAAGAATAACTTGGGTGTGATTGGAGTCCCAGAACAGGGAGGGATAACAGAAAATACAGAGAGAATAGTTGAAGATCTGTTGGCAGAAAACTTCCCTGACATCATGAAAGACGAAAGGATATCTATCCAAGATGCTCATCGAACCCCATTTAAGATTGATCCAAAAAGAAAAACACCAAGACATATTATCATCAAACTTGCCAAAACCAAAGATAAAGAGAAAATTTTAAAAGCAGCCAGGGATAAAAGAAAGGTCTCCTACAAAGGAAAATCAATAAGTTCAGACTCCTCAGCAGAAACCATGCAGTCAAGAAGGCAATGGGATGACATATATAGAGCACTGAAGGAGAAAAACTGCCAGCCAAGGATCATATACCCAGCAAAACTCTCTCTAAAATATGAAGGTGAAATTAAAACATTTACAGATAAACACAAGCTTAGAGAATTTGCAAAAACCAAACCAAAGCTACAAGAAACACTAAAGGAAATTGGTCAGAAAATCAATAACATCAGATACCAACACAACACAAGGTCACAGAACAGAACATCCTGATACCAACTCAAATAGGGAAATCACAAAAACAAATTAAGATTAATTTTAAAAAGAAAAAAAATGCTCAAAACAGAGAAACATCAAAGTCAATATGTAAAAGATCACAATAATCAAAAAGAGGGACTAAATACAGGTGGCATAGAACTGCCATATGGAGAGAGACACAAGGCGATATAGGACAATACAAGTTAGGTTTTTACTTAGAAAAAGAGGGGTAAATATTAAGGTAACCACAAAGAGGTATAACAACTACATAACTCAAAAAAAACATAACGACTCAACAAACATAAATTCAACTACTATGAAAATGAGGAACACACAATTTACAAAGAAAAACGTCTCAGCACAAAAAAGTAAGTGGAAAAATGAAATTGTCAACAACACACACAAAAAGGCATCAAAATGACAACACTAAACACATACTTATCTATAATTACACTGAATGTAAATGGACTAAACGCACCAATAAAGAGACAGAGAGTCTCAGACTGGATAAAGAAACACGATCCATCTGTATGCTGCCTACAAGAGACACACCTTAGACTTAGAGATACAAACAAACTAAAATTCAAAGGATGGAAAAAAATATATCAAGCAAACAATAAGCAAAAAAGAGGAGGAGTAGCAATATTAATTTCTGACAAAATAGACTTTAAAGTTAAATCCACCACAAAGAATAAAGAAGGACACTACATAATGATTAAAGGGACAATTGACCAGGAAGATATAACCATATTAAATATTTATGCACCCAGTGACAGGGCTGCAAGATACACAAAACAAACTTTAACAAAACTGAAAAGTGAGATAGACACCTCCACAATTATAGTAGGAGACTTCAACACACCACTTTTGGAGAAGGACAAGACATCCAGTAGGAAGCTCAATAGAGACACGGAAGACCTAATTGTTACAATCAACCAACTTGACCTCATTGACTTATACAGAACACTCCACCCAACTGCTGCAAAGTATACTTTTTTTTTCTAGCGCACATAGAACATTCTCCAGAAGAGACCACGTATTAGGTCATAAAACAAACCTTTGCAGAATCCAAAACATCGAAATATTACAAAGCATCTTCTCAGACCATAAGGCCATAAAAGTGGAAATCAATAAGAGAAAAAGCAGAGAAAAGAAATCAAATCCTTGGAAACTGAACAATACCCTGCTGAAAAAAGACTGGGTTATAGAAGACATTAACGAGGGAATAAAGAAATTCACACAATGCAACGAGAATGAAAACACTTCCTATCAAAACCTCTGGGACACAGCAAAAGCAGTGCTCAGAGGTCAATTTATACCAATAAATGCACACATACAAAAAGAAGAAAGAGCCAAAATCAGAGAACTGTCCCTACAACTTGAACAAATAGAAAGTGAGCAACGAAAGAACCCATCAGGCATCAGAAGAATACAAATAATAAAAACTAGAGCTGAACTAAATGAATTAGAGAACAGAAAAACAATTGAAAGAATTAACAAAGCCAAAAGCTAGTTCTATGAAAAAATTAACAAAATTGATAAACCATTGGCCAGACTGACTAAAGAAATACAGGAAAGGAAACAAATAATTCGAATAAGAAACGAGATGGGCTGCATCACAACAGACCCAACTCAAATTAAAAGAATAATATTATTACGAAATATTGCACTCTAACAAATTTGCAAGCCTTGAAGAAATGGATGAATTCCTGAAAAACACTACCTACCTAAACTAACACAATCAGAAGTAGAACAACTAAATAGACCCATAACAAAAAAAGAGATTGAAACCATAATCAAAAAACTCCCAACAAAAAAAACGCCTGGCCCAGATGGCTTTACTGCAGAGTTCTACCAAACTTTCAGAGAAGAGTTAACACCACTACTACTAAAGGTATTTCAAAGCATAGAAAATGACGGAATACTACCCAACTCATTCTATGAAGCCACCATATCCCTGATACCAAAACCAGGTAAAGACATCACAAAAAAAGAAAATTACAGACCTATATCCCTCATGAACATAGATGCAAAAATCCTCAACAAAATTCTAGCCAATAGAATTCAACAACATATCAAAAAAATAATCCACCACGACCAAGTGGGATTTATACCAGGTATGAAAGGCTGGTTTAATATTAGAAAAACCATTAATGTAATCCACCATATAAGTAAAACAAAAGACAAAAACCACATGATCTTATCAATTGATGCAGAAAAGGCATTTGGCAAAGTCCAACACCCATTCATGATATCAACTCTCAGCAAAATAGGAATGGAAGGAAAATTCCTCAACATAATAAATTTTATTTATTTTTACACAAAGCCAACAGCCAACATCACCCTAAATGGAGAGAACCTGAAAGCATTTCCCTTGAGAACGGGAACCAGACAAGGATGCCCTTTATCACTGCTCTTATTCAACATTGTGCTAGAGGTCCTAGCCAGAGCAATTAGGCTAGACAAAGAAAGAAAGGGCAACCAGATTGGCAAGGAAGAAGTAAAATTATCTCTATTGGCAGATGGCATGATCTTATACACAGAAAACCCTAAGGAATCCTCCACAAAACTACTGAAACTAATAGAAGAGTTCAGCAGAGTCTCAGGTTATAAGATAAACATACAAAAATCACTTGGATTCCTCTACATCAACAAAAAGAACATCGAAGAGGAAATCACCAAATCCATACCATTCACAGTAGCCCCCAAGAAGATAAAATACTTAGGAATAAATCTTACCAAAGATGTAAAAGACCTATACAAAGTAAACTACAAAGTACTACTGCAAGAAGCTAAAAAAGACCTACTTAAGTGGAAAAACATACCTTGCTCATGGACAGGAAGACTTAACATAGTAAAAATGTCTATTCTACCAAAAGCCATCTATACATACAATGCACTTGGAATCCAAATTCCAATGACATTTTTTAATGTGATGGAGAAACAAATCACCAACTTCATATGGAAGGGAAAGAAGCCCCGGATAAGTAAAGCATTACTGAAAAAGAAGAAGAAAGTGAGAGGCCTCACTCTACCTGATTTTAGAACCTATTATACAGCCACAGTAGTCAAAACATCCTGGTACTGGTACTACAATAGGCACATAGACTAATGGAACAGAATTGAGAACCCAGATATAAATCCATCCACATATGAGCAGCTGATATTTGACAAAGGCCCAGTGTCAGTTAATTGGGGAAAAGATAGTCTTTTTAACAAATGTGTTGGCATAACTGGATATCCATTTGCAAAAAAATGAAGCAGGACCCATACCTCACACCATGCACAAAAAGTAACTCCAAGTGGATCAAAGACCTAAACATAAAGACTAAAACGATAAAGATCATGGAAGAAAAAATAGGGACAACTTTAGCAGCCCTAATTCAAGGCATAAACAGAATACAAAATATTACCAAAATGACGAAGAGAAACCAGATAACTGGGAACTCCTAAAAATCAAACACCTATGCTCATCTAAAGACTTCAGCAAAAGAGTAAAAAGACCACCTACAGATTGGGAAAGAATTTTCAGTTATGACATCTCCGACCAGCGCCTGATGTCTAAAATCTATATGATTCTGTTACAACTCAACCACAAGAAGACAAACAACCCAATTAAGAAGTGGGCAAAGGATATGAACACACACTTCACTAAAGAAGATATTCAGGCAGCTAACAGATACATGAGAAAATGTTCTCGATCATTAGCCATTAGAGAAATGTAAATTAAAACCACGATGAGATTCCATCTCACTCCAACAAGGCTGACATTAATCCAAAAAACACAAAATAATAGATGTCGGAGAGGCTGTGGAGAGATTGGAACTCATACACTGCTGGTGGGAATGTAAAATGGTACAACCACTTTGGAAATCTATCTGGCGTTTCCTTAAAAAGTTAGAAATAGAACTACCATACAACCCAGAAATCCCACTCCTTGGAATACACCCTAGAGAAAAAAGAACCTTCACACGAACAGATATATGCACACCATGTTTATTGCAGCTCTGTTTACAATAGCAAAAAGCTGAAAGCAACCAAGGTGTCCATCAACGGATGAATGGTTGAATAAATTGTGGTATATTCACACAACGAAATACTACACGTCGATAAAGAACAGTGACGAATCTGAATTTCATAACATGGAGGAACATTATGCTGGGTGAAATTAGTCAGAGGCAAAAGGACAAATATTGTATAAGACCATTATTATAAGATCTTGAGAAATAGTATAAACTGAGAAGAACACATACTTTTGTGGTTACGAGGAGGGGAGGGAGGGAGGGTGGGAGAGGGTTATTTACTGATTAGTTAGTAGATAAGAACTATTTTAGGTGAAGGGAAGGACAATACTCAATACAGGGAAGGTCAGCTCAACTGGACTGTACCAAAAGCAAAGAAGTTTCTGGGATAAACTGAATGCTTTGAAGGTCAGCGGAGCAAGGGCAGGGGTTTGGGGACTATGGCTTAAGTGAACTTCTAAGTCAATTGGCAAAATAATACTATTATGAAAACATTCTGCATCCCACTTTGAAATGTGGTGTCTGGGGTCTTAAAGGCTAACAAGCGGCCATCTAAGATGCATCAATTGGTCTCAACCCGCCTGGATCAAAGGAGAATGAAGAACACCAGGGTCACACGATAACTATGAGCCCAAGAGACAGAAAGGGCCACATGAACCAGAGACTTACATCATCCTGAGATCAGAAGAAATAGATGGTGCCCGGCCACAACCGATGACTGCCCTGACAGGGAGCACAACCGAGAACCCCTGAGGGAGCAGGAGAACAGTGGGATGCAGACCCCAAATTCTCATAAAAAGACCAGACTTAATGGTCTGACTGAGACTGGAGGAATCCCGGTGGTCATGGTCCCCAAACCTTCTGTTGGCCCAGGACAGGAACCATTCCTGAAGACAACTCATCAGACATGGAAGGGACAGGACAATGGGTTGGAGAGAGATGCTGATGAAGAGTGAGCTACTTGTATCAGGTGGACACTTGAGACTGTGATGGCATCTCCTGTATGGAGGGGAGATAGGAGGGTAGAGAGGGTTAGAAACTGGCAAAATTGTCACGAAAGGAGAGACTGGAAGGGCTGACTCATTAGGGGGAGAGTAAGTGGGACTATGGAGTAAGGTGTATATAAGCTTATATGTGACAGACTGACTTGATTTGTAAACGTTCACTTAAAGCTCAATAAAAATTATTAAAAAAGAAAACCAAAAGGGAAGAATATGCTCAGCATTTCTCAAGCTGAAAGAAAGAACTGAAGAAAAATTTAAGCCTCATGTTGCAATATTGAAGGATTGTATGGGGAAAGTATTGACCAACAAAGGAAGCATCAAGGAAGCTCAAAGGACTACAAGACTACACAGAGTCACTTTACCAAAAAGAATTGGTTGACATTCAAGCATTTCAGGAAGTAGCATATGATCAAGAACTGATGATACTGAAGGAAGAAATCCAAGCTGCACCAAAGCATTGGTGAAAAGCAAGGCTCCAGGAATTGACGGAAAATCAGTTGAGATGTTTCAACAAACAGATGCAACTAATAATAGCTAGAGATTTCAAATCTGTACTCTCAGTAATCAGTAGAACAAGTTATCAAAAAGTCACTAGATGAAATATCTGAACACACAGCGAAACTAATCCTAATTGACATTTGAGGAACCCAGCAGTAGTAGAATATACATTCCTTTCAACTGACCTAGAAATTCATGCAGATAGAAGTTGCTGTGGAGGTCTTAGTCTTCCAGTGTTTCTATAACAGAAGAACCCCAAATGGATAGCTTGGACAAAAAAAAATTTATTTTCTCACAGTTTAGAGCATGTGTTAGTCATCTAGTGCTGCTATAACAGAAATACCACAAGTGGATGGCTTTAACAAAGAGAAATTTATTTCTTCAGAGTAAAATAGGCTAAAAGTCCAAATTCAGAGTGTCAGCTCCAGTGGAAGTCTTTTTGTCTCTATTGGCCTTCTCATCAATCTTCAGCTGGACTAGGAGCTTCTCTGTGCAGGGACCCTGGGGCCAAAGGACATGCTCTGCTCTCGGCGCCTCTTTCTTGGTGGTATGAGCTCCCCCTGTCTCCCTGCTCCCTTCTCTCTTTTTATATCTTGAGAGATTTCCTCAAGACACAATCCAATCTTGTAGGTTTAGTCCTGCCTCACTAACACAACTGTGGCCCATCCTCCCTCATTAACATCGTAGAGGCAGGATTTACAACATATAGGAAAACCACACAATACTTGGAATCATGGCCCAGCCAATTTGATAGACATATTTTTGGTGGGACTTAATTCAATCCATGAGAGAAGGCTAAAGTTCTGAATTCAGAACACCTGTTCAAGGGTAAGCCTTTCTCTCTCTGTGGGCCCTAGAGAAAGGTTCATGTCTCTACAGCTTTTGCTTTCTCTTTTCTTGGAGACCTCCATGTGTCTTGGCATCTATCTTACCTCATCATCTCTGCTGTGCTCAGTTGTTTAATCTCTTTTATATCTCAAAAGAGATTGACTCAAGATAAACCCTACACTAATCCATCCTCACTAACATAACAAAGACTACCCGTTTTCAAATGGAATTACAACCAATTACATGGATGTTAGGATTTATAACACAAGTTTTGGGGGGAACATATTTCAATCCATAACCAAACCCGTTGCCGTTGAATCAATTCCGACTCATAGCAACCGTATAGGACTGAGTAGAACTGCCCCATAGAGTTTCCAAGGAGCGTCTGGTGGATTTGAACTGCCGACCTCTTGGTTAGCAGCCATAGCACTTAACCACTAAGCCACCAGGGTTTCCCAATCCATAACAGTGACCATAAAAGAAGCCTCAAGAAATTTAAAATAAATTATACAGAAAGAAGGAACAAAACAAAGGAGATTAGAATCTAAGAAAGGACAGAGCACCACAGGTGATGGGAGGGAGCACCTATCAGATGGGTTGAGCTGTTAAAACTTGAACACTTGTAGCTGGAGAGGAGCAGTTTTCAGGGCTTGGACAATGCAGGGGAAAGAAAGTTTAGGTCTTTGAGGCTTATCCACGAGAATGGAGGAAGGCTAAGCTGGAGGACTATGCATCGGGATCAAGGTTGAAGACTAAAATTCATAATAGTAATCTTTGTCTTTGCAGCATGAAGTAACCATTTCCTTGGAATTTCGTCGATGTGTTACACATGGACTAACAGCCCTGGATTCCAAACAGGAGCCTGTAACCTGGAGAAGAAGAAAGATAAGAAAAGGGGATCCCGAATTTCTGCTTCTGAGTCCTCTCCAGGAAGGCTACCATTTACGACCTAAGAGGTAAGTGATAAAGATTTGTGGGAGAGGAAGAAAAAGTGACTCAATGAGTTAGGTTAAACAGCATACTACCCTGGATGTCATGCTGCTTGGTGGAAAGAGAATGAGATGACTGAGGTGGGCCCTTGGTGGGTCAGCCTCCCCAGCCTCAAATCCTTCCTACTGAGCCTTCATTTCCTGCAGGTCCTACCACAAACAAGCCCCAGTGAAATATTTAAAGCATGAATCCTGTCATTCCTCAAAATCTAGTAGCATGTTTTCACCTATTGATCTTGCAGCACACAGGTCCAAGAAACTCCTCAACAAACACTTTTATTGTGATAGGTTTACTGATTCCATTAAAGACTAGTGGCAACACAGCACCAGAACTAGAGGACCCTGTCCCAACACATTAAGGAAAAAAAAAAAAAAAAAAAGACCTTCTCCCTCAGTCTCTACTCTGGCCAACAGGGCTCCTGAGAAAGCCAACTTCCTGAAAATTTGTCAAGGGTCTTGCCAAGAGGGCTTCTCAGTTGCCTTCTACCTTCATACAAGTTCTTCAGGATGCACTCCTCATTATCGCTGGCAATGTAGGCGGTTCTATAAGGTATGCATTTCCCATGAGGATTGACATGAGAACAGCCTTCACGATATAGAGCTGGAAAGTGAAAACCAGTATAATGAGGATCTTTCTGGGTTCACTTTTGCTGCTGGTCAGGAGATGGTGCCCACCATTTGGCCCACAACTAGCATGAACACTGGACAGATTCTCACACATATCATCATAGATTACTGTGCTAAAAGAGTGGTTTTCTTTCTCTGTGGTTTGCTTAAACCAGTAGAACCTCTTCTGCATTTTCAGGTGGCCAGCGCCAAGGGCCTTTTTGGAGAACAGGCATGTGTGCCTCTGGAGGCAAGACCTGTGCCCAACACAGACAGAATCTCTATACACATAGGTATTCAGGTTTCTTCAAATGGACAGTGTTCCCAGAGGGAGAAAATGATGACCTACTTTGCAGCTCCCACAGACCTCGTATCCTGTGATGGGAGAACTCTCTTGTCAGTTCTTTCAGAATAACCCTCATCATCTGTCCTCATCACCCACCAAGAACTTTCCCAGATCCCTTTCAACTCAAATATAGTGCTCTCAGAAACATAGCTTGAAGAATTTGAGCATATCATGAATTAGTACTAATGTGGGAGGTGGGTTGAGCCTGAAGTAAAATAGGAGAGAAAAGGGGAAGAAATGAAGAGGAGGATATTTGAGCCAAAAGTGAGGGAGGAAGCAAAAGAGAACGGAGACCAGGAGGAGGAAAACAAGTGGGGGTGGGGTGGAAGCCATAGAGACCATCTTTAAAGGGAAGTTCAGGGCTATCCTTCCACCTCATTCCTCCCCTCCCCATGGATCAATAGTCCACGGTCATCTGTGTGAGTTTTGCTCATCTAGGTCCAGCCTCCACTGTCTTTCCAGATGTCCCCAGAACCTTACCTTGCAGAAAGCCCAATAGCAAGGAGAGGCCCAGGATCAGCAAGAGGCATTTACCCATTTCAGAACCTAGCGCTAGGGAGGAGCAGAAGGCAGAATAGAGCCTGCAGGTGCCTCACACACTGAGAATTGATGATTTATAATCACAGGCTGGGAGGAACAGCCAATGAGAGCCTATGTGGACAGCGTACTTCCCTTGTCAGAGGGGACCTCTGACCCTGGTCCTCCCAGCATCCCTGGCTCTGCTCACCTCCATGGCAAGCCAAGGGAGACATGTTCTTTGATGGCTTCTTTCTGTCTAATTTGAACTAGTTTTAAAATGGGAAAATCACCGCTGCCTTAGTCAAAGAATTTGTGAGACTTGAGTTACTGCCTCTTAATCACACTGGCCTCAACATCCATGCTTCACAGGAGTACTTCCCTGAAATATGGTGGAAGTAAAGATATTCGAAGCTCACAATAAAGTTAAGTTCAGAGAAATGCATGTGGACTTTTACTGTTGCTAACGACAGCCCTGAACACAAATAGATTATGGGACTTACATTGTAGACCACAGTCCAGACTAGATGTTGTTGTTGTTAGCCTGTATCCAGTCAGCCCCTGAATAATGGCAACCCCATGTATACAGAGTAGAACCGTTCCATAGAGTTTCCTTCGTCATAATTATTAAAGATCACTAGGTCTTTTGCTCTGTGCTACCACTGCGTGGGTTTTAACTTTCAACCTTTTCTTTAGCAATAGATACAAACCACTTGTGCCACTCAAGCTCTTTCCATACTAGACTCATTTAATTCATAAAGATAAGGTTGTTCATAAGTATTTGCATAGATGCAGCAAGAATGGGAATTTGTCACGTATGCCTCTTAAATTTGCTCTGCCAATTGTTTTCTTAAGAAATCTCAGACTGAATTGTAAAAGTCTCTCAAAGCTAGGAAACCAAGCCAGTAACTTGCCACCAGAGTTCACCTGCAGTTCCCACAGATTTGAGTAAATTCCTCTCTTCTTGAGGTGCCAAAATATTGTAAGGCCTTCTACTGATTTGATTATACTGCCCATGTGACTTATAACATATCAAATAAATCTAATAATTTCCAGTACCTCTCTGTTTACAATAGAAAGAAAACAAATCTTTTGAGACTTCCCTAGATGCCTGCTGGGAAAGGCCAAAATACAAGTTTTATATATAAAGATATCATTTAGAAATAGATTTTGAAAGGTTTTAACATTTGTTTAAATACAATCACAAGTCATGGATAAACAATACTTGAATACCTATATAACCAAAGTGACAATAAAAACATTTTCAAAAATAGCATAGGAGATCATTGTTGTTGTTGTTAGGTGCCGTCAAGTCGGTTCCGACTCATAGCGATGCTATGAACAACAGAACGACCCTATCCCCGGTTCTGAGCCATCCTTACAATCGTTGTTATGCTTGAGCTCATTGTTGCAGCCACTGTGTCAATTCACCTCCTTGAGGGTCTTCCACTTCTCTGCTGACCCTGTATTTGCCAAGCATGATGTTCTTCTCCAGGGACTGATCCCTCCTGACAACATGGCCAAAGTATGTAAGACACGGTCTCACCATCCTTGCTTCTAGGGAGCATTCATTCTGGTTGTACGTCTTCTAAGACAGATTTGTTCGTTCTTTTGGCAGTCCATGGTATATTCCTCACCAACACCACAATTCAAAGGCATCAATTCTTTTTTGGTCTTCCTTATTCATTGTCCAGCTTTCACATGCATATGATAAGATTGAAAATACTATGGCTTGGGTCAGGTGCACCTTAGTCTTCAGGGTGACATTGTTACTCTTCAACACTTTAAAGAGGTTCTTTGCATCAGATTTACCCAATGCAATGCATCTTTTGATTCCTTGACTGCTGGTTCCATGGCTGTTGATTGTGGATCCAAGTAAAATGAAATCCTTGACAACTTCAATCTTTTCTCCATTTATCATGATGTTGCTCATTTGGTCCAGTTGTGAGGATTTTTGTTTTCTTTATGTTGAGGTGCAATCCATACTGAAGGCTGTGGTCTTTGATCTTCATTAGTAAGTGCTTCAAGTCCTCTTCACTTTCAGCAAGCAAGGTTGTGTCATCTGCATAACACAGGTTGTTAACGAGTCTTCCTCCAGTCCTGATGCCCCGTTCTTCATATAGTCCAGCTTCTCGTATTATTTGCTCAGCATACAGATTGAATAGGTATGGTGAAAGAATACAACTCTGACCCACACCTTTCCTGACTTTAAACCAATCAGTATCCCCTTGTTCTGTCAAAACAACCGCTTCTTGATCTATGTAAAGGCTCCTCATGGGCACAATTAAGTGTTCTGGAATTCCCAATGTTATCCATAATTTGTTATGATCCACACAGTCAAATGCCTATGCATAGTCAATAAAACACAGGTAAACATTGTTCTGGTACTCTCCGCTTTCAGCCAGGATCCATCTGACATCAGCAATGATATCCCTTTTTCCACGTCCTCTTCTGAAACTGGCCTGAATTTCTGGTAGTTCCCTGTCGATACACTGCTGCAGCCATTTTTGAAAGACCGTCAGCAAAATTTTGCTTGCGTGTGATATTAATGATATTGTTCTATAATTTCCACATTCGGTTGGATCACCTTTCTTGGGAATAGGCATAAATATGGATCTTTTCCAGTCAGTTGGCCAGGAAGCTGTCTTCCATATTTCTTGGCATAGACGAGTGCACATCTGTGGCACTGCATCCGTTTGTTTAAACCTCTCATTTAATACTCCATCAATTCCCGGAGCCTTTTTTTTCGCCAATGCCTTCAGAGCAGCTTGGACTTCTTCCTTCAGTACCATCGGCTCCTGATCATATGCTACCTCTTGAAATGGTTAAACATCCACTAATTCTTTTTGGTATAATGACTCTGTGTATTCCTTCCATCTTCTTTTGATACTTCCTGCATCATTTAATATTTTCCCCATGGAATCCTTCACCATTGCAACTGGAGGCTTAAATTTTTTCTTCAGTTCTTTCAGCTTGAGAAACACCGAGCGTGTTCCTCCCTTTTGGTTTTCCATCTCCAGCTCTTTGTTTGTCTTCTCAAGACACCCTTTGAAATCTTCTGTTCAGTTCTTTTACTTCATCAATTCTTCCTTTTGCTTTAGCTGCTCAACATTCAAAAGCAAGTTTCAGAGTCTCCTCTGACATCCATATTGGTCTTTTCTTTCTTTCCTGTCTTTTCAATGACCTCTTGCTTTCTTCATGTATGATATCCCTGATGTCATTCCACAACTCGTCTGGTCTTCGGTTACCAGTGTTCAATGCATCAAATCTATTCTTCAGATGGTCTCTACGTTCAGGTGGGATATGCTGAAGATCATACTTTAGCTGTCTCGGACTTGCTCTGATTTTCTTCAGTTTCAGCTTGAACTTGCATATGAGCAATTGATGGTCTGTTCCACAGTCGGCCTGACCTTGTTCTGACTGAAGATATTGAGCTTTTCCATCATTTCTTTCCACAGATGTAGTCAATTTGATTTCTGTGTGCTCCATCTGGCGAGGTCCATGTGCATAGTTGCCGTTTATGTTGGTGAAAGAAGGTATTTGCAATGAAGAAGTCGTTCTTGCAAAATTTTATCATTCGATCTCCAGCATTGTTTCTATCACCAAGGCCATATTTTCCAACTACTGATCCTTCTTCTTTGTTTCTAACTTTTGCATTAAAATCACCAGTAATTATCAATGCATCATGTCTTAATCTGGAAGCCCAGCTGAAACCTGTCCTCCATGGGTGACCCTGCTGGTATCTGAATACTGGTGGCATAGTTTCCAGCATCACAGCAACACACAAGCCCCCACAGTATGACAAACTGACAGACACCTGGGGGAAGAGATCCTTTTTTATGCCTATTCCCAAGAAAGGTGATCCAAACAAATGTGGGAAGAGCAGATAATAGGATTGTTAAAAAAAAAAAAAAAATCAGATTTTTCATAAGTGAGAAGATTTAGTTTTTCTTAAACTTTCAAAGATCTGATAAGGTCAGCAAAAGATCAGAAATTTATTCTGGAAAGACATAAAATGTTTGCCTTCTAGGCAGACTTTGAAGATGATAAAGATAAACTTTTCCAAGCACTTTCAAAGAGCAAGCAATTTAAAAAAATTTTAATTTTTACAAAGAGAAAATCAAGTTATATCTTTGCATACTTTTTGACACTAACCCAAAACCAACCAAGCCCATTGCCTTCTAGTTGATTTCAACTCATAGTGACCCTATGGGACAGAGTAGAACTGCCCTATAGAGTTTCCAAGGAGCTCCTGGTGGATTTGAACTGTCAAGCTTTTTGGTTCACAGCCGCAGCTCTTAACCACTATGCTACCACAAAAAGGTTTCAAAAAAAATCCTGTCAAGCCTGTTGGTGCAGTGGTTTAGTGCTTGGCTGCTAACCAAAATGTCGCCAGTAGAAATCCACCAGCCAATCATTGCCCTTACAGGGCAGTTCTACTCTGATCTATAGTGTCACTATGAGTCTGAATCAACTCTATTGCAATGGATTTGGTTTTGGTTTTATCAAGTCTTAGTTAAATTTGCCTAAAGAACAACTTTTTACCACAAATAATTACTGTTGAAATGAATTTTTGTCATACAAATTCACTTTTATTAATTTCTGGGATTAACAGAACTATTCAATTTTTTAAGTGCTCAATTATCTTTAAATCAATCAAAATTACATTCCTGGAAAGGACATTCTAATCTAACCTGGTAATACCATCTAGAGGTAGAAAAATATGACATATACACGTATAACCCACACCTATATAGCAATGGGAGCAGAGAGACTGACAATTACATCTCCTGAAGTCAGGGATTTAACCCTACTACCTGCTTTAAATAATCCTTTAGAGAGGCAATTTTAGGATTGTTCTGTCTTTTAGAAGCCATATTATATCAATCAAAATAAGCACCAATCTCTTCGAGATGTGAGAGATCCCTTTATATCTAGTGCACAGCTTAAATGAAGCAATTTACCTACTGGTATTGAAAAATCTCCAAATTAATCACTGCAGGCCTAAATTATCCCTTATTAAGTTATCCCATTTAAAAAGATAGACACAAAGATTAGGAGTGAGAAAACATGTAAAAAGATGGACTTTTTCCAGGAATAGGATAAAATTGAGACGTAAATGACCCCATGAGAGCTGGAAAGTTAGGTAGAATGTGACCCGTATGCATCTTGTATCTCTGGGCACATTCTGATTGTTGGCCACCAAACACAGACCTAACACTCTGTGTCCTTTGGTAAGCGGAATATCAGAGAGAAGGCTGTCTCTGGAACAAAACCAAGCTCTCAGGGCAAAACCAAAATGGAAGGTGAACCTTATCTCACTTTATGTGACTCTGTAAAGTTTGTCCAAGGGAAACTCCTCTGATAAGAACCTCCAATTAGCCTGTCTGTGAAGCTGGCTCCAACAACAGGCTAATGTTGACTAGGCCTGTGTTCTACTTTATAATTCTCCTTTTTTGACAAACAAAACTTTTAGACAGCACAACACAAAATAGTGAGAGTAGCACAAAGAAATTAAAGCATATAGTGTTCATTTAATTAGTTAATCTGTGTGCACATAGGGAAACCTCTCTATTCAGACAAACAACGAGACTCATCTAGGGCACTTAGAGCAACTTTTTTTTTTTTTTTTTAAGGAGAAAACACAGAAGAAAATTAAGTAACAGGGCTACTCTTAGCGTGATTAATTTGAATTGTGCTCCCTGCCCCTTCTGAGGTTAGTTGATGTTGGCCACCTGCTGGTGCTTGTGTCCCTGCCAGCCTGGATTCATTTGTATAAATTCTCAGGCTTTGTCAGGAGGTTTCAAATAAAAAATGTACCTAAGCTGTTCAAGAAATTCCTAAGATTGTTTCTGAGAAAAAAGAACAAAAGCCAAGCTACATTGGGTAAAGCTAATTCTTTTCACAGCACAGACTATAAGCAAGTTGTGGTTATTGAAATCACATCACAAAAAGGGATTCGTGCAATTTCATAGTCAACTGTGTCTCCACTGTGTCTCATTCTTCATGTTTATGTGTTCTTGGATGCATTCACATTCGTCAGTGACCTTTGTGAATTTTACAACGTACTTAGAGAAATGTGTCAATTTCTCTGGTCCTCAGTCTCTCTCTTTAACTATCCCCAGAGTCATTCAATCAATATCTGAATTGATGAGTGAATACTGGTTTATCCTATATTGGGTAATGACTATATTGAGAACACAAGAAGAGAGAAAGGAAAATGTGCAAGAGAGCTGAATCCTCCCCTATCATAGTAGTAAGTCCACAGATAATGTTTAAAATTGATGAGTGTGAAATAGTGATTGAAACTTTTTATTTCATAGAGGTAAATGCCAGAAAAAGTTCTAACGTAGCTGAGAATGGCTGTAGGAGATGAGTAAAGGTATTCAGAGGATTGCTGAGTTTTATATTAAGCATTATGTGCACAATATACATCTTATTTAATCACCTGAAACTCAGAAAATTTAGGGAAAATTTCCTAGAGGAGTTCCCCTTTCATTTGCTTCTCATGGCTTGTTCAACAGG
The DNA here is from genome assembly GCF_030014295.1 of Loxodonta africana. Lineage (NCBI taxonomy): Eukaryota > Metazoa > Chordata > Mammalia > Proboscidea > Elephantidae > Loxodonta > Loxodonta africana. The sequence continues at coordinate 89,730,714 of NC_087348.1, forward strand.
CATTCCTTCCTCACCTCTGAATGGGCACAGGCTAAAACCACTGGTCCATTCAACATTCACAATGCTTTCCTTGAAGTCCATGAAGCCTACATAGCCAGTAGGAGGCCCCACTCATACTCTGTGCTGAATTGGAGCCAGGCCAGCCAAGTTGTGGCTGGAGGACTCAAACTGCTGACCTTTTGGTTAGCAGCCAAGCTCTTAACCACTGTGCCACAAGGGCTACAAACCAGCCAAAGAGGAAGGAAAAGAAATGAAAGAGCATTCTTTGTTTCTAGTCTAGGTTCCTCCAAGTTGTCTGGTTCCATACCCTGCTATCTTGCGGCTTTCAAGGCATTAAGTTACAAAGGAAAGATTAGCATTTGATTATTCTTCAGCAAGCTTATGGATGTGTGAACTTGGGCAAAAGGTTGAGCCTCTGTGTCTTCACTTGTAAAAGAAGTCCCAAGTCTTGGTCTTTTTTAATTGCTTCATAAGCATGTAGAATATGAATAATGAAAAAGGAAGATAGAAGAAGAATTGATGCATTCAAAGCGTGGTGTTGGTGATGAATATTGCTTATATCATGGACTGCCAAAAGAAAGAACTAATTAGTCTTAGGAGAAATACAATCAGAATGCTCAGGATGACACTTCAATTTGCTTATTTTGATCACATCATAGTAATGACAAATTGCTGGGAAAGAGGCAAGGAAAACTTCCAGTGAGTTAAATTGACCTACTATCTAACACTGGACACAGTACTAACAATCATGAATACTGTGCAGGACTGGGCAAAGTTTTATTCCGTTGTGCAAAAGGTCACCCTGAGTCAGAACCACTTCACAGCAACTAACAACAATAAGATCAGTTGCTATGATTTAGGCTTCTGAGGTTTAAATGAGACAATGTAGGTGAACATACTCAGCACAATGCCTGGTACACAGTAGGCATTTAATGAAGACTAGTAATGAATTTTTTTGTCCTAGTGGCACAGTTGTTAAGTGCTCAGCTGCTAACAAAAAAGTTGGCAGTTTAAATCTACCAGCCACTCCTTGGAAACCTTATGGGCAGTTCTACTCTGTTTTAGAGGATCTCTATGAGTCAGAATCAACTAGACAGCAATGGGTGGTAATGACTTATTAAGATTTCCCTTCCCTTGGAGGTTTAAGTTTTGTGGATACTATTATGTATACTTAGTTTATAGGTTTTGCACATAGTAATTTTTAGGCATTAACTATAAAACTGTGAGGACATGTCAATATAAAAATCTGATCAATATGAATATCTAATCTCTAAAATCTATTAAAGACTGCAAAAATGCAACACCAAAAAGACAATCCAATCAAAAAAATGGGCAAATGACATGAATAAAACCTTCGCCAAAGAAGACACCCAAGCAGCCAGCAAACATGAAAAATATGCTCATGATTATTAGCCGTTAGAGAAATGCAAATCAAAACTACCATGAGATACCTTCTTAACCCAGCTTAAAATGGTACTGATAACTAGAACAGATAACAATATGTTGTCTAGGATGCGATTGTAAAATGGTACAACCTCTGTGGAAAACAGCATGGTGTTTTCTCAAAACTAGACATAGATCTACCCAAGATCCAGCAATCTCATCCTAGTTACTGCTCTAACCAAAAACCAAACCAAACTCCTTCCAATCGAGTCATTTTTGACCCAAGAGACCTAAAAATAATGACACAAACAGACATATGCACACATACATTCATCGTTGCTGCTTTATTCACAACAGCAAATAAATGGAAACAACTGAAGTACTAACCAATGGATGAATGGATAAGCAAATTGTGGTACATACGCACAATGGAATTCTATGCAACTATTAATAATAATAATAATAAGTCCATGAAACATATTATAAAATAGGCGGATGTGGAGAGTATAATGCTAAGTGAAATAAGTCAAGCATATGAGGATACATTTTATTTGATTCCTCTTTTACTAGACAAGAATAGATACATTGAGAGGGACCAAAGTTCATTGGTGGTTACCAGGGAGTGGAGAGAAGGAGGAGAAAGTATGCTTTAGATCATAGAGACTTGTTATTACTATTTTTTAGTGATGGTAAAAGTCGCATCGAATGTGGATGTAGGGAGCACAACACAAAGAAAAATTGAGCGTTTGGGCACATATATAGATGGGTATAGGTATATTGGTGTATGGATAGGTACAGGTGTGTACTAGGTGAGACTAGACAGATGTATCTAAAGATGTGTGTAAATAAAAATATGAGGGTGCAGACACATATATTCACTGAAGACACAAATACAGATACTCCACCCAACCCAATACCCAGTGACATCGAGTCGATTCCAACTCATAGCGACCCTATATGACAGAGTAGAACTGCTCCACAGATACTCCACAGATATAACCAAATACCTTCCAAGATTGGTTTTCTGGGTTTGAAAGCTTAGGACCATCATTTCATGAGAAAATTCAGTCAATTGGCATAACACAGTTCACAAAATCATGATCTACATCCTAGTGAAGTGAGTAGCATCTGAGGTGTTAAAAACTTGTGAGCTGCATCTGAGACACAACTATATGTCTCACTTGCCAGGAGCAAAACAGTAAGAAGAGAACCAAAATCTCAGAGAAGAAACAAGTCTACAGGAGCCATGACCTCATCTTCCCTGAGACCAGAAGAACTAAATTGTGCCTGGCAACTAACACTGACTCTTCTGACTAGGGTCACAATGTGTGGTCCCGAAGAGAATGGGAAAAAAATGTGGAGCAGAACTCCAATTGTAATTAAAAAAAAAAAAACAGGCATACTGGAGCAGTAGAGAACAGAACAGAGGACTCCCTGAGATTACCACCTGGAGAAACTCTTTAAGCCTAGAATCAAGCCTGTTCCTTAAAATCACCTTTTAGAGAAATAGCAGAGTGGCACACAAAATAAAGAAAAATATAGGACTGGAAATGGAACAAACAGAACACAATTAAAGATATTGTTGAGACATTGTGATAAATGTAACAAATGTCACTGAACACTTTGTGCACAATTTGTCACATGGGAACCTAACCTGTTGGGTAAACTTTTACCAAAAATTTTATAAAATATTATTTAAAAAAACCTGATCAATGAGTCAATTATAGTTAAAAGGTTTTATTTGGCAACTAAATCTTCCCAAAGAAGTAGCACCCCTCCAATGAGATGAGCCCTTCACATTTTATGCACACATATGTTCATCACATGCTGTATTCATTGTATATGGTATAAACTGTTAGGGGGTTCTCCAAAAGGAAAATTTAAAATAACTGATTGCCATTTACATAATCAGCAGGATTTAGACTGCTAAAATTGAGGCTTTAGCTTGGGCTGGTTTATTAAGTTTGGTGTCTGCATTTTTTATGGTTTATCTAATTATTTCAACTATTCTTAATCACAAGTTTTTAGTTTCTGGGAAGGGTTAAGAGTTAGTTAAAATAGGGAAGGGGGTCAATTTTCTTTAATAGACATATTTTTTTTATTTGACAGAGAAGATGAGGTTCTGAGACATATCTGGTTAACCCAGTTTTTCTGTTCTCCACATCCCATAGTTGTTGTGACCCCAGGGTATGGCTGGTGATAATGTACATTGATTGGACACATTTCAAGGTCACAGCTCTGGAGAATGACTGGGAAGGTGGCTGGCATGGAACAGTAACCTAGACCTCCAAGAAACTCCTCTTCATGTGCCTGAGGCCAACTCCTAACTGCAGCCTCTACCCACCACTCCCCACCCTGACCTGTAAGCACACACACTCCTTCCTCACAAGTTCTAGTCTCAGGTGCTCTTCACTTGGCCCAGAGACACAGGGATACACAGCATCTTCCCAGAGACTAGGGAGGCCTCAGCTGTTCAAAACCCCAAGGCTCAACTCAATTCTTTCTTTTAAACTGTTTTAAGTTACCAACCTCAAGCAGGTACTGTGCTTAAAATTAATACCAAATTCATCTTTACTCGAACATGTTATCTTCTTTTTACAAGTGAAAAAAGGGTAAGAGACATTAAATATCCTGTCCAGGGTCATAGAGTGAATAAGTTCTGAGAGTCTAATGCACAGGTGTCTGACTGCAGAGCCTAAGGTATTTTCTTGTTTTGATTTTTTTTTTAATTGCACACTGTGGTCTCCAAAGTACAGAACATGTTGTAAAGGGGAAAAAAAAAGAGGAATACCTGGTCACATATGATGATAATATGGGATTCCGCCACAATCAGAAAGTTTGCCTTTGGCCACTTGGCTTTTAAAAAAGACCTATGTTAGTACTTGTTTTCAATAAACAAAAGAAACCTGAAGCAGATTTTCATTTTTATGAGAAAAGGCAAAAATAGGGTTCCTGTACGTAATAAGCTGGTTTTGGGGGTGTACGACCCTGCTGATGGTGGACTCAGTAGGTTAAAACCTTTCAGTAATGCTAGATGGGCAACATCAGTACAACTTGACCAAAGCAAAACCACAGAAGCTTCCTAGACACATCCAAACACCCCGAGGGAGCAAGTTACTGGGGCCGAGGGCCAGGAATCATGGTAATGGGGGACATCTAGGTCAATTGTCATAATATAGTTCATAAAGATAATGTTCTACACCCTACTTTGGTGAGTAGCATATAGGGTACAAAAGCTTGAGAATGGCTATCTAAAATACCTCTATTGGCCCCATCACATTCGGGGCCATGAGAAAGAAGAAAGCCAAAAACAAAAGGAAAATATCAGTCCAAAGGACTAATGGGCCACATGAACCACAGCCTCCACCGGTCTGAGAACTGAAGAAATAGATGATGCTTGGCTACCACCACTGACCTCCCTGACGGGGATCACAATAAAGGGTTCCAGGCAGAAAAGGTGAAAAATATAGAAGAAAATTCAAATTCACAAAGAAAGATCAGACTTACTGATCTGACAGAGACTGGAGGAATGCCCAAGACTATGGCTTCCAGAGACCCTGCTGGCTCAGAACTGAAGCCAGTCCCAAAGTCCACCTTTCAGCCAAAGTTTAGATAGGCATCTAAAACAAACAGGAAACCCTGGTGGCGTAGTGGTTAAGAGCTATGGCTGCTAACCAAAGGGTCGGCAGTTCAAATCCTCCAGGAGCTCCTTAGAAACTCTATGGGGCGGTTCTACTCTGTCCTATAGGGTCGCTATGAGTAGGAATTGACTCAACAGCACTGGGTTTTTGTTTTGTTTTGTTTTATAAAACAAACAATGACACACGTGAGGAAGTGCTCCTTAGTTCAAGCAAATATAGGAGACCTAATTGGCAACACCCGCCCAAAAGCAAAGCCGAGAAGGCAGAAGGGACAGGAAACTTGGATGAAAGGACACAGGGAACTTGGGGTGTAAAAGCAAAGCGAGAGAATGCTGAGACATTGCAGGGATTGAAACCAATGTCACAAAACAATTTGCAAATACATTTTTGAATGAGAAACTAATTGTGCTGTTAACTTTCAACTAAAATACAATTAAAAAAAAAAAAAAAACTCTCCCAGGATAACTGGCCTGATACCTGGCTTGCAGGGCTCTGAGCCTTATAGGTGAGTAACAAAGGTCATTTTCTGGCAGGCTCAGGAAACTTATGATATTTTGGGACGTTGAGGAGGAAGGAAATCTAAATCTATGGGTGTTGTTTTGTGTTTTCAGTTGATTTTGACTCATAGTGACCCCATAAGACAGGGTAGATTTGCCCCATAGGGTTTCCTTGGCTGTAATCTTTATGAGAGCATATTGCCAGGCCTTTTCTTCCTCAGGTTTGAACTGCTGACCTTTTGGTTATCTGCTGAGCCCTTAAATATTGCACTACCAAGAATCCTTAAATCTATGGGTACTTCAGCTGAAATCTAGGGGCATGTTTGTGGCTTGGCATACTAGCCTGGAAGGATTTTACAAGTTTAATCTGAGATGTCTTATGAAAAATTCCAGCTGAGGAAATGTTAAAGGCCATATGATAGATTACCCTTTTTCCTGCACCAATGTACTTAATTATAAGCAGCCTTATTTCAATATCAAGAACAACCTGCTTTGAGATTATCTTTGACCAAAAAGAGGGTGACTTCAGAGAGATATTTTATGTTTCCATAGAAAATTATAGCATGTGCTTGTGGTCTATCAGAGTCTGGTCCTGACATTGTCTTTAAGCTATTTTACATTGCTTTGTAAACTACAGGCAACTAATGGTTTCGTTTTCTACTTATAAATTGGATTGGATTTAGCTACATAGTTTATGGTGTTCCCTATATGTCCACACACAATCATTTACCCACAGGAAAAAATAGGACTATGAGAGAGACCATGGCTCTAGAAACAAGAGAACAAATTATTGCTTCTTTAGATGCAACACTAAATTGACGTTGGAAAGAGCATATAACTAAAAGCAAACTTACAGGATGCTCAGTTATGGGAATAGCTCCTTTGTTTCAGGAGCTAGAATTTCTACAATGAAAAGATACAATTTAGGATTACTATATATATTTTTTTAATTGGTATTAGAAAGGGTAGCATTAGAATGAAAAGACTCAGTGTCACGACTCAGACAAGCCAGCCTTTCCCTATCTTAAGGAATATCTGAAATTCCCAAAATGACTTTACAGACTAGACCAGCTTTAGATTATGTGATGACCTCACAGAGAGATGTTTGTGCTTTGATTGGGTCACAATGTTCTGTAACATAAACGATACCCAGCATGAAATCTATCAAAGTGAAGACCATGCACAACAAGCAGCTGAATAGACCAAAGTAAAAATGGAAAGTCCGGGGGGATTTATTCTCCTGTTTAAATCTCATTTCTTGGGGTCGCTAGCACAGAGAAATTTTTCACACCTTGGTTATTGTCCTCTTGGTCACTGCCACTATAATACATAATCTCAAGGATCTTAAATGCATGTGAGCAACCACTGAGCCTAAAAATGGTATCCAACATCATCAGTCAACAGAAGATAACAGAAAGCCAGGATCAGATTTCAGGTTTCTCAGGTGAATTCTCTACTAAATGGTGATTAAGAGTCTTGTTTAAGCTCTTTAACAGTATGACCAAGTGATGGGACCTTGTTAAGGAGAGAAACTGAGGAATAGAAATGGACAGATTCCTCTGAGTTCATAGGAAAACTCACAAAGGTCACTGACCAATGCAGAATTCACTCAAGAACAGCTAAATAGGAATGAAGAGACACAGTAGAGACACAGTGGCTGTGAAACTGTGTAATCCCTTTTGGCGACATGACATCAGTTAACCAAAATCTTGCTTAAGGTTTATCTTGCCCATAGAATTTGATATTACTCAATGTGTTTTGACCTCTGCTCTTCTTTTGAAAAACAATTCTTGAAGTTGCTTGAGTAGCTGAGATGCCTGTATTATTGAAAAGCTCCATGCAATTGCCTTAAAACAAGGGTCAGAATGTAAGAGCAAAGGGAAACTAACGTAATGAAAACAGGACAACCAGAACTGAAATGACGAGAATGTTCTGGCAATGGGAAGAATGCAAATGATGTAAACCATCACCAAAAAAATAAATAAATAAAATATTACAAAAAATAATAATAATAAAATCAGCTCCAGACAACAAGTGAGAATTTGTGCAAATGAATAGAGGCTCTGACCAGACCACAAACTCCACCTAGTGACCATGTCAAGTAACCATGGGAAGGGCAAGGAGTATAATTCAAATTAATCATGTTAAGATTAGCCCTTTTAGTTAATTTTGTACTCTATATTTCCTTTCTTTCTACTTAAAAAAACTCACTGTAACTGGTCTATAAGTCCTCTTGTTTGTCTGAACAGAGTGGTCTGTCTCCCTGTATACACACAGATTACTATTCAAATAAACTCTAAATACTTTAATTTCTTTTACTTTGATTATTTTCACATGATAAATTAATGAGCACAGAAAAAAACCTAATGATATAGTGAGAAACACACAAATTGAAGTATAATAACAGGTAGGGATAAAAGCAGGAGGCAGCGGTGCTTCAATGCTAGCATTGTCACCTTCCATACAGGAGACCCATGAGGGAGATCTTGTGTTTGATTCCTGGGGAGTGCATCTCCTGCTCAGGTACCACCTCAAATAGTAAGTAATGTGATGGTTGTGCTTGGGCAGCCATCTTGTGCATATGAATAACAAGAATAAAGGAAAGGGCCAAATGAATTCAGAGAATTGTCTTGACACTCAAGCCTCTGTCCTGATATTAGCAACTGCCTACCTTCAGAGTTCTTATTATGTAAGAAAACAAACTTTTATTCTTTTTAAAGCACTGTCAGTTTGGTATTTCATGATTTGTAGGACAGAGTACTTCTGCTGCAGAGTCAATTTTTTAATTACTAAATTAAATATTAAGTATAACTATATATTTTTGAGTCTGGTTTTCTGAAAAGATCTTTATTCTCTTCTCAAGGAGAAAATAATTTTAAACTAGTTTTTCTTTTTTCTTTTTGGTAATTCTCTGTTTTCTTAACTTTCCCATGTTGCTTTTGAGGACTTTAATGCTATGAATTTTTTCCTGATCCTTTCTCTAGATACTGTTTTTCTTTCTGTAAACTCTTAGGATCTTGGATGGTTGGAAATTTTATCACTAGGAATATCACATATTAAGGTTTACATCTTCCCTGTATTAAGTCAATTACCTCTAAGGCATTACTTCTTATACGTGTTTACATTTGTCTTTCATTTTGGAGCTTTCCTAAAATGTCTCCTGAACTTGACTCTGAGTTCACATTTCAGATGGAGACTCTAAGAAGCCACTGTAAACCCTGTGTGTGTGGGCAAGGAAGGGGGTCATCAGTACGTGAAGCTTCACTTCAGATAACGGGGGTCAAGTGGGCAAACAACTCTTTCTTCGGTTTACCCAAATTTCAAAACTTTAGGTCTTTTTCTAGAATTTTTCAACTTTTCTAGAGAAGGATTATCTGATCTCTTGCCTAGCTAGGGAGGAGTTGGCAGAGCTTGACAATGAGCCTCCTGGAAGCTGAAAAGAGAAAGGAAATAGAGGTCTTATCATTCAACATTCAGTGTTTTAATTAATCCTCCAGGTTTCCATCTGACACCAACCTCATCTCCACTTCCTAACCCTGTACCTAGTGCTCCCTGCCCCAAGCCTGTCTGGTTTAGTTTTCCCAAAGAATATATCTCCCTCTTCCTAAGGGGTGCAGTTGGTATCTAGGGGTATGAAATGGGGGTAGCTAGTGGTTTTACATCTGGGTCTGAACTTGGGAGGGAGGGGGGCCCTGAGATTCTGACTTTTTCTTATATAGACTTGTAACCAATCACCCCCACCTTCTTCTGGTAGTTAATAGGTATGTCAACATATTTCATGCCACTATTTCTCTGTATGGGAACTTAGATTTACTTTGTTCCACTCTGCTTAATCAGTTACCTGCCCTATAACCCTTTAATAAGGATCCCCAGTCACTCAATGGTTAAGCAACCAGCTGCTAACCAAAGGATATGCCACTGGAACACACCCTGCAACCTCACTGGAGAAGCAACGGGTGATCTGCTCCCTTGAAGAATACAGCCTAAAACCCTCTATGTGGCAATTCTACTCTTTCACGTGTGGTCACTATGAATCAAAAATCAACTCAAAGGCACCAAATAACATCAATCTCTTTAATGCTTCATATGATATGGTTTAAGGCTTACAGTTATATCCTTGTTTCATAAGAAAATAAATGTCATTTCACAACCTTAATATCTTTATGTTGACCAATTCTGTCCTACCCTTCCCAAGGCTGAGATGATATTCATTCCTTCCCAGAAATGCATCTTTTATCTGTTTTCCAGTTCAATAGCACCTTCTTGTGCTGCTCTTGGCAAGAGCCACTCTGGTCACAGACATTTTCAGAGGGTTTTTCTCCTCGCTGTGTGTTCATACTGTGTACATAGTGTATGCTTATGTACACACAGTGGAAATTTTGACCTAGAAGGCCCAGCGGCCCTCACATTGCCTGGGAGGGTTCTCAGCCTTCCTTCTTTTCCTCTCTACATCCTCTCAGCATCAGAGGCCTGCAGGTTCAGCATGTCTTTGCAGAGTGGTGTAGCACAATTTAAAATAATTTTCCCCAGTCCCTGGCTCTGTACTTCCTAAGTAAACCATTCATTTCTGATAACATCTATCCTGTAGTTTGGTTCCCTTCATAGGAGAAGGCCAAGCTCCAAAGATCCCGTTTCTGCAAGTGGGACAGAATGGCGGCCTCAAGGTAGACCAAGCCATCTGCTGTCACCTATTTCCCCTGAGCAAGAGTGCTTAGGATGTATTTAATACGTCAGCACCTACCAGGTGGGGGTACACATCACTTTACATTTTATGGCCACTCTTGGCTCTAATCCTGTCTCTCCATGCTCTCTTGACCTCACAGGCATTTCACCTTCTTTGCTGTTAACCAAAAGGTCAGCAGTTTGAATCCACCCCCCACTCCCTGAAAACCCTATGGGGCAGTTTTTCTCTGTTCTCACAGTTCACCATGAGCTGGAATCAACTCAATGACAATGGTTTTTGGGGGTAGCTTTCTTCAAAGGAGCCCCAGTGGCACAGTTCTTAAGAGCTTGGGTTGTAACCAGAGCATCAGCAGTTCAAACCCACCAGTCTCATTCTATGGGAGAAAGATGTATCATTAGGCTTCCATAAAAATTAGAGCCTTGGAAATCCTTGGGGCAGTTCTCCTCTGTCCTATAGGGTCGCTAGGAATTAGAATAGACTCAACTGCAGTGGGTTTAACTTCCCTCATAGCTCAGCACATCACCACCCACACATGAAATTTAGCCCCTTTTCTGCATTCACGATTTCCCACCAAAGGAGGAAGTAAAAGACTTTTTGAGAGTAAAAGATTTTTTGAAAATTTTGGAGTTAAAAGAGGGGCTTTCTACCACTATGTTGCCTGACCACCTACCCCTAAAACATCCCCTCCAGACTCTCCTACTTCCCCTTTTCTGTAGAGCCCTGGGAACAACAGAGCTCCTGGAATCTTAATTTATTATACAGAAAAAAATATCCCTCATTATCTCTATCATGGTCCTAGCTCTACCTTCCTCATAGATCATTTTCTTCATTCTGGGAGACTCACACTCCTCCAATTTGCAAATTGTTTATTAATTCAGGAAAAAATCAAATATTGTTTTAAACTAATTCAAACATTCAGTTTTTTATAATTGTAACTAGCCCATTTTCAGCCACGTTTTTAGATAAAAATGATCTTCCTGCTTGCAAATAGAATAAGTGCTCAAAATAAAATTTATGCTTCAATTTCTTGGTGTTATGATTATTTTAGCACTTGCTGAACAATTGTGGAGATAATTAAATTTGAGGAAATTACTTGAAGTACTGAAAATAAACATATTGTTGAAAATAGGGTGTACACAATGAAGTTTAATTGGGATTTTGATAATATTTTTATTTTTCTAGGAATGGAAACCTGATCCCAACATATACGCTTATTCTTACATTTCAATTTCACATGCATTATCAGGATCAGAGAATGTACAAAAGTAAAAGACTACCTATACAATATTTACAATAGCACTTAGACCATCAGATAGGATCTTCACAAAACAACTCAATATGTACACATGGAAAAATTACTATCCCCTTAATACAGATGGAACCCAAATGTTTAGGTTCTCTCCTTCTTTCTTGACACCCCATATTTCAGAGGGCGAAATCGTTAAAGTAGGACACTTTCATGCTCTCTCTCTCTCTTATATCCCTCCTCATAATGTAGGTCTTTTCCTGATCCTTTCCCTGTAGTCCCTGCTTCACTGGACTTCACACTCAGGTACCTCTCCTCTTCATTTCCAACTCACAGTAGTGCTGCACTCAGTGAGGTGACACCTTCTGCTTGGAGTTCAGATGGCTACACAAGGCCTCCACATCACCTGTAGATGAATTTCCTTACTGAAAGCTCAGAGCAATTTCTTAAGAGAATTACAACATAAGAAGGCTTTTTCTTCCAAAATAAGTCTTATAATCTTTAGATTATTTCAAACGAGGCAGTGTCCTGCATGAGCAATCCAACACTCATTCTTCTGTTCTTGTCTTTTTATTAGCTTCAGTCATTCCAATCAGTAAAGGATACCTGTTGTCACAGTTCTGAGATACTTGAAACAGACTGGGTCTGATTATCGAAGTCTTCATAGGGTATTTGTTACTAACTTCCCCCAGGCCTTCTCTGACCTAGTTCCCTCTGTCAATTTTCTTCAATGACCCTCAGCAACTTCCTCACAAAGAGGATACTGAAGTCCCATCGGCTTCCACGGTGTTGCCTGGTATATCAATCAAGATATACTTCAACCTGAAACCCCAAACCAAGCCCACTAGCTGTGTTGTGCAGATAAAATAAGAATCACTGGGGGTCATCTTGGAGCAGATACAATACGATGTTTGAGATGCCTAAAGTGTCCTAAAAAGATTTTATAGTATGTTTCAAATGTTAAACTTATCATTTAATAGTGTTTGGTGTGTTAAATATTGCCATTCAGTATTATTTTTAGAAACTTGCCTGTTGGAAAAGATGATGTGCTCTATGAAGTTATTTTTGCCAAATTATTATCTAATGGGTTCAGAGATGAAAGGCATGTTGATGTCTTTTGTGTCACTATGAGATCTGTTAGATCAAGTATAGATTAAATTATTTTTTTTCTCTCCTATCTATAGGGTCGCTATGAGTTGGAATCAACTGGAACAACAATGGTTTTTTGTTTGTTTGTTTTTAGAGAGAGAGAGAGAAGAGGATAACCTCAGGTCAAAGGGATGGATTTTTTTTTTTTCCTCCTTGTGAATTCGGCCTTGGATGAATTTACTTGCTCAGTTCCTCTCTGTAATCTGATAGGATGATGTGTCAACTGTGACCTTGTGACCTTGTTTATGATTCTTGTAACCTAATAAGAAAGCATGTCAGCTGTATTCTAGGTATCATTGCCTGTGGTTCAATATCGTCTTCTGATTTAAGACACCTTGAAACCTCCTGGTTAGGATCTTGGAAACTAAATGGTGCTCACAGGTTGCTGCAAAAGATATGGACTCCTGTCGGCACAGGACTCACTCAGTTACACCTGAATTATCCTGATGCTCAAAGAGAATAGGCGAGGGAAAGCTCAGTCCAAGAGGACTACTGCAGAAGACAAAATTCCTGTTCGAATGTTACTTAAACAGCATAATGATCTAAAGCCAGCATGTAGGGGCAACCTATTCTATGCTTGATGAGGGAAAGATGCCCGAAAATTTATGCCTAGAAATTATTTTAGAGAAAAGAATCAACCATCTAAACTTTTCTCTGGTTACAATGCATGAGTGTATTTACTAGCCATTATTTTGTAGCCTTTCTTTCTTTTTCCTGAACTTGATGCCTGATGGAACAGGAACTTCCTCAGTCTCATTCTCCTGTGCACACTATCACTTCATGATATTTAAAAGTCCACAGAGCATCCTAACATATATTCCTCTACATAGCAACTCATTGTGTGCCCTTTATAAATACAGATGCCAAAGAACATGGGTGAATTTTTAGTGCTTTTAAAAAATTGTTTGCCTAATGATGCTATGGGGTATTGAAAACATAAATGTACAAATGTTATTGCTTCTTGGTGTTTATAATTGTTAAAGACCAAATAACTTGCCGTCGAGTTGATTCCGACTCATACCTACCTTATAGGACAGGGTAGAACTGCCCCATAAGGTTTCCAAGGATCACCTGGTAGGTTCAAACTGCTGAACTTTTGGTTAGCAGCCATAGCACTTAACCACTATGCCACCAGAGTTTTCTTTAATTGTTATTACTTTATAATTGTTAATGAAAGAAACTCTTGAAAATTGTGTCTCTTTTTGATATACTATCTAAAAGCTTATCAGATAGATGTTACTAAGATTGGAATAACGCCACTCATGGGATTCTTTAGTATAACTGACAAAGACTAGCCCAAATGATGTTATGTTGCTATAGTTTTTGGGGACTGACTCTACTGAAAAGGTGATATTTGATCAGAGACCTAAGGAATTGAGGGAGTGAAGTTGGAGGCTCCCTAGAGAAAGTTTTAAAGGCAGATGGAGCAGAAAGTATAAATGTACCAAAGTAGTATTTTGCTGGGGTTTTCGAAGAATAGCAAGGAGGCCAAGATGAGCTGAAGTGGGGAGAGATGAAAATTAAATCAGAGATGTAAAGGGATCCCAGATCTTGTATTGCCCTGCAGACCCCTGTAAGGATTTCAGCTATACTCTGAAGACAATGGGAAGCCAATAAGAGATGTTTAGGAGAGGAATCACCAGATCCACCTATCTTTTAAAAGCAGGACTGTGGCTACAATTGTGGAGAATAAACTACAGCCAGGATGGGAGACAAGAGAACAGGGTGAGAGCTTTTGAGTGTTTCAGGTGAAGGATGATGGTGACTGTACCAGGAGGTAGAATTGAAGTTGTAATAGGATCAATGCTGAATGGACTCTGAAGGTAAAGTTGACAAGAGTTTATCAAAGTAGAGGGTGTGGGTTATGAGAGAAAGAGAGGAGTCAAGTTTGACTGTTAAACTCTGGCCTTCTCCATTGTCTATTACTCTTGTTTTTTGTTCATATATATATTTTAAATACCTGCTGGTTTTTTCTAACATTATCTTCCAAATTTACTGTTAATTTTAAAAATTTTGTGATTATTTCTGAATGTATTAAGATTTTTAGAAAAAATTTTCTAGTTTTGTGTTCACCTAAGTTGCTTTTCTGCCAATTTATTGTACTGTGGGGGCTTGCATGTTGTGACGCTAGCAGATATGCCATCAGTATTTAAATACCAGCAGGGTAACCCATGATGGATAAGTTTCAGCAGAGCCTCAAGACTAAGATAGACATATAAGCCAAAGTACAACCTTGAATATATCCCACCTGAATTTAGAGACCATCTCAATGATAGATTTGATGTGGTGAATACTAATGACCTAAGACCAGATGAATTGTGGAATGACATGAAGGACGTCATACATAAAGAAAGCAAGAGGGCATTAAAAAGACAGAAAAGAAAGAAAAGACCAAAATGGACATAAGACGAGACTCTAATCTTGCTCTTGAAAGTGGAGTAGCTAAAAAGAATGAAAGAAATGATGAAATGAAAGAGCTCAACAGAATTTTTCAAAGGGCAGCTCGAGAAGACAAAGTAAGGTATTACAATGACATGTGCAAATGCCTGAAATTAAAAATACGAAAGGGAAGAACAAGCTTGTTATTTCTCAAGCTGAGAGAACTGAAAAAAAATTCAAGCCTCAAGTTGCAATAGTGAAGTATTCCATGGAGAAAATACTGCCCAATGCAGGAAACATCAAAAGACAATGGAAAGAATAAACACAGTCACTGTACCGAAAAGAATCGGTCCACATTCAACCATTTCAGGAAGTACCGTGTGATCAAGAATTGATAGTACTCAAGGAAGAAGCCCAAGCTTCACTAACATTTTGGCAAAAAACAAGCCTCCAGGAATTGACAGAATACTAATTGAGGTGCTTCCTCAAATGGATGTAGCTGGTAGTGTTCACTTGTCTATGCTAAGAAATTCGGAAAACAGATACATGGCCAAAAGGCTGGAAGAGATCCATATTTATTCCTATTTCAAAGAAAGGCGAGCTGACCAAATGCAGAAATTATCGAACAATATCATTAATATCACACACAAGTAAAATTTTGCTGAAGATCTTTCAAAACCAGTTGCAGCAGTATACTGACGGAACTGCCAGAAATTCAAGCTGGATTCAGAAGACGACATGGAAAAAGAGACATCATTACTGATGTCAGATGGATCCTGGCCGAAAGCAGAGAATACCAGAAAGATGTTTACCTGTGTTTCATTGGCTATGCAAATGCATTCGACTGTGTGGATCATAACAAATTGTGGATAACACTGTGAAGAACGGGAATTCCAGAACACTAAGTTGTCCTCCTAAGGAGCCTGTACATAGATCAAGAGGCAGTTGTTCAAACATAACAAGGGGACACTTTGTGATTTAAAGTCAGGAAAGGTATGCTTCAGTTGTTGTATCCTTTTACCATACTTATTCAATCTGTATGCTGAGCAAATAATCCAAGAAGCTGGACTATAGGAAGAAGAACATAGCCTCAGGATTGGAGGAGGATTCATTAACAACTGCAATATGCAGATAACACAACCTTGCTTGCTGAAAGGGAAGAGGACTTGAAGCACTTACTGATGAAGATCAAAGGCCACAGCCCTCAGTATGGATTACAACTCAATAAAAAAAAAAAAAAAAAATCCTCAGAACTGGACAAACTAAGCAACATCATGAGAAAGAGAGAAAAGATTAAGTTGTCAAGGACTTGGTTTTACTTAGATCCACAATCAACACTCATGGAAGCAGTAGTCAGGAAAACAAAAGACACATTTCATTAGGCAAATCTGCTGCAAGAGATCTCTTTAAAGTGTTGAAAAGCAAAGATGTCACCTTGAAGACTAAGGCTTGGATCAGGCCACGGTGTTTTCAGTCACTTCATGTGTTTGTAAAATCTAGGCAATGAATAAGGAAGACCGGAGAAGAATGCACCTCTTTGAATTGTGGTGTTGGCAAAGAATATTGAATATACCACGGAATGCCAAAAGAATGAACAAATCTGTCTTGGAAGAAGCACAGCCATAATGCTCCCTAGAAGCAAGCATGGTGAGACTTCATTTCACATACTTTGGGCATGTTATGAGGAGGGATCAGTCCCTGGAGAAAGACATCATGCTTGGTAGAGGGTCAGCACAAAAGAGGAAGACTTTCAAGGAGATGAATTGACACTGTGGCTGCCTCAAGGGGTTCAAGCGGCTCAACCATAACAATGAGAGGATGGCACAGGACCTGGCAGTGTTTAGTTCTGATGTGCATAGGGTCACTATGAGTCGGGACTAACTTCACAGCACCTAATGAGTTGCTTTTAAAAATAAAAACGTTTATTTTGATTTGATCTTTCCTGCAGAAGGATTTCCTAAAATTTCTCATGATTCTGCTTTTGAAGTATAATACTGAGGTTAGGAAGTTTATAGGGAGGCCTGCAAGCCATGGCAGAACTTTTTGGTTAGTGATCTATACTGTGGGCCAGGACAGCAAAGATGACTTTTCCAGGAAGGGAGGTTTTATAGCTGTATTTATCAGTATTTGTAGGTCTCTCATTTTGCAGTAGTTATTTTCTTCATGGAAGGGATCTATGACTTCTATTTGTGTGAGAGCAGAAGTCTCCACAACTCAGGGATCAGCAGGGGGAGACCTGAGGAGTCTTGGTGCTACTAACCAAAAGGTCAGCGGTTCCCACCAACTGCCCCAGGGGAGAAAGTTGTGGCTGTCTGCTTCCATAAAGATTTAAGATGTTGGAAAGCCTATGGGGCAGTTCTACTGTGTCTTATGTGGTTGCTATGAGTTAAAATCAACTAAATGGCAGTTGATTTTGGTTTGGCTGAATTTTGGTTTGGCTTAGGGTAAGAGCATACAGGGATCTAACCTTTCTCTATTCAGGCATTTACTTCATCCCCATTTGCAGTCTGGCACTTTATCTTGTCTTCAGTTGTACTTGGAGTTCAGAATATGTAGTTCTGTGAATAAATTTCTCAAATCCTGGGGGGACGAGACTCAGAGTGACCATATAGGACAGGGTAGAACTCCCCCCATAGGGTTTCCAATGCTGTAATCTTTACAGAAGCAGACTGCCTCATCTTTCTCCTGTAGCAGCTAATGGTTTTGAATTACTGACCTTATAGTTCAGGAGGCTGAAAGTCCAAATTCAGGGCACCAAATCCAGGAGAAGTCTTTCTCCCTTTATTGGCTCTGGGTAAAGGTCCTTGTCATCAATCTTCCCCTGGTCTAGGAGCTTCTCAATACATTTACTCTGAGTCCAAAGTATTTTAATTAAGATACAACCCACACTAATCCTGCTCTATCAACATATAGAGATTTAGGATTTACAGCACAGAAAATGGAGGATAATTCCATAATACCACAAAATGGAGTTCAATTACCTGAGATCACAAAATGGAGGACAATTACATAATATTGAGAATCATGGCCTAGAAAGATGACAACATATTTTGGGGGGACACAGTTCAATCCATGACACCTTTCCTCAGTCAGCTTAAAAACTGGAAAGCCCCATGAGAATGTTAAAGGCATTACTCCATTGAGTTCCCATTCCAGGACAACTGCTGAGAACAGTGTTGATTTTATTTTCATTTCTTTATAGTTAATCTGTTCTTTATCTGTAGGAAAACTACATGAGTGGTGCAAACAATTGTGCTCAACTGGTAACATAAAGGTTGTTGGTTCAATTACACCCAGGGATGCCACAGAATCAAGCCCTGGTGATCTGCTTCCATAGACAATATAGGTGAGAAACCCCCAGGAAACACTTCTACTATGAAACACATAAGGTTGTTATGCACAGGAATTAACTCAACAGCAACAGGTTTGCTTTTTGGTATTCGTTTCTCTCTTGGAAAGTAAAATACCTTTTCTTTACAATTGGCACCCTGAATTTTCACAATGATATGTGTGAGTGGGGTCTTTTTTGTTTATTTTACCTGACAATTGATAGATCCTTTCTGTTTGAAGATTTATGTCTCATTTCAGGTGACAAAAGTGTGGTTATATTATTCAGCTCACCTTTATTCGATAAATTCTTCCCATTCATTTTACCATATGTTCAACTGTGGTTGAATCAGAACAACAGAGAATCTTTTGTCTCAACCACAAGCTTAGCACTGAGTGCAAGCAGAAGTAGTGTACTGCTCAGAAAAACCAAAACCAAACCCCTTGCCATCAAGTCGATTCTGACTCATAGTGACCCTACAGGACAGAATAGAACTGCCCCATAGAGTTTCCAAGGAGTACCTGGTAGACTTGAACTGCCTACCTTTTGGTTAGCAGCTGTAGCCACCCGGGTTTCCATACTGCTCAGACAGGAGGAAAATCCTCAAGAGGGATTTCTTCTGTGGTGCAGTCATGCTGAGGTGGCTGAAAGCTGAGTGAGGAGATGGACACAAAGAAAAACCCTCCAGAAACCCTAACAACCTGGCAAGCACAATACAACAGCAACCCACCACTGGAAGAAATTGAAACCTGTGATTCACTGAAAGTAATGATAGCAACAACAAAGACCAACTTAGCACTGTTCTTGAGTAAACCAACCAACCTGTTGCCATCGAGTTGATTCCATCTAATAGTAACCATATAGGACAGGGTAGAATTCCCCCATAGAGTGTCCAAGCAGGGACTGGTGGATTCAAAGCGTGGAACTTTTGGTTAGCTGCCAAATGCTTAATCAAATCCTCACACTAACAGTGTGGAACAGAGCAGACATACCCATTTCTAGGCATCTGTACTATTTACCTCGGTTTCTACTCTTCTACACACAATGACCACGATTAAATAAAAAATAACAAGACACAAGAAATCAAGAGGATCCAACATATTATCTCAAGATTACTCACTAGGATTAGACCAAGCAATGGCCTAACTGCCACAAATCTGAAATAAGGACATTAAAATGACTATAATTAGTATGAAGAAAGACAAAGTGGAAAATTTAGATAACATCAGTGAACGGATGAAGAATTTGAATAGAGAAATAGAATCTCTAAGAAAGACTCAAAGAAAGATGCTAGAAATAAAACAATACAATGTCAAGGTAAAGAATTTCTATGATGGGCTCATAAGAAACTCACCACAGCTGAGAAAAGCATCAGTAAATATGAAGAGAATGTCAGAGAAAGCGTTCAGACTGAAACACAAAAAGATAAAGGAATTAAAAAAAAAAAAAAAAGCATGGAGCATCCACGAGCTTCAGGATCATATGACAGAGTCTAACATATGTGACCCTCCACCTCTGTCAGTTTGTCATACTTGGTGGCTTGCATGTTGCTGCGATGATGGAAGCTATGCCACCAGTATTTCAAATACAAGCAGAGTTACCCATGCTGGACCGGTTTCAGCAGAGCTTCCAGATTAAGGCACAGTAGGAAGAAGGACCTGGTGATGTACTTCTGAAAAAATTTCATAGTGAAAAACTTATGGGTAACGGTGGAACATTGTCTGATACAGTGCTGGAAGATGAGCCCCTTCGGGTGGAAGGTACTTAAAATACGACTGGGGAAGAGCTCACTCCTCAAAGTAGAGTCAACCTTAATAACATGGATGGAGTAAAGATTACTGGACCTTCACTCGTTTATGTGGCACAACTCAAAATGAGAAGAAAGAGTTGAAAATATCCATTAATAATTGGAACATAGGAAAATTGGAAGTCCTCAAAGATGAGATGGAAAGCATAAAAATTGATATCCTAGGCACTAGTGAGCTGTAATGGACTGATATTGGGTATTTTCAATCAGTTAATCATACGGTCTGCTATGCCAGAAATGACAAATTGAAGAGGAATAGTGCCACATTCATAATTAAAAAGAGCATTTCAAGATCTATCCTGAAGTATAATGCTATTAGTGATAGTATAATATCCATATGCCTACAAGGAAAAGCAGTTAATACATCTATTATTCAAATTTACCCACCAACAACTAATGCCACAGATGAGGAAATTGAGGATTTGTATCAACTTTTTCAGTCTGAAATTGATCAAACATGCAATCAAATGCATAGATAATTACTGGTGATTAGAATGCTGAAGTTGGAAACAAGAAGGATTGGTAGTTGGAAAATTTGACCCTGGTGATAGAATTTTGCAAGACCAATGACTTATTCATTGCATATGCCTTCTTCAATAGCATAAATGGTGAGTATACACATGGATTTTGACAGATGGAACACACAGTAATCAAACAGATTGCATATGTATAAAGAGAAGATGGAGAAGTGCTGAATCATCACTCAGATATGACAAGGGGTCAGCAGTGAAACAGACCACCTATAGTTCCTTTGCAAGTTTTTATTGAAGCTGAAGAAAGCAGCAAGTACATGAGAGCCAAAATATGACCTTGAGTATATCCCATTTGAATTTAGCACCCATCTCGAGAATAGATTTGACACATTGAACACAAATGACAAAAGACCAGACAAGTTACGGAATGACATCAAGGATATCATATATGAAGAAAGCAAAAAGTCATTAAAAAGACAGAAAAGAAAGAAAATACCAAAATGGATGTCAGAAGAGACTCTGAAACTTGTTCCTGAATATTAAGAAGCTACATGCAACAGAAGAAATGACAAAGTTAAACACATGAACAGAACATTTCAAAGGGTGGCTTGAGAATTTTTTTTTTTTTTTTTTTGAGAAGATAAAGTATTATACTGAATTGTACAAAGACATGGAGTTAGAAAAACAAAAGGGAAGACCAAACCCCAGTATTTCTCAAGCTGAAAGAACTGAAGGAAATTCAAGCTTCGAGTTGCAATATCGAAGGGTTCTACGGGGAAAATATTGAACAATGCAGAAAGCATCAAAACATGATGGTAGGAATCTACAGAGTCACTGTACCAAAAAGAATTGGTCGACATTCAACCATTTCAGGATCAACCATGTGATCAAGAATTGACAGTACTGAAGGAAGAGGTTCAAGCTACACTGAAAGCATTGGCGAAAAACAAGGCTTCAGGAAATTGACTGAATACCAACTGGGATATTTCAATAAACGGATGCAACTAATAATAGCTAGAGATTTCAAAACTCTACTGTCATTAATCAATAGAAAAAGTTAACAAAAAAAAAAATCACTGGATGGGATATCTAAATACACTGTCAAACAGCTAGTCCTAAAAGACATTTGTAGGATACCCAGCATTAGTAGACTACACATTGCTTTCAACTGCCCTGGAACATTCATGAAGATAGAATTTACTCTGATGGTCTTAGTTTACTAGAGCTTCTATAACAGAAAAGCCACAAGTGGATGGTTTGGACAAACAAATATTTATTTTCTCACAGTTTAGAATACTAGAGGTCCAAATTCAGAGTCCTGTTCAAGGGGGAAGGCTATCTCTCTCTGTGGGCCCTGGAGAAAAGTTCTTGTCTCTACAGCTTCTGCTTCCTGGTTTCTTAGAGATCTCCATGTGTACTGGCATTTATCTTAACCCATCTCTCCTCTGCTCCCTTATGTAATCTCTTTTATATCTCAAAAGAGACTGAGTCAAGAAACATCCCACTAATCCTGCCTCATTAGCATAGCAAAGACAACCCGTTCTCAAATGGGATTATAGCCAATTACATAGATGTTAAGATTTATAACACTTATTTTGGGGGGATATATTTCAATTCATAAAATTGGCCATAAAACAAGCCTCAAAAATTTTAAAGTAAATTATACAAGAAGGAAGGAATAAGGCAAATGAAGACTAGCATTTACGAGAGGACAGAGTATCAGAGGTGATGGGAGGGAGAAAGCCCTTATCAGATGCATTGAGCTGTTAAAACTTGAAGCCTTGTAGCTAAAGAGGAGGAGGTTTCAGGGTCTGGACAATGCTACAGAAAGAAAACCTGGTCTTTGAGGCTTACACATGGGAATGCAGAAGGGCTGACCTGGAGGACCTAGGATTGGGATCAAGGTCCAAGATTCTACAACATGTTACAAAAATCTTTGTCTTCGCAGCATGAAACAGCCAGTTGAAAAGCTCCTCTGAATGTGTTTGAGTTGTTGCATGCATACTGACAACCCTGGAATCCAAATAGGAGTTTGTCACCTGGAGAAGGAAAAAGATAGGAAAAGGGGATCCTTAATTTCTACCTCCAAGTCCTCTCCAGGAAGGCCACCATTTGCTACCTAAGGTAAGCAATAAATATTTGTTGGAAGAGAAAGAATCAAGTGATTCAGTGAGTGAGGTTAAACAGCACATTGTCCTGGGTGACAAACTGCTTGGTGGAAAGGGAATGAAATGAATGAGGTGGGCCCCTGGTGGGTCAACTTCCCCCAGCCCTGCATCCGAACCACTGAGCCCTCATTTTCCGAAGGTCCTATACAAACAAGCCCCAGTTGAATACTTATAGCCCAATTCCCGTCATGGCTCAGAATCTAGTAGCATATTTTTGCCTGATGATCTAGCAATGCCCAGGTCCCAAGAGACCCCTCAGCATACTCTTTTTCTCCTGATAGGTTTACTGATCCCATTAAGAACCAGAGGCAACACAGCACCAAAACTAGAGGATCCTATCCCAACTCATTACAGAGGGAGTCGGGGGGGGGGGTGGAGGGAAACACTCCACCTCAGTTGGCACTCTGGCAACTAGGGCTCCTGAGAGAGCCACCTTCCTGAAAATTTGGCAAGGTTCACACCAAGAGGGCTTCTCAGTCTCCTCTTACCTTCATACATCATCTTCAGAATGCACTCCACTTTATCCTTACTTAGCATGGCAGATGGTTCTCTGAATGGTGCAATTCCCATTCCTTTGAAATGTAAACAATCATGACAACTTAGAGCTGGAAAGTGAAAACCAGCATGATGAGGCTCATTCTGGGTTCGCTTTTCTCTCTAGACAAGGAGAGGGTACCCACCACATGGCCCACAACTAACCTGAACAATGATCAGGTTCCCACACACATCAGCATAGATTGTTGTGCCTAAAGAGTGGTTTGATTTCTTCATGGTTGGCTTACAGCAGTGGAGCCTCTTCTGCATCTTGGGTTGGCCTACGCCAAGGGCTTTTGTGCAAAGGGGGCGTTCGTGCCACTGGGGGAAGAGCTGCACCCAAGCACAGAGTCTCTATACTCACAGGTACTCAGGATTCCTAATATGGATTGTGTACCTGAAGGGAGAAAATGACGACCTACGTTGCAGCTTCCCCAAGCCTCACCTCTTGTGACGCAAGACCTCTCCTTTCTGTCATTTCAGAACAATCCTCATTGTCTATCCTCAACACCCACAAAAAACTTTCCTAGATTACTTTCAACTCAAAATTAAGACTCTCAGGAACAAAGCATGAAGAATTTAAGAGTATCTTGAATTAATACTAATGTGGGAGGTGGGATGAACCTGAAGTAAAATAGGAGAGAATACAGGAAGAAATGAAGAGGAGGATATTTTTGCCAAAAGTGTGGGAGAAAGTAAGGATAGTGGAGGCCCAGGAGGAGGAAAACAAATGGGGGGGTGAGATAGAGGCTGTGGAGACCATCTTTAATGGAAAGTCAGGACCATCCTTGCACCTCACTCCTCACTTCCCCATGGACCAGTAATCCACAGTCATCTGTGTGGGTTCTGTTCACCTAGGCCTGGCCCCCACTCTCTTTCCAGACACTCTGGAAGCTTACCTTACAGGAAGCCCAATAGCAAGCAGAGGCAGAAGGAGAAGCAGAAGGCAGAATACAGCCTGCAAGTGACTCACACACTGAGAACCTCTGCTTTATAAGCCCAGGCTGGGAGGAATAGCCAGTAAGAGCCCATATGGAGGGTGTATTTCCCTTGCCAGACGGGAGCCCAGGCCCTGGCCCCATCCTGGCTCTGTTCACCTCTATGACTAACCAAGGGAGCATTGTTCTTTCATGGCTTCTTTCTGTCTCATTTGAACTAGCTTTAAATGAGAGAATCATGTCTGCCTTACTCAGCCAAAGGATTTGTGAGAATCTGGTGGGTTACTGTCTCTTGATCACACTGGCCTAAATATTCCATGCTTCACAGAAGTACTTCCCTGAAATAGGGTGGGAGTAAAGGTATTTGAAGCTGTTAATAAAGTTCAGAGAAATGGATGTATATTTTGTCTGTTGGTAAATACAGCCCTGAACACAAAATAGGCATCTGGGATTTACCTTCCAGACTATACTCCAGATTAGATGTTATTGTTCTTAGCCTCTGTCCAGTCAGCCCCCAAATCAAGGCGACCCCATGTGAACAGGGTAGAGCTGCTCATGGAGTATTCTTTGCTATGATGATCACCAGGCTTTTGCTCTATGGTGCCACTGAGTGGGTTTTAACTTTTAACTTTTTGTTTAACTGCAGATGCAAACCACTTTTGCCACTCAAGATCTTTACAGACTAGATCCTATCTAATTCGTAACAATAAGATTGGTCATAATTATTCACATAGGTGAAGCAAGAATGGTAATTTATCATATAGGCCTATTACAAATTTACTTTGCTGAATGTTGCCATAAGAAATCTCAGATTGAATTTGTAAAAGTCTCTTAAAGCTAGAAATCCAAGCCAAGAACTTGCCACAAGAGTTCATCTATAGTTCCTACAGATTTGAGTGAATTCCTCTCTTCTTGTAGTCCCTTAAATATTGTAAGGTCTACTTCTGATTTGATAACATTGCCATGTGACTCATAACATATCAAATAAATCTAATAATTTCCAATACCACTCTGTATACAAGTGGAAAAAAAACAAATCTTTTGAGATTTTTTGATGGCCTACTGGGAAATGCCAAAACACAATTTTAAGGTATAAAGATGTCATCTAGCATCAGATTTTGAGAGGTTTTAACATTTGGTTAAATAAAATCACAGGTCATGAGGAAATAGTACTTGCATATCTATATAACCAAAGTGACAATAAAAACATTTTAAAAGTTAATATAGGAGATGATACAATGGTTTAAAAAAAAACTCAGATTTTTCATAAGTGAGAAGATTTAGTTTTTCTTAAACAATCAAGGACAGGATAAGATCAACCAAAGATCAGGAATTTATTCTGAAATGACATAGAATGTTTGCCTTCTAGGCAGATTTCAAAGATGATAATCTTTTACAAGCTCGTCCTAAGCACAGCCCAGAAATTAAAAATTTTTTTTGTAATTTTAACAAAGAGAAAATCAAATTCTATCTTCGCATATTTTTGATACTGGAGCTTAAAAAATTCTACCAAGCCTTGGTGGTGCAGTGGTAAAGAGCTTGGCTGCTAAGCAAGATGTCAGCAATCCAAATCCATCAGCTGCGCCTTGGGAACGCTATGGGGCTGTTCTACTTTGCCCTATAGGGTCACTACGAGTTGGAATCAACTTGATGGCATTGGGTTAGCTTTTGTTTTTATCAAGTCTTATGAACTTTGACTGTAAGAACAACCCTTTTGCCATAAACCTTCTACTCCTTTTCATAACAAGCCCCTGGTGATGCAGTGGTTAAGAGCCAGTCTGCTAACCAAAAGATGGTCAGTTCAAATCCACCAGCTGCTCCTTGGAAACCTTAGGGGGCAGCTCTACTCTGTCATATAGAGTTGCTATGAGTCAGAATAGACTCCACTTCAACAGGTTTTTGTTTTGTGGTTTTTTCGACTTTTGGTAAACATAGAGCTTTTCCCCATACTTTCATTTTTCTCATTCTAAAAACCAACTAGATTTTTTACATTAGAACATAATTACTCTCCATTTTTAACACAATTCATCTTGTTCACTGTCATGGATTGAATTATGTCCCCCCAAAAATATGTGTATTAACTTGATTAGGCCATGATTCCCAGTATTCTGTGGTTGTCCTCCATTTTATGATTGTAATTTTATGTTAGAGAGGATTAGGGTGGAATTGTAACACCCTTACCAGGTCATATCCCTGATCCAATATAAAGGGAGTTTCGCTGGGGTGTGGCCTACACCACCTTTCATCTCTCAAGAGATAAAAGGAAAGGGAAGTAAGCAGAGAGTTGGGGACCTCATACCACCAAGAAAGCAGTGCCAGGAGCAGAGCGCGTCCTTTGCATCCGGGGTTCCTATGGAAAGAAGCTCTTAGTCCAGGGGAAGATTGAAAAGAAGGCCAACAGAGAGAGAGAAAGCCTTCCCCTGGAGCTGACACCCTGAATTTGAACTTTCAACCTACTTTACTGTGAAGAAATAAACTTCTCTTTGTTAAAGCCATCCACTTGTGGTATTTCTGTTATAGCAGCACTAGATGACTAAGACATACACCTTGCCTAATTTAGCCTAAATCTAAGATTTGAAGTTATAAAAGATCTTAAAAACTGTGTTTCAGCTGTGTACTAAACACAAAATTACTGTTGAAATGAATTTTTATCATGACAAATTCACTTTCCTTAATTTCTGGAGATATTGGAACTATTCAATCTTTAACTGCTCAGTTATCTTTAAATCAATCAAAATAAAGTTGCTCTGAAGGACATTATAATCTAATTTGGTAATACCATCCAGAGGTAAAAAAATATAACACATACGCACATAATAAAAATAATATATACCCATAAAGATATGGGAGCAGAGAGACTAACAGTTACTTCTCTGAAATCAGGGATTTAACCCTGTTTGCTGCATGATTTCTTTTTTCTGCTGCATGATTTAAAGAATCTTTTAGAAAGGCAATTTTGGAATTGTTCTGTCTTTTAGAAACCACATTATGTCGATCAAAATTAGCACACTATCCTCTTTGAAATATGAGCGATCCCCTTATATCTAGTGGGCTGCTTAAATGAACCAGGTTACTGATCATGAAAAATCTTCTAAGTAACCACTACAGGCCCAAATTATCCTTTCTTAACTTATGCCATTTAAAAAGATAGGCAGAGGAATTAAGATTGAGAGAGCATGTACAAAGCAGGACTTTTTCCAGGCACAGGACAGGGCTGAAACTTAAATGACCCCAGGAAATCTGGCAAGTTTGGTAGGAAAGTGACGCTTATGCGTCTTGTGTCTCTGAACATATCTTGATTGTTGGCCACCTCCAAATGCAGACCAGACACTGTTTATCTTTTGGCAGGTAGAATATCAGCGAGAAGGCTCTCTCTGGACAAAGTCAAGCTCTTAGGACAAACTGAAATGGAAGGTGAACCTCATCTGGTTTTATAGGTGTCCCCTGGTAAAGTTTGTCTGAGTGGAAACTGAGCTGGCAAGAATGTCAAAGTAGCCTGTCTGTGAGTCTGGCTCCATCAACAGGCTGGTGGTGACTAAGGACTGACAATTCTCATTTTTATGACAAACAACACTTTAAGACAGCAAAACACAAAATAGTAATACTAGCCCAAAGAAATTAAAATATATAGTGTTTATCCAATCAGTTAATCTATGTGCACACAGGGAGACCTCTCTTTTGAGACAAACAGGGGGATTCATCTTAGGCCAATTACAGCAATTTTTTTAAGGAGAAAAGAGAGGGAATGTAGAAGAAAGTAACAGGGCTGACCTTAGCATGATTAATTTGAATTATGCTCCTTGCCCTTCTTGAAGTCAGTTGATGTTGGCCACCTGCTGGTGTCTGCTTCCCTGTCAGCCTGGATCCATTTTCACAGATTCTCAGATTTTGTCAGGATGTTTCAAATAAAAAAGGCACCTAAGTTGCTCAAGAAATTCCAAGGATTATTTCTCAGGAAAAAGAATAAAAGCCAAATTACACTGGATAAAGTTAAATTCTTTTTACAAGGTAAATGTTAAGCAAGTTTGTGGTTAACAGAAGTCATGTCACAAAAAGGGATTTGCACAATTTGACAGTCATTGCATCTCCACTGTGTTTCCTTGTCTTAGGCTGGGCTCTCTAGGGAAGCAAAACCAGTAAAGTGTATAAGTATATAAACAGAGATTTATATCAAGGAAATGGCTCACCCAATTGTAGGGGTTGGAACGTCCCAAGTCCTTGGATCAGGATACAGTCCTTTCCCAATTCAAGGAGCTGCAGAAGCTGGTGAACCCAAAGTGATCGGGTTAGAGAGCAGAGCTCCTGCTTACAGGCTGTGATGGTCAAGGTATCCCCGAGGTCGGCAGGCAAATGACTCAGGTTCCTTCCGAGTCACATAGCTACGGGGGCTGGCAAACCCAATATAGGCACGTTGGAGAGCAGGACTCTTGCTAGCAGGCTGTGAAGATTGGCAAATCACAAAATGTGCAGGTAAGCTGCTAGCTCAAGTCCCCAAAAACCAGAGGTCAGACAAGAGACAGCCGCTGGATCCAGAACAAGCCAACAGCATTTGCAAAGTGAGCAGAAAAGAAGTAGGTGACAGAAGGCAGAGAGATAAAGGTTGAGGGGGCGGTGAGCTGCCACAGGCCCCACCCTCACTGGTATGACTCAGCAGATTCCATCATGGGGTTGATCACATATCAAATTTTGACAGGGAAGTGATCACAACATTATACAACTGCCAAAACACTGAGAATCCTGGCCCAGCCAAGTTGACACACAGTCTTAACCACCATACTCCATCTTCCTGTTTATGTGTTCTTGGGTGTATTCTACAATCGTCAGTGACCTTTGTGAATTTTCCAATATACTTAGATAAAGTTGTCAATTTTAATGGTCTGCAGATTCTGTCTTTAACAATCCCCAGAGTCATTCAATCAATATCTGAATTGATGAGCTAATATCGGTTTATCCTATATTCCATAATGACTATATTGAGAACATGGAAAGAGAGGCAGGAAAATGTGCAAAAGAGCTGAATTCTCATCTATCATATGGGTAAGTCCATAGATAATGTCTAAAATTGATGAATTAGAAATAATGATTTAAACTTATTGTTTCATAGAGGTAAATCACCGAAAACGTCCTAACAAAGTTGAGATGGCTGTAAAAAATGAATAAAGCTATCTGTAGGATCACTAAGTTTTTTAATAAGTACTGTGTGCACATGTAGATCTTATCTAATCACCTGAAATTCAGAGAATTCAGGGCAAGTTTCCTAGAGGAGTTCCCATTTCATTTGCTTCTCATGGCTTGTCAATAGGCATTCCTTCCTCACTTCTGAAGAGGTACTGGCTGAAAACATTGGCCCATTCTACAACCAAAACTGAAGCCCATCAAGCCCAATGGCTAGTAGGAGGCCCCACTCATACTTTGGGGTGACCTGGAGCCAGACCAGCCACAGAGGAAGGAAAAGAACTGAAAGAACATTCTCTGTTTCTAGTCTAGGTTCCCCCAAGTTGTCTGGTTCCATACCCTACTATCTTGTGGCTCTCCAGGCATTAAATCACAAAGGAAAGATTTGCATTTGAATATTGCCCTCACTTATAAAAGAGGTTCCAAGCCTTGGTCTTTTTAATCACCTCATAAGCATGTGGAACATGGATAATGAAAAAAGAAGACAGAAGAAGAATTGATGCATTCAAAGTGTGGTGTTGATGATCAATATTGCTTACATTGTGGACTGCCAAAAGAAGGAACTAATCAGTCTTAAGATAAATAAAACCAGAATGCTCCTTAGAAGCCAGGATGATACTCCAATTTGCTTACTTTGGTCACATCACAGGAATGACCAATCGCTAGAAGTGGGGCAAGGAAAACTTTACTTGAGATGAATTCTCCTATTATCTGTGACAATGGGTACAAACTACTAACAATCATGAAAACTGTGCAGAACTGAGCAATGTTTTATTCTCTTATATATAAGACCACCTTGAGTCAGAACCACTTCACAGCAACTAACAATAACAATAACATCTGTTGCTAAGTTTTAAGTTTCTGTGGTTTAAATGAGATCCTGTAGGTGAACTTAATCAAGGCAATGTTTGGTACACAGCAGGCATTTAATGAAAAGAAGTAATTATTAAGTTTTCCCTTCCCTTGGAGGATTAAGTTTTGCAGATACTATCATATATACTTAATTTATAGGATTTGTACATAGTAATTTATAGGTCCATTTACTGCAAAACTCTGAGGCATGTCAATATAAAAATCTGATCAATACAAGGGTCTAATTTCTAAAATCTATAAAAAACTGCAACAACTCAACAACAAAAAGACAATACAATCAAAAAATGGGTAAAGAACATGAATAGAACCTTCACCAAAGAGGACATCCAAGCATCCAACAACCATGAAAAATCTTCATGATTATTAGCCATTAGAGAAATGCAAGTCAAAACTACAATGAGATACCATCTTGATTCAGCTTAAAAAAGTACTGATAACAAAAACGGATAATAGAGTGTTGGCTAGGATGTAGGGAGATTGGACCCCTTATCCATTGCTTGGTATGACTGTAAAATGGTACAGCCACTATGGAAAATGGCAGGCAGCTTTCTCAAAAGTAGAACTAGACCTACCCAAGATCTAGCAATCCCACTCCTAGTTATTACCGTAACCAAAACCAAACTAAACTTGTTGATGTCGAGTAGATTCTGACCCTAGAGAACTAAAACGAATGACACAAACAGATATATGCACACATATGTTCATTGCTGTTTTATTCACAATAGCAAATAAATGGAAACAACTGTAGGACCCACAATGGATGACTGGATAAACACATTGTGGTACATATATGCAATGGAATTCTATGCAACTATAAAGAATAATGATGAGTCCATGAATCGTATTATAAAATGGATGGACTTGGAGGATATAGTGCTGAGTAAAATAAGTCAAGCATATAAGGATAAATTTTGTTTGATACTTCTTTCATAAGAAGTCAAGAATAGATATGTATGAGAGACCAAAGTTCACTCGTGGTTACCAGGGAGAAGATGAAGGGAGGGAGGAGGAAGTATGCTTTAAATCTTACAGACTCGTTATTTTTGCTATCTTTTGGTGATAGAAAGAGTGGCACCAAATGTGGATATAGTGAGCACGGCACAAAGAAAAACTGAGTGAGCGTATATAGATGGGTATAGGCATACTGGTATACAGGCAAGTACAGGTGTATACATAGGTGAGAATAGATAGATGTATCTACAGGAACATTTAAATACAAATATGTGGGTGCAGGCACATATATTCACTGAAGACACAAATATGGATGCTCCACAGACATAACCAAATACCTTCTAAGATTGTTTTTTGGGTTTGAAAGCTTAGGACCACCGTCTCATGATACAACTCAGTCAATTGGCATAACATATTTCAAAAAATCGTGATCTACGTCCTAGTGAAGTGAGTAGCGTCTGGGGTATTAAAAGCTTGTGAGCCACCATCTAAGACACAACTATGTCTCTACTTGCCAGAAGCAAAATAGGAAGAAGGTAAACAAAAACTCAGAGAAGAAACAAGTCTACAGGAGCCACACCTCATCTTCCCCAAGACTAGAAGAACTAAATTGTGTTTGGCAACTAACACTGACCCTTCTGATCGGGGTCACAGTGGATGGTCTCAGATGGAATGAGAGTAAAATGTGGAACAGAACTCCAATTCCAGAAAAAAGCCAGACAAACTGCAACAGCAGAGAAGAAAGGACTTCCTGAGATTATTGCCCTAAAATACACCTTAAACCTAGAACCGAGCCTGTCCTCTGAGTTCACCTTTTACCAAATATCAGAGTGACTCAGAAAATAAAGGATATTACCCATAAGATGGGTGCTCTACTTAACAACCATAAATGTGAGACCAAAAGGTTAACAAATTCACAAAAGTAAAGGTAAGAAGATTAGGGGGCAGGGAAACTAGAGTATTGGAAATAGAACAAACTGAAAACAATTAGAGAAATGGTTGACACATTGTGATAAATGTAACTAATGTCACTGAACACTTTGTGCACAATTTGTCAAATGGGAACCTAACTTGTGAAAACTTTCACCAAAAACTTTACAAAATATTATTTAAAAAAATCTGATCAGTGAGTCAGTTAGAGTTAAGAAGTTTTATTAGGCACAAAAAACTGTTCCCAAACAAGCAGTACCCCTCCAATAAGATGGGCCCTTCACATTTTATGCACACATATGTTCATTGCCTACAGTATTCATTATATCTGCTATAAACTATAGGGGATCTTCCAAAAGGGAAATTTCAAATGCTTGGTTGTCATTCATGTAATTCACAGGATTTAGGCTATTAAAATCGGATTAGTTATAAAGTTTGTATGTCTGCATTCCATAGGCTAGCTATGGTTTATCTAATTATTTTAACTATTCCAAGAACTCATGTCTTAATCATAAATTTTCAGTTTCTGGGAAGGGTTAAGAGTTAGTTTAAATATGGAAGGGTGAAAATTTTGTTTAATAGATATTTATTATCACCCTATTTGACAGAGGAGAAGAGGAGACTCAGGACATTATACCTTGTTAATCCAGTTTATCTTGACTCCACATCCCATAGGTTTTGTGGCTCTGGCTGGTGGTAAAGTACATTGACACATTTCAGGGCCACAGTTCCAGAGAATGACTGGGAAGGTGGCTGGGATAGAAGAGAAGCCTAGACCTCCAAGAAACTCCTCTTCATGTTCCTGCCTGAGGCCAGCTCCTAACTGCAGCCTCTACCAATCACTCCCCACCCTGACCTATAAGCACACATACCCCTTCCTCACAAGTTCTTTTCTTTCCCTGGCTCAGAGACACAGGGATGAGCAGCATCTTTCTAGAACACAGGGAAGCCTCAGATGTTCAAAATACCAAGGTCCAACTCAATTCACTCTGTTAAACTGTTTCCAGTTGCCAGTTTCTGATAGGTACTGTGCTTAAAATTAATACCAAATTCATCATCTTCACTTGAACATTTTATCCTTTTTTCACAGGTGACAAAAATATCCTATCCAGGATCATACGGTGAATAAGTGCTAAGGGTCTAACACACAGGTGTCTGACTGCAGAGCCTAAAGCATTTTTTTGTTTTGATTTCTTTTTAAATTGCACACTGTGGTCTCCAAAGGACAGAAACATGTTGCAAATGGGAATAAGAAGAATACTTGATCACAATAATGATGATACGGGGTTCCACCACAATCAGAATATTCATCTTTTACATGAAAGACCTATAAAAAAATTAATTAAATAATTTTTTTAATTTTTTTTATATTAGTACTGGTTTTCAATAAACAAAAGAAACTCAAAGAGGATTTTCATTTTAAGAAAAAAGGCAAAAATATGGTTCCTGTATGTAAACAGCTAGTTGGTGGTCCTGTGCAACCCACCTACAGGGGTGCAGTAGGGTAAAACCACGTCAGCTATGCTAGAATGGTGCCACTTTCCAGTGATCATCGCAGTAACCTCAAGGGTTCAGTAGTTCAGTAGTCCAGGAACTCAAAGTATGAGGTGCCTGAAGGGGGCAGCAGGACCTGGTTGTGGTCCAGGACACTGCAGTCCCTGCCAGCAGGGCCAAGTGACAGCCTGGTTAGAGCTCAACAGCTCCTCCCCCAATGCCACCCTCTCTTTCTGGACTTCCTCTGCTGCACCCCTTCCTTCTCCTCCTTCCTTGGCTCCTAATCCTCTAACAGTGTCTGAGAAGCATGGGTGGGTGAAGGCCTACTGGGACCTTCCTCCACAGCTCCTGCCCTGATTTTATGTGTTATTTGGTATGATTGGGAGGCTATTGTTTTGGTCTGGGAAGCTCAAAAATAATTCCCATGTAAATTAGTGGTAATTACTTTTTCACTTTATACCACTTTGACTTATGAAAGTTTCATAGGATCCCCCTACTTTGAGGTAGCAGGGGAGACCTGGAATAAGACAGAATATGGTTCAACGTTATAAAAACAAAAACAAAAAACCAAAACCCACTGCAGATGAGTCAATCCAACTCATAGGGACCCTGTAGGACAGAGCAGAATTGTCCTATAAGGTTTCCAAGCAGTAGCTGGTGGATTCGAACTACCAACCTTCTGATTAGCGGCCAAATGTTTAATCACTGATATGACCAGGGCTCCATTCAATGTTAATTCAGTGTTATAAGGGAAAGTAGGAAAAAAAGGGGAAAAAAAAAAACAGAAAATACTGTAGATAGGGTAAGGCAACAGCTGTATCAAAAAAATTTTATGAAGGTGTCATTTGATATGAGACTAGAACAGGGGTTCCAAACTGGGAGTGTTCTTACCCTAGGGGATATTCGACAATGTCTGGAGGCATTTCTGTTTGACTCAACTGAGGCGGGGGTTTATTACCACTATCTAGTGGATGGAGGCCAGGAATGCTGCTAAACATAGTACAATGCAGAGGATGTTGACACACAACTAAGAGCCATCTGGCCCATAATGCCAATAGTGCCAAGGTGGAGAAACCCTGAACTAGAAGATGAGTTAGATTATGACAGGCCCAGATCATAGGAAGCCATTTAAGGTTTCCAGAGGTATAAAGATGGGAAAGTGCAGCACGTTCTGAGAGAGAAATAAACCTGACATTGGCTAAAATACTGGAAATACTGTGGTGGATGATCAGGGTTAATTTGGGGAAAGCCTTGAATGTCCATCTGAGGAGTTGGTAGTTAAATAAGTGCACTAGTATCTTAGTTTCTTGTCATTGTTGTTAGATGCCATCAAGTCAGTTCTGGCTCATACAGACCCTATGTACAACATTGCCTGGTCCTATGCCATCCTCACAATTGTTGTCATGCTTGAGCCCATTGTTGCAGCCACTGTGTCAATCCATCTAGACGAGGGTCTTTCTCTTTTCCACTGACCCTCTAATTTATCAAGAATGATGTCTTTCTCCAGAGACTGATCCCTCCTGACAACATGTCCAAAGCATGTGAGAGGCAGTCTCGCTATTCTCACCTCAATGGAGAATTCTGGCTTTACTTCTTTTGGCCGTTCATGGTATATTCAATATTTTTGAGAACACAATCATTTACCGAAATGAAAAAATAGGAGTACGAGACAGACCATGGCTGTAGAAACAAGAGAACAAATTATTGTTTCTTTAAGTGCAACACTAAATTAAAGTTGAAAAATCACATAACTGAGAGCAAATTTATAGGAGCAATTACAGGAATAGGCTCACTTGTCTCAAGACCTAGAATTTCTAGCATGAGAAGATAAGATTTATGATTACAAATGGTATTAGAAAAGTTAGCATTAGAAGACTTAGTGTCACAACTCAGACAAGACAGTCTTTCCCTATCTAAAGGATTATCTGAAATTCCTAAAATGACTTTACAGAACAAACCAGTTTTAGATTATGTGATGACCTCACGGGGAGATGTTTGTGTTTTGATTGGGTCACAGCGCTCTGTGTGCATAAACGATACCCAGCATGTAAAGTGAAGCCGATGCACAACAAGCAGCCCAATGGGATGAAATAAAAATGGAAAGTCCAAGGGATTTATTCTCTAGTCCAAATCTTGGTTCTTGGGATCCTTGGCTCAGAGAAATTTTTCAAATTTGGTTATTGTCTTCTTAATTACTCTCACTATAGTGGCCTTCCTAAAATGCATAATCTCAAGGATCTTAAATGCATGTGAGCAACCACTAAGACTACAAAGAGTATCCAACATCATCAGTCAACAAAAGATAATGGAAACCCTGGATCAGACTTCAGTTGCTCAGATGAAGTTCTCTACTAAAAGGTGATTGAGATTCTTGCTCTTTAACAGCATGACCAAGAGGTGGGACCTTGTTAAGGAGAGAAACTGAGGACAAGAGAAATGGACAGATTCCTCTGCGTACATGGAAAAATTTGCAAAGGTTGTTGACCAAGGTGGAATGCACTCAACAACAGCTAAATAGGAATGAAGAGACACAGTGGAGACACAGTGACTATGAAACTGTGTAATCCCATTTGGTGATATGACATTAGTTGACCAAAAACTTACTTAAAGTTTGTCTTGTCCAAAATATTTAATATTATCCAATGTCTTTGCCCTTGCTCTTCTTTTGTAAAATAATTCTCGGAATTGCTTGTGTGGCTGAGGTTCCTATGTTATTGAAAAACTCCACACAATTACTTTAAAACAAGGATAAGAATATAGGGCAAAGGGAAACTAGTTTAATGAAAACAGAACAACCAGAATTGAAATAATGAGAATGTTCTGGTTTGGGAAGAATTTAAACTATGTAACTGAACAATTTATGCAGAAATTGTTGAATGGAAACCTACACTGCTGTGTAAACCATCACCAAAAACACAGTAAAATATTACAAAAAATAATAAAATAAATACCAGACAACTAGTGAGAAATTTTTCTTTTTTTTTTTTAATTGTAGTTTAGATAAAGGTTTACAGAACAAACTAGTTTCTCATCAAACAGTTAGTGCACACATTTTCCTATGACATTAGTTAACAACCCTGCGACATGTGAACATTCTCCCTTCTCAACTCTGGATTCCCTATTAACAGCATTCCTGTTCCCTCCTGCCTTCCTTCTAATCCCTGCCCCAGGGCTGGTACGTCCTTTTAGTCTTGTTTTGTCCCAGGGGTCTGTTCAATCTTTGGCTAAAGTGTGGGCCTTAGAAGTGACCTCATTATTGAGCTGAAAAGGTGTCCAGGGGCCATATTCTCCGGGTTTCTCCAGTCTCTGTCAGGCCAGCAAGTCTGGTCTTTCTTTTTGAGTTAGAATTTTGTTCTACGTTTTCCTCCAGCTCTGTCCAGGACCCTCTATTGTGATCCCTGTCAGAGCAGTCAGTGGTGGTAGCCAGGTACCATCTAGTTGTACTGGACTCAGTCTGGTGGAGGCCATGGTAGATTAGTCCTTTGGACTAATCTTTCCCTTGTGTCTTTGGTTGTCTTCATTCTTCCTTGCTCCCAAAGGGGTGAGATGAGGATCCTAGATGACCATTCACAGGCTTTTAAGACCCCAGATGCTACTCACAAAAGTAGAATGTAGAACATTTTCTTTATAAACTATGTTATGCCAGTTGAGCTAGATGTTCCCTGAGACCATGGTGCCCACAGCCCCCAGCCCAGTATTTTGGTCCCCCAGGGAGTTTGGATGTGTCTATGGAGCTACCATGACCTTGCCTGGTACAGGTTTTACTGGCTTCCAGTATTGTGTACTATCTTACCCTTCACCCAAGTTTCTACTTATCTATTGTCAATTAAGTGTTTTTTTTTTTTCATCACCACCCCTCCCCTCCCTTATAACCATCAAAGATTGTTTCTTTTTGTATGTAAAACTTTTCATGAGTTTTTACAGTAGTGGTCTCATACAATATTTATCCTTTTGTGATGGACTTAATCAAAATCAGAACATTAGCTATACAACTTGAACAAATAGAAAGAGAACAGCAAAAGAAGCCACAGCCACCAGAAGAAAGCAAATAATAAAGATCAGAGCAGAAATAAATGAAGTAGAGAATAGAAAAACAATAGAAAGAATCAACAAAACCAAAAGTTGGTTCTTTGAAAGGCTCAACAAAATTGACAAACCACTGGCCAAACTGACAAAAGAAAAACAGGAGAGGATGCAAATAATTCAAATAAGAAATGAAATGGGGGCATTGCAACAGACCCAACTGAAAAAAAAAGGATCATAACAGGATATTATGAAAAACTATACTCCAACTAGTCAGAATTTGTGCAAACAAAGAGGTTGGCCAGGCCCAAAACACCCCCTGGTGGCTATGTCAAGTAACCTCAGGAAGAGCAGGGAGCATGATTCAAATTAATCGTGCTAAGATTAGCCCTTTTAGTTAATTTTCTACTCTATATTTCTTTTCTTTCTCCTTAAAAATCTCACTGTAACTGGCCTATAATGTCTTCTCGTTTGTCCGAACAGAGTGGTCTCTCTCCCTGTATGCACACAGATTAACTGTTCAAATAAACTCTAAAAGCTTTATTTTACATTGATTATTTTGACAGGGTAAAGCAATGAACACACAGAAAAAACACTCACTGATACAGTGAGAAACACACAAGTTGAAGTATGCTATTTTTTTTTTATAATGACAGGTAGTGATAAAAGCAGGAGGCAGTCGTGGTTCAGTGTTAGAATTTTCACCTTCCCTGTGGAAGACATGTGAGGGAGATCTAGTGTTTGACTCCTGGTCAATACACCTCATGCTCAGGCACCACCTTAAATAATGATGTGATGGCTGCCTTGTGCAGCCATTTGCACTTAGGAGCAAGAAGAATAAGGCAAAGGCCCAAAGAGTTTCAGAGACTTGACACTCAAGCTTCTGACCTGATATTAGCAACTGCCTACCTCCAGAGTTCTTATTATGTGAGAAAACAACCCTTTATTCTTTTTAAACCACTGTCAGTTTGGTATTGCATGATT
Organism: Loxodonta africana; assembly: GCF_030014295.1. NCBI lineage: Eukaryota > Metazoa > Chordata > Mammalia > Proboscidea > Elephantidae > Loxodonta > Loxodonta africana. The sequence goes on from NC_087348.1 coordinate 89,769,371, forward strand.
TGTAGGAGACAGCACTTCTGATGCAGGGAATCATTTCTTTCTTGCCTTAATTTTATAGATTTTTTTTTTGAGTCTTTCATTCTCTGAAATATTTTTATCCTCTTCTCAAATTAAACTGAAATACTAGTGAAAAATCTTTTTTTTGGTTTGTGTGTTTGTTTTTGATAATTCTCTATTTTCTTAACTTTCCCATGTTGCTTGAGGAGTTAATGCTATGATTTTTTTCCTGATCCTTTCTGTAGATACTGTTTTTCTTTCTGTAAACTCTTTAGATCTTTTCTTTATCCCTGGTTGATAGAAATTTTATCACTAAGAATATCATATTAAGGTTTTCATCTGTATTGTGCCTTTTAACTCCATGACATTTCTTCTGTATGTGTTTACGTTTGTCTTTCATGTTGGAACTTTCCTAAAATGTCTTGTGAACTTGGCTCTGTGTTCACATTTCAGATAGAGACTCTAAGAAGCTACTGTAAACCCTGTGTGCATGGGCGAGAAGGGGAGTCATCAACAAGTGAAGCTTCACTTTATATAATGCGAGTCAAGTGGGCAAACAATTCTTTCTTTGGTTTATTCAAATTTCAAAACCATAGGTCTCTTTCTAGAACTATTCAACTTTTCCAGAGAAGGATCTTCTGATCTCCTGCCTAGCTAGGGAAGGGTTGGCAAAGCCTGAATACTAGCCTCCTGGAAGCTGAAAAGAGAAGGGAAATAGAGGCCTCAGCATTCGCATTCAGACTTAATCCTCCAGGTTTCCATCTGACACCTACCTTATCTCGACTCCCTAACCTTGTACCTAGTGCTCTCTGCCCTAAGCTTCTGTAGTTTAATATCCCCCAAAGAATATACCTCCCTTCTCCTAAAGGAGCAAGATGGGGGTTGGTATCTAGAGGTATGAAATGACGGTAGCTTGTAGTTTTATATCTGGGTCTGAACCCAGGAGGGAGCAGGGACCTGAGGGTCTTTTTCTTATATGGACTTGTAAGCACTCTTGTTGGTAGAACAATCTAATCACCCTCACCCTCTTCTGGAGGTTAATAGGTGCGTCAGCGTTTTTCTTGCCACTGTCCCTGTACACAGGCACTTAGATTTTACTTTGTTTTGCTCTGCTTAATCAGTTACCTGTCCTCTAACCATTTAATAAGGATCGGATCCCTATGGTCACCCAATGGTAAAGTGCTAGGCTTCTAACCAAATGATGGCCACTGGAACCCATACATGTGCCACCAGAGAAAGAACTGGTGATCTGCTCCCCTAAAGATTACAGGCTACAAACCACAATGGAACAGTTCTACTCTTTCACATGAGGTCACTATGAATCGAAAAACAACTCCAAGGCACCAAATAACAGCAATCGCTTAATGTTTTTCATAATGCAGGTTAAGGCTTTCAGTTATATCCTTGTTTCACAGGAAAATCAATGTCATTTCACAACATTAATATCTTAATGTTGACCCATTCTTGCCTACCCTTCCCAAGGCTGAGACCGTATTCATTCCTTCCCAGAAAAGCTTTTTTTTTTTTAATCTGTTTCCCAGTCTAAAAACACCATCTTGTAATACTCTTGACAGGAGTCACTACGGTCCCAGCACATTTTCGGTGGCTGTTTCTCTTTGCTGTGTGTGTATAGTGTGTACATACTGTGTGCATATGCGTACAAAGTAGAAATTTTGACCTAGAATGTCCAGCTACTATCACATTGCCTGGGAGACTTCTCAGCCTTCCTTCTTTACATCTCAGCTTCTGAGACCTGCAGGTTCAGCAATTCTTTGCACGGCAGTGCAGCACAATTTAAAATCTTTCTCCCTAGTCACTGGCTCTGTACTTCCTATGTAAACTACTCATTTCTGATAACATTTATCCTGTAGTTGGGCTTCCTTCATGGGATACGGCCAAGCTCCAAGGGTTCCTGTGACTGCAGATGGAACAGAATGGAAACCTCAATGTAGACCAAGCCATTTCCTATCACCTGGTTCCCGGGGGCAGAAGTGCTTATGATATGTTTAGAATATCAGCATTTATCAGGTTGATGTACACATTGCTTTACATTTTTATGGTAACTCTTGGCTTTAATTTTGTCTCTCCCTGGTCTCTTGACCTCACAGGCATTTCACCTTCCCTGCTGCTAACCAAAAGTCTCATAGTGCGAATCCAATAGCTGCTTCTTGGAAATCCTATGTGACAGTTCTTCTCTGTTCTATAGGGTCACTACGAGTCGGAATCCACTCAATGGCAAAGGGTTTTTTGAGTAGCTTCCCTCAGAGAAGCCCTGATCACACAGTGGTAAGGAGCTTGGCTGGTAACCAAAATGTCAGAGGATCAAACCTATCATTCACTCTCCGGGAGAAAGATGTGTCAGTCAGCTTCAAAAAAGACTTACAGCCTTGGAAACCCTTGGGGCAGTTCTACTATTTCCTGTAGGGTCACTGTGAGTTAGAACTGACTCAATGTTTTGTTGATTTTTTTGATCCTTTCAAAGAACCAGCTTTTGGTTTTGTTGATTTCTTCTATTGATTTTCTATTCCCTATTTCATTTTTTTCTGCTCCGATGTTTATTTCCTTCTTCTACTATATATATAACAAGGTAGGAGCCCTGAACATCAAAGGTAAAGCTGAGAAATCAGACTGACTGGCAGGGGAAGGGAGAAATGGTTCAGAAGCAGCACAAAGTTGCCAGAACTGACCCAGCAGGAACCGGTACCCTGCAGGTTGACTCCACTGGTAGAAGAGCCGTAAGATAAGCAGTGGCATTCTGGACATGCTTTCCACATCAGGAGAGAACGAGCAGCAGAGAGTCTGTTCAACCCTCCAGAACAAGTAAGAAGGGGCCCTCAATTGGCAAATAGATAAATACCTGTGTTTAACTTATCTGGCAGATCCAAAAAAAGCCTTTCAGGAAAAAAACTCTCTCCACTTATCTGCTCCCTTCCCACTCTGCCCTGGGTCCCAACCAGCTGTATGCCCTGGGCCAGAAAAAAGACCCTACACACACCCTGAGCCATTCTCTCAGTCTTAGAGAGGGAACAAATTAACAAACAGGAAAAAATAATCTACCAGCTCCCCTAAGCCAGAAACTCAGGACAGAAAGAGCTCCTTTGCCTAGGCACAAGCATAAGGGGTTCACAGACCTCAAACACCTCTCACTCCTGTATAGACCTGTGTGGGCTCATTTCAACAGCACAGGCCCTCATTAGCATAGCACAACATGGTATATACCTGAAGTCTAACTTCAAATGATTCAGCAATCAAACTTGCCAAAACCAAATATAAACAGAGTATTTTAAGAGCAGCTAGGGATAAATGAAAAGTCACCTACAAAGGAGAGTCAATAAGACTAAGCTCAGAATACTCAGCAGGAACCAGGCAGGCAAGAAGGCAATGGGATGACATATATAAAGGATTGAAGGAAAAAAAAATTGCCAGCCAAGAATTATATAACCAGTAAAACTGTCTCTCAAATATGATGGTGAAATAAGGACATTTCCAGACAAACAGAAGTTTAGGAATTTGCAAAAACCAAACAAAAATTACAAAAAAATACTAAAGGGAGTCCTCCAGTTAGAAAGTCAATAACGTCAGATAACAACCCAAAACTAGAACACAGGATAGAGCAACCAGATAGCAACCCATATAGGGAAATCACAAAATTAAACCAAAGCTAAAAATGCTCAAAACAGGGAAACAGAGACAGCATTATGTAAAAAATGACATTACAACAATAAAGAGGAACAAAAAAGTAGTCATAGATCTTTCATACGGAAAGGAAGTTAAGATGATATAAAGAAATAAAAGCTTGGTTTAAACTTAGAAAACCAGGGGTAAATATTAAGGTAACCACAAAGGAAACTAACAATCCTACATATCAAAATAAAAAAACAAGAAAAACATAAAAACTCAGAAAATATAAAATCAAAAACAATGAAAAAGAGGAAAAGAAAATATGTAAAAGAAAACAACTCAACACAGAAAATTAAGTGGAACAAAGAAACTGTCAACAACACTCACACACACAAATCAAAATGGCAGCACTAAACTCATAAATAGTTATGCTGAATGTAAATGGACTAAATGCACCAATAAAGAGACAGAGTGACAGAACGGATAAATAAACATGGTCCGTCTATATGCTGCCTACAAAAGACACACCTTAGACTTAAAGACAAAAACAAACTAAAACTCAAAGGATGAAAAAAAAAATATCAAGCAAACAACAATCAAAAAGAGCAGGAGTTGCAATATTAATCTCTGACAAAATAGAACTTAAAGCAAAATCCACCACAAAGGATAAGGAAGGCCACTACATAATGGTTAAAGAGTCAATACACCAGAAGAACATAATTGTAATAAATATGTACCCAAGACATGGCTACAAAACACATAAAACAAACTCTAACAGCACTGAAAAGAGAAATAGGCCGCCCCACAATAGTAGTAGGAGACTTCAACACACCACTTTCAGTGAATAATAGAACATCCACAAAGAAGCTTAATAAAGACACGGAAGACCTAAATGCCACAATCAACCCACTTGACCTCGTAGACATATACAGGACACTCTACCCAACACTAGCCAAGTATACTTTCTCTTAAAACGCACATATGACATTCTCTAGTATAGATCATATATTAGGCCACAAAGCAAGCCTTAACAGGATCCAAAACAATGAAATATTACAAAGCATCTTTTTGGCCATAGAGCTATAAAAGTAAAAATCAATAACAGAAAAGGCAAGAAAAAAAATCAAATACATGGAAACTGAACAACACCTTGCTCAAAAACTACTGGGTTATAGAAAAAATTAAGTATGGAATGAAGAAATTCACAGGATCAAATGAGAATGAAAACCCATCCTACCAGAACCTTTGGAACACAGCAAAAGCAGTGCTCAGAGGTCTATTTATAGCAATAAGTGCACACATCCAAAACGAAGAAAGGGCCCAAATCAAAACATTAACCCTACAACTCAAGTAGAGAGAGAGGGCAGCAAAAGGAGCCCTTGGGCACCAGAAGAAAGGAAATAATAGAAATTAGAGCAGAATTAAATGAAATAGAGAATAGAAAAACAATTGAAAGAGTTAACAAGACCGAAAGCTGGTTCTTTGATAAGATCAACAAAATCAACAAACCATTGGAAACAGACAAAAGAAAAACTCGAGAGGAAGCAAATAACCCAAATAAGAAATGAGATGGGTGATATTACAACAGACCCAACTGAAACTAAAGAATCAATAGAATACTATAAAAAATTGTACTCGAACACATTTGAAAAGCTAGATGAAATGGACAAATTTCTAGGAACAAACTACCTACCTAAACTAGCATGAACAGAGGTAGAACAACTAAATAAAACTATTACAAAAGAAGGGATTGGAAAGGTAATTTAAAAAAACTCCCTGCCAAAAATATTCCTGGCCCTGATGGCTTCACTGGAGAATTCTACCAAACCTTCAGAGAAGAGTTAACACCACTAATACTAAAGATTTTTCAGAGCATAGACAAAGACAGAATACTCCCAAACTCATTCTATGAAGCCAGCATAATAACCCTGATACCAAAACCAGATAAAGATACTACAAAAAAAAAAAAAGAAAATTACAGACCAATAACCCTGATGAACATAGATGCAAAACCTTCAACAAAATTCTAGCTAATAGAATTCAACAACATATCAAAAAACTAATTCACCATGACTAAGTGGGATTCATATCAGTTATGCAGGGATGGTTCAACATTAGAAAAAAATCAATGTAACCCATCGCATAAATAAAACAAAAGACAAAAACCACATGATCTCATCAATTGATGCAGAAAAGGCAGTTGACAAAGTCTAACACACATTCATGATAAAAACTCTCAGCAAAATAGGAATAGAAGGGAAATTCCTCAACATAATAAAGGGCATTTATACAAAGCCAACAGCCAACATCATTGTATATGGAGAGAGTCTGAAAGCATTTCTCCTGAGAACAGGAACCAGACAAGGATGCCCTTTATCACCGCTCTTGTCCAACCTTGCACTGGAGGTCCTAGTCAGAGCAATTAGGCTAGATAAAGAAATAAAGTGCATCTAAATTGGTAAGGAAGAAATAAAAGTATCTGTATTTGCAGATGATATGATCTTATGCACAGAAAACCCCAAAGAATCTGCAAGAAAACTACTGGAACTAAAGGAAGATTTCAGCAGAGTATCGGGATACAAGATAAACATAAAAGAATCAGTTGGATTCCTCTACACCAACAAAGAAAACATCAAAGAGGAAATCACCAAATCAATACCATTTGCAATAGCCCTCAAGAAGACAAAATATATAGGAATAAATCTCACCAGAGATATAAAACACCTATGCAAAGAAAACAAGACACTACTGTAAGAAACCAAAAGAGACCTACATAAGTGGAAAAACATACCTTGCTAATGGACATGAAGACTCGACATTGTGAATAAGTCTTTCTACACAAAGTAATCTACAGATACAATGCAATCCCTATCAAATTCCAATGGCATTTTTTAATGAGAAAAAGAAACAAAACACCAAGTTCATATGGAAAGGGGAGAAGCCCAGAATAAGTAAAGCATTACTGAAGAAGAACAAAGTGAGAGGTCTCGCACTACCTGATTTTAGAACCTATTATGCTGCCACAATAGTCAAAACAGCCTGGTACTGGTACAAAAACAGATACATGGACCAATGGAACAGAACTGAGAATCCAGATGTAGATTCATTCACCTATGAGAGCTTACGTTTGACAAAGGCCCAAATTCGGTTAAATGGGGAAAAGACAATCTCTTTAACAAAGTGGATATCCATCTGTAAAAAAATGAAACAAGACCCATACCTCACACCATGCACCAAAACTAACTCAATATGGATGGATCAAAGGCCTAAATATAAAACAATAAGATCATGGAAGAAAAAATAGAGACAACACTAGGAGTCCTAATACATGGCATAAACAGAATAAAAAACATAAGTAAAAATGCACAACACCAGAAGAGAAACTAGATAACTGGGAGCTCCTAAAAGTCAAACACTTATGCTCATCAAATGACTTCACCAAAAGAGTAAAAAGAGAACCTACAGAGTGGGAAAAAATTCTTGGCTACAACATATCCAATCAGGGTCTAATCTCTAAAATCTCTAAGATACTGCAAAACCTCGACCACAAAAAGACAAATAATTAAAAAATGGGGAAAGGATATTGTCTTAGTCTGGGTTCTCTAGAGAAGCAAAACCAGTGAAGCATATAAATATATATAGGGAGAGATTTATATCAAGGAAATGGCTTACTCAATAGTAGAGACTGAAATGTCCCAAGTCCATGTATCAGGATAGAGGCTTCTCTCAATTCACGTAGCTGCAGGGGCTGGTGAACCCAATTTGGAAGGTCGAAGAGCAGGGCTCCCACTCTTAGGCTGTGAAGATCAAGGAATTCCAAGATCTGTAGAAGCTGATAGCTCAAGTCCAAAGAGCTGGAGGTCAGACAAACAGAAGGCAGCACAGGACCCAGAGTGAGCAAAAAAGTCAGGAAGTCTGCTTATATTTGGATGCAGGCCACACCCCCAAGGAAACTCCTTTTGAACTGATTGGCTGCTTACAGCAGATTCAATCATGGGAGTGATGACATATAAACACTGAGAATCATGGCCCAGCCATCCACGGTGGAGATCGGCAGACAGGAACTATGGGAAAGCATAGTTCCTAGCGGAAGACAGGGCACTATCCTAGCCCCCTCTTTTCTCCCCACCTCCCAGCCCCTCTGGCCTCCTTGGCTTCCTGCCAGCCACAGTCTCTTGGCCTGGAGGCAACTGCTTTGGCCTCAGGCTGCTTGGGTTCACCCTGACCACACTGGGTGGGGCGTCTGACCTGGTGTTGGTTCTTTCTGTCTCTTCTGGTTTCTTCTGTGCGTGCCTCCTACCACCTCCACCTTCTTTCTCTGGAACACCTGGCTCTGTGTGCCATCTTTGCTTTTTCTCGAAAGGCTGTGAAGCCAGGCTCGACTGGGGAACCACTCCACTGGCCTGAGGCACTATGCTGGTGGGATCTCTGGGGCTTATTTTTCCTTTTTCCTTGTTTTGCTTTGTTCTGTTTATTTGTTTTCTTTTTCTTTTCGAAGCTTGGGAGCCCCTTTTAGCCGGGCTGCACTATACAGGCTTAGGAGCCGCTCTCCCAATCTGCACAGCTACATAGGTGGAATCCCTGGGGGCATTTCTTTCTTTTTTTTCTTCTTTCTTTTCTCTCTCCTTTTCCCTTTCTGTCTTCATTTTCAGTTCTTGTCTCTCTACATTTATCTTCTTTTCCTGTCTCCTGGATATCTGGTATTGTGTCACATCTATATCCCCTCTAGCCAAGTTATACTATGCAGCCTGAGAGCCACTTCCCTGGTCTTAGCATCCCCACTGGTGGGAATCCGGGACTCCTGGGGGCTTTTCTTTTCCAAATTTTTATCGAGTTATTTTTTTCTTTTTTCTTTCCTACATTTCTCATATCTCTATTCAAATGGCAAGCTCCATTAGCACTCTTTTTTTCTCTTTCTTTGTTTGCTTGTTTATTTTTGGCTCCTGTTTTTCTCTCCTCTCTCTCCTCTTTCCCACACCCCTATTAGCTCCACACCTCACAACCTACCCCGTCTTTGCTGCTTACCTGCACTGCTCACTGAAAATCACACCCCCGAGCAGCACAGCCTACTGGAATCTGCCCAGAACTGATTCCTGGCCCACCCTGTCGGCCCTAGTATGTGCCAAAAACAACCCATCCCAGCTCCTCCCCTTCAGCTGGACCCGTCCTGCTGCACCATAGCTGAATGACTGGCTCTGCCCATTGGACAAGTAGGTGAAAAGTATCATGACTACAGATGAGGAAACAACAAAGAATGCATAGCTTGCCTGCTCAGACATAATCAAATAAAACAAAAAAGCAGAAAACGAACAAATCTACTATCAAGAAATGAAGAATAATAACTACTGAATGTTCCAAAGACTGCAGACAATATCAAAACATATTAAAAAAACCAGGAGGATTGGTCCAGTAGACATCCAAAATAAACACCAGGTGACTTTCCAGTAGAAGTCACTAGAACTACCTGGTAGGGAATTCAAATCTCTAATATTCAGAGCAAACCAAGAGTTGAAGCAAAAAGCAGACAAAAATGAAGAAAAAAATAGAAAAAATTTTGGAAAAGGCAGGCAAATTCATGGAAAAAACACAGTCAAAAAATGGAACAACTCAGGAAACTAATACAGGAACAAAATACCAAAATAAACTGACAACTAGAAATCATACAAAAACAACAATCAGAAATCTAAAAGATAAACAACAAGGTTTCAGAAATGTGCAGTGTCATAGAAGGGCTGAGGAGCAGGTTTGAAACGATCGAAGACAGAATCAGTGAAATGAAGACAAACGTGGCTACAACTCTGAGGAAGAATCAGAAAAAAGAATGAAGAAAAATGAGGAAACCCTGAGAATTAAGTGGGATAAAATCAAAACCAAAAATTTGTGAGTGATTGGAGTTCCAGAAAAGGGAGAGAAAACTGAAAACACAGGGAGGATCACTGAAGAACTGCTGACAGAAAACTTCCCTAATATCATGAATGATGAAAAGCTGACCTACCAAGAAGCTCAATGAAGCCGATATAGGATAAACACCAAAAGAAAAATACCAAGGCATATCATAATCACACTTGCTAAAACCAAAGACAAAGAAAATATTCTGTGAGCAGCTTGAGAAAAACAAAAAGTCACATACAGAGGAGAAACAATAAGACAAAGCTCTGAGTATTTGGCAGAAACCATGCAGGCAAGAAACCAATGGGATAACCTATATAAAACCTTGAAAGAAAAAAATTGCCAACCAAGAATAATATAGCCTGCAAAGCTTTCGTTCAAATATGATGGTGAAATTAGGACATTTCCAGATAAACATAAATTAAGGGAATACGTAAAAACCAAACCAAACTTACAAGAATTATTAAAAGGAGTCCTTCGGTCTGAGAACAAACAACATCAGACTGCAGCCTGAATCTGGGACACGGGATTATACCAGCCAGATACCAACCTAGGAAATGAACTCTCAAGGACAATTCAAAACCAAAACAATTGCAACAGGGAACCAGAGAGGTTAATCTGTAAATGACAACAATGTCAGAACAATAAAAGAGGGAATAAACTGTGTAGGTAAAGAACTTTCTAATGGAGAGGAACACAAGGTGATACCAAGTAATAATATACTTGTTCAAACCTAGGAAGATAAGGGTAAATCTCAAGGTAACCACAAAGAAAGTTAACAAAACTACTCATCAAAATAAAGAAGAAAAACATACAGTCTCAATAAAAACAAAATCTACAAAAACAAAAGAAATGAAAAAGAAATCCACAAACAGAGGGAACTCAGCACAGGACTTTATGCTGAGTGAAATAAGTCAATCACAAAAGGACAAATATTTTAAGAGACCACTACTGTAAAAACTCATGAAAAGATTTACATACAAAAAGAAACTATTTGATGCTTATGAGGGAGAGGAGGGGTGGGGATGGAAAAACACTTAATAGACAAAAGAAAAGTGGTAACTTTGAAGGGTAAGACAGCATACAACACTGGGGAAGCCAGCACAGCCTGTACAAGGCAAGGTCATGGTAGCTCCATAGACAGAGCCAAACTCCCTAAGGAACCAAATTGCTGGACTGAGGGCTGTGGGGACCATGGTCTCAGAGAACATCTAGCTCAATTGGCATAAGAGAGTATATAAACAGAATGTTCTACATTCTACTTTCGTGAGTAGCGTCTGGTGTCTTAAAAGCCTGTGAGCGACCATCTAGGATACTCCACTGGTCTCACCCCTTCAGGAGCAAGGAAGAATGAAGAAGACTAAAGACACAAGGGAAAGATTAGTCCAAAGGACTAATGGACCACATCTATCACAGCCTCCACCAGACTGAGTCCAGTACAATTAGATGGTGCCTGGCTACCACCACTGACTGCTCTGACAGGGATCACAATAGAGGGTCCCCGACAGAGTTGGAGAAAAATGTAGAGCAAAATTCTAACTCTAAAAGAAAGACTAGACTTTCTGGCCTGACAGAGACTGGAGAAACCCTGAGAGTATGGGCCCTGGACACCCTTTCAGCTCAGTAATGAGGCCACTCCTGAGGCTCACCCTTCAGCCAGATTGGACAGGCCCCTGGGACAAAACAAGACTAAAGGGGTGCACCGGCCCTGGGACAGGGACTGGAAGGCAGGAGGGAACAGGAAAGCTGGTGATACGGAACCCAGGTTTGAGAAGGGAGAGTGAAGACATGTCTTGGGGTTGTTAACCAATGTCATACAACAATGTGTGTACTATTTGATGAGAAACTAGTTTGTTCTGTAAAACTTCATCTAAAGTTCAATAAAAATAAATATTAAAAAAACACAAAATAATAAACGTTGGAGAGGCTGTGGAGAGACTGCAACAGTTATACACTGCTGGTGGGAATGTAAAATGGTACAATCACTTTGGAAATCGATTTGGCGCTTCCTTAAAAAGCTAGAAATAGAAGTATCTTCATATATATCCTAGAGGAATAAGAGCCACTACACAAATAGATATATGCACACTATGTTCACTGCAGCACTCTTCACAATAGCACAAAGATGGAGACAACCTAGCTGCCCATCAGTGGATGAATGGATAAACAAAATTATGGTATATTCGTACAATGGAATACTACACAATGATAAACAGCAATGATGAATCTGTGAAACATCTCATAACATGGATGGATCTGGAAGGCATTACGCTGAGGGAAATTAGTTGCAAAAGTACTAATATTGTAGGAGACCACTATTATAAGCACTGAAGAAAAAGCTTAAACAGAGAAGAAAAGACTTTTGATGGTTACAAGTGCAGTAGGGGGTTGGAGAGGGGAATTCACTGACTAGATAAAAAAAACAAGAATTGTCTTAGGTGAAGGGAAGGACAACACACAATATAGGGGAAGTCAGCACAACTGGACTATACTGAAAGCTAAGAAGTTTCCTGAACACAACCAAAAACTTCCACAGACGGTATAGCAGGGACTGTGGTTTCAGGTGACAGCTAGGACAATTGGCATAACAAAGTTTATTAAGAAAATGTTCTGAATCCCACTTTGGTGAGTGGTGTCTGTGTTCTTAAAAGCTAGCAAGTGGCCATCTAAGATACATCAATTTGTCCCAACCCACTTGGAGCAACGGACAATGAAGTACACCAAAGACACAAGGAAAGTATTAGCACGAGAGACAAAAGTGGCCACATAAACCAGAGGCTCCATCATCCCGATACCAGAAAAACTAGATGGTGCCCAGCTACCACTAATGACTGCCCTGACAGTGAACACAGCAGAGTCCCTGATGGAGCAGGAGAAAAGTGGGATGTAGAACTCAAATTCTAGTAAAAAGACCAGATTTAATTGTCTGACTGAGACTGGAGGAACACCAGAAGACACGACTACCAGACTCTCTGTTAACCCAGAGCTAAAACCATTCCCAAAGCCAACTCTTCAGACAAAGAATAGACTGTAACACAAGACATAAAAGGATATTCATGAAGACTGTGCTTCCGAGTTCAAGTAGATACACGTGACTAAATGGGAAGCTCCTGTCTGGAGGCGAGATGAGAAGGCAGAAAGGGGTAGGTGCTGGTTGCTTGGACATGAGAAAGCTGGGGTGGAAAGGAGGAATGTGAGGTCACATTATAGCATAGCAACTCAGGTCACAAATAATATGTGTATAAGTTTTTGTTTGAGAAACTAACTTGAGCTGTAAACTTTTGCTTAAAGCAAAATTTTAAAAATAAATTCCTATCAAGTCTTAACTTTGCATGTGAGAACGTATCTTTACCACAAATCTTCGACTACTTTTCATAAACGTAGAGCTTTCCCCACACTTTCTTTTTTCTCATTCTAGAACAACCAGATTTTTTACATTGACAGAATCCATCTTGCCTAATCTAGCCTAAATCCAAGATTTAAATTACCAAAAAGATCTTGAAAACGGTGTTTATGCTGTTGTAATAAAAATGTAGTTACAGTTGAAATAAATTTTTGTCATGACAAACTCACTTTCATTAATTTCTGGGAATAGTGCAACTATTAAATTTTTTAAAATTAATTTGTATTGTGCTTTGAGAGAATTTAAGAGAATTTTTACGAATCAAGTCAGTCTCTCACACAAAAATTTATACACACCTTGCTATACACTCTTAGTTGCTCTCCCCCTAATGAGACAGCACACTCCTTGCCTCCACTCTCTCTCCTCATGTCCATTCTGGCAGCTTCTGGCCCCCTATGCCCTCTCATCTCCCCTCCAGACAGGAGATGCCAACACAGTCTCATCTGTCTGCTTGATCCGAGAAGCCCGTTCTTCACCAATAACATTTTCCATCCCATATTCCTGCCCAAACCCTGTTAGAAGAGTTGGCCCTGGGGAATGGTTCCTGCCTTGGGCTAACAGAAGGTCTGGGGACCATGATCTCCGGGGTCCTTCTAGTCCCAGTCTGACCATTTAGTCTGGTCTTTTTATGAGAATTTGGGGTCTGCATCCCACTGCTCTCCTGCTCCTTCAGGGGTTCTCTGTTGTGTTGTCTCTCAGGGCAGTCATTGGTTGTGGCTGGGCACCACCTAGTTCTGGTCTTAGGTTGATGCAGTCTCTGGTTTATGTGGTCTTTTCTGTCTCTCAGGCTCATAGTTACCTTGTGTCTTTGGTGTTCTTCATTCTTCTTTGTTCCAGGTGGGTTGAGACCAACCAATGAATCTTAGATGGCCACTTGCTAGCGTTTGAGACCCCAGACGCCACTCTACAAAGTGGGATTTTATTATGCCAATTGACTTAGATGTCCCCTGAAGCCATGGTCCCCAAACTCCTGCCCCTGCTTCTTTGGCCGTTGAATCATTCAGTTTATTCAGGAAACTTCTTTGCTTTTGGTTTAGTCCGGTTGTGTTGACTTCTCCTAATTGTGTGTTGTCTTTACCCTTCACCTAAAATAAAACTTATCTACTATCTAATTGGTGAAAACCCCTTTCCCTCCCCCCCCAAAACCATCAAAGAATATTTTCTTCTCTGTTTAAACTATCTGTCCAGTTCTTATAATAGTGGTCTTATACAATATTTGTCCTTTTGCAACTGACCAATTTCACTCAGCATAATGTCATCCAGATTTCTCTACATTATGAAATATTTCATGGATTCATTATTGTTCTTTATTGATGCATAGTATTCCATTGTGTGAATACACCCTAATTTATCCATTTATTCTTGGTGAGCACCTTGGTTGTTCCAACTTTTTGCTATTGTAATGAACATGGGTGTCTATATATATGTTGGTGTAAAGGCTCTTATTTCTCTAGGATATATTCCAAGGAGTGGGATTGCTGGATCATATGGTAGTTTTATTTCTAGCCTTTTAAGGAAGGATCAAATCAATTTCCAAAGTGGTTGTATCATTTTACCTTCCCACCATCAGTATCTGTGTTCCAACCTCTCCAGCATTTATTATTGTGTGTTTTTTGGATTAACTTCCTCATGTATTTGTTAGCAGCCTGAATGTCTTCTTTAGTGAAGTGACTGTTTATATCCTTTGCCCATTTATAAGTTGGGTTATTTGTCTTTGTGCAGTTGAGTTTTTGCAGTATCATGTAGATTTTAGAGATCAGATGCTGGTTGGAAATGTCATAGCCAAAAACTTTTTCCCAGTCTGTAGGTAATCTTTTTACCCTTTTGGTGAAGTCTCTGGATGAGCATAGGTGTTTGATTTTTAGAAGCTCCCATTTATCTGGTTTTTCTTCTGCATTGTTAGTAATGTTTTGTATGCTGTTTATGCCGTGTGTTAGGACTCCCAATGCTGTCCCTATTTTTTCTTCCATGATCTTTATCATTTTAGATTTTATATTTAGGTCTTTGGTCCATTTTGAATATGTTTTTGAGCATGGTGTGAGGTATGGATCTTGTTTCATTTTTTTGCAGATGGATATCCAGTTATGCCAGCAAAATTTGTTAAAAAGGCTGTCTTTTCCCCAATTAACTGACTTTGGACCTTTGTCAAATATCAGCTGCTCATACGTGGATGGATTTATATCTGGATTCTCAATTCCATTCCACTGGTCTATATATCTGTTGTTGTACCAGAACCAGGCTGTTTGACTATTGTGGCGGTGTAATAGGTTCTAAAATCAGGTAGAGTGAGGCCTCTCACTTTGTTCTTCGTTTTCAGTAATGCTTTATTTATCAAGGGCCTCTTTCCCTTCTGTATGAAGTTGGTGATTTCTTTCTCCATCCCATTAAAAAATGTCATTGCTCAAAACCTCTGGGACACAGCAAAAACAGTGCTTAGAGGCCAATTTATATCGATAAATGCACACATACATAAAGAAGAAAGAGCCAAAATCAGAGAACTGTCCCTACAACTTGAACAAATAGAAACTGAGCAACAAAAGAATCCATCAGGCACCAGAAGAAAACAAATAATAAAAATTAGAGCTGAACTAAATGAATTAGAGAACAGAAAAACAATTGAAAGAATTAACAAAACCAAAACCTGGTTCTTTGAAAAAATTAACAAAGTTGATAAACCATTGGCTAGACTGACTAAAGAAATACTGGAAAGGAAACATATAACTCGAATAAGAAACGAGAAGGGCCACATCACAACAGACCCAACTGAAATTAAAAGAATCATATCAGATTCTTACGAAAAATTGTACTCTAACAAATTTTCAAACCTAGAAGAAATGGATGAATTCCTGGAAAAACACTACCTACCTAAACTAACACATTCAGAAGTAGAACAACTAAATAGACCCATAACAAAAAAAGAGATTGAAATGGTAATCAAAAAACTCCCAACAAAAAAAAAGCCCTGGCCCAGACGGCTTCACTGCAGAGTTCCACCAAACTTTCAGAGAAGAATTAACACCACTACTACTAAAGGTATTTCAAAGCATAGAAAATGACGGAATACTACCCAACTCATTCTATGAAGCCACCATCTCCCTGATACCAAAACCAGGTAAAGACATTACAAAAAAAGAAAATTACACACCTATATCACTCATGAACATAGATGCAAAAATCCTCAACAATATTCTAGCCAATAGAATTCAACAACATATCAAAAAAATAATTCACCACGATCAAGTGGGATTTATACCAGGTATGCAAGGCTGGTTTAATATCAGAAAAACCATTAATGTAATCCATCACATAAATAAAACAAAAGACAAAAACCACATGATCTTACCAATTGATGCAGAAAAGGCATTTGACAAAGTCCAACACCCATTTGTGATAAAAACTCTCACCAAAATAGGAATTGAAGGAAAATTCCGCAACATAATAAAGGGCATCTACGCAAAGCCAACAGCCAATATCGCTCTAAATGGAGAGAACCTGAAAGCATTTCCCTTGAGAACGGGAACCAGACAAGGACGCCCTTTATCACTGCTCTTATTCAACATTGTGCTAGAAGTCCTAGCCAGAGCAATTAGGCTAGACAAAGAAATAAAGGGCATCCAGATTGGCAAGGAGGAAGTAAAATTATCTCTATTTGCAGATGACATGATCTTATACACAGAAAACCCTAAGGAATCCTCCAGAAAACTACTGAAACTAATAGAAGGGTTTGGCAGAGTCTCAGGTTATAAAATAAACATACAAAAATCACTTGGATTCCTCTACATCAACAAAAAGAACATCGAAGAGGAAATAACCAAATCCATACCATTCACAGTAGCCTCCAAGAAGATAAAATACTTAGGAATAAATCTTACCAAGGATGTAAGGGACCTATACAAAGAAAACTACAAAGCTCTACTGCAAGAAATTCAAAAGGACATACTTAAGTGGAAAAACATACCTTGCTCATGGATAGGAAGACTTAACATAGTAAAAATGTCTATTCTACCAAAAGCCATCTATACATACAATGCACTTCCGATCCAAATTCCAATGTCATTTTTTAAGGTAATAGAGAAAC
Source organism: Loxodonta africana (assembly GCF_030014295.1). Taxonomy (NCBI): domain Eukaryota; kingdom Metazoa; phylum Chordata; class Mammalia; order Proboscidea; family Elephantidae; genus Loxodonta; species Loxodonta africana. The sequence continues at coordinate 89,786,359 of NC_087348.1, forward strand.
AAATCACCAACTTCATATGGAAGGGAAAGAAGCCACGGATAACTAAGGCATTACTGAAAAAAAAGAAGAAAGTGGGAGGCCTCACTCTACCTGATTTCAGAACCTATTATACAGCCACAGTAGTCAAAACAGCCTGGTATTGGTACAACAACAGACACATAGACCAGTGGAACAGAACTGAGAACCCAGATATAAATCCATCCACATATGAGCAGCTGATATTTGACAAAGGCCCAGTGTCAGTTAATTGGGGAAAAGATAGTCTTTTTAACAAATGGTGCTGGCATAACTGGATATCCATTTGCAAAAAAATGAAACAGGACCCATACCTCACACCAAGCACAAAAACTAACTCCAAGTGGATCAAAGACCTAAACATAAAGACTAAAACGATAAAGATCATGGAAGAAAAAATAGGGACAACCTTAGGAGCCCTAATACAAGGCATAAACAGAATACAAAACATTACCAAAAATGACGAAGAGAAACCAGATAACTGGGAGCTCCTAAAAATCAAACACCTATGCTCATCTAAAGACTTCACCAAAAGAGTAAAAAGACCACCTACAGATTGGGAAAGAATTTTCAGCTATGACATCTCCGACCAGCGCCTGATCTCTAAAATCTATATGATTCTGTCAAAACTCAACCACAAAAAGACAAACAACCCAATCAAGAAGTGGGCAAAGGATATGAACACACACTTCACTAAAGAAGATATTCAGGCAGCTAACAGATACATGAGAAAATGCTCTCGATCATTAGCCATTAGAGAAATGCAAATTAAAACTATGATGAGATTCCATCTCACTCCAACAAGGCTGGCATTAATCCAAAAAACACAAAATAATAAATGTTGGAGAGGCTGCGGAGAGATTGGAGCTCTTATGCACTGCTGGTGAGAATGTAAAATGGTACAACCACTTTGGAAATCTATCTGGCGTTTTCTTAAACAGTTAGAAATAGAACTACCATACAACCCAGAAATCCCACTCCTCGGAATATACCCTAGAGAAACAAGAGCCTTCATAGAAACGGATATATGCACACCCATGTTTATTGCAGCTCTGTTTACAATAGCAAAAAGCTGGAAGCAACCAAGGTGTCCATCAATGGATGAATGGGTAAATAAATTGTGGTATATTCACACAATGGAATACTACGCATCAATAAAGAACAGTGACGAAGCTGTGAAACATTTCATAACATGGAGGAACCTGGAAGGCATTATGCTGAGTGAAAGTAGTCAGAGGCAAAAGGACAAATATTGTATAAGACTACTATTATAAGATCTTGAGAAATAGTATAAACTGAGAAGAACGCATACTTTTGTGGTTACGGGGGGGGAGGGGGGAGGGAGGGAGAGGGTTTTTTACTGATTAATTAGTAGCTAAGAACTGCTTTAGGTGAAGGGAAGGACAGCACTCAATACATGGAAGGTCAGCTCAATTGGACTGGACCAAAAGCAAAGAAGTTTCCAGGATAAAATGAATGCTTCAAAGGTCAGCGGAGCAAGGGCGGGGGTTTGGGGACTATGGCTTAAGGGGACTTCTAAGTCAATTGGCAAAATAATTCTATTATGAAAACATTCTGCATCCCACTTTGAAATGAGGCGTCTGGGGTCTTAAATGCTAACAAGCGGCCATCTAAGATGCATCACTTGGTCTCAACCCAGCTGGAGCAAAGGAGAATGAAGAACACCAAGGTCACACCACAACTAAGAGCCCAAGAGACAGAAAGGGCCACATGAACCAGAGACCTACATCATCCTGAGACCAGAAGAACTAGTTGGTGCCCGGCCACAATAGATGACTGCCCTGACAGGGAGCACAATAGAGAACCCCTGAGGGAGGAGGAGATCAGTGGGATGCAGACCCCAAATTCTCATAAAAAGACCATATTTAATGGTCTCACTGAGACTAGAGGAATCCCGGCGGTCATGGTCCCCAAACCTTCTGTTGGCACAGGACAGGAACCATCCCCAAAGACAACTCATCAGACATGAAAGGGACTGGACAGTGGGTAGGTGAGAGACGCTGATGAAGAGTGAGCTAATTATATCAGGTGGACACTTGAGACTGTGTTGGCATCTCCTGTCTGGAGGGGGGATGGGAGGATAGAGAGAGTTGGAAGCTGGCAAAATTGTCACGAAAGGAGAGACTGAAAGGACTGACTCAATAGGGGGAGAGCAAGTGGGAGTACGGAGTAAGATGTATATAAACTTATATGTGACAGACTGACTTGATTTGTAAACGTTCACTTGAAGCTCAATAAAAGTTAATAAAAAAAATGTCGTTGCAATTTGGATCAAAATTGCATTGTATCTACAGATGGTTTTTGGTAGAACAGACATTTTTACAATGTTGAGTCTTCTTATTCATGAGCAACGTATGGTTTTCCACATAGGTAGTTCTCCTTTGGCTTCTTGCAGTAGTGTCTTGTAGTTTTCTTTGTGTAGGTCTTCTACATCTCTGGTAAGATTTATTCTTAAGTATTTTATCTTCTTGGGGGCTACTGTAAATGATATTGATTTGGTGATTTCCTCTTTGATGTTCTTTTTGTTGGTGTAGAGGAATCCAACTGATTTTCGTTATGTTTATCTTGTATCCTGATACTCTGCTGAAATCTTCTGTTAGTTTCAGTAGCTTCCTTGAGGATTCTTTAGGGTTTTCTGTGTATAAGATCATGTCATCTGCAAATAGAGATATTTTACTTCTTCCTTGCCAATCTGAATGTACTTTATTTCTTTATCTAGCCTAATTGCTCTGGCTAGGACCTCCAGCAGAATGTTGAATAAGAGTGGTGATAAAGGGCATCCTTGTCTGGTTCCCGTTCTCAAGGGGAATGCTTTCAGAATCTCTCCATTTAGGAAGATGGTGGCTGTTGGCTTTGTATAAATGTCCTTTATGATGTTGAGGAATTTTCCTTCTATTCCTATTTTGCTGAGACTTTATATCTTAAACGCGTGTAGAACTTTTTCAAATGCCGTTTCTGCATCAATTGATAAAATCATGTGATTCTTGTCCTTTGTTTTATTTCTGTGAAGGATTACATTAATCGTTTTTCTAATGTTGAACCAACCCTGCATACCTGGTATGAATCCCACTTGGTCATCGTGAAATATTTTTTTGATGTGTTGTTGAATTCTATTGGCTAGAATTTTGTTGAGGACTTTTACATCTAGGTTCATTAGGGAGATAGGTCTGCAATCTTCTTTTTTTATGGTGTCTTCAGCTCATTTTGGTATCAGGGATATGGAGGCTTCATAGAATGAGTTTGGGAGCATTCCATCCTTTTCTATGCTCTGAAATACTTTTAGTAGTAGTCGTTTTAATTCTCTGAAAATTTAGTAGAACTCTGCAGTGAAGCCTTCCAGGCCAGGGCGTTCTTTTGTTGGGAGTTTTTTGAATATGTTATTAACCTCTTCTTTTGTTATGGGTCTATTTAGTTGTTCTACCTCTGTTTGTGTTAGTTTAGGTAGGTAGTGTGTTTCTAGGAATTCATCCATTTCTTCTAGGTTTTCAAATTTGTTAGAGTACAATTTTTCATAGTAATCTGATATGATTCTTTTAATTTCAGCTGGGTCTGTTGTGATATCATCCATCTCATTTCTTATTTGGGTTGTTTGCTTCCTATCCTGTTTTTCTTTTGTCAGTCTTGCCAATGGTTTATCAGTTTTGCTAATTTTTTCCAAAGAACCAGCTTTTGCTCTTGTTAACTCTTTCGATCATTTTTCTGTTCTCTAATTCATTTAATTCTGCTCTAATTTTTATTACTTGCTTTCTTCTGGTGACTGAGGATTTCTTTTGTTGTCTCTCTTTCTATTTGTTCAAGTTGCAGGGATAGTTCTTTGATTTTGGCCCTTTCTTCTTTTTTTTGTATCTGTGCATTTATTGATATAAATTGACCTTTGAGCACTGCTTTCCCTGTTTCCCAAAGGCTCTGATAGGAAGTGTTTTCATTCTCATTGGATTCTATGAATTTCTTTATTTCATCCTTCATGTCTTCTATAACCCAGTCTTTTTTGAGCAGGATATTGTTCAGTTTCCAAGTATTTGATTTCTTTTCTCTGCTTTTTCTGCTATTGATTTCTACTTTTATAGCCTTATGGTCAGAGAAGATGCTTCATAATATTTCGGTGTTTTGGATTCTGCTACAGCTTGCTTTATGACCTCATATGTGGTCTATTCTAGAGAATGTTCCATGTGCACTGGAAAAGAAATATACTTTGCAGCTGTTGGGTGGAGTGTTCTGTACATGTCTATGAGATCCAATTGGCTGATTGTGGCATTTAGATCTTCTGTGTCTTTATTGAGCTTCTTACTGGATTTCCTGTCCTTCATCTTAAGTGGTGTGTTAAAGTCTCCTACTATAATTGTGGAGCTGTCTACTTCACTTTTCAGTGCTGTTAGAGTTTGTTTTATGTATCCTGCAGCCCTGTCACTGGGTGTATAAATATTTAATATGGTTATAGCCTCCTGGAAAATTGTCCCTTTAATTATTATATAGTGTCCTTCCTTATCCTTTGTGGTAGATTTAACTTTAAAGTCTTTTTTGTCAGAAATTAATATTGCCACTCCTGCTCTTTTTTGATTGTTGTTTGCTTAATATATTTTTTTTCCATTCTTTGAGTTTTAGTTTTTATCTCTAAGTATAAGGTGTGTCTTGCAGGCAGCATATTGGTGGATCTTTTTTTTTTTTTTTTTTTTTTATCAATTCTGCAACTGTCTGTCTCTTTATTGGTGCGTTTAGTCCATTTAATTCAGCATAATTATGGACAGGTATGAGTTTAGTGTTGTCGTTTTGATGCCTTTTTGTGTGTGTTTTTGACAGTTTCATTTTTCCACTTAGTTTTTTGTGCTGAGAAGTTTTTCTTTGTAAATTGTGTGTTTCTCTTTTTCATTGTGCATGAATTTGTTTTTGTTGAGTCTTTATGTTCATCATGGTTTTTATTTCGAAGTGTGGGATTGTTAGTCTTCTTTGTGGTTACCTTAATATTTACCCCTATTTTTCTAAGTATAAACCTAACTTGTATCTCCCTATATCACCTTGATTTCCTTTCAATATGGAAGATCTATGCCTTCTGTATTTAGTCCCTCTTTATTTATTATTGTCATCTTTTACATGATGACATTACTGATTCCCTGTTTTGAATGTTTTTTTAATTTCATTTTATTTTTGTGATTTCCCTGTCTGAGTTGATATCTGGTTGCTCTGTTCTGTGTCCTAGTGTTGTGTTGATATCTGATATTATTGATTTTCTAACCAGAGAATTCCCTTTAGTATTTCTTGTAGTTTTGGTTTGGTTTTTGCAAATTCCCTAAGCTTGTGTTCATTTGTAAACGACTTAATTTCACCTTCATATTTGAGAGACAGTTTTGCTGGATATATGATTCTTGGTTGGCAATTTTTCTCCTTCAATGCTCTATGTATGTCATCCCATTGGCTTCTTGCCTGCATGGTTTCTGCTGAGTAGTCCAAGCTTATTTCTATTGATTCTCCTTTGTAGGTGACTTTTCGCTTATCCCTGGCTGCTCTTAAAATTTTCTCTTCATCTTTGGTTTTGGCAAGCTTGGTGATAATATACCTTGGTGACTTCCTTTTAGGATCTGCCTTGTATGGGGTTCAATGAGCATCTTGGATAGATATCCTTTCATCTTTTAATGATGTCGGGGAAGTTTTCTGCCAGCAAGTCTTCAACTATTCTCTCTGTATTTTCTGTTATTCCTCCCTGTTCTTGTATTCCAATCACTCACAAATCATTCTTCATGATAGAGTCCCACATGACTCTAAGGGTTTCTTAGTTTTTCTAAAATTCTTTCATCTGATTTTTCTTCAAATATATTGGTGTCAAGTGCCTTACCCTCCATCTCCCCAATTTTGCATTCCAGTTCCTCAGTTCTGCTCCTTTGACTTCCTACTGAGTTGTCTAATTCTGTAATTATTGTTAATCTTTTGAATGTCCAAATGCCTCTCTATGGATTCTTGCAGCTTATTAAATTTTTCATTATGTTCTTGAGTAATCTTTTTATTGTCTTCAACTGCTTTATCTGTGTGTTCCTTGGCTTTTTCTGTATGTTGCCTGATCTTGTTCCTGATGCCTTGAAGTGTTCTGTATATTAATCTTTTGTATCCTGCACCTGGCAACTCCAGAAATACATCTTCATCCAGGAGAGTCCTTGATTCTCTACTTTGGGTGTTTGTTGTAGCAATCATGGTCTGCTTATTTATGTGATTTGATATCGACTGCTGTCTCCAAGCCATCTATAAGTTATTGTAATAATTTATTTTATGTTGCTCACTGTGTCCTATCTTCTTGCTTTGTTTTGTTTCAATATACCCAGATAAGCTACTAGAGTGCTCTAACTTGATTATTGGACCATTTGAAGCACTAATGTCCTGTTACCAGGTGGTTAGAGCTGTTGCCAGGTATATGAGCCTATGAACCTACTCACTATTCTTGTTTAGATTCAGTTGAGGTGTCCTGATAGTCAGTTAAATATTGTGTGGTGTAGGCTCTCATGTACTATCTTAGAAGAGTAGTGGTGATGGTTGTATGCTCTGGTTTCTGGCAGTGGCAGGGGCTCATAGTCTTAGGAGGGCAGGGTGCTGACAGCCTTTCCCAAGTGTCAGTGAGGAAGGAGCTTTTCTGTTTTCTAGAGTGCCCTGGTGGATGGGTTCTTTAGCTGAACCTTAAGCAAGCAATGCTTATACATGTAAAGACTGGTAGGCACCACTATCCTCGACCCCTTTCGTCAGTGGCTAGGTAGGGTGGGTGGAGCCTCAGCCCTCAGGTCACTGCTGTGGGCAGGTGAGAGCTTTTTTTAATAGATAGAGCAGTATCAGACCTCCAAAACCTGCCCCTCCACCACACTGCTGAACCAATTACAGTCAGACCTCTAACAGATTTGCCCTTGCATTACAATAGCCACCCGGTTCCATGTAGGGGTGAAAGCTAAAGTCTGCGGATCGCTTATGCCTGGACTGGAGCCACTTCTGTTCTAGCTTCCAGTTTAGGGGATTTGGGAAAGTATTTTTCCCCTGTTTGTTAATTTGCCCCTTCTCCCTGGCCAGGAGAATGGGCCAGAGAGGGTGTGGCACATTCTATCTCAGGCCTAGGGAATTCAACTGCTAATGATGCTGGCTGTGGTAGAGGGTGGAGGGATCAGATAGATAGGAGAGAGTACTTTTAGAAGAAGGAGCTATTAGATCCATTTGGCAAGTTAGACAAAATCACTTATCTTGTGTTGAGAGTGCTGTTTCACCTCAGATTCCAGAGACATGTCTAGCTTGTGTGTGCTGGCTGGGTCCCCGCCGAGATTGCCCCAGTGGGTTAGGGCTGCATCCTGCACATGTTTTCTTTAGCTGAAGCAGCTTTGTCCTAAACCCCACAGCCAGATCTGTGGCTATCACACAAGAGGGTTGGGGTGCCAGCACTTCATTTGACTTTTTTCACTGAACCAGCTGCTTCCTGAACTCTGTGGCCAGCCACGCTATAGACAAGCCAAGCCACAAGGCCAGAAATGTGCCACTTTGCTTGCCTTCTTTTGTTGAATCTGCCGTGTCCCAGGAAACTACCATCAGCCCTGCCACATTCACGCTAAAGAATGGCACCAAGGAATCAGAGCTGAGGCACAGTGCAGGCTCAGCAACTCGCTGCTTCTGCACTGTCTCTCGCTCCCCTGTCACTCAGATCAATTCCTTAGTTCTGTGTTTGATGATCAGGGTTTGTGGATTGTCATATATGTAATTGATTCACTTGGTTTTTTTTTTTTTTTTTGGTATTTGTTGCAAGAGAGTTCAGCAGAAGCTTCTGACTAGTTAGCTATCTTGGCCCCGCCTCCTCCTATTAAATTTTTTAAATGTTCACTAATCTTGAAATCAATCAGAAATAAAGCCACTGGAAAGGACATTATAACCTAATTGGTAATACCATCCAGAGGTAAAAAAAAAAATACGACACATACACACATAACATATACCCATATAGGTATGGAAGCGGAAAGACTAAGAGTTACCTCTCCTGAAGTCAAGTATTTAACCCTATCTTTTTACTGGATGTTTTTAAAGAATCCATCAGAAAGGCAATTTTGGAATTATTCTGTCTTTTTGAAGCCACAGTATATTGATCAAAATAAGCACCCCAATATCACTGAGATGTGTGAAATGCCCTTATATCTAGTGCACTGCTTAAATGAAGCAGTTTACCTATCTTGAAAAATCTCCAAAGTGTATCTACTGCAGGCCCAAATGATCCTCTGTTAAGTTACCTCATTCAGAAAGATAGACACAAGGATTAGGAGTGAAAGAAATGTAAACAACAAGACTTTTTCCAGAAATAGGAGAGGATTGAGACTTAAATGACCCCATGAGAGTCGGCAATTTTGGTAGGAATGTATGTTCGTGCATTTTGTTTCCTGGGCCACGTTCTGATTGTTGCCCACCTCCAAACATAGACCTGAAAGTCTGCATTCTCTGACATGTGGAAAATAAGAGAGAAGCCTCTCTCTAGATCCAGGTCAAGCTCTTGACAAAAACGAAACAGAAAGTGAGCCTCTTCCAGTTTTATAGGAGACCCACAGTAAAGTTTTTCCAAGTCCAAGCTGGTCAGGAAAGAAATTGAAGTTAGCTTGTCTGTGAGGCTAGCTGGAACAACAGACTGAAGGAGCCTACCTATAATCTTCTTTTTATGACAAACAACACATTCAGTGCAACACAATATATTAATGGTAGCACAAAGAATTGAAGCATATGGTGCTTATTTAACCAGCTAATCTGAATGCACACAGGGAGACCTCTCTTTTCAGACAAGCAGGGAGGCTCATCTTAGGCCAGTTACAAGTTTTAAGAAGAAAAGAGAGGAAATATAGACAAAAATTAAGTAAAAGGGATAACCTTACCATGATTAATTTGAATCATGCTCTCTGCCCCTCTTGAGGTTGGTTGATATTGGCCACTAGGTGGTGTTTATGGTCTGGCCAGCCTCTATTCATTTACACAAATTCCCAGGTGTTGTCAGGAGATTTCAAAGAATAAAAGCAACTCAGCTACTGAAGAAATTCCAAGGGTTATTGCTCAGATAAAACCACAAAAGCCAAATTATACTTGGTAAAGTTAAATTCATTGTAAAAGTTAAACACTTAGCTAATATGTCATTAAAAGAAATCATGCCACAAAAAGGATTTGCACAATTTGGTAGTCACTGTGACTCCAATGTGTCTCCTTATTCCTTTTTATGTGTTCTGGGGTGCATTCCACATTGGTCAGTGACCTTTGTGAATTTCCCCCATGCACTGAGAGAAATCTGTCAGTTTCACTGGTCCTCAGTTTCTCTCTTTAACAATCTCCAGTCATTCAATCTATCTATATCTGAATTGATGAGTGAAAGTTCATTTACCCTATATTGAGTAATGACTATACTGAGAACATGGAAGGAGAGGAAGGGGAATGTGTAAGACAGCTGAATTCTTGGCTATTATATTAGTAATTCCATAGATAATGTCTAAAAATGATGAATCAGGAATAGTGATATAAACTTCATATAGTGATATAATTTCATAGAGGTAAAACCCAGAAAAAAACTCCTAAAGCTGTTGACAGTGGCTGTAGAAGATGTGTAAAAGTATCCAGAGGATTGTTTAATTTTTTAATAAGCACTATGCACACATGGAGCTCTAGTGGTTCAGAGGTGAAGAACTATGGCTACAGACCAAAAGATCAGCAGTTCAAATCCACCAGTCACTCCTTGGAAATCCTATAAGGCAATTTCACTCTGTCCTGTCATGAGTCAAAATCCACTCAACAGCAACAGGTTTGGTTTTTTTGGTATGTACATATGCAGATCTTATCTAATTACCTGAAACTCAGACAATTCAGGGAAAATTTCATAGAGGAGTTCCCATTTCATTTGCTTGTTCAACAGGCATGTCTTCCTCACTTCTGAAGGGCTACAGTCTGAAGCCACTGGTCCATTCTATGCCCAGAATTCTTTCCTGGAAGTCCGCGAAGCCCACATGGTCACCAGGAGGCCCCACTCATACTTTGTGCTAACTTGGAGCCAGACCACCCATAGAGGAAGTAAAAGAACTGAAAGAACATTCCTTTTTTCTAGTCTAAGTTCCAGCAAGTTGTCTGGTTCCACCCCCTATTATCTTGTGGCTTTCCAGGCAATAATTCACAAAGGAAAAATTTACACTGGAATTTTGTTCTGCAGATTTCTTGTTGTTTGACCTTGGGCAGGAGATTTACCCTCTCTGAGACTCAGTGTCCTCATTTGTAAAAGAGGGCCTGGGGTTGTGTGTCACCTTGGCTGGGCCATGGAAGTTATGATGTAGTTTGGCAGTTAAGAAATGATATAATCACATCCATGGTGATATCTGATATAATCTAATCACTTCTATGATGATATCTGCTGTGAGTAGCCAATCAGTTGAAAAGAATTTTCCTTGGGTGTATCACCTACATCCAATATATATGGAATTTCTGGCAAAGCTCTCTGGCTTTTGCTTATTCTGGATCCTTCATCAGGCTCATCATCATCTGAACTCCAGTTCTTGGGACTTGAACCAGCAACTGGTCATGTTATCTGCTGATCATGGGATTAATTGGCCTCCTCAGCAGTCTGAGCAGTATGATCCAGCAGTCTGCCGTCTTACCTGCTGGTCTTGGATTTGTTGGCCTTTGCCACCTGTGAGCAAGCAATCTGCCACCTGAATGCCATTCTTGAGTTCATCAGCCCCTACTTAAAGCCAGGGAAAGCCTCCAGCCTGAAACACAGACTTGGGACTTTCCAGCCTCTACAACTACATGAGGCATTTCCTTGATATAAATCTCTCTTTCTATATCTATACCTATGCCTATGCCTATACTATCTACCTATTTTCTATCTACCTATCATCCATCTATCATCTATCTATCTATCTATCTATCTATCTATCTATCTATCTATCTATCTATCATCTATCTATCTATCTATCATCTATCTATCAATATCTATCATCTATCTATCATCATCATCTATCTATCTGTCTGTCTGTCTATCTTATCTATCTATCTATCTATCTATCTATCTATCTATCTATCTATCTATCTATCTATCTATCTATCATCTATCACCTATACATGTTTCTCTGGTTCTGCCGCTCTGGAGAACCCAGCCTAAGAGTCATCCCAAGCCTTGGTCTTTTTAATCACTTTATATGCATATGAAATTTGGATAATGAACAAGGAAGACTGAAGAAGAATAGCTGCATTCAAATTGTGGTGATGGCAATGAATATTGCTTATATCATTGTCTTAGGCTGAGTTCTCTAGAGAAACAAAACCAGTAAAGCATAAAAATATATACATAGAGAGAGATTTATATCAAGGAAATGGCTCACGTGATTGTAGAGGCGGGAACATCCCAAGTCTGTGGGTCAGGATAGGGGCTTCTCTTGATTTACACAGATGCAAGGGCTGAGGAACCCAAGATTGGCAGGTCAGAGAGCAGGGCTCTTGCTCACAGGCTGTGAAGATTGATGAATCCCAAATCAGCAGATAAGCTGATAGCTCAAGTCATAAGAACCAGAGGTCAAATGAATAGGAAACAGCCGTAGGATCCAGAGTGAGCAAAAAGCCAGAACATCTGCTTATATTTGGATGCAGGCCACACACCCAAGAAAACTCCCTTTCAGCTGATCAGCTACTCACAGCAGATCCCATCATGGCAGTGATCACATACAAACACTGAGAATCATGGCCCAGCCAAGTTGACACACAATCTTAGCCATCACAGTCCACCCCTTATCAACCTGGCACATGTACACGTCTCCTTAAACAATACATAATCTCTGAATAAAGAAAATTATAAAGTCATACTTGCACCTAACATGATACAGCTAACATGCGTACAACCGAAAACACACTCACCCAGTTTTCATCTTACATTTTATACGTGAAGAAAACAAAAAATATCTGATGCATACATACAAAGCAGAAATACTCATAACAATTACAGTCCTCAGTTCTGCAACTGGTCATGTGGCCAAAACTGGTATTTAGAACTACCTTCTTCCACCAGCCATTCTGCATTCCCTTTGCCCTCAGCAAGCACCTCACCTGGCCATAGTTCTTTGCCTGGTGAGGTGACCAACACCTTCATTACTTAAGGGTCTGGCTCATTAGTAGTCATGTTGGAATTGAGTTGCTGTAGCTTTTCTCTGACTTTAATCACAGGGCATGGTAGTACTAAAGACGCTCTAAGGGATCTGCTACATTCCAGACATACTCTTCTTTACCTCTGTTATGAAACATCAATCCGATTTCCTCTTGGTAATCAGCATCAATCACACCTGCCAGTATGATAACTCCATTTCTTTCCTGTTGATCCAGATGCATTAGGAGCCCAAAGTGGCCAGGTGGCCTTCTTAGCTTCCAGTTCAATGGAATCAGTGATGTGTTTCCAGGTGGGAACATTTCTCCCTTTGGAACTAGGAACTCTTGACCGGCAGAGCATAAGGTCACAGGGACAGGCAGCAAAAATCTTGTAAGTGGGTCACTAGGGTTAATAGTGAGTAGTGTCACTCCCACTTCCACCCCCCAATTCCTGGATCCATGAATCCTGGCTACAGGCGAAACAGCACCATATATTGGATGCTGGTTTAGAGCATATACAGCCTCCTGGTGAACGTTGTCCCAACCTTGCAAGGTATTGCCACCTAGCTGGGGTCATAATTGTGTCTTTAGGAGGTCATTCTATCCAGCCAGCTGCTTCAGGATGATGGGGAACATGGTAAGACCAGTGAATTCCATGAACGCAGGTGCACTGCCACATTTCATTTGCTGTGAAGTGAGTCCCTTGATCCGAGGCAACGCTGTGTGGGATACCATGATGATGGATAAGGCATTCTGTAAGTCCACAGATTGTAGTTTTGGCAGAAATATTGTGTGCAGTGAAGGCAAATCCATATCTAGAGTAAGTGTCTATTCCAGTAAGGACAAAACACTGCCCTTTCCATCATGAAAGTGGCTCAATGTAATCAACTTGCCACCAGGTTGCTGGCTGATTACTTCAATGAATGGTGCAATATCAGGGACTCAGTGTTGGTCTCTGCTGCTGGCAGATTGGGCACTTAGCAGTGGCTGTAGCCAAGTCAGCCTTGGTGAGTGGAAGTCCACGTTGATGGGCCCATGCATAACCTCCACCTTTGCCACCATGGAGACTTCATTTGTGAGGCCATTGAACAATGATGGGAGTAGCTAGGGAAAGAGGGTGACTGGTTTCCACAGAACACGTCATCCTATCCACTTGATTGTTAAAATCATCCTCTGCTGAGTTCACTCTTTGGTAAGCATTCACATGACACACAAATATCTTCACTTCTTTGGCCCATTCAGAGAAATCTATCCACATACATCTTCCCTGTAAATCCTTGTTTCCAATTTTCCAACCACGTTCTTTCCATGTCCCTGACCATCCAGCCAAACCATTGGCCACAGCCTATGATTCAGTGTGCTATCACACGTCAGGCCATTTCTCCTTCCAAGCAAAGTGAACAATCAGGTGTGCTGCTTGAAGTTCTTCCCATTGAGGGGATTTCCCTTCACCACTGTCCTTCAGGGAGGTCCCAGAAAGTTGCTGTAGTGCTGCCGCTGGCCACTTTCCAGAACCATCTACAAACCAGGCCCAGGTTTTCTCTACTTCAGTCAACTGATCATAAGGAACTCCCCATGAAGGCATAGGCGCAGATTGGGAGATGGAAGATAATGTGACAGAAGTGGAGGTCACAGGCATTTGGGCCACTTTCTCATGCAACTTACTTGTACCTTCAGGTCCTGCTAGTGCCCAATCTCGTATATTCTTCCATTTATTGATGCAGTGCTGCTGTGCATATTCAACTTTATGACTCTGTGGGCCAGACAGCAACCAGTTCAGGATGGGCACCTCAAGCCGCATGGTGACTTGGTGTCCCATGGTTAAGCATTCAGTCTCTACTAAGGCCCAGAAACAAGCCAAAAGCTATTTCTCAAAAGGAGAGTAGTTATCTGCAGAGGATGGCAGGACTTTGTTCCAAGATCCTAAGGTTCTTTGCTGTGATTCACGAATAGGGGCCTGCCAAACAGTCCAAACAGCATCTCTTTCTGCCACTGACACTTCCATCAAGCACCATCAGATCAGCTGGATCATATGGTGCAAGCCGCTCTGCTGCCCCCACTTTGACTGGTGGGCAACAGCGATGTTTTGGGTCTCCTGGAATTAGTGTCATTTCAGAGTCAGTATCCAGTAATCCCCCCAAAGTCTGATTATTTCCTTTTCCCCATGAACAGTCACTCTCATAAAAGACCATAGATCCCTTTGGGGAAGGCCAGGAGAAAGACTAACAGTAAAAATTTTTGCAGTGTATTGGAGTCCTTTCTCAAGGGAACCTGGCATCCCCTTCATTCAAGGTGTTGTGGGTCTTTAAACTCGCTCAAATCTGGGAATTGATTCAGGGACTATGACACCCTACTCCTGTGATTCGAGTTATATTAATGTTCACCTGACCTAGAATTCATCTGTTTGTACAGATTAACTAAATATTTAGTAGATTTCCTATCTATTTACGTCTTAGGGGCACCATGACTAAGTAGAAAATGCCATAAATCTGTACGAGTCAGATTATTCTGATCACTGCTTTGACTCTACTGTCCATTACTGTAACCAGCCCACCTTGTCTTTGCTGATAGAATGCAGCCACTTGGACCCTACTACCATGGAGTCCAATTAGCTCCATTGTAGTTTAAAAAAAAAAAATTGTAGTTAGGTGTCTTAAATCTGTTAGGGCAGTTCCCACTGTCAAATCTGATTTACATAAAATCGCAATCATAGAATCTTCAAGGATCCTGGAGCTCCCTTCACAAATTTATTCCTCACAGCTGTGGTAAAAAGTGTGTCCTCTGGGCACTCCATGTGTTGGTCTGTGAGTCTAACCTGATAAATCCACTGTAGCATACCAATCGTTTTTTAGCATGCCAATTTCCCTAAGCCTTTGGATACTTTCTTCTACAGTATACCAAGGCAGGTCTGGTACTTCAACTTGATTTAGTGTAGGCCACCTCATAATCCATGCTTCAGCAACCCAACCAAATAAACTATTACATCTTTTCCTAAATCTTCAAGCTGAAACATTGAATAAAGAATCTATGCTTAGTGAACCCATATCAATAAAGTCACACTGATCCATCTTTATGTTCCTTGCATCATTATCCCACACCCTTAATAGCCATTCCCACACATATTCCCCAGGTTTCTGTTTGTACATATTAGAAAAGTCAAGCAATTCTTTTGAAGTTTAGCATACCTCCTCCTGGGTCATTCTTTATAGTTCACCTTTTAGGGTTTGCTGAGACTTAAGTCTAGGTATATGTCTAGAAGCCAGAATTGGTAGTGTGGAATTGTTTTGAGAGCATTCAGCATTGTCTTGTAAAGCATCTGCCTCAGGCAATGACTCAGGAAAGGGCTCTTTACAGGCAGCTGGGCTAGGGCTAATCTTATTAAATGGAGGTGGAGGGGATAATGGTTTCTCTGGGCAGATGGTTTAGCAGACAAACATGAAGTAATCTCTTCAAATGGGAATGGTTATGCTGGCAGCAGTGATTGAATGGAATTTAGGGGCTCAGTGTCCCCAGCTTCTGTATAATCTGCTAATATGCCCCTATCCCAAGTTTCAGGATCCCATTTCTTCCCAATCAATGCCCTTACTTTAACTTCAGGCAGCTCTCAAGGTTGGCAATTGAACTGGCATTTTATATCAGCCACTCTTACAATAAGACTCAGGGTTTGGTTTTTGGCAACTTCAGCACTGTTACTACAAAAAATGAGGATTTATTTCAAAGCACAAGAGGAAGCCTTGAGGTCATTTTTGCGGAACTTGACTTTGACTCTGAAGCCCTGAGCACATATTTTTCTTTCACGAGTTTGTCTAGGGAAAGTAGGACCAACCTACCAGCTTCCTTATACTTTTCAGTCTGACAAAACTGTAGAAAGATATCACATATGTGTTCATTCAGAGCCTTGCCTTTCACCAATGCCTGATCTACTGGAGGTGATATTTTGTGTATTCATATCTCCCTCTCCTACCATGGGTTAGCAGCTCCCTCTTTACAGCTGGAAGCAGAGTCATCAACATCTTTAAGACTAACCAGAATTGAAAACCAATTTAGAAAATTCATCCTTACAATTTTGTTTCTGGGGTCTTAAATGCTAAAAAGCAGCCATCTAAGATGCATCAATTGGTCTCAACCCATCTGGATCAAAGGAGAATGAAGAACACCAAGGTCACATGATAACTATGAGCCCAAGAGACAGAAAGTGCCACATGAACCAGAGACTTACATCATCCTGAGACCAGAAGAACTGGTTGGTGCCCGACCACAACCGATGACTGCCCTGACAGGGAGCACAACAGAGAACCCCTGAGGGAGGAAGAGATCAGTGGGATGCAGACCCCAAATTCTCACAAAAAGACCATACTTAATGGTCTGAGACTAGAGGAATCCCGGCGGTCATGGTCCCCAAACCTTCTGTTGGCACAGGACAGGAGTCATTCCCTAAGACAACTCATCAGACATGGAAGGGACTGGACAGTGGGTAGGAGAGAGATGCTGATGAAGAGTGAGCTATTTGTATCAGGTGGACACTTGAGACTGTGTTGGCATCTCCTGTCTGGAGGGAGATGGGAGGATAGAGAGAGTTGGAACCTGGCAATATTGTCACGAAAGGAGAGACTGGAAGGGATGACTCATTAGGGGTAGAGCAAGTGGGAGTATGGAGTAAGGTGTATATAAACTTATATGTGACAGTCTGACTTGATTTGTAAACATTCACTTGAAGCTCAATAAAAGTTAAAAAAAAAATCAGAACCTGAATGTGCATAGTGTTTTTTTTTTTTTACTATGAATCTAAGAAAATTGGAAATCATCAAAAATGAAATGGAACACATAAACATCGATATCCTAGGCATTAAAAAAAAAAAAATTAGTGAGCTGAAATGGACTGGTTGGCCATTTTGAGTTGAACGATCATATGGTCTACCATGTCCGGAATGACAAATTTTTTATCCGGAAGTACAATGTTGTCAGTGATAGGCTAATATCCATATGCCTACAAGGAAGACCAGTCAATCCAACTATTATTCAAATTTATGCACCAACCACTAAAGCCAGAGATGTAGAAATTGAAAATTTTTACCAACTTCTGCAGTCTGAAATTGACCAAATATGCAATTAGGGTCCATTGATAATTATTGGTGATTGGAATTTGAAAGTTGGAGACAAAGAAGATTGATTGGTAGTTGGAAAATATGGTCTTGGTGATAGAATTTTGCAACATCAACAACTTCTTCATTGTAAATACCATTTTCACGAACATACACGGCAACTATACAGCTGGACCTCACCAGATGGAATACACAGGAATCAAATCGACTACATCTGCGGAAGGAGATGATTGAAAAGCTCAATATCATCAGTCAGAACAAGGCCAGGGGCCAACTGTGGAACAGACCAACAATTTCTCATATGCAAGTTCAAGTTGAAGCTGAAGAAAATTAGAACAAGTCCATGAGAACCAAAGTATGAACTTGAGCATATCTCACCTGAATTTAGAGACTACCTAAAGAATAGATGTGACACATTCAATGCTAATAACCGAAGACCAGAAGAGCTGTGGAATAACATCAAGGACATCATACATGAAGAAAGCAACAGGTTATTAAAAGACAGGAAAGAAAGAAAACACCAAAATGGATGTCAAAAAGAGATTCTGAAACTCGCTCTTGAAGGTTGAGTAGCTAAAGCTAAAGGAAGAAATGATGAAGTGAAAGAACTGAATAGAAGATTTCAAAGGGTGGCTTGAGAAGAAAAGTAAACCATTGTAATGACATGTGCAAAGACATAGAGGTAGAAAATCAAAAGGGAAGAACATGCTCAGCATTTCTCAAGCAGAAAGAATTGAAGAAAAAATTCAAGCCTCCAGGTGCAATATTAAAGGATTCTACAGGGAAAATATTAAACAACACAGGAAGTATTAAAAGAAGACAGAAGAAATACAGAGCCCTTATACAGAAAAGAATTGGTCCATGCTCAACCATTTCAGGAGGTAGCATATGATCAGGAACTGATGGTACCAAAGGAAGAAGTTAAAGCTGGACTGAAAGCACTGGCAAAAAAACAAGGCTCCAGGAATTGACAGAATACCAGTTGAGATGTTTCAACAAACAGATGCAGCATTGGGAGCACTCACTCATCTATGCCAAGAAATTTGGAAGACAGCTACCTGGCCAACCGACTGGAAGAGATCCATACTTATGCCTAGTCCCAAGAAAGGTGATCCAACTGAATGCGGAAAATATCGAACAATATCATTATTAATATCACATGGAAGTAAAAGTTTGCTGGAGATTGTTCAAAAGTGGCTGCAGCAGTATATCAACAGGGAGCTGCCAGAAATTCAAGCTGGATTCAGAAGAGGACATGGAACCAGGGATATCATTGCTGATGTCAGATGTGTCCTGGCTAAAAGCAGAGAATACTAGAAACATGTTTACCTGTGTTTTATTGACTATGCATAGGCATTTGACTATGTGGATCATAATAAATTATGGATAACATCGAGAAGAATGGGAATCCCAGAACACTTAATTGTGCTCATGAGGAACCTGTAGATAAATCAAGATGAAGTGGTTAGAACAGAACAAGGAGATACTGCAGGGCTTAAAGTCAGAAAAGGTGTGGGTCAGGGTGGTATCCCATACTTATTCAATCTGTATACTGAACAAATAATCCGAGAAGCTGGACTATATGAAGAACAGGGCATGAGGATTGAAGGAAGACTCATGAATAAACTGTGATATGTAGATGACACAAGCTTGCTTGCTGAAAGTGAAGCGGACTTGAAGCACTTACTAATGAAGATCAAAGACCACAGCCTTCAGTATGGATTATACCTCAGCGTAAAGAAAACAAAGATCCTCACAACTGGACCAATAAGCAACATCATGATAAACAGAGAAAATATTGAAGTTGTCAAGGATTTCGTTTTGCTTGTATGCACAATCAACACCCATGGAAGCAACAGTCACGAAATCAAAGAATGCATTGCACTGGGCAAATCTGTCACAAAAGACGTCTTTAAAGTATTGCAAAGCAAAGATATCACCTTGAAGACTAAGGTGCACCTGACCCAAGCCATGATGTTTTCAATTACCTCTTATACATGTGAAAGCTGGATGATGAATAAGGAAGACTGAAGAAAAATTGATGCTTTTGAAAAGTGGTGTTGGCAAAGAATATTGAATATACCATGGACTGCCAAAAGAATGAACAGATCTGTCTTGGAAGAAATAAAACCAGAATGCTCCTTAGAAGAAGCAAGGATGGTGAGACTGCTTCTCACATATTTTGGAAGTGTTATCAGTAGAGATCAATCCCTGCAGAAGGACATCATGCTTGGTAAAGTAGAGGGCCAATGAAAAAGAGGAAGACCCTCAACAAGATGTATTAACACAGTGGCTGCAACAATGGGCTCAAGCATAACAATGATTGTGAGGATGGTGCAGGACTGGGTAGTGTTTCATTCTGTTGTATATCGGGTTGCTATGAGTCAGAACTGACTTGATGGCACCTAACAACAATAACATGTACATAATTATAAGCAGGGTTATTTTAAGATCAAGAACAACTTTGCTTTGAGGTTATCTTGGTCAAAAAGGGAGTGACTGTAGAGAGAACATTTATGTTTCAACAGAAAATTATAGCATGCCCTTGTGGTCTATCAGATTCTAGTTCTGTCATTGTCTTTGAGATATTTTATGTCATTTTATAAACTACAACAACTAACGGTTTTGTTTTCTACTTGTAAATTGCATTGGTTCTTGCTACATAGCTTATGAGGTTCCTAAGTGTCCATATACAATTATTTACCTAAAAGAAAAAAAATAAAAGTGTGAGAGAGATCATGGCTGTAGACACAAGACAACCGCTGCTTGTTTAGATGCAACACTAAATTGAAGTTGGAAAGAGCTTTTAACCAAAAGCAAACTTATAGAATGCTCATTTATGAGAATAACTCCCTTTGTCTTTGAAACTAGAATTTCTAGGATGAGAAGACACACATTAAGATTACAAATGGTTTTAGACAAGGTAGCATTAGCATTAAAAGACCCAGTGTCTCAACTTGGACAAGTCAGCCTTTTCCTATTCAAATGATTATCTGAAATTCCCTAAATGACATGATAGAATAGACAAACTTTAGGTTATGTGATGACCTCACAGGGAGATATTTGTGCTTTGATTAGGTCACAATGCTGTGCGTACATAAATGATACCCAGCACAAAATTTGTCAAAGTTACTACACTGAAACCAGTGTGCAACAAGCAGCCCAATGGACCAAAGCAAAAAAAGAAAATACAAGAGACATAGTCTTCCTGTCTAAATCTCAGTCCTTGGGGCCCTTGGCTCAGAGAAATTTTTCAAACATTGACTATTGTTCTCTACTCACTCCCACTATTAAAAAATAAAAAATAATACAAACCTGTTGCCACTGAGTCTATTTTGACTCATAGCAACCCTATAGCACAGAGTAGAACAGCCCCATAGGTTTTCCAAGGAGTGGCTGGTGGAATCAGCCGATATTTTTGTCAGCGGTCAGTTCTTAATCACTGCACCACCAGGACTCCCTCACTGTAACAGTCTTTGTAAAATGCATAATCTCAATGATCTTAAATGTGTGTGTCCAACTGCTATGACTACAAATTATGGCCATCATCATCAGTCTACAGAAGGTAATGGAACAATAGGATCAGACTTCAGATTGCTCACATAAAGTTCTGTACTAAATGGTAATCCAGATTCTTGCTTAAGCTCTTTAACAGCATGACCAAGAGGTGGGTCATTGTTAAATAGAGAAACTGAAGACCAGAGTCATGGACTGATTGCTCTGAGTATATGGGAGAATTCACAAAAATCAGTGATGAATGTGGAATGCAAACAAGAACAGATAAACAGGAATAATGAGACAGTAGCTTTTTTTAGAGACACAGTGACTATGAAGCTGCAAATCCCTTTTGCTGACATGACATCTGTTAACCACAAAATTGTTTCCTTATGCAAAAAAAACTAATATTACTTAATGTATTTTGACCTTTGCTCTTTTTCCTGAGAAATAATCATTGGAATTTCTCGAGTATCAGAGGTGCTTTTATTATTTAAACACTCTAAGCAATTAGCAAATATGAGAGTGTAAGGAGGAAGGGAAACAGAACAGCCAGAAGTGAAATAGTGAGAATGTTCTGACATTGTGAAGGATATAACCAGTGTAACTGAACAATTCGTGTAGAAATTGTTGAACGAGAACATAAACTGCTGTGTAAACCTTTACCAAAAACAAAATAAAATATTAATTAAAAAAATTTTAAAAAACCAAAAACAAAACTCCAGACAAGTGAGAATTTGTGCAAATGAATAGAGGCTGACCAGACCACAAACACCATCTGGTGGGCAAGTCCAGTAACCTTAGGAAGGGCAGGGAGCGTGATTCAAATGAATCATGCAAAGATTCAGTTAATTTTTTTAAGTTAATTTTTACTGTATACTTCCTCTCTTTTCTCCTTAAAAATCTCACTGTAACTGGCCTAAGATGAGTCTCCCTGTTTGTCTGAACATTGCAGTCTTCTTGTGTGCACACAAATTAACCGTGGAAATAAACATTAAATGCTTTATTTTCTTTGTATTTTGATAATTTTGACAGGATGAAGTAAGAATACTCATATAATGATACAGGTGAGAAACAAACACATAAACAGAAATATAATGCCAGGCAATTGATTAAAAAAAAAAGGAGGCAGTGATAAAAAAAAAAAAAGGAAGCAGTGATGCTTCAGTACTAGAATTTTCACATTCCTTATGGGAAAGCCCATGAGGGAGAGTATGTGTTTAATTCCTGAAACACACACCTCATGTTCAGGTACCACCCTGAATATAGATGTGATGCCTGCCTTTTGGCAGCTATCTTGTGACTATGAACAGCAAGAATAAGGGAAAGGGCAAAAGAATTTCAATTACTTGACTTTGACATTCAAGACTCTGACCTGGCATTAACAACTGCCTTCTTTCAGAGTTCTTATGTGAGAAAACAAACCCATATTTTTTTAAACCATTGTCAGTTTGGTATTTCATGATTTGTAGGAGAGGGTACTTCTGAAGCATGGAATCATATTTCTTCATTTTATTTTACAATTTTTTTTACTTGGTTTTCTGAAAAGATCTTTATATTCTCAAATTAAACTGAGTGAAGAAATATGGGTAGAAAATCATTGTTAGTTGTTTTTTTGTTGTTATTATGTTTTTTGTAATTCTCTATTTTCTTCTACTTTCCCATGTTACTTTTGAAAACATTAAAGCTATTTTTTTTTCTTCCCTGAACCTTTCTGCAGATATAGTTCTTCCCTCTGCAAACTCTTAGTATCTTCTCTTTATCCCTGGTGGTTGGAAATTTTGTCACCAAGAATATTATATATAATGGTCTTCATCTATTGCCTTTATTGTTTCTATTATCTCCGTGGCATTTCTTCCTTGGCTCTGAGTTCACATTTTAGATAAAGACTCTAAGAAGCCACTGTAAACCCTGTGTGTATGGGCAAGGAGGGTGGTCCTCCATAAGTAAAGCTTCACTTTAGGTAATGGGGGTCAAGTGGGCAAAAAACCCCTTCTTTGGTTTTCAAATGTCAAAACCTGTAGGTCTTTTTCTAGAACCATCAGCTTTTCCAGAGAAGGATCTTCTGATCTCTTGCCTAACTAGAGAGGGTTTGGCAGAGGCTGACCAGCCTTCTGGAAGCTGAAAAGAGAACGGATTGAAAGGTCTCATTATTCAACATTCAAACTTGTACTTAATTCTCCAGTTTGCAGTCTAACACCTACCTCATCTCCATTCCCTAACACTGTAGCTAGTGCTCCCTGCCCCAGGTGGTCCCTGCCCAAGCCTCTCTGGTTTAGTTCCCCCAAGGAATATACCTCCCTTCTCCTAAGGGAGTGAGAGTGGTGTTGGTATTTAGATGTATGACATGGGGGGAGCTGGTAGTTTTATATGGGTCTGAACTCAGTAGAGAGGGGGAACTTGAGGGTCTTACTTTTTATTAAATAGACTTATAGGCAATCTTTTTGGTGGAACAATCCACATGACCTCCACTTTCTTCTGGCAGCTAATACTACATCAGCATGATTCTTGCCGCTACCCCCCTCTATGGGCACAGATTTATTTTCTTCTGCTCAGCTAAATCAGTTACCTCTCCTCTAACCCTTCAATAAGGAGGCCTGGTGGTCCAGTGGGTAAGCATCAGATAGCTAACCAAAAGCATGGCTAATGCTACTCACCCAGCAGCTGTGCTGGAGAAAGACCTGGCAATCTGCTCCTGTAAAGGCTGTAGCATAGAAAACGCTATGGGGCAGTGCTGCTCTTTTAAGTGGAATCTCAATGAATCAAAAAACAACTCAAAGTCACCAAATAGCAACAATCCCCTTAATACTTCAAGTTGTATTCTTTTTATAGTTTACAGTTATATCCTTGCTTCACAGTTAAATAATTTTATAACAATAACATCTTAATGTTGGCCCATTATGTCCTACCCATCCCAAGGCTGAGATTATATTCACCCCTTTCCAGATATGCATCTTTTATCTGTTTCACAGTTCAATAATACCTTCTTGTGCCACTCTTGGCAAGAGTCACTAGGGCCACATCATATTTTCAGAGTTTTTTTTTTTTTTTCCTCTTTGCTATGTGTGCATAGTGTGTTCATTATGTGTTTGTATGTGTGCACAGTAGAAATTTTGACCTAGAAGGCCCAGCAGCTCTCATGTTGCCTAGGAGACTTCTCAGCTATCCTTCTTTACCCCTCAGGCTCAGAGAATTGCATGTTCAGCATGTCTTTGTACAGTGGTACAGCACAATTTAAAATCTTTCTCCCCATGCCCTGGCTCTGTACTTCCTAAGTAAACCACTCATTTCTGGTAATATCTGTCCTCTATCTGGACTCCCTCTATGGGAGCTGCCCAACTCCAAGGGATCCTGTATCTGCAGGTAGAACAGAATGGAAACCTCAAACTAATCCAAGCTCTTTTGCTATTGACCTGCTCGACCCTGACAAGGAAAGGTTTTGATGTGTTTAGAATATTGGCATCCATCGGGTGGCTATATACATCACTTTATATTTGTATGCGCACTCTTGGTTCTAATTCTGTCTCTCCCTGTTCTTTTGACCTCACAGGCATTCCATCTTCCCTAACTTTCCTCAAAGGGGTGCTGGTGATGCAGTGGTTAAGAGTTTCGCTGCTAGAAAAGGCATTTGACAAAGTCCAATACCCATTTATGATACAAACTCTCAGTAAAAGAGGAATAAAAGGGAAATTCCTCAACACAATAAATGGCATTTTAACAACAGCCAATATCATCCTAAATGGAGAGTCTGAAAGCATTCCCTTTGAGAATGAGAACCAGACAAGGACCTGCTTTATCACCACTCTTATTCAATATTTTGTTGGAGGTCCTAGCCAGAGCAGTTAGGCTAGAAAAAGAAATAAGGGGCATCCAAACTGATAAGAAAGAAGTAACAGTATCTGTGTATGCAGGTGATATGATCTCATATACAGAAAACCCTAATGAATCCTCAAGAAAACTATTGGAACTAATAGAAGATTTCAGCAAAGTATCAAGATACAAAATACCAACAAAGAGAACATCAAAGAAGAAATCACCAAATCAATGCCATTTACAATAACCCCCAAGAAGATAAAATACTTAGGAATAAATCTAACCAGAGGCATAAAAGACCTGTATAAAGAAAACTACAAGACACTACTGCAAGAAACCAAAAGAGACATACATAAGTGGAAAAACATACCTTGGTCATGGATAGGAAGACTCAATATTGTGAGAGAAAACGTCAGTTCTATCCAAAGCGATCTACAGGTACAATGCAACCCCAATCCAAATCCATCAACATTTTTTAACAAGTTGGAGAAACAAATCACCAACTTCATATGGAAAGGGAAGAGGCCCCAGATAAAGCATTACTGAAAAAGAAGAACAAAGTGGGAGGCCTCACACTACCTGATTTTAGAACGTATTAAAGTGCCATAGTAGTCAAAGCAACCTGGTGTTGGTACAACAACAGATACATAGACCAATGGAACTGAATTGAGAATCCAGACATAAACTCATCCACCTATGAGCTACTGATATTTGACAAAGGCCCAAAGTCTGTTAAATGGGGAAAAGACAGCCTCTTTAACAAATGGTGCTAGCATAACTGGATATCTACCAACAAAAAAATGAAAAAAGACCCAGACCTCACATCATGCACAAAAACTAACTCAAAATGGGTCAAAGACCTAAATATAAAATCCGAAACAATAAAGATCATAGAAGAAAAAATAGAGACAATGCTAGGAGCCCTAATGTGTTTCCAAGTATGTTTCAAGCATTATGCAATGGAGAAACTAAAATATAAAACTTTAGAGACCTCTACTAACATTCCTCTTTTTATCTGGTTTCAAGTTTATCTGTCCCACTGATTAAGTAATTAATCTTGTATTGTTCAGAGACATCACCTGTATTGTTCTAATTATTGTTGCTTAACTCTTTGTTATTTACTACTTCAGTTTGTCTCTCCAGTTTCACATAGTTACAGAATGTTTTACAGTTGATCTATATGCAGGAAATCATTAGTCAAATGATACAATTATATAGATGAAGAAACTGTCCAGAGATATGAATACTTTTTTATATTTCTGTAGTCTGCAAGTAGCAGAGCTGGAATGCAAACCCAGGTCTCCTGTTTCCAAATCCAGTGCCTTTTTGTTTAAAACTCATAAAGGAAGGAGTTATAGTTTATATTTCTTCGTATTGTCTTTACCTCTTAGTACTTTATATCTTTAAAAAAAAAAAGAGTTCGGCTGCCAACCAAAATGTCTCAGGTTCAAACCCAGCAGCTGTTCTCAGGGAGAACTATCAGGCTGTTGGCGTCCATAAAGATTTACAGCCTTGGAGACACTAAGGGCAGTTCTACTCTGTCCTGTGGAGTTGCTGTCAGTTGGAATCAACTCAACCACAATGAGTTTAGCTTCCTTCATAACTCTGTTCAGCACCACCCATGTAGGAAATTTAGCTCCTTTTCTGCATTTGCACTTTGTCACCAAAGTAAGAAAAGGCATTTAAGAGTACAAGAATTTTTGAAAATCTGGGGGTTAAACAGAGGGGTTTTATACCACCATGTGGCCTTAACACCTCCCCCTCAAGACTCCTCTACAGGGTCTGGAACTTTCAATTTTCTCTTGAGCCCTAGGAGCCACAGGTCTCCTGGAATTTTAATTTTCCTCTTTTATTCTGCAGAACAATATTCTTCTTTGTCTTTATCATGGCCCTAGCCCTACCTTCTTTGTAGATCATGTTCTTCATGCTAGGAGACTCACACTCCTTCTATTTGCAAATTGTTTATTAAATCATGAAAATATCAAATGTTAGTTTTTAAAACTAATTCAACCATTTAGTTTTTAACAGTTGTAACTAGCCTATTTTGAGCCACTTGTTTTTAGAAAAATTGATCACCCTGATTGCATACAGAATGAGTACTCAAAAGAAAACTTACGTTTCAATTTCTTTGGTTTTTATTATTTTATTAGTCGCTGAACAATTGTGGAGATAATTGAATTAATCCTTGACTCTTTTCCTCCCTCATATTGAAACCAGGAAGCCCTATGTGAATGTCAATGGTATTACTCTAGCGATGCCAGATTCCAGGGCTGCTACAGAGAACAATGTTGATTTCATTCACATTTCTTTATAGTTTACCTGTTCTGTCTCTCTAGGAAAGGTCCCTGTGTGGCATAAATGTTTGTGACCAACTGGTAATCTAATGGTTGATTGAATATACCCAGTGATGCCACAGAAGAAAGGCCTGGCAATCTGCTTCCATAGAAATACAGGTGAGAAATCCCTATAAAGCAGTTTCACTCTGGAACACATGCTGTTGCCATGCATCAGAATCACCTTGATGGCAACAGGTTTGGTTTTTGTGTTTTTGTCTTTTTTTTTAGGAAAGCAGAGTAATTTTTCTTTATACTTGGCACCCTGAATTTTCACAATGAGATGTGTGAGTGGGGTCTTTTTTGTTTCTCTTACTAGACAATTTGGAGACCCTTTCTATTTGAAGACTTATATCTCATTTCACGTAAGGAAAATATATTATTCGGATTACATTTCTGTGATAAATTCTTCTCATTCATTTTACTATGTGTTCAACTGTGGGTGGACCAGGACAACAGAGGATCCATTGTCTCAACCATGAGCTTAGCACTGAATAGCAAGCCAAAATAGTGTACCACTGAAGGAGAAACAGTATCCTGGAGAGAACCTCTTCTGTGGTATAGTCATGCAGGGATGACTGAAAGTTGATGAAGAGATGAACACAAAGAAAAATCCTCCAGTAACCCTGACATTCTCACAAGCACACCACAACAGCAATCCACCACTAGAAGAATTTGCAGCATGTGGTACACTGAAAGAAACGATAGCAATAACAAAGGCCAACCTAGCACAACCCCTGACTAGGTTGACTGAATCCTCACACTAACAGCGTGCACAGAAGAGACATGTTCATTTCTAGGCATTGAAACTACCTACCTCAATCTCTACTCTTCTACACACAATGCCCAACATTAGATTAAAAAAAAAAAAAGATGAAACACACAAAAAAGCAAGAGGATCTAAAACCATTGTCAATAGATTAATCACCAGAACTAGACTAAGAAACTGCCTAAATGTTGGAACTATGAAATAGGGACATTAAAATGACTATAATTAGTATGATAAAAGATTGAGTTGAAAATTTTGACAAAGTAGATGTAGAGATGAAGAATTTGAAAGGAGAAATAGAATCTCTAAGAAAGACCCAAGAATTAAAACAACATGACATTAGAGGTAAATAATTTCTGTGATGTGCTCATCAATAAACCAAACACAGCTGAGGAAAGAATCAGTGATCTTGAAGAAAATGCCGTAGAAAGCAGTCAGGATGAAACACAGATAAAGGAATAAAAAATAAAGGAAAAAAATGTGCATTCACAAGCTTTGGGATAATATGAAAGAATCTAGCATACATGATTGGTTTCTAAAAAGTAAAAGAAAGAATCAATCAGAAAATGGCCATGATTTTCCAAAAATAATGAAAACCGTTTAAATACGGAGCCAAGAAAATCCCCAACAGGATAGATAATGGGGAAAAGAAAAAAAAAAAAATCAAACTGCTGGAAATCAAAGACAAAGAGAAAATCTTGAGGACAATAAGGGAAAAGAGCTCTTTATGTACTGAGAAAGAGAAGTAGGAACAAAAGCATATCACTTACTCATCAGAAACTATGCAATCCAGTAGATGATGGAGTAACTGCCTTCAAATTCCAATATAAAAAGCTCCAGATCAGAATTCTATATCCAGTATAAATAGTTTCGAAACTGAAGGTAAAATAAAATTTTTCTAAAAAAAGAGAAGTTGAGATAATTCATTGCCAGCAGTGCATTACAAGAAACGTTAAGGAAGTTCTTCAGATAAAATTATGATACCAGATAGAAACTTGGGTCTACGGAAGGACATGATGAGGACCAGAGATGGCATAAATGAAGGTGAATGTAAAAGACATTGTTTTACTTATTTTTAAATGCTCCAAAAAGTAATTGACTATCTAATGCAAAAATTGTAACAATGAGTCATGAGATGTAGAGTACATGAAAAACTAAAATACATGACAAAAATAGCATGAAGAAAGGAAGGCAGAAATTGGAAGTACACTTTTGTAAGTTTCTTCATGTTACGTTCAGTGGCATAATATTATTTTAAAGTAAATTGCGATAAGTAAGAGATGTATACCATAAGCCAAAGCAACCACTAAAACATTTTAGAAAAGAGGTATAACTAATAAAAAGTGCCTCTATTTTCCTATAGAAAAAATAGAAAAACAACTAGTAATATGGTAGATGTAAATGTGATCATATCAATAATTACATTAAAAGCAAAGAGTATAACATGCCAATTAAAAGACAGAGATTGTCTAGTTGTATAAAAAACAAGGACCAACTATATGCTGTGCTCCACAACAGTTTAAATATACAGATATAGATGGATGGATAGATAGATAGATAAAGTAAAAGGATGTAGAAAGATGTAGCATATAAATACTAATCCAAGGAAAGCTGGAGTGGCTATATTATCAGGAAAATAAATGTTACCAGGGGTAAAAGGGATACTAAATTATAAAAATTTTTATCTACCAAGAAGACATAATAATCCTGAATGTTTTATGCACTAATAAAAGAATTTTAAAATGCATAAAGCAACACCAGTGGAAACAGATAAATACATCAATTCATAATAATAGCTACAGATTTCAAGACTTCTCCCAGTAATCAATAGAACAAGTTGACCAAAAGGAAAAAAAAAAGTCACTAGATGAAACATCTAAGTACACTGTCAACAAACTAGTCCTAACTGACATTTGTAGAATACACAACAGTAGTAAAATATTCATTCCTTTCAACTGCTCCGGAACATTCATGAAGATAGACTATACTGTGGCTGTCTTGGTTATCTAGTGCTTCTGGAATAGAAATACCAGAAGTGGATGGCTTTAACAAAGAGAAATTTATTTTCTCACAGTTTTTAAGGTTAGAATTCCCAATTCAGAGGTACAACTCAAGAGGAAGGTTTTCTCTCTCTCTCAGCTCTGTAGGAAGGTCCTTGTCTCTTCAGCTTCTGCATTCAGGTGTATTGGAGATCTCCGTGTGCCTTGGCATCTATCTTACATTAAGTGTTCTGGAATTCCCATTCTTCATGATGTTATCCATAATCTGTTAAGGCCTACACAGTCGAATGCCTTTCATAGTCAATGAAACACCGATAAACATCTTTCTGGTATTCTCTGATTTCAGCTAGAATCCATGTGATATCAGTAATGTCCTCCTCTGAATCCAGGTTGAATTTCTGGCATTTCCTTGACGATATACTGCTGCAACTGTCTTTGCATGATCTTCTGCAAAATTTTACCCACATGTGATATTAATGATATTGTTCAATAATTTCTGCATTCTGTTGGAACACCTATCTTTGGAATACTCATAAATATGGATCTCTTCCAGTCCGTTAATGTAGTTCTCTTTCCAATTTCATGGCATAGATGAGTGAGCACCTCCAATGCTGTATCTGTCTGTTGAAACATCTCAATTAGTATCACCCTGAGATACCTAGAACTAAGCTTATGCTCTCGGGTCACCTTTTAGCAAAATAGCAGAGTGGTGCACAAAATAAAGGATATTACCCATAAGATGTGGTACTCTATTTAAAAGCCATCTGTATGAAACAAAAAGGTCACTAATTACTCAAAAGAAAAGATGAGAAGATAAGTAGGCAGGGAAACATGAGCACTGGAAATGAAACAAACAAAACACAATGAAAGTGAATGTTGATATATTGTGATTAATGTAACTTATGTCACTGAATAATTTTTGCAGAAATTGTCAAATGGGAATCTAACTTACTGTGTACACTTTCACCAAAATTTCAATGAAATATTATTTCAAAAATTTAATTAATAAGTCAATTACAGTTAAAAAGGTTTTATTCTGTGCAAAAAATTATTCCAATCACAGAGAACTCCTTCAATAAGATGAGTTTTTCATGTTACAATTTTGATCAGCTTATATGCAGTACAAATTGTTAGGAAATTTTTCGAAAGAGAAATTTAAAATGGTAGGTTCTCATTGACTTCGTTAGCAGAGTATGGGCTATTAAAACTAGAGTTTTAGATTGGATTGCTTTATTAAGTTTGTGTGTCTGCATTCTATGGGCTAGTTATGGTTTATCTAATTATTTACACTTTCCCAGAACATTTGTCTTCACCATAAGTTGTTAGTTTCTGGGAAGGATTAAGAATAAACTTTAAGAAGGGGAGGAGGTCAATTTTCTTTCATCGACATCAATTATCACCCCTGTTTTACAGAGGAGAAGAGGAAGTTCTGAGATGTTATATTTCGTTAACCCAATTTGTCTTGACTCTACATCCTTGAGTTCTTGTGACTCCAGACTATGGCTGGTGATAACGTACATTGGACACATTTCAGGGCCACAGCTCTGAAGAATGACTGGGAAGGTGGCTGACATGGAAGAGGAGCCTAGACCTCCAAGAAACTCCTCTTCATGTGCCTGAGGCCATCTCCTAACTGCAGCCTGTATACACCACCCCCACCCTGACCTGTAAGCACACATGCCCCTTCCTCACAAGTTCTAGTTTCAGCGGCTTTTCACTTGGCTCAGGGACACATGGATAAGCAGCATCTTCCAGAGCATAGGGAGGCCTCAGCTGTTCAAAACCCCAAGGCCCAACTGAATTCATTCTGTTAACCTGTTGTCAGTTGCCAACTTCTGAGAGGTACTGTGCTTAAAATTAACGCCAAATTCACCTTCACTTGAAGATTTCATCTTTGTTTTACAAGTGAAAGAAAAGAGAATCACATATCCTATGCAGGGCCATACAGTGAATAAATTAATGGTGAGTAAATTTGAATAATAGGGTTATTAACTGGACTTCATTGTAGGCATATGGATATTATGCTATCACTGACAGACTTGTACTCTAAGGCCAAAGCTAAAGAAACTGAAAATCTTTACCAACTTCGGAAGTCTGAAATTGGTCAAATATGCGATCAGGATGCGTTGATAATTTCTGGTGATTGGAATGAGAAAGTTGAAAACAAAGAAGACAGGATGGTAGTTGGAAAATATGGCCTTAGTGATAGAAATGATGCTGGAGATCACATGATAGAATTTTGCAAGAACAAATTCTTCGTATTTCAAATACCTTTTTTCAACAACATAAACAGTGACTATACATGTGAACCTTGCCAGATGGAATACACAGGAATCAAATTGACTACGTCTGTGGAAAGAGACAATGGAAAACTTCAATATCATCAGTTGGAAAAAGGCCAGGGGCTGACTGCAGAATAGACTATCAATTGTTTATATGCAAATTGAAGTTGAAGCTGAAGAAAATTATAACAAGTTCACGAGAGCCAAAGTACGACCCAGAGTATATCCCACCTGAATTAAGAGACCATCTCAAGAATAGATTTGACACATTGAACACTAATGACCACAGACCAAACAAGTTGTGGAAGGACATCAAGGACATCATACACAAAGAAAGCAAGAGATCATTAAAAAGACATGAAAGAAAGAAAAGACTAAAATGGATATAAGAAGAGACTCTGAAACTTGCTCTTGAACGTCAAGTAGCTAAAGCAAAAGGAAAAAATGATGAAGTAAAAGCATTGAACAGGAGGTTCCAAAGGGCAGCTTCAAAGTAAAATATAATAATGACATGAGCAAAGACCTGGAGGTAAAAAGCCAAAAGGGAAGAACACGATTGGCATTTCTCAAGCTGAAAGAACTGAAGAAAAAATTGAAGCCTCGAGTTGCAATAGTGAAAGATTCTACAGGGAAAATATTAAACATGGCAGAAAATATCAAAAGAAGATGGAAGGAATACACAGAGTCACTGTACCAAAACAAGATGGATTGACACAATGCCTGCAAAAATGGAATCAAACATAGCAATGATTATGAGGATGGCACAGGACAGGGCAGTGTTTCATTGTGTTGTACATACAGTTGCCATGTGTCAGAGCTGACTAAATGGCATCTATCAACAAAAATGGAAGGAGTCTAGGGATGCTGCTAAACATCATACAATGCACAGGATACTGGCACACAACAAAAAACCACCTGGCTCAGAATACCAATAGTGCCAAGGTAGAAAAAACCTGAACTAGAAGATGAATAGGATTATGTCAGGCCCAGATCATAGGAAACAAGTTAGAGGTTTTTAGAGGTGTAAATAAGGGAACGTGAAGTGAGTTCTGAGAGAGAAATAAACCTGGCATTGTTTAAAGTACTGGGAGTTCTTGGGTAGATGATGAGGGCCAAATTGGAGAAAGTCTTGAATGCCAAACTGAGAAGTTGGTACTTAATTAAGTGCTCCAGTATCTAGTGCTGCTAAAACAGAAGTATTGCAAGTGGGTGGCTTTAATAAACCAAAATTTATTTTCTCACTGTTTTGGAGATTAAAAGTTTACATTGAGGGAACTAGCTCTAGGGAAAATCTCCTTCTCTAACCACCCTGGAGGAGAATCGTTGTCTCAGCTTCTCTACCTCTGGCATCCCTCCTTCCTCAAAGATGTCCACATGGCATCTATCTTTCCTCTTTTGTGCTCACTTGTCTCTGTGTCTATGCTGCTGTTTAGATCTCAAACGTGATTAAGTTTAAGACAAGCTCTACACGGATATGTTCTCATTAGCATAACAAAGTTTCCAAATGAAATAATATGCATTGGTAGAGGCACTTGATTTTCAGAACTATGGTCGAGAAATGAATGGATTCACAAGACTGCAGACCCAAGATGGAGGGCAACAGAAAAAAATTATATAGGCCCAAGTGATCTGAAGAATTTTCATGGGTTTTCTTTGGAGTATTGTTAATGTTCGATGTTCTCACTTCCAGATAAAAGGAATCTCTTTTATCTTAAATTATTTCTCATAACACCTTAGTAGACTATGTTTCTGTAAACAGAAATGAAACATTTATCTTTTTCTCCCTGCCTGATTCCTCTAGAAACAGAAAACTCCTAATGAGTATTGGTATTTTCATGGCAATGTAATTATAAACATTAAACAGTTCAATAAGAACCTGCCCCCCTTGTTAATGGAAAATAACTGGAAACTTTGGTTATATCACCAAGCTTTGAGTGGAATATCATATTTTAAAATCATGCCCTTAGAATCAGGTATGATCAGACACTTTTAAGGAACTTAAAACTTTACGGAACCAATGATTACAAAGCCTTCCCAGGAAAACTAGCCTGATAGCTGGCATGCTCACCTGCCAGCCTTTAAAATGAGTAAGAAAAATCACTTTCAGACAGATTCAGGAAACTTATGATATTTTGGGACCTTGAGAAGAAAGGAAATCTGCCAAATCTATGAGGGTTTTTGTTGCGTATATAGGTGTCGATTTTGACTTATGCCAACCCTGTATGACAGAGTAGAATTGCCCTATAGGGTTTCCTTGGCTTTACTCATTATGGGAGAAGATTGCCTGGTCTTTTCTTCTGTGGAAAGGCTGGTGAGTTCGACCCTCTGACGTGTTGGTATCTGTCAAGACCTTAAAAATTACACCATGGAAACACTGGTAGCGTAGTGGTTAAGTGCTATGGCTGCTGACCAAAACATCAGCAGTTCAAATTCACCAGGCGCTCCTTGGAAACTCTATGGGGGCAGTTCTACTCTGTCCCATAGGGTCACTATGAGTCAGAATCGACTCTACAGCAGCAGGTTTGGTTTGGTTTTGGTTTTAGGGATCCTTAAATCTGTGGTTAGTAAAGGTGAAATGTGGTGGCTAGTTCTGGCTTAGCTTCTTAGGCTTAAAGGGTTTTGCAGTTTAATCCAAGATTCCTTAAGAAAAATTCCAGCCCAGGAAATGTAAAGGCCAACTGATAAATTGCCATTCTTGGTGCACTGATGTACATAATTATAACCAGCCTCATTTTAAGATCAAGAACAACATTGCTTTGAGATTATCTTTGATCTAAAAGAGGGTGAATATATGGAGAAATTTTATGTTTCAATAAAAAATTATAGCATGTCCTATATACAGACAGATCAATGCTCATTGGTGGTTACCAAGGAGAAAAGGTGGCGAGGTGAAAGTATGGTTTAGATTGTAGAGACTTGTTAATTTTTTTTTTTTTTTGGTGATGGAAAAAGGGGCACTGAATGTGGATGTATTAAGCACAGCACAACCAAAACAAAATAGAGTGTTTGAGCACATATGGACGAAAAGTTTCCTGCATATTAGTACCAGTAGGTACAGGTGTGTACATAGGTGAGAACAGATAGAAGTATCTATGTTGTTCTTAGGTGCTCTCAGTTCGGTTCTGACTCATAGTGACCCTATGTGCAACAGAACGATAAACTGCCTCATCCTTCACCATCCTCACAATTCTTATGCTTGCACCCATTATTGCAGTCACTGAGTCAATCCATCTCATTGAGGATCTTCATCTTTTTCTTTGACCCTTTACTTTACCAAGCATGATGTTCTTCTCCAGGGACTGATACCTCCTCATAACACATCCAAGGTATGTCAGACATAGTCTCACCACCCTTGCTTCTAAGGAACATCCTGGGCATATTTCTTTTTTTTTTGGCAGTCCATGCTATATTCAACATTCTTTGCCAACACCAGAATTCAAAGTCGAGAATTCTTCTTTGGTCTTCCTTACTCATTGTTCAGTTTTTTCATGCATATAAGGCAATTGAAAACACCATGGCTTGGGTCAGGCACACTTTTGTCTTCAAGGTGACAGCTTTAGAAGTATCTATAAAATCTATAGGTATGTGTAAATACAAACATGTAGGTACAGGCACATATATTCACTGAAGGCAGAAATAAGGACAGTCCACAGACATACCCAAATACCTTCCAAGGCTGGTTTTCTGAGTTTCAAAGCTTAGGACCATCATTTCATGGGAAAACTCAGTCAACTGGCATAACATAGTTCTTAAAAATCATAAACTGCCTCCTTGTAAAGTGAGTAGCATCTGAGTTCTTAAAAGAATGAGAGGAGCCATCTAAGACACAATGACGGGTCTCTATTTGCCAAAAACAAAAAAAATCAAACCCATTGCCCTGGAGTTGATTTTGACTCATAGAGACCCTCCCTATAGGACAGGGTAGAACTGCCCCATAGAGTTTCCAAGCAGCACCTGGTGGATTCAAACTGCTTACCTTTTGGTTAGCAGTCGTAGCTTTTAACTACTATACCACCAGTTTCCCTCTACTCACCAGGAGGAAAAAATACGAAGGTAACCTAGAGCCCACAAAAAAAATAATAAAACAAGTCAATACAAGCTACAACCTCATCTACCCCAAGAACAAACGGCTAAATTGTGCCTGGCTACGACAACTGACTATTCTAACCGGGGTCACAATAGATGGTCCCACAAAGAATGGGAGAAAACTGTGGGACAGAACTCAAATTTTTACTTAAAAAAGCCAGACAAACTGGAGCAAGTAAAGAACAGAGGGTTCCTGAGACTACCACCCTGAGACACTGTTTAAACCTAGAACCAAGCCCATGCTCTGGGATTATCTTTTAGCGAAAAAGCAGAGTGGCACACAAAATTAAGGATATTACCTGAAAGATGGGTGCTCTGTTAAAGATTCATCAGTATGAGACCAAAATGTCAACAATTACTGAAAGACAAAAATGAGAAGATAGGAAGGCTGGGAAACTAGAGTACTGGGAATGGAACAAACAAAACACAACGAAAGAGAATGATGACACATTATGCTTAATGTAGCTAATGTCACTGAACAATTTTTGCAGAAATTGTCAAATGGGAACCTAACTTGTTGGGTAAACTTTTGCCAAAAAGTCAAAATAGTGTTTTTAAGAAAACTGATCAACAGGGCAATTAGAGTTAAAAGGTTTTACTGAGGGCAAAAATCTTCCCCAAGTACAGAATTCTCCTCCAATGAAATGAGCTCTTCACATTGTGATACTGACCAGCTTATAAATAGTACAAACTGTTATGGGATTTTCCAAAAGAGAAATTTAAAATGATTGGTTGTCATTAACTTAATCAGAAGAATTTGGGCAATTAAAATATGGGCTTTAGCTTGGAATGGTTTATTAAGTTTGTATGCCTGCATTCTATGGGCTAGATATGGTTTATCTAATTATTTAAACTATTCCCAGAACTTTGTATTAATCATAAGCTTTTAGTTTCTGGGAAGGGTTAAGATTTAGTTTAAATAGGGAAGAGTATCAATTTAGTTTAATAAAAAAAAATATAGACATATATTATTACTCCTATTTGACAGTGGAGAAAAGGAGTTATGATGTCCTTCTCCAGGAAGTGGTCCCTTCTGATAACATGTCCAAAATATGTGAGATGAAGTCTTGCCATCCTTGCCACTTAGGAACATTCTGGCTGTGCTTCTTCTGGATTCGTTCTTAATTGACAGTCCATGGTATAGTCATTGTTCTTCACCAACACCATAATTAAAAGACACCAATTCTTTGGTCTTCCTTATTCATTGTCCAGGTTTCACATGCTTATGAGGTGATTGAAAACGCCATAGCTTCAGCCAGGCGCATCTTAGTCCTTAAAGTGATATCTTTGCTTTTTAATACCGTAAAGATGTCTCTTGAAGCAGATTTGCCCAATGCAGTATGCCGTTTGATTTTCTGACTGCTGCTTCCATGGGCATTGATTGTGGATCCAAGTAAAATGAAATATTTGACGACTTCGATCTTTTCTCTATCATGTTGTTCATTACTGGTTTTCTTGAGAGGATTTTTGTTTCTTTATGTTGAGGCGTAAGCCATACTGAAGGCTGTAGTCCTTGATCTTCATCAGTAAGTGCTTCAAGTCCTCTTCACTTTCAGCAAGCAAGGTTGTGTCATTTGGATAACAAAGGTTGTTAAGGAGTCTTCTTCCAATTCTGATGCTGTATTCTTCTTGATATCCTCCAGGTTCTTGGATTATTTCCTCAGGATACAGATTGAAGAAGTACAGTGAAAGGATACAACCCTGATGCACACATTTCCTGACTTTAAACCACTCAGTGTCCCCTTATTCTGTTTGAAGGAATAGCTTTTGATCTAATTACAAGTTCCTCAGGAGCACAGCCAAGTGTTCCGGAATACCCATTCTTAGCAATGTTATCCATAATTTGTTAAGATCCACATACTTCAATGCCTTTGCATAGTCAACAAAACAGAGGTAAACATCCTTCTGATTTTCTCTGCTTTTAGCCAGGATCCATCCGACATCAGCAATGATATCTCTGGTTCTACGTCCTCTTCTAAATCAGGCTTGAAATTCTGGCAGTGCCCTGTCAATATACTGCTGCAACCACCTTTAAATAATCTTCAGCAAATTATACTGGTGTGTGATATTAAGGATGTTGTTGTTGTTGTAAGGTGCTGTCAAGTGGGTTCTGACACATAGCAATCCTATGTACAACAGAAGGAAACACTGCCCAGTTCTGCACTACGCCTACAATCGTTTTTATGCTTGAGCAGATTTTTACAGCCACTATGTCAATCCATCTCATTGAGGGTCTTCCTCTTTTTTGTTTACCCTGGACTCTACCCAGCATGATGTCCTTCTCCAGGGACTGATCTCTCCTGACAACATGTCCAAAGTATGTAAGATGCAGTCTTGCTATCCTTGCTTCTGAAGACCATTCTGGTTGTACTTCTTCCAAGACAGATTTGTTCATTCTTTTGGCAGCCTACTATATATTCAATACTCTTTACCAACACCAAAATTCAAAGACGCCAATTCTTCTCCTGTCTTCCTTATTCCTCATCCAGCTTTTGCATGCATACGATGCAATAGAAAATACCATGGCTTGGGTCAGGGGCACCTTAGTCATCAAAGTGACATCTTTGATTTTTAACACTTTAAAGAGGTCTTTTGCAGCAGATTTGCCCAGTGCAATGCACAGTGTGATTTCTTGACTGCTGCTTCTATAGGTGTTGAGTATGGAACCAAGTAAAATGAAATCCTTGACAACTTCAATGTTTTCTCCATTTATCATGAGGTATTAACGATATTGTTCAATAATTTCCACATTCTGTTGGAACACCTATCTTTGGAATATGCATAAATATGGATCTCTTCCAGTTGGTTGGCCAGCTAGCTCTCTTACAAATTTCATAGCATAGACGAGTGAGCACCTCCAGCGCTGCATCTCTTTCTTGAAACATCTCAGTTGATATCACCCTGAGAGACCTAGAACCAAGCCTATGCTCTTAGATCACTTTTTAGTGAAATAGCAATGTGGTACACAAAATAAAGGATATTACCCGTAAGATGGGTGCTCTACTTAAAAGCCATCCATATGAGACAAAAAGATCACTAAATTACTCAAAAGCAAAGATGAGAATATAAGTACACACAGAAATATGAGCACTGGAGATGGGACAAACAAAACATGATGAAAGAAAATGTTGACCTATTACAGTTAATATACTTATGTCACTGAATTTTTTTTTAATTTTTAATGAGCTTTGAGTGAAAGTTTACAAATCAAGTCAGTCTCTCATACAAAAATTCATATACACCTTGCTATATACTCCCAACTGCTCTCACCTAATGAGACAGCTCGCTCCTTCCCTCCACTCTTCTCGTGTCTATTATGCCAGCTTCTAACCCCCTCTTCCCTCTCATCTCCCCTCCAGATAGGAGATGCCAACATAGTCTCAAGTGTCTACTTGATCCAAGAAGCTCATTCTTCACCAGCATCTTTTTCTATCCCATTGTCCAATCCAATCCCTGTCTGAAGAGTTGGCTTTGGGAATGGTTCCTGTTTTGGACTGAAAGAAGGTCTAGGGGCCATGACCACCGGGGTCCTTCTAGTCTTAGTCAGACCATTAAGTCTGGTCTTTTTATGAGAATTTGGGGTCTGCATCCCACTGCTCTCCTGCTGCCTCAGGGGTTCTCTGTTGTATTCCCTGTCAGGGCAGTTATCGGTTGTAGCCGGGCACCACCTAGCTCTTCTGGTCTCAGGCTGATATCGTCTCTGGTTTATGTGGTCCTTTCTGTCTCTTGAGCTCGTAATTGTGTCCTTGGTGTTCTTCATTCTCCTTTGCTCCAGATGGGTTGAGATGAATTGATGCATCTTAGATGGCCGCTTGCTAGCGTTTCTGACCCCAGATGCTGCTCTACAAAGTGGGATGCAGGATATTTTCTTAATAGATTTTATTATACCAATTGTCTTATATGTACCCTGAAACCACGGTCCCCAAACCCCCACCCCTGCTAAGCTGGCACATGAAGCATTCAGTTTATTCAGGAAACTGCTTTTGATTTAGTCCAGTTGTGCTAACCTCATTTGTATTATATGTTGTCGTTCCCTTCACCTAAAGTAGTTCCTTATCTACTATCAAATTAGTGAAAGTCCCCTTCCTCCCTCCCTCCCTCTTCCCTCTCATAACCATCAAAGAATATTTTCTCCTCTGTTTAAACTATTTCTTGATTTCTTATAATAGTGGTCTTATACAATATTTGTCCTTTTGCAACTGATTAATTTCATTCAGCATAATGTCTTCCAGATTTCTCCATGTTATGAAATGTTTCACAGATTCATCACTGTTCTTTATCAATGCATAGTATTCCATTGTGTGAATATACCATGATTTATTTATCCATTCATTCATTGATGGGGCACCTTGGTTGCGTCTATCTTTTTGCTATTGTAAACAGTGCTGCAACGAACAGGGGTGTGCATATATCTGTTCGTGTAAGGCCTGTAATTTCTCTAGGATATATTCCAAAGAGTGGGGTTATTGGATCATATGGTAGCTCTTTGTCTAGCTTTCTAAGGAAGTGCCAAATCAACTTCCAAAGTGGTTATGCCATTTTACATTCCCACCAGCGGTGTATAAGTGTCCCAGTCTCTCCACAATCTTTCCAACGTTTATTATTTTCTGTCTTTTGGATTAATGCCAGTCTTGTTGGAGTGAGATGGAATGTCATTGTAGTTTTGATTTGCATTTCTCTAATGGCTAATGATCATGAGCATTTCCTCATGTATCTGTTAGCTACCTGAATTTCTTTAGTGAAGTGCTTGTTCATATCTTTTGCCCATTTTTTAATTGGGTTATTTGTCTTTTTGTATTTGAGTTTTTGCAGTATCATGTAGATTTTAGAGATCAAGCAATGACTGGAAATGTCATACCAAAAAACTGTTTCCTAGTCTGTAGGTAATCTTTTTATTCTTTTGGTGAAGTCTTTGGATGAGCATAGCTGTTTGATTTTTAGGAGCTCGCAGTTGTCTAGTTTTTCTTCTGCATTGTTAGTAATGTTTTGTATACTGTTTATGCCATGTATTAGGGCTCCTAATGTTGTCCCTACTTTTTCTTCCATGATCTTTATCATTTTAGATTTTATTTTTAGGCCTTTGATTCATTTTGAGCTTATTTTTGTGCATGGAGTGAGGTATGGGTCTTGTTTCAATTTTTGCAGGTGGATATCCAGTTATGCCAGCAACATTTGTTAAAAAGACTATCTTTTCCCTCATTGAACTGGTTTTGGGTCTTTGCCAAATATCAACTGCTCCTATGTGAATGGGTTTATGTCTAGATTCTCAATTCTGATCCATTGGTCTATGTATCTGTTGTTGTACCAGTACCAGGCTGTTTTGACTACTGTGGCAGTATAATAGGTTCTAAAATCAGATAGAGTGAAGCCTCCCACTTTGTTCCTCTTTTTCAGTAATGCTTTACTTATCCAGGGCCTCTTTCCCTTCCATATGAAGTTGGTGATTTGTTTCTCCATCTCATTAAAGAATGTCATTGGATAGGAATTGCATTGAACCTATAGATCGCTTTTGGTAGAATAGGCATTTTTACAATGTTAAGTCTTCCTATCCATGAGCAACGTATGTTTTTCCACTTATGTAGGTCTCTTTTGGTTTCTTGCAGAAGTGTTTTGTAGTTTTCTTTGTATAAGTCTTTTACATCTGTGGTAAGATTTATTCCTAAGTATTTTATCTTCTTGGGGGTTACTATAAACGGTATTGATTTGGTGATTTCCTCTTCAATGTTCTTTTTGTTGGTGTAGAGGAATCCAACTGATTTTTGTGTGTTTATCTTGTATTCTGATACTCTGCTGAACTCTCTTAGTTTCAGTGGTTTTCTTGAGGATTCATTAGGGTTTTCTATATATAAGATCATGTCATCTGCAAATAGAGATACTTTTACTTCTTGCTTACCAATCTGGATGCCCTTTATTTCTTTGTCTAGCCTAATTGCTCTGGCCAGGACCTCCAGCACAATGTTGAATAAGAGCAGTGATAAAGGGATCTTTGTCTGGTTCCTGATCTCAGGGGGAATGCTTTCAGGCTCTCTCCCTTTAGGATAACATTGGCTGTTGGCTTTGTATAAATGCCCTTTATGATGTTGAGGAATTTTCCTTCTATTCCTATTTTGCTGAGAGTTTTTATCATGAATAGGTGTTGAACTTTGT
Source organism: Loxodonta africana (assembly GCF_030014295.1). Taxonomy (NCBI): domain Eukaryota; kingdom Metazoa; phylum Chordata; class Mammalia; order Proboscidea; family Elephantidae; genus Loxodonta; species Loxodonta africana. Next base: position 89,828,521 of record NC_087348.1, read on the forward strand.
CAAATGCCTTTTCTGCATCAATTTTTAAAATCATGTGATTCTTGTCTTTTGTTTTATTTATGTGATGGATTACATTAATTGTTTTTCTAATGTTGAACCATCCCTGCATACCTGGAATGAATCCCACTTGGTCGTGGTGAATTATTTTTTGGATATGTTGTTGAATTCTATTGGCTAGAATTTTGTTGAGGATTTTGCATCTAAGTTCATGAGGGATACAGGTGTGTAGTTTTCTTTTTTTGTGGTGTCTTTACCTGGTTTGGGTATCAGAGATATGCTGGCTTCATAGAATGGGTTTGGGAGTATTCCGTCCTTTTCTATGCTCTGAAATACCTTTAGTAGTAGTGGTGTTAACCCTTCTCTGAAAGTTTGGTAGAACTCTGCAGTGAAGCCATCCGGGCCAGGGCTTTTTTTTTTTTTTTTTTTTGCTGGGAGTTTTTTGATTACCTTTTAAATCTCTTCTTTTGTTATGGGTCTATTCAGTTGTTCTACTCTGTTTGTGTAAGTTGAGGTAGGTAGTGTGTTTCTAGGAATTCATCCATTTCTTCTAGGTTTTCAAATTTGTTAGACTACAATTTTTCATAGTAATCTGATATGATTCTTTTAATTTCAGTTGGGTCTGTTGTAATATCGCCCATCTCATTTCTTATTCTGGTTATTTGCTTGCTCTCCTGTTTTTCTTTTGTCAGTTTGGCCAATGGTTTATCAATTTTGTTGAATTTTTCTACGAACCAGCTTTTGGTCTTGTTAATTGTTTCAATTGTTTTTCTGCTTTCTATTTCATTTAGTTCTGCTCTAATTTGTATTATTTGTTTTCTTCTGGTGCCTGAGGATTTCTTTTGTTATGCTCTTTCTGTTTGTTCAAGTTTTAGGGATAATTCTTTGATTTTGGCCCTTTCTTCTTTTTGGATGTGTGCATTTATCGCTATAAATTGACCTCTGACCACTGCTTTCACTGTGTCCCAAAGGTTCTTATAGGAAGTGTTTTCAATCTCATTGGATGCTATGAATTTCTTTATTCCATCCTTAATGTCTTCTATAATCCAGTCTTTCTGAGCAGGGCATTGTTCAGTTTCCGAGTGTTTGATTTCTTTTCCCTGCTTTTTCTGTTATTGATTTCTATTTTCATGGCCTTATGGTCAGAGAAGATGCTTTGTAATATTTAAATGTTTTAGATTCTGCTAAGGCTTGCTTTCTGACCTAATAAATGGTCTATTCTAGAGAATGTTCCATATGCATGAGAAAAGAAAGTATACTTGGCTGCTATTGGGTGGAGCGCTCTGTATATGTCTATGAGGTCGAGTTGGTTTATTGTGGCATTTAGATCTTCTGTGTCTTTACTGAGCTTCTTTCTGGATGTCCTGTCCTTCACCAAAAGTGGTGTGTTGAAGTCTTCTACTATTATTGTGGAGCTGCCTATCTCACTTTTCAATGCTGGTAGAGTTTGTTCTATGCATCTTGCAGCCCTGTCATTGGGTGCATAAATATTAAATATGGTTATATCCTCCTGTTATACTGTCCCTTTAATCATTATATAGTGTCCTTCCTTATCCTTTATGATGGATTTAACTTTAAAGTCTATTTTGTCAGAAATTAATATTGCCACTCCTGCTCTTTTTTGATTGTTGTTTGCTTGATATATTTTTTTCTATCCTTTGAGTTTTAGTTTGTTTGCATCTCTAAGTCTAAGGTGTGTCTCTCGTAGGCAGCATATAGATGGATCATGTTTTTTAACCCATTCTGCCACTCTCTGTCTCTTTATTGGTGCATTTGGCCCATTTACATTCAGCATAATTACAAATAAGTATGAATTTAGTGCTATCATTTTGATGTCTTTTTTTGTGTTTTGTTGACAGTTTCTTTTTCCCACTTATTTTTTTGTGCTGAGTAGTTTATCTTTATATATTGTCTTTTCCTCATATTCGTTGTTGTTGCTTTTGTTTCTGCTCTCTATTTTTTTCTTGTATTTTATTTTGATGTGTAGGATAGTTTGTCTCCTTTGTGGTTACCTTATTATTTACCCCTATTTTTCTAAATTTAAACCTAACTTTTATTTCTTTGTATTGCCTTGTCTTCCTCTCCATATGAAAGATCTATGACTACATTTCTTAGTCCCTCTTCATTGTTTTTATGTTGTCTTCTTTTATATAATGACATCGCTGTTTCCCTATTTCGAGTGTTTTTTTATCTTGATTTATTTTTGTGATTCCCCTGTCCGGGTTGGCCTCTGATTGCTCTGTCCAGTGTTCTAGTCTTGCATTGATACCTGATATTATTGATTTTCTAACCAAAGAGCTCCCTTTAGTGTTTCTCGTAGTTTTGGTTTGGCCTTTACAAATGCCTTAAACTTCTGTTTATCTGGAAATGTCTTAATTTCACCTTCATATTTGAGAGAGTTTTGTTGGATATATGATTTTTGGCCAGCAATTTTTTTCCTTCTATTTGTTATAGAAGTCCTCTCATTGCCTTCTTGCCTGGATGGTTTCTGCCAAGTAGTCCGAGTTTATTTTTCTTGACTCTCCTTTGTAGGTGACTTTTTGTTTATCCTAACTGCTCTAGAATACTCTCTTTATCTTTGGTTTTGGCAAATTTGATTATAATATGTCTTGGTGATTTTCTTTTAAAATCTACATGGAGTTCAACGAACATCTTGGATAGATATCTTCTCATCTTTCACCATATCAGGGAAGTTTTCTGCCAACAAATCTTCAACAATTCTCTCTGTATTTTCTTTTATCCCTCCCTGTTCTGGTACTCCAATCACTCATAGGTTATTTCTCTTGATAGAGTCTCACATGTTTCTTAAGGTTTCTTCATTTTTTTTAATTCTTTTACCTTATTTTTCTTCAAATATATTAGTGCCAAGCATTTTATCTTCAAGTTCACAAATTCTGCCTTTCACTTGCTCAATTTTATCCCTCTGACTTTCTGCTGAGTTGTCTACTTTTGTAATTTTATTGTTAATCTTCTGAGTTTCTGATTGCTGTCTATGGACTTTTCCAGCTTATTAAATTTTTCATTATGTTCCTGAATGACCTTTTTAATTTCTTCAACTGCTTTATCTGTGTGTTTCTTGGCTTGTTCTGCATATTGCATCATTTCCTTACTGATGTCTTGAAGGGTTCTGTATATTAATAATTTGTATTCTGCCTCCAGTAATTCCAGAAAGGCACTTTCATCTAGAAGATCCCTTGGTTCTTTGTTTTGAGAGCTTGTAGAGGTGATCATGGTCTGTTTTTTTTTTTTTTTTTATGTGACTGGATATTGACTGTTGTCTCCAAGCCATCTATAAGTTATTGTATTAGTTTTTTTTATGTTTGCTTACTGTATCGTAGCTTCTTGCTTTGTTTTGTTTTGATATGCCCAAATGGGCTGTTTGAGTGAGCTAGCTTGATTATTTTCTCCTTTGGAGCTCTGACGTCCTGTCCCCAGATGGCTAGAGCTGTTATCAGGTATATCAGTCTAGGAGTCCATTCACTTTTCTTGTATGAATTCAGCTCAGGTGTCCAGGTAGCCAATCATCAGATGTGTGGTACAGACTGTATCCTACAGTCTTAGAGGGGCAGGGGTAATTGGTGTAGGTACCGGTATTTGATTGCAGCAGGGGGTCACACTCTGAGCAAAGCAGGGGGCTGAGAATTTTCCCCCAAGTATCTCTGAGGAAAGCATGTCCCTCTTCCCTAGAGCATACAGGTGGATAGGTTCTGCACATGGACCATGGACACCCAATGTTTATGGTTATAAGGACTGGGAGGTACTAGTTATCCTTGTACCCATGTCGTGGGTGCCTGGGTGACCTGAGTGAAGCCACCAGTCCTTACATCTCTGATACGTGTAGGTGAGGACCCTGTTTAAAAGGCAAAGCGGTGTCAAACATTAAACACCCACCTCTCCACTGCACAGCTGAAATAGTTGTAGTCTCCCAACAAGGGCCTTTTCTCCTGAAATAGGCCCACACCTGTCCATGCAGAAGGGGAAGACACTCAAAGTCCTCGAACCATTTATGCCTAGACAGGAACAGCTTCAGTCCTGAGCTCCCCAGGTTAGTGGAGCTGGCAAATTATCTTATCCTCCAAATGCAAATTTATTCTTTTTCCAGGGCCTGGAGGATGCTTCTAGGCACTCAACAGGGCCTATCTCAGGCCCAGGGAAATAAACAGCTGCTAAGCTGGCTTGGGGGTGGGGTCACGGTAAAATATATGCTAGTACTTAGCTTTTGCCAAGAGTGCCATTGTTCTCTGGTTCCAGAGGTGTGAGTAGTCTGTGTGGCCAGCTGCTCCTCCCTGAGAAAACTGTGGCTGAACGCTAGTACCAGCCCGCCACAGCCACTCCTGGGAATGGTGCCTGAGGGCTCCCAGCAATTCAGGTCCAGTAAACCCTCTCCGCTTCTGAACTGTCTCTTCCTCCCCTGCCCCTCATTTTGTTTTCTAACCTTGCTTTTGATGTTCAGGGCTCCTAGCTTGTCATAAATATACTTGTTTCACTTGCTTTTTTGGGTCTTTGTTGTAAAAGGGCTTGCCAGAAGCATCTATTCTGCCATCTTGGCCCTACCTCCCATCACTGAATAATTTTTCAGAAATTGTCAACTGGGTACCTAACTTGCTGTGTAATCTTTCACCAAAATCTCAATAAAATATTAGTTAAAAATTTTGATTAAAATGACAATTAGAGTTAAAGCATTTTAGTAGGTGCAAAAACTTTTCCCAATCACGGAGTGCCCCTCTGATAAGATCACTTCTTCGCCTTATAATTTTGATCAGCTTATATCCAGTATGAATTGTTTGGAAATTTTCCAAAAGAGAAATTTAAAATGATTGGTTCTTATTCACTTTATCAGCGCTGTATGCGCTATTAAAAACAGACCTTAATTTGGATTGCTTTATTGTTCGTGAATCTGCATTCTATGAGCTAGTTATGGTTTGTCTAATCATTTAAACTTTTCCCAGAATATTTGTCTTCATCGTACGTTGTTAGTTTCTGGAAAGGGTTAAAAGTTTAAATAGGGAAGGAGGTCAATTTTATTTAACATATATCTATTATCACCCCTATTTTACAGAGGAGAAGAGGCTTGACTCTACATCCCATAGTTCTTGTGACTCCAGGCTGTGGCTTGTAATAATGTACATTGACACGTTTCAGGGCCACACCACCAGAAAATGACTGGGAAGGTGGCTGGCATGGAAGAGGAGCCTAGACCTCCAGAAAACTCCTCTTCATGTGCCTGAGGCCAGCTCGGAACTGCAGCCTCTACCCATCATTCCCTACCCTGACCTGGAAACGCACATGCTGCATTCCTCACAAGTTTTAGTCTCAGCTGCTCTTCACTTGGCTTAGAGACACAGGGATGAGCACCATCTTCCCAGAGTGTAGGGAGGCCTCAGCTGTTCAAATCCCCAAGGCCTAAATCAATTCCTTCTGTTAAACTGTTTTCAGTTGCCAACTTCTGACAGGTACTGGCTTAAAATTAGTAACAAATTCATCTTCAATTGAACATTTTATCTTCTTTTTACAAGTAAAAAAAGGATAAGAGTGACTACATATTCTATTCAAGGCCAGACAGTAAATAAACTCTGAGGGTCTAATGCACAGCTGTCTGACTACACTGTCTGAGGTTTTTTGTTTTGTTTTGGTTTCTTTTAAAATTGCACAGTTGGACTCCAAAGGACACAAACATAGTGTAAAATGTAATGAAATGGATCACTGGTTACAAATAATAATAATAAGACAGAATATGATTCAATTACAACAGAGAGTAAAGTAAAAAAAATAAGGCTCACAAAAATATTGCAGGTAGGGAAAGGCGAAGATTGTATCAAAAAATTTTTATACAGGTGTCATTTTGGCTGGGACTAGAACAACGATTTTCTAGAACAACGACCTCAACTAGGGGTGATGCCACCCCAGGGAACATTTGGCAATGTCTGGAGACATTTCTTGTTGTCACAACTAGGGGGAGTGTTTATTATTGCTCTTCATTAAAGAAAGAAAATGAACAAATCTGTCTTGGAAGAATTACTCCCATATGCTCCTTAGAAGTGAGGATGGCAAGATTTTATCTCACATACTTGGATACTTGAGGGACCAATTCCTGGAGAAGGACCAGTTCCTGGAGAAGGACATCATGCTTGGTAAGACAAAAAGAGGAAGACCCACAATGTGATGGGTTGACACAGTGGTTTCAACAATGGGCTCAAACACAGTAAGGACTCAAGGACTGTGAGGGTGGCACAGTACAAGTCAGTGTTACATTGTGTTGTACACGCAGTCGCTATGTGTCAGAACTGACTTGCAGGCACTGAACAACAACAGTGAAAGAAGGACAGAGATGCTTCTAAACATCTTGCAATGCACAGGACATTGGCTCAAAACAAAGAATCATCTGGTCTAAAATATCAATAGTGCCTAGGTAGAGAAATCCTGAACTAGAATATGGGTTGGATTCTGTCAGGTCCAGATCACAGGAAACCATCTTGAAGTGTGGCAGTCTGATTCTGTGGAGATTTGCATCTTTGGCAACCCCATGGGCAGTACTACTGTATCTTATGGGGTCGCTATGAGTTGGGATCAATGCCAAGGCAGTGGGTGTTTTTAAGTTTTAGAGGTATAAACAAGGGAACATGTACTGTGTTCTGAGAGAGAAATAAACCTGGCATTGGTTAAAGTATGGAGATGATGAGGACCAATTTGGGGAAAGTCTTTAATGCCAAACTGAGAAGTTGGTTCTTAAATAGGTGCGCCAGTATCTTAATTTCTTAGTGCTACTATACAGAAATACTAAAGAGGGTAGCTTTAATAAACCAAAATTTATTTTCTCACTGTTTTGGAGACTAAAAGTCTAAATTTAGGGAACCAGCTCTCAGGGAAATCTCCTTCTCTGACCTCCCTGGAGGAAAATCCGTGTCTCAGCTTCTCTAGCTCTGGCATTTCTCCTTTCTCAAAGATTTTCACTTGGCATCTATCCTTCCTCTTTTGTGCTCTCTTGTCTGTGTGTATGCTGTTCTTTAGATCTCAAAAGTGACTAGGCTTAACACAACCTCTACAGAGATATGTTCACATTAGCATAACAAAGTTTCCAAATGAGAAAACATGCATTGGTAGAGGCACTTAATTTCCAGAACTACAGTAGAGAATTTATTGGGTTCACAAGACTGCAGACCCAAGATGGAGGGCAACAGAAATTAATTTTATAGGCCATAGTGATCTGAAAGATTTGTATGGGTTTGGTTTTTTGGTATTGTTAATGTTCAATGTTCTCATTTTCAGATATAAGAAATCTCTTTCTTGTGCCTTAAACAATCTACTTCTCATAGCAATTTAGTAGACTATGTGTTTGTAAAAAGAAATGAAACATTTCTTTTTCTCCCTGCCTGATTCCACCAAAAATGGAAAACTCTTAATGAGTGTTCCATTTTCATGAAAATGTAATTATAAACATAAGCTCAATTAGAATCTGCTACTCTGCTAAATCAGTTACCCTCTCTCTAACCCTTGAATAAGGAGCTCTGGTGGTCCAATGGTTTAACACTTAACTGCTAACCACAAGTTTAGTCATTGTTACCCACACGTCAGTGCTGTGGGAGACAGAATTGATGATCGCTCTTGTAAAGGTTATAGCCTAGCAATCACTTTGGGGAAGTTCTGCTCTTTCACTTGGGATCTCTATGAATCAAAAATCAACTCGAAGGCACCAAATCATGACAATCCCCTTAGTGCTTCAAATAACACAGTTTTAAGCTTACAGTTACAGCCTCGTTTCACGGGTAAACGTATGTCATTTCACAACATTAATATCTAAATGTTGACCAATTCTATTCTACCCTTCCCAAGGCTGAGATTATATTCATTCCTTCCCAGAAATACATCTTTTAACTGTTTCCCAGTTCAACAGCACCTTCTGGTGCTACTATTGGCAAGAGTCACTAGGGTCACGCACGGCACATTTTCAGAGGCCTTTTCTCTTTACTATATGTGCGTAGTGTGTTCATAGTGTGTATATGTTGACACAGTGGAAATCTTGACCTAGAATGACCAGTGGCTCTCATGTTTCCTTGAGCGACATCTCTGACTCTATACTCCCTATGTAAGTCACTCATTTCTGGTAATATCTGTCCTTCAGCTGGGCTCCCTTTATGGGAGCCAGCTCAGCTCCAAGGGATCCTGTGTCTCCAGTTGGGACAGAATGGAAACCTTGAACTAATCCAAGCTCTCTTGGTATCAACCTCTTCACCTTTGACCAGGAAAGCTTCTGATGGATTTAGAATATCAGCTTGTGGAAGTATACATCAATTTATACTTATATGCTCACTCTTGGCTCTAATTCTTTCTCTCCCTGGGCTTTTGACCTCACAGGCATTTTACCTTCCCAAGCTTCCCTCAGTGGAGCCCTGGTGCCACAGTGGTTAAGAGTTTGGCTGGTAACAAAAACATCAGCAGTTCAAACCCACCAGCCAAGCTCTGGTAGAAAGATGTGGCAGTTGGCTTCCATAAAGAGTTACAACCTTGGAAACCCTAGTATCTGTCCTATGGAGCCATGATGAGTTGGAATAAACTCAATTGCAAAGGGTTTAGTTTTTCTAAGCAGGACCTCATGCATGAACTTTAGCTTCCTTTCTGCATTCATCCCTTTGCCACCAAAATAAGAAAAGGCATTTGAGAATACAAGGACTTTTGAAAATTTGGGGGTTAAACAGAGGGGTTTTATACCACCATGTTGTCTGACCATCTCCCCCTCAAGACTCCTCTCCATGCCACCAAATTTCAATTTTCTTTAGGGCCCTAAAAACCACAAATTTCCAGAATGTTAATTTTTCTCCTTTTGTTACATGGAACAATGACCTTCTTTGTTCTTATCATGGCCCTAGAGCTACAATCTTCTTAGATCATGTTCTCCATGCTGGGAGGCTCACGTATCTCCTATTTGCAAATTGCTTATTAAATCATGAAAAAAAAAAACAATATTATTGTTTTAAACTAATTGAAAAACTCAGTTTTTAACAATTATAACTAGTCTATTTTGAGCTACATTTTTTTAGAAAAGAATGATCTCCCTGCTTGCATATAGAATGACTGCTCAATATAAAACTTATGTTTCAGTTTCTTGGTGTTTTAATTATTTTAATAGTTGTTGCACAATTGTGGAGGTAACTAAATTTAAGGGAATTGCATCAAATGCTGAAAATAAACATAATATTGAAAATGGTATGCTCATGATAAAGTTTAATTGGGATTTTGATAATATTTTTATTTTTCTAGAAAAGGAAACATGGTTCTAACATATAAGCTAATTCTCACATTTCTATTTCATATGCATTTTCAGGATTAGAACATGTACAAAAGTAGAGGACTACCTATATAACATTTTCAATAGCACTTAGACCATCAGATAGCATCTTCACAAAACAACTCAATAAGCTACACAGGGAAAAATTATTATCCTCTTTGAACAGATGCAACCCAACTGTTTAGGTTCTCTCCTTCTTTCCTTACACCATTTTTGTTCAAGGGCAGAATCCTTGAAGTAGGCAACTTTCATACTCTCTCACTTTTATTCCTCTGTATTTGTGGATCCTTTCCTGATCCTTTCACAAAAGTCACTGCTTCACTGTGCTTAGCCCTCAGATACCTCTGTTCCTCACTTGCAACTCAGAGTAATGCTGCACTCAGTAAGCTGACACCTGTTTGGAGCTCAGATGGCTTCACAAGATCTTCACATCACCTATAGGTGAATTTCCTTACTGAAAACTCAGAGAAATTTCTTAAGAGAATTACAACATAGGAAGTCTTTTCCTTCCAAAGTAAGTCTTTGAAAGCTTTAGATTCTTTCCAAGGAGGCAGTGCTGGCATGAGCAATCCCCCATTCTTGCTTCTGTTCGTGTCTTTTTATTATCTTCAGTCATTCAGATTTTTAAAGAAGATGCCTTTTGTCACAATTTTGAAAAACTTGAAACAGACTGGGCTTGGGTCTCCAAAATCTGGTGGCAGGTTTCCTACACACTTCCTCTAGACCCTCTCTGAATTAATTCCAAGGCTCCCTTCTCTCAGTCAGTTTTCTTCAGGGAATCTAAGCAACTTCCTCACATAGAGTAGCCTTGAAATCCCATCAGGTCTCATATGTTGCTGGGTATGTCAATTAGGGCATACTTCAAACTGAAACCCCAAACAAAGCCCACTAACTGTTTTCTGCACATAAGGTGAGGATCACTGGAGGCATTCTTGGAGTTTGGTTACAAAACCAACTTTCAGATCCCTAAAATGGCCTAGAATGCTTAATGAATATGGTTGAATTGTTAGTACTTTTTAAAAATTGTTTGTTTAATGATGCTTTGTGATATTGAAAACATAAATATACAAATGTTATTGCTTCTTTGTTCTTATAATTATTATTACTTTTTAATTCTTAATAAAAGAAACTTGCAAATTTTCTCTATTTGGTATGTTATGTAATACTTTATCAGATGTTGTTAAGAATGTCATAATGGCACTCATGGGATTCTGTAATATAAGTGACAAAGACTAGCACAAATGATGTTATCTTGCTGTAATTTTGGGGAGTAGATGTCACTGAAAAGGTGATATTTGATCAGAGACCTAAGGACATGAGGGGGGTAAGGTTGGAGGCTACCTAGAGAAAGTTTTCATCGCAGAGGGAACAGAAAGTCAAATATTCTGAAGGACTATTTTGCTGGTGCTTTTAAAGACCAGCAAAGAAGCCGAGATCTGTTGGAGTAGGGAAAGACGAAAATTAAAGCGTCCCCAGATTTTGTATTGCCTTGCTGCAGATCCCTATAAAGACTTCAGCTACAGCCTGAGGACACTAGGAAGCCAATGAGAGGTATTTAGCAAAGGAATGACCTGGTCTGCCTATCTTTTAAATGAAGCACTCTGGCTGCAATTGTGGAGAACGAACTATGGCCAGGATGGGAGGTAAGGCAACCTGGAAGCAGGGAGACTAGGAGGCTATTGCAGTGTTGCAGGTAAAGGACGTTGGTGGTATACCAGGGGTAGCACTGGAGGTTGTGATAGGCCCAATGCTGGATAGGTTCTAAGGGTAAAGTTGACAGAATTTATTAACGGACAGGATGTGGGTTGCGAGAGAAAGAAAGGAGTCAAGCTTGACTCCAATACTCTGGCTGTCTCTGTTGTCCATCACTTTGGGTTTTTGTTAATTTATTTATTTTTAATATTTGGTGGTTTTGATCAATGTTATCTTCCAAATTTACTATTAATTAAAAATATTTATGATCATCTCTGAATATGTTAGTAATTTTTAGAAGATTTTTCTAGTTCTATCTTTAAGTTTCTTTTTAAAAAATGTGTTTATTTTAGTGTGGTCTCTGCTGTTGAAGGATTTCCTAAAATGTCTCCGGATTCTGCTTTTGAACTTTATTAATGAGGTACTACAAAGCTGAAAGGAAGCCCTGTGAGCAAGTTCAGAGCTTTTTGACTGGTGGTCTATACTGTGGGGAAAGCCAGCAAAGATGACTTTTCCAGTGAGGGTGCCCTGGATTTGTATATGTAGTTGTCAGTATTTGGAGTCCTCTCATTTGGCAGTGGTCATTTTCTCCATAGAAAGAATCACCAACTTCTATTTGGGTGAGAACAGCAGTCTCTATAGAATTCAGGTAATGGTAAAAGGCTGAGGAGCCCTGGTGGCAAAATGGTTAAAGTGCTCGAGTCTTAATCAAAAGGTCAGCAGTTCGAACGCACCAGCTGCTCCAGGGGAGAAAGATGCAGCAGTCTGCTTCCATAAAGACTTACAGCCTTCCACCACTGACTTTTCTGACAGGGATCACAATACAGGGTCCAGGACAGCGACAGAGTAAAATTCTAACACACAAAAAGACAAAACTTGCTGACCTGATAGGTATTGGAGAAATCCTAACCAATATCTATTCAGATATTCACTTCATCCCCATTCCAGTCTGTTGTTTATCATGTCTCTAGTTCTACTGGAGTCCAGAGTCTGTAGCTCTGCGAATAAATTTCTCTGCTCCTAGGGGGAAGAGACCCACAGTGACCATATGTGACAGAATAGAACTATCCCCATAGGGATTCCAACGCTGGAATCTTCACAGAAACAGAGTGTCTCATCTTTCTCTGGTGGCTTGTGGGTTCGAGCTGCTGATGTTTGCTTAGCAACCAAGTGCTTAACCACTTTGCAATATGGTCTCTATGAGAACTAGTCAATTGCATGGCAAAAGTTTAGTTTTTGGTTTAAGGGGGAAGAAGAGGAAGCAATTGTAGTCCTATGTGAGGTGGGCTGGAGAATTGGACCCTAACGCTCCTTACCAACTTCCCTCCTCTTTTTAGGCTGTACCCTCATTGTACCTTTGCAGTTCCTGGTAGTTCCATTTCTCAGCTTTTCTGGATTTTGTTTCTTGCACACACTCTGTGGACCATTCTATTTCCACATCCCCTGCTCTGTCAAGTGATTTCTCACTCCTTCATTGGTTTTCCAACTTCTTGTATCTTATTGTGATGTTACATGTGCTTTGTTTCATCCAAGGCAAGGTATGTACTTTTATCTCTCAATCCCCTTGTTATGTTTCAGTGGTTTCTGAGTCTAAGAAGGCAGAAATACCTTTTGTCTTATTTGTTTACAGCCTTTAAACAGAAATACTACATGTGGATTGCACAACAAACAGAAATTTATTTTCACACACTTTTGGGGACTGGAAGTCCAAATTCAGAGTGACAGCTCTAAGGTTTTCTCTCTCTGCCAGCTCTAGAGGAAGGTCATTGTCTCCTTTCAGCAGCTGTGGGTCTGGAATTCCTTGGAGGTACCCTTGTGTCTTGGCATCAATCTTCGCGTGGATCTAGGATGTTTTCAGCTCTGGGACCACAGGTAAAAAGATATGCTCCTTTCCCAGCTTTTCTTTCTTAGTGGTAATGAGGTCTTCCCCTGTCTCTAGATTTTCTCTCTCTTTAACTCTTGGAAGATAAAACATGTGACTCAAGCAAGTGTACAACTTGGGTAAGACATGGGTGCAAGGCAGAGACCTGAGTAAGGGCAAGACTTGAGTAAAGGTGTGATTTGAGTAAGATTGTGACTTTAGTCATGCCCTTTAGTAAAGGGATATCCCACACTAATCCTACCCTATCAACATATAGAGGTTTAGGATTTACAACACATAAAATAGAGGATAATTGTACAATACCACAAAATGGAAGACAATTAGATCGTAAAATGGAGGATACGCAATATTGGGAACCATGGACAAGCCAAGTTGCCATATATTTTTTTTGGAACCATACTTGACACCCTTCCTCTGTCATCTGAAAACCTGCAAGACCTCATGAGAATGTCAGTGGCATTACTCCAGTGGTGCCATATTCCTGGGCTGCTACTGAGAACAATGTTGATTTTATTCACATTTCTTTATACTTTATCTGTTCTGTCTCTTCTGTCTGTCTAGGAAAGGTCCCTGTGTGGCACAAAAATTTGTGCTTAACTGGTAACCTAAAGGTTTATGGTATGAACCCACCCAACGGTGCCACAGAAGAAAAGCCTGGTGATCTGCTTCCATAGAAATATAGGTGAAAAAAACCCATGAAGCAGTTTTACTCTGGAACACATAGTGTTGCCATGCATCAGAATCACCTTGACTGCAACAGGTTTAGATTTTGATGTCTTTTTCCCTCTGGGAAAATACAGTAACATTTCTTTATACTTGGCACCACGAATTTTCACAATGATATATGTAAATGGGGTCTTTTTTTATCTAATTTGGTATTTAGTAGACCAATTCTATGTGAAGATGTAAGTCTCATTTCATGTGGAGAAAATGTGCTTTTATTTTTCAGCTCACGTTTCTTTGATAAATTCTTCTCTTTCATTTTACTGTGCATCCAAATGTGGCTCAAATAGGACAATAGGGAATCCTTTATCTCAGCTGTAATCTTAGCACTGAATAGCAAGTAGAAGTAGTGTACTGCTGAGAGAGAAGTCTCCTGGAGAGATACCTCTTCTGTGGCACAGTCATGCAGGGCTGGCTGAAAGCTGATGAGGAGAAGAAGACAAAGAAAAGCTTTCCAGTAGCCCTGTCATTCTTGTGAGCACAAGACAACAGTAACCCACCAAAAGAGAATTTGCAGCCTGTGATGCACTGAAAGTAATGATAGGCACACAAAAAAAGACCAACCTAGCACAACTCCTGACTAGATTGACCAAATCCTTACAGTAACAGTGTGCACAGAAGAGACACGTCCATTTCTAGGCATCAGTACTATTCAGTCTCCACCTCTTCTACACACAACGTCCAACATTAGATTAAAAAAAAAAGAGAAGACACATACCCACAAAAAAGGATCCAACCGACTGTCAAGAGATTAATCACCAGAACTAGACTGAGCAATGGTCTAATTGCTGGAATGGTGAAAGAAGGACACTGAAATGACTATAATTAGTATGATAAAAGATTGAGAAGAAAATTTTGACAACATGGATGAACAGCTGAAGAATTTGAAAACAGAAATAGAATCTCTAAGAAAGACTCAAAGATGTTGAAAAAAAAACCAACAACAGGATATCTGAGGTAAAGAACATCTGTGATGGGCTCATCAGTAAACTAACCACAGCTAAGGACAGAATCAGTGAACTTGAAGAGAAAGTCATAGAAAGAATTCAGATTGAAATACAAAAAACGTAGTGGAATAAAAAAAGAAGAAGGAAAAAGAAAAGCACAGAGCATTGACGAGCCTTGGGATAACATGAAAAAGTGTACCATATATGATTGGTTTCTCAAAAGTAGAGGGAAGATAGAATTAACCAGAATATATACTTAAAGAGGAAATGGCCATGATTTTCCAAAAACAATGAAAACCATTAAAAAACAGATTCAAGAAGTAGAGAGAATTCCAAGCAGATAAATTCTGAAACAACACCACCATCAAACACTGGAAATCAAAGATGAAGTGAAAATCTTGAGGACAACAAGGGGACAAATGCTCTTTACGTAATGAGCAACAAAAATAGGAACTATACCAGAATACTCATCAGAAACTATGTAACCTAGTAGACAATGGAGTGACTGCTTTCGAACACCAGTAGGATAAGCTCAAGTTCAGAATTCTATACCTAGCACAAACAGTTCCAAAACTGAGGTAAAATAAAGGTTTTTCTAAAAAAAAAAAAATTATGTGATGGCCTCACAGGGAGATGTTTGTGCTTTGATTGGGTCATAATGCTGTGTATACATACCAGCACAAAATTCATCAAGGTTACTACACTGAAGCCCATGTCAAACAAGCAGCCAAATGGGCCAAAGTAAAAAAGGAAAGTCCAAGGGATTTATTCTCCTGTCTAAATCTCAGTACTTGGGGTCCTTGGTCAGAGAAATTTTTCAAACCCTGGGTATTGACCTCTTATTCACTCTCACTATAATAAAAACCAAAAAACCAAACCCGTTGCCATCGAGTCAATTCCAACTCATAGCGACCCTATAGGTCAGAGTAGAACTGCCCCATAGAGTTTCCAAGGAGCACCTGGTGGATTTGAACTGCCGACCTTTTGGTTAGCAGCTGTAGCACTTAACCACTATGCCACCAGGGTTTCCTTTCACTATAATAACCTTCCTAAAATGCATGCTGTCAAGGTTCATAGAAGTGTGTGAGCAATCTCTAAGACTACAAATGGTATCCAACATCATCGGTCTACAGAAGCTACTGGAACGACAGGATCAGAATTCAGATTGCTTAGATGAAGTTCTTGCCTAAATTGTGACCCAGATTCTTGCTCAAGCTATTGAATCAAGACATGAATCATTGCTAAATAGAGAAACAAAGGACCAGAGAAAAGGACAGATTTCTACGAGTTATTGTTATTTAGGTGCCCTCCAGTCAGTTCTAACTCATAGTAACCCCATGTACAACAGAACTGCGGAGTTCTGTGCCATCCTCCCAATCGTTGTTGTGCTTGAGCCCACTGTTTCTGCCACTCTGTCAATCCATTTCCTTGAAGGTCTTCCTCTTTTTGCTGACCCTCTGCTTTACCAAGTATGCTCTACTTCTCCAAGACTGATCCTTCCTGATAACATATCCAAATATATGAGAAGTCTTGACATCCTTGCTTCCAAGGAGGATTCTAGCTGTACTTCTTCTAAGACAGATTTGTTCATTCTCTTGACAGTCTATGTTATACTCATTATTCTTTGCCAAAACCACAAATGAAAGGTGTCATTTCTTCATTCTTCCTTATTCATTGTCCAGCTTTCGCATGCATATGAGGTGATTGAAAACACCATGGCTTAGGTCAGGCGCAGTTTTGTCTTCAAGGTGACATGTTTGTTAACAGCTTAAAGCGGTCTTTTGCAGCAGATTTATCCAATGCTACATGTCGTTTGATTTCTTCTGTTTCTGTGACTGTCGATTGTGGATCCAACTAAAATGAAATCCTTGACAATCTTTTCTCTGTTATGATGTTCCTTTTGGTCCAGTTGTGAGGATTTTTGTTTTCTTTATGCTGAGGTGTAATCCATGCTGAAGGTTGCAGTTTTTGATCTTCATCAGTAAGTGCTTCAAGTCCTCTTCACTTTCAGCAAACAAGGTTGTGTCATCTGCATATTGCAGTTGTTAATGAGTCTTCCTCCAATACTGATATGAGTTCTTCTGCACATAGTCCAGCTTCTTGGATTATTCACTCAGGATACAGATTGAATAATTACGGTGAAAGGATACAACCCTGACGCACACCTTTCCTGACTTTAAACCATGCAATATCCCCTTGTTCTCTTTGAATAACTGCCTCTTGATCTAAGTGCAGGTGCCTTTTCTGAACAATTAAGTGTTCTGGAATTCCCATTCTTCATAATGTTATCCATAATTTGTTGTGACAACACAGTTTAATGCCTTTCTTTGCATAGTCAAAAAAATACAGGTGAACATCTTTCTGGTATTCTTTCAGCCAGGATCCATCTGACGTGAGCAATGATTTCCCTGGTTCCATGTCCCCTTCTGAATCCTGCTTGAATTTCTGGCAATTCCTTGTTGATATACTGCTGCAGCTGCTTTTTAATGGTCTTCAGTAAAATTTTACTTGTGTGCGATATTAATGATATTGTTCAATAACTTTCACATTCAGTGGGAACACCTTTCTTGGGAATAGGCATAAATATAGATCTCTTCCAGCTGGTTGGCCAGGCAGCTCTCTTCCAAATTTCTTGGCATAGACCAGTGGGTGCTTCCAGGGCTGCCTCTGTTTGTCGAAACATCTCATCTGGTATTACATCAATTCCTAGAGCCTTGTTTTTAGCCAATGCCTTCAGTGCAGCTTGGACTTCTTCCTTCAGTACCATTGGTTCTTACTTCTATGGTACTTTGTGAAATAGTTGAACATCTACCAATTCTTTTTGGTATAGTGACACTGTGTATTCCTTCCATCTTCTTTTGAGGCTTCCTGAGTCATTTAGTATTTTCCTCACAGAATCTTTCAATATTGAAACTCAAGGCTTAAATTTTTTCTTCAGTTTTTTCAGCTTGAGAAATGCTGAGTGTGTTCTTCCCTTTTGGTTTTCCATCTCAGGTCTTTGCACATGTCATTATAATACTTGACTTTGTCTTCTCCAGCTACCTTTTGAAATCTTCTATTCAACTCTTTTACTTCATTTCTTCCTTTTGCTTTAGCTACTTGATGTTCAGTAACAAGTTTCAGAGCCTTTTCTGACATCCATTTTGGTCTTTTTTTCTTTCCTGTCTTTTTAATGACCTTTTGCTTTCTTCATGTATGATGTCCTTAATGTCATTCTGCAGCTTGTCTGGTCTTTGGTTATTAGTGTTCCACCTGTTAAATCTATTCTTGAGATGGTATCTAAATTCAGGTGGGATATACACAACGTCGTCTTTTGGCTCTCGTCGACTTGTTCTAATTTTCTTCCGTCTCAACTTCAATTTGCATGTGAGCAATTGATGGTCTGTTCTGCAGTGGGCCGCTCACCTTGTTCTGGCTGATGATATTGAGCTTTTCCAATCCCACAGATGTTATCAGATTGACAACATCTGGCGAGGTCTATGTGTGTTGTAGCCATTTATGTTGGTGAAAAAAGGTATTTGCAGTGAAGAAGTCGTTGGTCTTGCAAAATTCTGTCATGTGATTCTGGCATCATTTCCACCACTAAGGCCATATTTTCCAACTACTGATCCTTCTTGATTTCCAACTTTCTCATTCCAATCTCTAGTAATTATCAATGATCCTGATTGCATGTTCAATCAGTTTCAGACTGCAGAAGTTGGTAAAAATCTTCAATCTCTTCATCCTTGGCCTTAGTGGTTGGTGCATGTATTTGAATAATAGTTGTATTAACTGGCCTTTCTTGTAGTCGTATGGATATTTTTCTGTCACTGACAGGGTTGTATTTCAGGATAGATCTGGAAATGTTCTTTTTGAAATGTTCTCTATGCTCCTAGGTATGTACCTTAAAAAAAAGAAAAATTACAATTGAGTCCCAGTCATGGCAGCCCTATAGGACAGAGTAGGGCTGCCTCATAGGATTTCCAAGGAGTGATTGGTGGATTCAAACTGCCTACTTTTTGGTTAGCAGCTGAGCTCTTAACCAGTGAACCACCAGGACTCCAGGTATATAATCTAGGATGTTAAAATAGTGACAAAAACAAATATATGCACTTCTTTGGTCATTGCTGCTTTATTTAAAATATTGAAAAAATAGAAACAATCGAAATGTCTGTCAATGGATAAATGGATAAGCGAATTGTGGTGTACACATAAGATGGAATTCTAGGCAACCATCAAGAACAATGATGAGTCCTTGGAATATATAATAACACAGATGGACCTGGAGGCCATAATGATGAGTGAACTAAGTCAACCATATAAGGACAAATATTATGTAATCCCACTTTTATAAGAAGACAAGAATAGATATATATAGAGAGAGAACAATGTTCATTGATGGTTACCAGGGAGAGGAGGGGTAGAGGGGAAAGTATGCTTTAGACCTCAGAGATTTGTTAATTTGTTTCAGTGAGGGAAAAGTGGTACTGAATATGGATTTAGTGAGCACAGCACAACCAAAGTAAAATTGAGTGTTTGTCACATATGG
The DNA here is from genome assembly GCF_030014295.1 of Loxodonta africana. Lineage (NCBI taxonomy): Eukaryota > Metazoa > Chordata > Mammalia > Proboscidea > Elephantidae > Loxodonta > Loxodonta africana. The sequence goes on from NC_087348.1 coordinate 89,847,573, forward strand.
ATGGATACAGGCATATTATTATATGGGTAAGTATAGGTATGTACACAGGTAAGAACAGATAGAAGTATCTAGGTTGTTGTCTTTAGGTGCTGTCAAGTTGGCTCTGACTCATGGTAACCGTATGTACAACAGAACGAAAAACTGCCAGGTCCTGTACCATCCTCACAATTGTTATGCTTGGGCCCAGTATTTCAGCCACTGAGTCAATCCATCTCATTGAGGATCTTGCCCTTTTTAGTTGACCGTCTACTTTACAAAGCATGATGTCCTTCTCCTGGGGCTGAACCCTCCTGATAACATATCCAAAGTATGTCGGCCATAGTCTCACCATCCTTGCTTCTAAGGAACATCCTGGGTGTACTTCTTCCAAAACAGGTTTGTTCATTCTTTTACAGTCCATGGTATATTCAATGTATTTGTTGACACCAGAACTCAGAGTCATCAATTCTTCTTTGATCTTCTTGTTCGTTGTCCAACTTTTGCATGCATATGAGGCAATTGAAAACACCATGGCTTGGGTCAGGTCAGGTGCACCTTAGTCTTCAAGGTGACATCTTTAGAAGTAGCTATAAAAAAAAACCCAAACCCACTGCCATTGTGTCATTTCCAACTCATAGCAACCCTATAGGACAGAGTAGAACTGCCCAATAGAGTTTCCAAGGAGCACCTGGTGGATTCGAACTGCCGACCTCTTGGTTAGCAGCCATAGCACTTAACCACTACGCCACCAGGGTTTCCAGAAGTAGCTATAGGTACGTTTAAATACAAATATGTAGGTGCAGGCACATATATTCATTGAAGGCACAAATATGTATAGTCCACAGACATACCCAAACAGGTTCCAAGATTGGTTTTCTGAGTTCAAAAGCTTAGGAACATCATCTCGTGGGAAAACTCAGTCAAGTAGCATAACAGTTTACAAAAATCATCGACTGTCTCCTTGTAAAGTGAGTAGTGTCTGGGTCTTTAAAAGCGAGCAAGCAGACATCTAAGACACAAAGGTGGGTCTCTACTCACCAAAAAAACAAACAAACCTGTTGCTGTTGTGTGTTGATTCCGACTCATAGAACTGCCCCATAGAGTTTCCAAGGATCGCCTGGTGGATTCAAACTGCCAAACTTTTGGATAGCAGGGCTTCCTTCTACTTGCCAGGAGCAAAAAATAAGAAGGTTACCTATAGCTTACAAAACAAACAAGTCAAGCGTGCCACAACCTCATCTACCCTGAGAACAAAGAGTTAAATTGTGCTTGGCTGCAAGCACTGACTATTTTAACCAGGGGCACAATAGATGTTGCCAGATAGAATGAGAGAAAAATGTGGAGCAGAACTCAAATTCTTATTTTAAAAAGTCAGACAAACTGAAACAGTAGAGAACAGAGGGCTCCTGAGACTATCGCCCTGAGATACCTTTTAAACCTAGAGGCAAGCCCGTGGTCTGGATCACCTTTTAGCAAAATAGCAGAGTGGCACACAAAATAAAGAATATTACCCGTAAGATGGGTGCTCTACTAAAATACCATCAGTATGAGACCAAAATGTCAACAATCACACAAAAGCAAAGATAAGATAAGTAGGCAGGGAAACATGAGTATTGGAAATGGAATAAACAAAACACAATGAAAGAGAACGTTGACACATTATGATCAATGTAACTAATGTCACTGAATGATTTTTGCAGAAATTGTCAAATGGGAACCTAACCTGCTGGGTAAATTTTCACCAAAAATTCAATGAAATATTATCTCTAAAAAATCTAATCAATAGGTCAATTAGAGTCAAAAAGTTTTATTGAATGCAAAAACTTTTCCCAAACACAGTATTCTCCTCCAGTGAGATAAGCTCTTCACTTTGTAATCTTGACCAGTTTATAAACAGTACAAGCTGTTAGAGGATTTTCCAAAAGGGAAATTTAAAATAATTGGTTGTCACTCACTTAATCAGTGGTATTTGGTCTGTTAAAATAGGAGCTTTAGCTTGGAATGGTTTATTAAGTTTGTGTGTCTGTATTCCATGGGCTAGTTATGGTTTATCTAATCATTTGAACTATTCCCAGAACTTATGTCTTCATTATAAGTGTTTAGTTTCTGGAAAGGGTTAAGATTTAGTATAAATAGGGAAGAGTCAATTTTCTTTAGTAGGCATATATCATCAACTCTATTTGACAGGGTAAGAGAGGAGGTACTGAGACATTATATCTGGTTAATCACGTTTGCCTTGATTCCACATCCCATAGTTTTTGTGACTCCAGGCTATGGCTGGTGATAATGTACACTGGACACATTTCAGGGCAGCAGCTCAAGGGAATGACTGGAGAGGTGGTGGGCATGGAAGAGGAGCCTAGACCTCCAGGAAAGTCCTCTTCATGTGCCTGAGGCCAGATCCTAACTGCGGCCTCTACCCACCACTCCCAACCCTGATCTGTAAGCGCACACACCCCTTTCTCACAAGTTCTAGTCTCAGCTGCTCTTCACGTGGCTCAGAGATACAGGAGTGAGCAGCATCTTCCCAGAGCAAAGGGAGGCCTCAGCTGTTCAAAACCGCAAGGTCCAACTCAATTTTCTCTGTTAAACTTGTTTTCAGTTGCCAACTTCTGACAGGCACTGTGCTTAAAATTAATAACAAATTCATCTTCAATTGAACATTTTATCTTCTTTTTACAAGTGAAGGAAAGGATAGGAGAGATTATATATCCTATCCAGGGTCTTACAGTGAATAAGCCCTGAGGATCTAATGCACAGCCTGAGGGCTTTTTTTTTTTTTTTTCTTTTCAAATTGTACACTTTGGTCTCCAAGGACATGAACACATCGTAAATGGAAATGAAAGAGATTCCTGGTCACAAATAATGATAATAATGATGCAGAATGTAATTCAGTTACAAGGGAGATTAAATAAATAAATACACCCACAGAAGATATTTGGATAGGGAGAGGCGAGAATTATGTCAAAAAATTTCTGTACAGATGTCATTTTGGCTGGGACTACAACAATGATTCTTGGCTGGGTAATGCCACCCCAGGGGTCATTTGACAGTGTCTGGAGACATGTCTTGGTATCCCAACTGGGGAGAGGTTTATTACTGCTATACACTAGAAAGAGAAAATGAACAAATCTGTCTTGGAAGAACTATCACCCAAATGTTCCTTAGAAGCAAGGATGGTGAGATTTCATCTCACATACTTTGGACATGTTATCAGGAGGGACCAGTTCCTGGAGAAAGACATCATGCTTGGTAAAGAAGCGGGTCAGTGAAAAAGAGAAAGACCCTGAATGAGATGGATTATCACAGTGGCTGCAACAATGGGTTCAAGCATAACAATGATTGTGAGGATGGTGCAGGACCGGCCAGTGTTTCATTGTTTTGTACATACAGTTGCTATATATTGGAACTGACTCACAGGCAACTAACATCAACAGTGAAAGGAGGCCAGGGATGCTGCTGAACATCATGAAATGTAAAGGATATCAGCTCACAACAAAGAGTCATCTGGCCCAAAATGCCAACAGTGACAAGGTAGAGAAACCCTGAACTAGAGGATGGGTAGGATTCTGTCAGGCCCAGATCATAGGAAACCATCTAGAGGTCTGACAGTCTGCTTCTGTGGAGATTTGCAGCCTTGGAAGCCCTACGGGGCAGTACTAGTCTGTCTTATGAGGTCCCTATGAGTTGGAATCAACTTGAAGGAGGTGGGTGGTTTTTTTTTTTGTACTTTAGACGAAGGTTTACACCGAAAACTAGTTTCTCTTTAAACACTTAGTACACATATTGTTTTATGACATTGGTTGACAACCCCACAACATGTCAGCACTCTCTCTTCTCAACCTTGGATTCCCTATTACCAGCTTTCATGTCCCCTCCTGCCTTCTAGAACTTGCCCCTGGACTGGTGTGCTCCTTTTGTCTCGTTTTGCTTTATGGGTCTGTCTAATCTTTTGCTGAAGGGTGAACCTCTGGAATGACTTCATTACTGAGGAAAAAAGGGTGTCTGGGGGCCGTACCCTCAGAGTTTCTCAATTCTCTGTCAGTCCAGTAAGTTGGTCTTTTTGTGACTTAAAATTTTGTTCTACATTTTTCTCCAACTCTGCTCGAGACTCTGTATTGTAATCCCTGTCAGAGCAGTCAGTGGTGGTAGCCAGGCACCATCTAGTTTTACTGGACTCAGTCTGGTGGAGGCCATGGTAGATGTTGTACATTAGTCCTTTGGACTAATGTTTTCCTTGTTTCTTTAGTTTTCTTCATTCTTACTTGCTCCAGATGGGGTGAGACCAGTGGAGTATCTTAGATAGCCACTCACACGCTTTTAAGACCCCAGACGCTACACACCAAAGTAGAATGGAGAACATTTTTTTTATAAAAAAATCTTATGCAAGTTGAGCCAGACTTTCCCAAGACCATAGTGCCCACAGCCTTCAGCCCAACAATTCAGTCCCTCCGGGGGTTTGGATGTGTCTATGGAGCTACCACTCTATGGAGCTACCACGACCTTGCCTTGTACAAGTTGTGCTGGCTTCCCCAGTATTGTGTACCTTCTTACCCTTCATCAATGTTACCACTTATCTATCGTCTATTTAATGTTTTTCCATCCCCGCCCCGCCTCATAACCATCAAAGATTGTTTCTTTTTGTGTATAAACCTTTTCAGGAGTTTTTATAGTAGTGGTCTCCTCCAATATTTGTCCTTTTGTGATTGACTTATTTCACTCAGCATAATGTCCTCCAGATTCATCCATGCTATGAGAGGCTTTGCAGATTCACCGTTGTTCTTTATCATTGTATAGTATTCCATTGTGTGTATATACCATAGTTTGATTACCCATTCATCTGTTGATGGGCATCTAGGTTGTTTTCATCTTTTTGCTTTTGGGGGCAATGCTGTAATGAACATGGGCATGCAAACGTCTATTGGTGTGATGAGCGTTATTTCTCTAGGATGTATTCCTAGGAATTGGAATTGTCGGGTCATATGGCATTTCTATTTCTAGCTTTCTAAGGAAGTGCCATATCGTTTTCCAAAATGGTTGTATCGTTTTGCATTCACATTATCAGTGCATAAGAGTTCCATTCTTTCTACAGCCTCTCCAACATTTGTTAAAAAAATTTCCTGTTTATTTGATCCCTGCTGGTAATGTTGGGGTTAGATGGTATTTCATTGAGGTTTTGATTTGCATTTCTCTAATGGCTAGTGAGCCTGAGCATGTACTTATGTGTCTGTTGGCCACTTGAATGTCTTCTTTGATGAATTGTCTGTTCATTGCCTTTGCCCATTTTTTAATTGAATTATTTGTCTTTTTGTTGTAGAGGCGTTGGATTTTCTTGTAGATTTTAGAGATTAGACCTTTGTCTGATTTGTAACAGCCAAAGAATTTTTCCCTATGTACTAGGGAAAAAAATGCTATGTACTAGGGCCTCTAGCGTTGATCCTATTTTTTCTTCTATGAACTTTATAGTTTTTGGCTTTATATTTAGGTCTTTGATCTATTTTGAGTTAGTTTTTGTATATGGTATGAGGTCTGGGTCCTGTTTCATTTTTTACAGATGGACATCCAGTTTTGCCAGCACCATTTGTTAAAGAGACTGTCTTTTCCCCATATGATGGACTTTGGGCCCTTGTTGAAGATCAGGTGACCATAGGTGGATGGATTTACGTCTGGATTCTCAATTCTGTTCCATTGGCCAATATATGTCCTTGTACTGGTACAAGGCTGTTTTGACTACTGTAGCTGTATAGTATGTTCTCAGGTCAGGTAGTATGAATTCTCCTACTTTATTCTTCTTCAGCAGTGTTTTACTTATCCAGGGCTGCTTCTCTTTCCGTATAAAGTTAATGATTAGTTTTTCCACCTCTGTAAAGAATGTTGCTGGTATTTGGGTCTGAATTGCATTGTATTTTGTAAATCACTTTGGGTAGAATTGTCATTTTCACAATGTTGAGTCTACCTATCCACAAACATAGTGTATTTTTCCATTTATGAAGATCTCTTTTGGTTTCTTGAAGTAGTGTTTTGTAGTATTCTTTGTATAGGTCTTTTACATCCCTGGGTAGAGTTATTCATAAGTATTTTATTTTTTAGGGGCTATTATATTATAAATGGTATTGTTTTCCTGATTTCCTTTTCATTGTTCTCTTTATTGGAGTATAGGAATCCAACTAATTTTTTATGTTTATCTTGCATTCTGCTTCTCTGCTCAATCTTTCTATTAGTTCCAGTAGTTTTCTCACAGGGTCTTTTGGGTTTTCTATGTATAGTATCATATTATCCCCAAATAGGGACAGTTTAACTTCTTCACTACCAATTTGGATCCCCTTTATTTCTTTTTCTTACCTTATTGCTCTACCTAGAACTTCCAGCACAATGTTGAATACAAGTGGTTATAAAAGGCATCCTTGTCTTGTTCCTGTTCTCAAGGGGAATGTTTTCAGCCTCTCTCTGTTAAGAATGACGTTTGCCATGGATTTTGCATAGAAGCCCTGTATTATATTGAGAAATTTCCCTTCTATACCTATTTTATTGAGAGTTTTTATCAGGAATGGATGTTGGACTTTGTCAAATGCCTTTTCTGCATCGATTGAGATGATCATGTGATTCTTTTCTTTCTTTTTATTTATGTGGTGGATTACCTTGATTGATTTTCTAGTGTTGAAACATTCTTTTACATCTGTTATGAATCTTACTTGGTCGTGGTATTTTTTTTTTGGACATGATCCTGAATTCTCTGGCTAGAATTTTGTTGAGAATTTTTGCATCTATTTTCATGAGAGATATTGGTCAGTAATTTTCTTTTTTTGTGGTGTCTTTGCCTTGTTTTGATATCAGGGTTATGCTGGCTTTGTAGAATGAATTCAGAAGTATCGCTTCATTTTCTATGTTCTGAAGTAGTTTGAGTTGTACTGGTATAAGCTCTTCTATGAATGTTTGGCAGAATTCTCCAGTGAAACCATCTGGGCCAGGGCTTTTTTTGTTGTTGTTGGGAGTTTTTTGTTGTTGTTGTTGTTGTTACCTGTTCAATCTCTTCTCTTTTTATGGGTCTGTTCAGCTTTTCAACAATGTTTTGTGTTGCTTTGAGTAGGTAGTGTGTTTCTAGAAATTTGTCCATTTCCTCTAGGTTTTCAAATTTGTTGGAGTATAATTTTTCATAATACTCTGTTATGATCCTTTTTATCTCAGTTGAGTCTGTTGTAATGTCCCCCCTTTCATTTCTTATTTCAGTTATTTGTGCCCTCTTCTGTTTTTCTTTTGTCAGTTTGGCCAGTGGTTTCTTGATTTTGTTGATCCTTTCAGAAAACCAACTTTTGGTTTTATGTATTTTCTATTGTTTTTCTATTCTCTATTTCAATTATTTCTGCTCTGATCTTTAATATTGCCTTTCTTCTGGTGGCTGTGGGTTTCTTTTGCTGTTCTGTTTCTATTTGTTCAAGCTGTGTAGCTTACATTTTGATTTTGTCCCTTTCTTGTTTTTTGATGTGTGCATTTATTGCTGTAAATTGACCTCTGAGGACTGCCTTTGCTCTGTCCCAAATGTTTTGATACGATGTGTTCTCATTCTCGTTTGATGTTAGGAATTTTTTGATTCTATCTCTGACTTTTCTAGTACCAAGTGGTTTTTAAGCAGGGTGTTATTCGGTTTCTACGTAATTGATTTTCTTTTCCTTGCTCTTCCTGTTGTTAATTTCTACTCCAATAGTGTTGCAGTCAGAGAAGATAGTTTGTATCATCTCAGTGTTTTGGATCTTTTGGGGTAATTGCTCTGTGGCCTAAGATGTGCTCTATTCTGGAGAATGTTCCATGTACATTGGAAAAGAACGTGTACTTTGCAGCTGTTGGGTTGAGCGTTCTATATATGTCTATGAGTTCAAGTTTGTTGATTGTGCCCATTAGCTCTTCTGTATCTTTGCTGAGTTTCTTTCTAGATATTCTGTCCTTTACCGAGAGTGGTGTGTTGAAGTCTTCTACTATTATTGTGGAACTGTCAGTTTCTCTTTTCAGTGCTGTTAGAGTTTATTTTATGTATTTTGGGGCCCTGTCATTGGGTATGTGGACGTTTATAATGGTTATGCCTTCATGATGGATTGTCCCTTTATTCATTATATAGTGCCTTTCTTTGTCCTTCAAGGTGGATTTTTTTTTTAAGTATATTTTTCTGAGATTAGTATTGCCACTCCTGCTCTTTTTTAGTAGCTGTTTGCTACCTTTGATTTTTAACAAAATTTACATCTTTGTTTCTAAGATGTGTCTCCTACAGACAGCATATTTATGGATCCTTTTTTTTTAATGCATTCAGTCACTCTCTGTCTTTACGGGTGTATTTAGGCCATTCACATGCAGTCTAATTTTTGACAGGTGTGGACTTATTGCTGTCATTTTGTAGTGCTTTTGTGGTTTTTTTTTTTTTTTTTCCGTTAGTGGAGCTGATATTTTATTTGTTCCTCTTACTCTCACATGCTGAATTCCTTTTGTTTGTGGATTTCTTTTTCATTTATTTTGTTTTTGTAGATTTTGTTTTTACTGAGACTGTATGTTTTTCTCCTTTATTTTGATGAGTAGGTTTGTTAACTTTCTTTGTATTTACCTTGAAATTTACCCATCTTTCTAGGTTTGAACCAGGCTGTTATTACATGTTATTGCCTTGCCTTTCTCTCCATTAGAAAGTTCTGTACCTACACTGTTTATTCCCTGTTTTATTGCTCTGCTGTTGTTGTCATTTGTAGATTAATCTCTCTGGTTCCCTTTTGTAATTCTTTTTGTTTTGGATAGTCCTCAAGAGTTCATTTCCTAGGTTGACAACTGGCTAGTACAATCTTGCGTCCTAGATTCAGGTTGTGGTCTGATGTTGTTTGTTCTCAGACCAAATGACTCCCTTTAATGATTTCCTGTAGGTTTGGTTTGCTTTTTACATATTCCCTTAATTTCTGTTTATCTGGAAACATTTTAGTTTTTTTTTTTTTTTTGGAAACATCCTAACTTCATCATCATGTCTGAATGAGAACTTTGCAAGATATATTATTCTTGGTTGGCAATTTTTGTCTTCCAAGGTTTTACATATGTCATCTCATTATCTTCTTGCCTGCCAAATAATCAGAGCTTAATCTTATTGTTTCTCCTCTGTATGTGACTTTTTGTTTTTCTCGAGCAGCTTACAGGATTCTTTCTTTGTCTTTGGTTTTAGCAAATGTCATTATGCTATATCTTGGTGATCTTTTTTGGGAGTCAATCCTATATGGGGTTCACTGGGCTTCTTGGATGGTCAGCTTTTCATCTTTCATGATATTATGAAAGTTTTCTGTGAGCTTTCTTCAATGATCCTCTCTGTGTTTTCCATTTTCTTTCTCTGTTCTGAAACTCTGATCATTTGAAAATTTTTGCTTTTGATTTTATCCCACATCATTCTTAGGGTTTTTTCATTTTTCTTCATTCTGTTATCTGATTTTTCCTCAGAATTGTGTCCAACTGTTTGTCTTCAATTTTGCTGATCCTGTCTTCCATCATTTCTTACTTTCTCCTCAGCACTTCTGTGGCACTGTCCATTTCTGAAATCTTGCTGTTTATCTTTTGGATTTCTAATTGTTATTTTTGTATGTTTCTATTTGTGAATTTATTTTGGCATTTTGTTCCTGTATTATTTTACCAAATCATCCTTTTTTGTCTGTATTTTTCATGAATTTGTCTATTTTTTTCTCATTTTTGTCTGCTTTTTGTTTCAACTCTTGGATAGCTTTGAATATGAGAGATTTGAATTCCCTATCAGATAGTTCTAGTGCCTTTTCTTCTACTGGAAAGTCATCTGGTGTTTTATTTTAAATGCCTACTGGAAGCATCCTGTCCATTTTTTAATACGTTTTGATATTGTCTGCTGTCTTCAGGTCATTCAATAGTTATTTTGTTTATTGGTTGTAGATCTGTTTGTTTTGTGCTACTTTTTTCTTTTACGTGGTTAGGTGTGAGCAGGCTAGCTGTGCATTTTTTGTTGTTTACTCATCTGTGGCCATGATACTTTTCACCTCCTTGTCCAATGGGCAGGGCCAGTCAGTCAGCTATTGTGCAGCAGGGCAGGCCCAGCTGAAGGGGAGGGGCTGGAAGGGGTTATTTGTGGCATGTACTAGGGCCAAAAAGGTGGGCTGGGAATCAGTGCAAAGCAGGTTCTTGCAGGCCATGCCCGTGCTGCTCGAATGTGTGATGTTCAGTGCATGGTGCAGGTAGGCAGGAAGTAGATGGGAGGTTGTGATACGTGGAGCTAAGATGGGTATGAGAAAGAGGAGAAAGAAACAGGAATCAAAATGATAAAGAGTGCTAAAGGAGCTTGTCATTGCAGTGGATAGATGAGAAACCAAGAAATGGAGAAAAACAAAAAGAAAAAAATGAAGAAAAAAGGGAAAAATAAATAAATAAAATTAGGAAAAAAAAAAAAAAAGGAGAGCCCACAGAGATCCCACAGGTACAGCTGCAAAAACCAGGGTAGTGGCTCCCAGGCCATGCAATACAGCCTGGTTAGAAGAGTAGAGATGTCTCACAGTGCCAGGTATTCAGGAGACAGGAAATAAAAGTAAATATAGAGATGAGAAACTGAGAAATGAAGAAAGACAAAAAGGGAAAAAGAGAAGAAAAAAAAATGGAATGCCCGTAGGGATCCTATGGACACAGCTGCACTAACTGGGGTAGCAGTCCCAAGCCACACAGTACAGCCTGGCTAGAAGAGGCTCCCTAGCCATGAAAAGAAAAAGAAAACAAACAAACAAACAAAAAAACCCACAGGTATCCTAACAGTGTGGCAGCAGGGGCCAAGGAAGCAGTTCCCCAGTTGAGCAGTGCTTCATAGCCTTTCAAGAAGAAGCAAAGATTGCACACGGAGCCAGGTGTTCAAGAGAAAGGAGGGGGAGGTAGTGAGAGGCATGGAAGAAAACAAAAGGAGGGGAGTAAAGCAACACCAGCAACAAACAAATGGCACTCTGGGAGCCGGCCAGCATGGGCAGGGCAAATCCAAGTGGTAAAGGCAGAAGCCAGTGCCTCCCAGCCAACAGACCACAGATGGTGGGAAGCACAAGAGGCCGAGGAGGGGGGGAAGAAGGGTAGGGGGTGCAAAAGCATATATTGCTGGTTACCGGGTGCTCCATCTCCTCCTGGTAGCTCCATGAAGCTGCTTTCTTGTACTCCCTGTCTGCCAATATCTGATGTGGGTGGGGCGAATCCAGACAGCATGGACCCTGCACTTCCCGGCTGGTTGAGCGACCGCAGCCAGCTCTGAAGCAAAGAAGGTCGAGCAGTGGGGAGAAGGATAGGAGGTGGTTCCAGCTTTGACTGGAACATCATATTTGAGAATGGTGTTCAGAGAATCAGGTATGACCATAACTTCCATCAAACCAGTTCATATGATAAATTACCATTCTTGCTGCACCTGTGTAAATAGTAATGAACAGTCATATTTTAAATCAACCAAAATTTGCTCTGAGATGTGGGTGGGGCAAATCCAAGCAGCACGGACCCTGCACTTCCCAGCTAGCTGATCGACCACAGCCAGCTATGAAGCAGAGGAGGTCAAGCAATGGGGAGAAGGATAACACCAAAACCAAACTCAGTGTCATCGAGTAGATTCCGACGCATAGCAATCCTATAGAGAAGGGGGGGGGAAGTGTATATTGCTTGTTACTGGGCGCTCTGTCTCCTGCTGGGAGCTCCATGAAGCTGCTTTCCCATACTCCCTATCCGTCAATCTGAGACAGGAGTCCAAGTTGGTGAAACTGTGCTGTGTTAGCTGAGAGGGGACTTCCCCATGTATCTCTCCTCACTCTTCATTCTCTGTCAGTTTCTTATTCCATTCAGTGCCTCGCTGAGTTTTTTTCTCTTCATTGGATGCTAAAGGTTCCAGGACTGACATTTGTCTCTGTTTTACTTAGTTTTTTGGGTCTTTGCTGTTGAGGGACGGCATAGTGCTTCTTCTGTCTATAGCACCGTATTGGCTCCACCAGCCGGCAGCGGGTGTCTTTGGGTGTTAGAGGTATAAACGAGGGATCGTGCAGAGTGTTCTGAGACAGAAATAAACCTAGCATTGGTTAAAATACTGGGAGTACTGGGGTAGATGATGAGGGTCAATTTGGGGAAAGTCTTCAATGCCAAACTATAAGTTGGTACTTAATTAGCTCTAGTATCTTAATTTCTTAGTGCTTCTATAACAAAAGTACTACAAGTGGGTGGTTTTAGTAAACCAAAATTTATTTTCTTACTGTTTTGGAGACTAAAAGTCTAAACTCAGGAAACCAGCGCTCAGAGAAAGCTCCCTCTCTAACCACCTTGAGGAAAATCCTTGTCTCAACTTCTCTACCTCTGGCATCCCTCCTTCCTCAAAGATGTCCACAGGGCATCGATCTTTCCTCTTTGGTGCTCCCTTGTCTCTGTGCCTATGCTGCTCTTTAGATCTCAAAAGTGATTAGGTTTAAGACAAGCTCTACAAGGATATGTTCTCATTAGCATAACAAAGTTTCCAAATGAGATAATATGCATTGGTTGAGGCACTTGATTTTCAGAAATGTGGTTGAGAATTTAATGGGTTCACAAGATTGTTAACCCAACATGGAGAGAAACAAATCATTTATATAGGCCTGAGTGATCCAAAGGATTTGTATGAGTTTGTTTGGAGTATTTTCAATATTCCGTGTTCTCATTTCCAGATATAAGGAATCCCTTTCTTGTATCTTAAACAATCTACTTCTCATAACAATTTAGTAGACTATGATTTTGTGAACAGAAATGAAAGATTTATCTTTTTCTCGCTGCCTGATTTCTCCATAAATGGAAAATTCTTAGTGAGTATTCCTATTTTCAAGCAAATGTAATTATAAACAGAATTTCAATAAGAATGAGCTACTCTGCTAAATCAGTTACTTCTCCTCTAGCACTTAGATAAGGAGCCCTGGTGGTCCAAGCACTCAGTCACAAGCTGGGTCATTGCTACCCGCACATCAGCACTGTGGGAGAAAGAACTGATAATCTCCTGTAAATGTTACAGCCTGGAAAACACACTGGGGCATTTCAGCTCTTTCACATGGGGTCTCTATGAATCAATAATCAACTCAAAGTCACCAAATCACAACAATCCCCTTAATGCTTCAAATGCTTACGATTATATCCTTGTTTCACAGATAAACAAATGTCATTTCACAACATTAATATCTTATTGTTGACCCATTCTGTCCTACCCTTCCCAAGGCTGAGATTATATTCATTCCTTCCCAGAAATGCATCTTTCATCTGCTTCTCAGTTCAATAGCACCTTCTTGTGCTACTCTTGGCAAGAGTCACCAGGGTCACAGCACATTTCCAGAGACCTTTTCCATTTGCTATGTGTGCATAGTGTGTTCATACTGTGTGCATATGCGTGCACAGTGGAAATTTTGACCTAGAAGGCCCAGCAGCCTCATGTTTCTTTGGGAGACTTCTCACCCTTTCCTTTTTGCTTCTCATCTTCAGAGGCCTGCATGTTCAGCACATCTTTGTAGAACTGGGAAGAATGATTTTAAAATTGTTCTCCCCCATTCCTGGCTCTGTATTTCCTAAGTTAGTCACTCATGTCTGGTAACACCTGTCTTTCAGCTGGGCTATGGGAGCCAGCCCAACTTCAAGGAATCCTGTGTCTGCAGGCAGAACAGAATGGAAACCTCAAACTAATCCAAGCTCTTTTGCTATCAACCTGCTCGTCTCTGACCAGGAAAGCTTCTGATGGATGATGAATATCAGAATCTATCAGGTGGATGTATACATCACTTTATATTTGTATGCTCACTCTTGGTTCTAATTCTTTCTCTCCCTGGTCCCTTGACCTTACAGGCATTTCACCTTCCCAAGCTTCCATCAATGGAGTACTGGTGCCACAGTGGTTAAGGTGAGCTCAGCTGGTAACCAAAATGTCAGCAGTTCAATCCCACCAGCCAAGATCTGTGACAAAGGTATGGCAATCAGCTTCCATAAAGATTTACAGCCTTGGAAAACCTAGGGCCACTTCTGCTCTGTCCCATGGAGCCATTATGAGTTTGAATCAACTCATTTGTAAAGCACTTAGTTTCCCTCAGCACAGCCCATGCACGAAATTTAGCTTCTTTTCCTGCATTCACCCATTTGCCACCAAAGTAAGAAAAGGCATATGGGAGTACAAAGATTTTTTAAAATTTCAGAGTTAAACGGAGGGATTTTATATCACTATGTTGCCTAACCACTTCCCCCTCAGACTCCTCTCCAGGCTCAGCAAATTTCAATTTTCTCTAGAGCCCTGGAAACCATAGATCTCCTGAATGTTAATTTTTCTCCTTTTATTATCCAGAAAAATACACTTCTGTGCTCTTATCATGGCTTACCCCTACAATCTTCATAGATCATGCTCTCCATTCTGGGAGACTCACACTTCTCCTACTCGCAAATTATTTATTAAAACATGAAAAAATCAAATATTACTGCTTTGAACTAATTCAAACTTTTAATTTTTAAAAATTGTAACTAGTCTATTTTGAGTCACTTGTTTTTACTAAAAGTGATCTGCCTGCTTGCATATAAGATGCATGCTCTAAATAAAACTTATGTTTCAATTCCCTGGTTTTTTAATTATTTTATTTTTGTTTCCAATTTGTTTATTGTACTTTAGATGAGTGCTTACAGAGCGAACTAGTTTCTCATCAAACAGTTAGTACACATATTGTTCTATGACATTGGTTAACAACCCCACGACATGGCAACATTCTCGCTTCTCAAACTTGGGTTCCCTATTACAGCTTTCCTGTTCACTCCTGCCTTCCAGCGCCTGCCTCAGGGCTGGTGCACTCCTTTAGTCTTGTTTTGTTCCACGGGCCTGTTCAATCTTCAGCTAAAGGGCGAACCTCAGAAGTGACCTCATTACTGAGCTGAAAGAGTGTCTAGAGGCCATACTCTCAGGGTTTCTCCAGTCTCTGTCAGGCCAGAAAGTCTGGTCTTTCTTTTAGAGTTAGAATTTCACTCTACATTTTTCTTCAACTCTGTCGGGGACCCACTATTGTGATCCCTGTGAGAGCAGTCAGTGGTGGTAGCCAAGCACCATCTAGTTGTACTGGGCTCAGTCTCGTGGAGACCGTGGTAGATGTGGTCCATTAGTCCTTTGAACTAATCTTTCCCTTGTGTCTTTAGTTTTCTTCATTCTTCCTTGCTCCCGAAGGGGTGAGACCAGTGGAGTATCGTAGATGGCCACTCACAGGCTTTTAAGACCCCAGACGCTACTCACCAAAGTAGAATGGAGAACATATTCTTGATAAACTATGTTATGCCAATTAAGCTAGATGTTCTCTGAGACCATGGTCCCCACAGCCCTCAGCCCAGCAATTTGGTCCCTCAGGGAGTTTGAAAGTGTCTAGGGAGCTACCATGACCTTGCCTTGTACAGGTTGTGCTGGCTTCCCCAGTATTATGTACTGTCTTACACTTCAGCAAAGTTTCCACTTATCTATTGTTTTTCCATGCCCACCTCTCTCCTCCCTCGTAACCATCAAAGGTTGTTTCTTTTTGTATGTAAACATTTACATGAGTTTTTACAGCAGTAGTCTCATACAGTATTTGTCCTTTTACGATTGACTTATTTCACTCAGCATAATGCCCTCCAGATTCATCCATGTTATGAGATGCTTCACAGATTCACCATTGTTTTTTATCATGTGCAATACTCTATTTTGTGTATGTACCACAGTTTGTTTATCCATTCATCTGTTGATGGGCATCTAGGTTGTTTCCATCTTTTTGCTGTGGTGAATAATGCTGCAATGAACCTGGGTGTGCATATGTCTATTCACATGAGGAGTCATTTCTCTAGGACATATTCCTAAGAGTGAGATTACTGAATCATATGGTATTTCTCTATTTCTAGCTTTCTAAGGAAGCGCCATATCATTTTCCAAAATGGTTGTATTATTTTGAATCCCTACTAGCAGTATGTAAGAGTTTCAATCACCCCAGAGCCCCTCCAACATTTATTATTTCCCGTTTTACTAATTCATGCCAGTAGTGCCGGGGTGAGATTGTATCTCATGGTGGTTTTGATTTGCATTTTTTTTTAATGGCTAGTGATTGTGAGCATTTCCTCATGTGTCTGTTGGCCACTTGAATGTCTTTTTTGGTGAAGTGTCTGTTCATTTCCTTTGCCCATTTTTTAATCGAATTATTTGACATTTTGTTGTAGAGGTGTTAGATTTTCTTGTAGATTTTAGAGATTAGAACTTTGTCTGATTTGTAATAGCCAAAAGTTTTTCCCAGTCTTTAGATTCTCTTTTTACTCTTTGGTGAAGTCTTTTGATGAGCATAAGCATTTAATTTTTAGAAGATCCCAGTCATCTAGCTTGTTCTCTGGAGTTTCTGTGTTGTTGGTTGTGGCTTATACCTGTTACTGCCATGTATTAGGGCCTTTAGCATTGATCCTATTATTACTTCTATGAACTTCATGGTTTTTGGCTTTATATTTAGGTCTTTGATCCATTTTGAGTTAGTTTTTTATATGGTATGAGGTCTGGGTCCTGTTTCGTTTTTTTTACAGATGGACATCCAATTTTGCCAGCACCATTTGTTAAAAAGATGGTCTTTTCCCCATTTGGTAGACTTTGGGCCCTTGCCAGAGATCAGGTGACCCTAGGTGGATGGATTTACATCTGGGTTCTCGATTCTGTTCAATTGGTCAATGTATGTCCTTGTACTGGTACCAGGCTGCTTTAACTACTGTAGCTGTATAGTATGTTCTCAGGTCAGGTAGTATGAATTCTCCTACTTTATTCTTCTTCGTCAGTGGTGCTTTACTTATCCAGTGCTTCTTCCCTTTCCGTACAAAGTTAATGATTAGTTTTTCCACCTCTGTAAAGAATGTTGCTGGTATATGGGTCGGAATTGCATTGTATTTGTAAATCACTTTGGGTAGAATTGTCATTTTCACAATGTTGAGTCTACCTATCCATGAGCATGGTATGTTTTTCCATTTATGTAGATCTCTGGTTTTCTTGCAGTAGTGTTTTGTAGTATTCTTTGTATAGGTCTTTTACATCCCTGGGTAGAGTTATTCCTAAGTATTTTATTTTATTTAGAGGCTATTATAAATGGTATTGTTTTCCTGATTTCCTTTTCATTGTTCTCTTTATTGGTGTATAGGACTCCAACTGATTTTTGTATGTTTATCTTGTACCCTGCTCAACTGCTGAATCTATTAGTACCAGTAGTTTTCTTGTGGAGTCTTTTGGGTTTTCTACATATAATATCATATCATCTGCAAATAGGGACAATTTAACTTCTTCATTACCAATTTGGGTGCCTTTTATTTCTGTTTCTTGCCTTATGGCTCTAGCTAGGACTTCTACCACAGTGTTAAATAGGGGTGGTGATAAAGGGCATCCTTGTCTTGTTCCTGTTCTCAAGGGGAATGTTTTCAGCCTCTCTCTGTTAAGAATGATGTTGGCCATTGGTTTTGCATATATGCCTTTTATTATGTTGAGAAATTTTCCTTCTATACCTATTTATTGAGATTTTTACCAGGAATGGGTGTTGAACTTTGTTGAATGCCTTTTCTGCGTCGATTGAGATGATCATGTGATGCTTTTCTTTATTTTATTTATGGGGTAGATTAAGTTAATTGATCGTCTAATGTTGAACCATCCTTGCATACCTGGTATGAATCTTAATTGGTCATGGTGTATTATTTTTTCAATATGAAGCTGAATTCTATTGGCTAGAATTTTGTTAAGAATTTTTGCATCTATATTCATGAGAGATATTGGTCTGTAATTTTCTTTTTTGTGTGTGGTGTCTTTGCCTGTTTTGGTATCAGGGTTATGCTGGCTTCATAGAATGAATTTGGAAGTATTGCTTCCTTTTCTGTGTTCTGAAATAGTTTGAGTAGTACTGGTGTAAGCTCTTCTTTGAATGTTTGGTAGAATTCCCCAGTAAAGCCATCTGGGCCAAGGCTTTTTTTTTTTTCTTTATTACCTTTTCAATCTCTTCTCTTGTTATGGATATATTCAGATTTTCAACACCATTTTGTGTTAGTTTGGGTAGGTAGTGTGTTTCTAGAAGTTTGTCCATTTCCTCTAGGTTTTCAAATTTGTTGCAGCATAGTTTTACCTAGTACTTTGTTACAATCCTTTTTATTTCAGTTGGGTCTGTTGTAACATCCTCCATTTCATTTTTTATTTGGGTTATTTGTGCCCTTTCCTGTTTTTCTTTTGTCAGTTTGGTCAGTGGTTTGTCAATTTTGTCAATCCTTTCAAAGAACAAACTTTTGGTGGTGTTTTTTCCTTCTGTTGTGTTTCTATTCTCTATTTCATTTATTTCTGCTCTGATCTTTATTATATCCTTTCTTCTGGTGGCTGTCGCTTCTTTTGCTGTTCTCTTTCTATTTCTTCAAGTTGTGTAGCTTACATTATGATTTTGTCCCTTTCTTCTTTTTTGATGTGTGTGTCTAGTGCTATAAATTGACCTCTGAGGACTGCCTTTGCTATGCCCCAAAGGTTTTGGTATGATATGTGTCTTGTTAGATTCTAAGAATTTTTTTTTATTCCATCTCTGATTTCTTCTATTACCCAGTGGTTTTTAAGCAGGCTGTTATTCAGTGTCCATGTAATTGATTTCTTTTTCCTTACTCTTCCTGTTGTTAATTTGTTCTTTGATGGCATTGCAGTCAGAGAAGGTTCTTTGTATTATCTCACTGTTTTGGATTTTGTTAAGGGTTGCTTTGTGGCCTAAGATGTGGTCTATTGTGACAATTATTCCATGTGCATTGGAAAAGAATGTGTACTTTGCAGCTGCTGGGTGAATTGTTCTATATATGTCTATGAAGTCAAGTTGGCTGATTGTGCTCTTTAGCTCTTCTACATCTTTGTTGAGTTTCGTTCTAGATGTTCTGTCCTTTACTGACAGTAGTGTGTTGAAGTCTTCTACTATTATTGCGGAACTGTCAGTTTCTCTTTTCAGTGCTGTTATAGTTTGTTTTATGTATTTTGGAGCCCTGTCATTGGGTAGGTAGATGTTTATTATGGTTAAGTCTTCATGATGGAGCATCCTTTTAATCATTATATAATGCCCTTCTTTGTTTCTTATGGTGGATTTTGTTTTAAATTCTGTTTTATCTGAGATTAGTATTGCCACTCCTGACCTTTTTCGGTAGTTATTTGCTTCATATATTTTTTCCATGCTTTGATTTTTAATAAATTTATGTCTTTGTTTCTATGGTGTGTCTCTTGTAGGCAGCATATTAATGGATCCTGTTTTGTTTTTTTTTTTTTTTTAATCCATTCTGTCACTCTTTGTCTTTTTATGGGTGCATTTAGGCCATTTACATTTAGTATAATTATTGATAGGTCTGAGTTTATTGCTGTCATTTTGTAGTGCTTTTCTTTGTGATGCTAACATCTTCTTTGTTCCTCTTCCTCTCCTGTGCTGAGTTCCTTTTGTTTAAGGATTTCTTTTTCATTGCTTTTGTTTTTATAGATTTTGTTTTTGTTGAGATTTTGTTTTTCTTCTTTATTTTGATGACTAGGTTTGTAAATGCTCTCTGTGCTTACCTTGAAATTTACCCTTATCTTCCTAGTTTTGAACCAGTCTGTTATCACTTGGTATCACCTTGCCTTCCTCTCCATTGGAAAGCTCTATACCTACATCACCATCATATTTGAAAGAAAACTTTACAGGCTATATTATTCACGGTTGGCCATGTTTTTCTTTCAAGGTTTTGTATATGTCATCCCATTGCCTTCTTGCCTGCATGGTTTCTGTTGAATAATTGAAGCTTAATCTTATTGTTTCTCCTCTGTATGTGACTTTTTTGTTTTTCTTGAGCTGCTCTCAGGATTTTTTCATTGTCATTGATTTTACCGAGTGTGATTATGATATCCCTTGATATTTTTCTTTGGGATCTATCCTATATGGGGTTGTTGAGCTTCTTGAAAGGTCAGGTTTTCATCATTCATGATATTAGGGAAGTTTTCTGTCAGCAATTCTTCAGTGATCCTCTATAAATTTTCTGTTTTCTCTTCCTGTTCTGGAACTCCCATCACTCACAAATTTCTGCTTTTGATCGTATCCCACATAATTTTCAGGGTTTCCTCCTTTTTCTTTATTCTTTTTTCTGAGTTTTCCTCAAACAGAGTTGTATTCAAGTGTTTGTCTTCAATTTAAGTGATCCTGTCTTCCACCATTTCAAACCTGCTCCTCAGCCTTTCTATGATGCAGTTCATTTCTGAAATCTTGTTGTTTACCTTTTGGATTTCCAATTGTTGTTTTTGTATGATTTCTAGTTGTGAATTTATTCTGGCATTCTGTTCCTGTATTATTTTCCTGAATTCTTCCTTTTTTTTTTTTTTGGTCAGTATTTTCCATGAATTTGTCTGCCTTTCCATGAATTTCTCTATTTTTTCCTCATTTTTGTCTGCTTTTTGCTTCAACTCTTGGATAGCTCTGAATATTAGAGATTTGAATTACCCGTCAGGTATTTCTAGTGCCTTTTCTTCTACTGGAAAATTATCTGGTGTTTTATTTTGGACACTTATTGGAACCATCCTATCCTGCTTTTCTATAGGGTTTGATATTGTCTGTTGTCTTCAGGATATTTACTAGTTATTTTCTTCATTTCTTGATTATAGGTTTGTTTGTTTCATCCTAATTTCCTGTTTTATTTGGTCATGTCTGATCAGGTGGGCTGTGAGTTCTTTGTTGTTTACTCATCTGTAGTCATGATATTTTTCACCTCCTTGTCCAATGATCAGGGGCAGTCACTCAGCTATGGTGCAGCATGGCGGGTCCAGCTGAGGGGAAATGCCTGGGATGGGTTCTTTGTGGCATATACTAGGGCTGACAAGGCAGGCCAGGAATCAGTGCTGGGCAGGTTCTGGTAGGCCATGCCTGTGCTGCTCAGAGCTGTGATGTTCATCTCGTGGTGCAGGTAGGCAGGAAAGAGGGGGTAGGTTGTGATGCTTGGAGGTAATATGTGTATGGGAAAGGGGAGAGAGAAACAGGAGCCAAATACAAACAAACAAAGGAAAAAAATAGTGCAAAGGGAGCCCTTCTTTGAATTGGAGAGATGCAAAACTGAGAAATAGAGAAAAGAAAAAAAAAAACATAAAAATTTGGAATGGAAAAAAAAAAGAAAGAAAGAAAAGCTTCCAGGGGTCCCACTGTTGTGGCCACAAAGACCAGGAATGTCTCTCAGGCTGTGCAATATATCCTGCCTAAAGGGAGTATAGGTGTCACAAAGCACCAGGTATTCAGGAGACAGGAAAAGAAAGTAAATATAGACAGTCAAGAACTGAGAAATGAAGAAAAACAGAAAGGGAAAAAGAGAAGAAGGAAAAAAGAAAGGAAGAACAAAAAAGAAATGCTCCCAGGAATCCTGCCTATGCAGCAACACAGTTTGGTGGAGTGGCTCCTAAGCCATGCAGTGCAGCCAAGCTAGAAGTTGCTCCCAAGTGCTAAGAGAGAAAAACAAACAAACAAAACAGAATAGAACAAGGCAAAACAAAACAAGCCAAAAAAAAAAAAAAAAGCCCCAGTGATACCACCAGTGTGGTGACTTGGACCAGAGGAGTGGTTCTTCAGTCGAGAAGGACTTCACAGCCTTTCAAGAAGAAGCAAAGAGGGCACATAGAGCCAAATGTTCCAGAGAAAGGAGGGGGGTGTGGTGGGAGGCACAGAAGAAACCAAAAGAGTCAGAAAGAAGCAACACCAGCTCAGGAACCCAGCTGACGGGCAAATCTAAGTGGCCCAGGGTAGAAGCAGTTGCCTCCTGGCTGAGAGCAGGGTGAGAGGAAGAAGGGTGGGGGTTAGGAAGGTGTATATTAAGAATTACTGGGTGCTGTATGTCCTGCTGAGAACTTCATGAGCCTGCTTTCCCATACTCCCTGTCCACTGATCTGTGATATAGGTGGGGTGAATCCAAGCAGCATGGATGCTGCACTTCCTGGCTGGCTGAGCCACTGCAACCACCCAGGAAGCTTGGCGGTACAGCACAATGGAGAGGATGGGGAGTGGGAAAGCATGTGTTGCTGGTTACTAGGTGCTCTGTCTTCTGCTGGGAGCTCCATGAAGCTGCTTTGCTTTGCTCCCTGTCCTCCAATCCCCAACAGGAGTCCAAGATGGTGGATCCGTGCCATGTTAGCTGATAAGGAACCTCTGTTCATATCTCTTCTCACTCTCTGTCCTCTGTCAGTTTCTAATTCCATTCGGTGTTTGGCTGAGTTCTTTATCTCTTCATTTGACACTGTGGGTTCCAGGAAGGACGTATACATGATAAAGTTTAATTGGAATTTTGATAATATTTTTGTTTCTCTATGAAAGGAACCTGGTTCTAACATATAAGCTAATTCTCCGTCTATTTCATATGCATTTTCACGATGAGAGCAGGTACAAAAGTAGGGGACTCCCTACATAACATTTGTAATAGCTCTTAGACCATTAAATAGCATCTTCATAAAACAACTCAATAAACTATGCAGGGAAAAGTTATTACCCCATTTAAACAGATGGAACCCAACTGTTTAGGTTTTCTCCTTCTTTCCTTACATCATTTTGGCTGGAGGGCAGAATCCTTAAAGTAGGCAACTTTCATACTCTCTCTTTACGTATAGATATATATCTCCTCCTTTGAAGATCCTCTCCTGATCATTTCCCAGCAGTCCCTCTTTCACTGTGCTTAGCCCTCAGATGCCTCTGTTCCTCACTTGCAACTCAGAGTAGTGTTGCACTCAGTGAGATGGCACCATCCCCATTACAAGGCATCCCCATCACCTACAGGTGATTTTCCTTACTGAAAGCTAAGGACAATTTCTTAAGAGATTACAACATAGGAAGGCTTTTCCTTCCAAAGTAAAGTCTTTTAAAGCTTTAGATTCTTTCCAAGGAACCAGTGTCCTGGATGAGAAATCTCTTACTCTTTCTTCTGTTCATGTCTTTTTACTATCTTCAGTTAATCAAATCAGTAAATGATGCTCGTTGTCACAATTTAAAACACTTGAAACAGACTGGGTTTGGGTCTCCAAGATCTGATGGCAGATTTCTTACACACTTCCCACAGGCCCTCTCTGAACTAGTTCTAAAGCTTCCTTCTCTCTGTCAGTTTTCTATAGAGAATCTTAGCAACTTCCTCACATGAAGGAACCTTGAAATCTCATCGGCTCCCATATATTGCTGGATATATCAATTAGGGCATACTTCAAACTGAAACCCCAAACAAAGCCCACTAACTGTGTTCTGCATATAAAGTGAGGATCACTGGGGGCCTTCTTGGAGGTTGGCTACAACACCAAATTTCAGATCCCTAAAATGGCCTACAATGCCTAATAAGTATGGGTAAATTTCTAGCACTTTTTAAAAATTGTTTTCCTTAATGATGCTAAAGACACCACAAAAAAAGAAAATTACAGACCTATATCCCTCATGAACATAGATGCAAAAATCCTCAACAAAATTCTGGCCAATAGAATACAACATATCAAAAAGATAATCCACCACGACCAAGTGGGATTTATACTAGGTATGCAAAGTTGGTTTAATATTAGAAAAACCATTAATGTAATCCACCATACAAATAAAACAAAAGACAAAAACCACATGATCTTATCAATTGATGCAGAAAAGGCATTTGACAAAGTCCAACACCCATTCATGATAAAAACTCTCAGCAAAAAAGGAATTGAAGGAAAATTCCTCAACATAATAAAGGGCATTTATACAAAGCCAACAGCCAACATCATTCTAAATGGAGAGAGCCTGAAAGCATTTCCCTGGAGAACGGGAACCAGACAAGGATGCCCTTTATCACTGCTCTTATTCAACATTGTGCTAGAGGTCCTAGCCAGAGTAATTAGGCTAGACAAAGAAATAAAGGGCATTTGGATTGGCAACAAAGAAGTAAAATTATCTCTTTTTGCAGATGACATGATCTTATACACAGAAAACCCTAAGGAATCCTCCAGAAAACTACTGAAACTAATAGAAGAGGTTGGCAGAGTCTCAGGTTATAAGATAAACATACAAAAATCACTTGGATTCCTCTACATCAACAAAAAGAACATCAAAGAGGAAATAACCAAATCAATACCATTCACAGTAGCCCTCAAGAAGATAAAATACTTAGGAATAAATCTCACCAGAGATGTAAAACACCTATACAAAGAAAACTACAAAGTACTAGTGCAAGAAACTAAAAGGGACCTACATAAGTGGAAAAACATACCTTGCTCATGGATAGGAAGGCTTAACATAGTAAAAATGCCTATTCTACCAAAAGCCATCTATACATACAATGCACGTCCCATCCAAATTCCAATGACATTTTTTAATGTGATGGAGAAACAAATCACCAACTTCATATGGAAGGGAAAGAAGCCACGGATAACTAAAGCATTACTGAAAAAGAAGAAGAAAGTGGGAGGCCTCACTCTACCTGATTTTAGAACATATAATACAACCACAGTAGTCAAAGCAGCCTGGTACTGGTACAACAGGCACATAGACCAATGTAACAGAATTGAGAACCCAGATATAAATCGTTCCACATATGAGCAGCTGATATTTGACAAAGGCCCAGTGTCAGTTAATTGGGGAAAAAGATAGTCTTTTTAACAAATGGTGCTGGCATAACTGGATATCCATTTGCAAAAAAATGAAACAAGACCCATACCTCACTCCATGCCCCAAAACTAACTCCAAGTAGATCAAAGACCTAAACTTCAACTAAAACGATAAAGATCATGGAAGAAAAAATAGGGACAAAGTTAGGAGCCCTAATACAAGGCATAAACAGAATACAAAATATTACTAAAAATGAAAAAGAGAAATCAGATAACTGGGAACTTCTAAAAAACAAACACCTATGCTCATCTAAAAAAAAAAAAAAAAAGACTTCACCAAAAGAGTAAAAAGACTTACAGATTGGGAAAAAAAATTTCAGCTATGACATCTCCGACCAGCACCTGATCTCTAAAATCCATTTGATTCTATTAAAACTCAACCACAAAAAGACAAACAACCCAATCAAGAAGTCGGCAAAGGATATGAACACGCTCTTCACTAAAGCAGATATCCAGGCAGCTAACAGATACATGAGAAAATGCTCTCGATCATTAGCCATTAGAGAAATGCAAATTAAAACTATGATGAGATTCCATCTCACTCCAACAAGGCTGGCATTAATCCAAAAAACACAAAATAATAAATGTTGGAGAGGCTGCGGAGAGATTGGAACTCTTATGCACTCCTGATGAGAATGTAAAATGGTACAACCACTTTGGAAATCTATCTGGTGTTTTCTTAAAAAGTTAGAAATAGAACTACCACACAACCCAGAAATCCCACTCCTCGGAATATACCCTAGAGAAATAAGAGCCTTTACACAAACAGATAGATGCACACCCATGTTTATTGCAGCACTGTCTACAATAGCAAAAAGCTGGAAGCAACCAATGTGTCCATCAACGGACGAATGGTTAAATAAATTGTGGTATATTCACACAATGGAATACTACACATCGATAAAGAACAGTGATGAATCTGTGAAACATTTCATAACATGGAGGAACCTGGAAGGCATTATGCTGAGTGAAATTAGTCAGATGCAAAAGGACAAATATTGTATAAGACCACTATTATAAGATCTTGAGAAATAGTATAAACTGAGAACACCTTCTTTTGTGGTTATGAGAGGGGGGAGGGAGGGAGGGTGGGAGAGGGTTATTTACTAATTAGATAGTAGATAAGAACTACTTTAGGTGAAGGGAAGGACAATACTCAATACAGGGAAGGTCAGCTCAACTGGACTGGACCAAAAGCGAAGAAGTTTCCGGGATGAACTGAATGCTTCAAAGGTCAGTAGAGCAAGGGCGGGGGTTTGGGGACTATGGCTTAAGAGGACTTCTAAGTCATTTGGCAAAATAAATTCTATTATGAAAACATTCTGCAACCCACTTTGAAGTGTGGTGTCTGGGGTCTTAAATGCTAACAAGCGGCCATCTAAGATGCATCAATTGGTCTCAACCCACCTGGATCAAAGGAGAATGAAGAACACCAAGGTCACATGATAACTATGAGCCCAAGAGACAGAAAGGGCCACATGAACTAGAGACTTACATCATCCTGAGACCAGAAGAACTAGATGGTGCTTGGCTACAACCGATGACTGCCCTGACAGGGAGCACAACAGAGAACCCCTGAGGTAGCAGGAGAACAGTGGGATGGAGACCCCAAATTCTCATAAAAAGACCAGACTTAATGGTCTGACTGAGACTAGAAGAACCCCAGCGGTCATGGTCCCCAAACCTTCTGTTGGCACAGGACAGGAACTATTCCCGAAGACAACTCATCAGACATGGAAGGGACTGGACAATGGGTTGGAGAGAGATGCTGATGAAGAGTGAGCTACTTGTATCAGGTGGACACTTGAGACTGTGTTGGCATCTCCTATCTGGAGGGGAGATGGGAGGGCAGAGAGGGTTAGAAACTGGCAAAATGGTCACGAAAGGAGAGACTGGAAGGAGGGAGCGGGCTGACTCATTAGGGGGAGGGTAAGTGGGAGTATGTAGTAAGCTTATATGTGACAGACTGACTTGATTTGTAAACTTTCACTTAAAGCAGAATAAAGATTAAAAAAAAAGATTGAGTGGAAAATTTTGACAACATGGACTAACATATGAAGAATTTGAAAAGAGAAATAGAATTGCTGAGAAAGACTCAAAGAAAAATGTTGGAATTGCAACAATTGGATATCTGAGGTAAAGAACTTCTATGATGGGCTCATCCTTAAACTACCCACACCCGTCAGTGAACTTGAAGAAAATGTTATAGAAATAATTCAGACTGAAACAAAAAAAGAGAAGAAGAAAAAAAAGCATAGAGCATCCACGAGATTGGGGATAACACCAGAGTCTACCACACATGATTGGTTTCTCAAAAGTAGATGAAAGATAGAATCAACCAGAATGTGTACTTAAAGAGGAAATGGCCATAATTTTCCAAAAACAATGAAAATCATTAAAACACAGATTCAAGAAACAGAGAATTCTAAACAGGATAAATTCTGAAACAACAATACCATCAAACCACAGAAAATCAAAAGATAAAGTGAAAATCTTGAGGACAACAAGGGAAAAAACACTCTCTATGTACTGAGAAACAAAAATAGGAACTATACCAGAATACTCATCAGAAACTATGTAACCCAGTAAACAATGGAGTAACTCCTTTCAAACACCAATAGAATAAGCTCAAGTTTAGAATTTTAAACCCAGCACAAACTGTTCCAAAACTGAGGTAAAATATAGGTTTTTCTTAAAAAAAAAAAAAACTGAGATAATTCATTTTCAGCAGTGTATTACAAGAAATGTTAACGAAGTTCTTCAGATAGGAACATGATACCAAACAGAAACTTAGTAAAGAGTATAGGGGGTGCAGAGTTAGGCTGGAAGGCTATTAAGACACACTAAGCCAACCCACTGAAACAAAGATCTGAAAAACCAAGTAAAATAGATAGAAATATCAATCCTAGAGCCATGAACCTTATATGAAGGGATAAAGTATTAGATCAGAAGTTACCGATAAGAAGAAGAAACTGATAGTAAAAAAAAAAAGGGAATTAATAGAGACACATAGTGGAGGTTTCCAGCCAAACAGCATGAGTCAGAGTTGCCACTATTGAACAAAACCAACAACCCAACATGCAGAAAGGCACCTCCATGGAATTCTCAATAAGAGATAGAAGTTTGGCGTGGACACACCCAGGGCAAAGTAAGATCACATTTGCTGGCTGTAGCTCAAGTAGGAGCCCAGATTCTCTCACCAGGTAACCCCAGAAACACACTCCTACAACCTCTACCCCTTTGGTAAACAGCGGCTATAACCGCCATATCCCTGCAACCTCAACTGCCAGGGATAACAGTACTAATCCACCCTATTGCCTTCTCCCATCTAGTCCCCTCTGTCTCTACCTTCACTCTTCCTCCTACCCCTGTCCTCCACACAACTGCCCTGAGAGGACCCAACCAAGACCCCAGGTACATCCATGCCACCCCTGAACACTCCTGTCACTGCCAGCAGCACCAAGGGTTCCAGCTCAGACCCCAGATCTATCAAAATAAAGAATAAACATAAAGTCTGTTCCACAGCTGGCCCCATGTTTTGTTCTGACTGATGATATTGGGCTTACCATCATCTCTTTCCATAGATGTAGTTGATTCGATTCCAGTGTATTCCAACAGGCGAGGTCCATGTGAATAGTTGTCACTTATGTTGCTGAAAACAATGAAGTTGTTGGTCTTGCAAAATTCCGTCACACAATCCCTGACGTTGTTTTATCACCAAAGCCATATTTTCCAACTACAAATCCATCTTCTGTTTCCAACTTTTGCATCCCAATCACCAGTAATTATCAATGAATTCCGATTGTTTGTTAGATCAATTTCAGACTACAGAGGTAGTGGATAGCTTCATGTCCTTCATCTTTGGCCTTAGTGGTTTTGAGGTAAATTTGAATAATAGTTGTATTAACTCGTCTTCCTTGTAGACGTATAGATATTATCCTGTCACTGACAGCATTGTACTTCAGGATAGATCTTGAAATGTACTTTTTGACGATGAATGCAACGCCATTCCTCTTCATGTTGTCATTCCTGGCGCTGTAGACTCTATGATTGTTTGATTCAAAATGGCCGATAACAGTCTATTTCAGCTCACCAATCCCTAGGATATTGATCTTTATGCATGCCATTTCATTTTCAACAATTTCCTATTTCCTAGATTCATACTTTGTGCATTCCATGTTCCAGTTATTAATGGATGTTACAGCTCTTTCTTCTCCTTATGAGTCATACCACATCAGCAAATGAAGGTCCTGAAACCTTTACTCCATCCATGTCATTAAGGTTGACTCTGCCTTGAGGAGGCAGCTCCTCTCCATTCATCCTTTGACTGCCTTCCAACCTAAGGAGCTTATCTTCCTGTGCTGTATCAGACAATGTTCCGCTGCTATGCATAAGGTTTTCATTGGCTAATTCTTTTCAGAAGTAGGACACCACGTTTTTCTTCCTAGTTTGTCTTACTCTGAAAGCTCAGCTGAAACGTGTCCACCATGGCTGACCCTTCTGGTATTTTAATATCAGTGGCATAGTTTCCAGCATCACAGTAACACCCAAGGCCCACAGTACAACAAACTGACAGATGTGTTAGAGAAATGCAAATCAAGTCTACAATGAGATACAATCTCAACCCAACATTACTGGTATGAATCAAAAAAATAAATATATAAAACAGAAAACAACAAATGTTAGAGAGGTTACAATAAGATTAGAATTCTTATGCACTGAGAGTGGGAATGCAAAATGGTACAAACATTTTGGAAAATGATAAGCAGCTTCCTAAAAAAACTAGAAATAGAGATACCATTCCATCCAGCAAGCCCATTCCAAGTAAACTATCCTAAAGAAATAAGAGCTGTCACATGAATAGACACATGAACACCCATGTTCATTGCAGCATTATTCACATAGAAAAAAAAAGGAAACATGGAAACAACCTAAGTGCCCATCAACAAATCAGTGGATATACAAACTATGGTGCATACAACAGTGGAATACTAAGGATTAAGAACAAGGATGAACCTGTGAAACATCTCACAACATGGATGAATCTGGAGGGCATTATGCTGAGTAAAATAAGTTAATCACAAAAGAACAAGTACTGTATGACACCACTATTATAAAAACTCATGAAAATTTTCCCACACAGAAAGAAAAAATCTTTGATGATTCTGAGGGATGAGGTGGCTGGGGAGGGAAAGTCACTAACTAGGTAGTATAAAAGTGATAATTTTGGTGAAGGACAAACAGCACACAATACTGGGTAAGTTACCACAACTTGACCAGAGCCAAGTCACAGAAGCTTCACAGACACATCCAAATGCCTTGAGGGTCCGATCTAATGGGCTGAGGACTGCGGACCATGGTCTTGGGAGACATCTGGCTGAATTGGCATAACATAATGTATAAAGAAAGTATTCAACATCCGACTGTGCAAGTAGCATCTGGGGTCTTAAAACCTGTGAGAAACCATCTCTACCGGTCCCATTCCAGCTGAAACAAAGGAGAATGAAGAAGACCAAAGACACAAGGGAAAGATTAGTCTAAAGGACTAATGGACCACAACTACCGTAACCTCCATCAGACTGAGCCCAGAACAACTAGATGGAGGATGGCTACCATCACCGAATGCTCTGGCAGGGATCACAACAGAGGGTCTCCGACAGAGAAGGAGAAAAATGTAGAAAAATTCTAATTCACACACACACTGCAATATAAACCAGGATTATTGGTCTGACAGAGACTAGAGAAAACCTGAGAGGTTGGGGCTCAGACACCGTTTTAACTCAGTACAGAAGTCATTCCTGAGATTCAACATTCAGCCAAAGTTTAGAAAGGTCTACAAGGCCAAGAATAACACACATGAGGAACATGCTTCGTATTTCAGTTCGTTCATTGGAGACCAATGGGCAAACCATCCAAAAAGCAAAGAGAAGAAAGAAGGAAGAGAAAGGAAAACTGGACAAATGGAAACAAGGAACCCGATGTGGAGAATGGGAGACAGTTGACATGCTGCAGGGTTGGCATCCAATGTCACAAAACAATTTATGTATTAACCATTTAAGAAGAAACTAATATGCTCTGTAAACTTTCACCTAAACAAAATTTTTTTAAGTAAAGAATATAACATGCCAATTAAAAGATATAGATTATGTAATTGTATAATAAACCAGGACCAACTATATGCTGTGCTGAAAACACTCTAAATATAAAGACATATATACATAGATAGTTATAGATGAAGTAAAGGGATGTAGAAAGATGTATCAGGTAAATATTAATACATGGAAAGCTGCAGTGACTTTATTATCAGGAATATGAATATTATCAGGGATAAAGAGGAACATTAGTTAATGACAGAAAGCCCAATCCACCAAGAAGACATAATACTGGATATTTCATGCACTAACAAAAGCATGTCAAAATGCATAAAGCAACACCAATGAAAATGGAGAAATAGACCAATTCCTAATATTAGCTAGAGAATTCAAAACTCTCAGTGTTCAGTACAGCAAGTTGACCAAAAAAAAAAAATCACAAGATGAAATATCTAAATACACTGTCAAACAACTAGTCCTAATCAACGTTTACAGGCAGTAGTAAAATACTCATTCCTTTCAACAGGTCTGGAACAGTCATGAAGATAGACTATACTGTGGCAGTGTTAGTTATCTAATGCATTTATAACAGAAATACCACAAGTGGATGGCTTTAAAAAATTAAAAATTTATTTTCTCACAGTTTAAAAGGCTAGACGTTCGAATTCACAGCACCAGCTCAAGGGAAAGGCTTTCTCTCTCTCAACTGTAAAGAAAGGTCCTTGTCTCTTCAACTTCTGCTTCTTGGTTCCTTGGAGATCTCCGTGTGTCTTTGTATCTATTTTACTTCATCTCTGCTTTGCTTGCTTGTTTAATTTCCTTTATATCTCAAAGGAATTGACTCAAGATACACCCTACACTGCATTAACACTGGCTCATTAACATAACAAAAACAACCCAACCTCAAAAGGGATTATAACCAAAGGCATAGAAGTTAGGGTTTATAACATATATTTTGGGGAGACATAATTCAGTCTGTTAACATTGGCCATAAAATGAGCATCAAAACCTGAAATAAATCATACAGAAGTGTGGAACAAAGCAAGGGAACGAGACTAAATCTAAGGAACAAGAGAGCACCACAAGTGGTGGATGGAGAAAATACCTATCAGATGGGTTGAGCTGTTCAAATCTGAACACTTGTAGCTGGGTAGGAACAGGTTTCACAGCTTGGACAATGCAGGGGAAAGAGAGCCAAGTCTTCTTGGGCTTATAAATGAGGAGAGAGAAGGGCTGAACTGGAGGACCAACGATCAGGATCAAAGTCCAAGCCTCTAAAACTTGTTACAGAAACTCTCATTTTTGCAACATGAAATAGATATTCGAAAAGCAATACGGGGACTGGTGACGTTCTTGCACAGGTGCCGACAGTCCTGGAATCCAAACAGGAACTTCTTACCTGAAGAAGAAGAAAGAAAAAGAAAGGGGATCTCTAATTTCTACTTCCAAATCCTCTCCAGGAAGGCAGCCATTTGCCACCTAAGAGGTAAGCAATAAACATTTGTTGGAAGAGGAAGAATCACTGACTCAGTGAGTGAGGTTAAAGAGCACATTGCATCAAGGGCTTGGTGGGAAGGGACTGAAATGACTGAGGTGGGCCCTTGGAGGGTCAACCTGTCCCAGCCCCAAATCCTTCCTACTGAGCTTTCATTTCCCGAAAGTCCTACCATAAACACGTCCCAGTGGAATACATACAGCCCAGTCACTGTCATACCCCAGAATCTAATAGCATCTTTTTGCCTGATGATCTTGCAGAACCCAAAGCCCCAGAGATCCTTCAGCAAATCTCTTTTTTCCTAATAGGTTTACTGGTCCTGTTAAGGGTCAGTGACAACACAGCGCCAGAACAAGAGGACACACTACCAACTCTTTATAGAAAAGGAAAAAAAATCTTCCCTCACTCTCTGCTCTGGACCCAAGGGCACCTGAGAGAGCCACCTTGTTGAAAATGTGGCAAATGTTACACCAAGAGGGCTTCACAGTCTCCACCTACCTATATAATGCTTTGCCAGAAAGCACACCATGCCATTCTTAGCTTCACAGGTGGTTCTCTCAGTCTGGCAACTCCCATCTTCCTCGGTGACATAACACCTGTGACACTGTAGAGCTGGAAAGCCAAAATCAGTAAATGAGGTTCTTTCTGTGCTTACTTTTGCCACTGTTCAGGAGATGGTGCCCACCACCTGGCCCACACCTGGCATGAACAACGGTTAGGTTCGCACACACGTTAGCATAGATTATTGGGCTAAAAGACTGGTTTCATTTCTCCTGGTTGGCTTACATCAACGGAGCCTCTCCTGCATCTGTGGCAGGCCTGCTCCAAGGGCCACTGTGGAGATGAGGTATGTGTTCCTGTGCAGCAAGGCCTGCACCCAGCTATGGGCAGAGTTTCTATACTAACAGGTACTCATTCTCCTGGAGGGAGAATATCACAGCCTACATTGCCACTTCTCCAGGCCTCACATCCTGTGACCCCAGAACCCTCCTCTCAGCCTTTCAGAACAACCCTCATCCTCTGCCTCATCACCCACAAAGAACCTTCCTAGATCCTTTTCAACTCAAATTTAGGGGTCTTAGAAAGAAAGTTTGAGGAATTGGGAAGTATCACGAACTAGAACTCTGTGAGAAACTTTTAAATTTTGAGATGCCTGTAGGTCTAACTGGGGGATATTTCCAGACTAAAAGTAAGCACTCCATTCTGAAATTAAACTGAGGGTTTTACTTCTACACTCCTGGTGATCATTAGGCTTCTGTTAAAATTTGCTGTTTGGAAAACAAAGCTCA
This sequence comes from Loxodonta africana, assembly GCF_030014295.1. Lineage (NCBI taxonomy): Eukaryota > Metazoa > Chordata > Mammalia > Proboscidea > Elephantidae > Loxodonta > Loxodonta africana. The sequence continues at coordinate 89,881,044 of NC_087348.1, forward strand.
GTTGTGCTTGTTATGTAATAGTGTTTCTACAGGTAGCTTCAGAACAAGTTTCATGGAGCAGCTAAAGTAAATTAGAGCCTATAGATAAAGCTGTTGCTTTAACTATCTTAAAAGAAGTTCTTCAGCAAATTCCTAGACTTTATCTCTTTTTTCTATCAGCTAAATACGCAGAGTTTATTTATGATTTCCTAAGTAATGGATGGACCCCTGGTGGTCCAGTAGTTAAGAGTTCAGCTGCTAACCAAAGGCACGTTGGAAGCCATACTGGGCAGTTCTACTCCTTCCTATAAGGTCACTATGAGTCAGAATTTACTTGACAGCATCAGGTTTGCTTTTTTGGTTGAACTAATGGTCAGTTCTATATCCAAAGATTCCAATTAAGTTGGCCTAGCTGCAAATGTATCACTAAACTTTCATGTCAAAATTCTTTATACTTTTCAGTGACAAGTATTTCCTTAGTTAAATATGAGAGGTGTGTTACACTAGGTATGAGAGGTGTGTTACACTTGAAACTGATGTAAAAAAAGCTTTACAGATAAGTGCCACTCTTGTAAATCTCACTTCCTTTCCAGCTACCACTTTGATGTGAAACTGTTATATGTACTCACTCGAGTTGTTAAATATCTTTGTTTTGCCTGTAAGGCAGAGCATACCACTACAGTCAAACTGAACACATGTTCTAAAGTGGTTCATTCCTTCAATAAATTTTATTTCTTTTTCATATCAAATTGGAATATTGGTCCAGTGACTTCAGTAGGAGAGTACTAACATGGGAGGTGGGATGAGCCTGAAGAAAATAGAGGAGAAAGGAGGAAGAAATATAGAGGAGCAAATCTGGGCTAAACGTGAAGGAAGAAGCAAAATAGATGGAGGCCTAGGAGGAATAAAACAAGTGGTGGTGGGATAGAGGCTGTCACAACCACCACTAAAGGGAAGGTCAGGACCATCCTTGCACCTCACTCCTCACTTCCCCATGGACCAATAATCCACAACCACTGCAGCTCAGCTAGACTCAGCCCCCACTATCCCTCAAGATGATCCCAGAGCTTACCTTGCAGGAAGCCCAACAGCAAGGAAAGGCCTAGCATCGGCAGCAGGAGGCGCTTATCCATCTCAGAACCCAACAAAAACGAGGAACAGAAGACAGAATAGAGCCTGCAGGTGCCTCACACACCCACAATCACTGCTTTATAACACCAGACTGGAGGGACAGCCAATGAGAGACTGGGTGGAAGCTGTATTTCCCTTGCCAGAAAGGAGTGTTGACCCTGTATCCTCCCAGATTCCTGGCTCTACTCGTCTCCATGGCCAGCCAACGGAGCCATGTTTTTTCATGCTTCTTCCTGTCTCATTTGAACTAGATTTAAAATATGAGAAATATTGTTAAATATAGAAGAAAATATGATTGTAAAAAAAAACTCAGCTGTTTCATAAATGAGAGGATTTAGATTTTCTTAAACACCCAAGGACATAAGGTCAACATAAGATCAAGAACTTCGCCTAGAAGACAAAGGCAGAATTCTAAGAATATAAGCATAAGCTTGTAAAAGCTCTTCCTAAGTGCAACCCAGTAATTAAAGACAATTTTGTCATTTTAACAGAGATAAAACCAAACTCTAGCTTTGCATGCTTTTTGACTGAAAAGATTTTTTAAAATCCTACCGTGTCTTAGTTAGCTTTGACTGTAAAACATGCCTTTATCACAAACCTTCTACTACTTTTCATATGCATAGAGCTTTGCCCCCCACTTTGTTTTTTAATTATAAAACAACTAAATTTTTTTCACCTTAGAGAAAATTACTTTCTAGTTTTAACGAAATCCATCTTGCACACCTTGCCTAATCTAGACTAAGTCCAAGCTTTAAGCTACAAAAAGCTGAAAACTGTGTTTAAGCTGTTATACTAAAAACATAATTACTGTTGAAATAAACTTTTGTCATTACAAATTCATTAATTTCTGGGAATATTGTGGTTATTCCATTTTTAAGTGCTCATTTACCTTGAAATCAACCAAAATATAACTCCTTGAGAGGATATTATAATCTAATTTGGTAGTACCATCCAGAGGTAGAAAAGTATGAAATATACACACATAACATAACCCGAAACCCAAACCCATCACCACTGAATGGATTCTCCTACACAGAGACCCCACAAAACAGAGTAAACCTGCCCCATAAGGTTTCCAAGGAGCTCAGGTGAGTTCGAGCTGCAGAGCTTTTGGTTATCCTGTGTAGCTCTTAACCACTATACCACCATGGTTTTATGGGAACAGAAAGACTAAGTTACTTCTCTGAGGTTGGTTAACCCTATTTTCTGCATATTTTAAAGAATCTGTTAAGGGGATGTTTTGGAACTGTTCTTTCAGGAGCCACACTGTATCAATCAAAATAAACACTGAATATCTTGGAAATGTGAAGGATCCCCTTATATCTAGTAAAAAAAAAAAAAAAAAGAATCAGTTTAACAATCTCAAAAACTCTCCAAAGTAACCACTGCAAACCCAAAGTAACCTTGTTCAATTATGCTATTAGAAAGGTAGATGCAAGAATTAGGAGTGAGAACCCTGCTGCCATCAAGTCGATTCCGACTCATAGCGACCCTATAGGACAGGGTAGAACTGCCCCATGGAATTTCCAAGGAGCTCCTGGAGGACTTGAACTGCTGACCTCTTGGTTAGCAGCCCATGTAAAATGCAGGACTTTTCAGGAATAAGAGAGGATTGAGACTTCAATAACCCCATGCAAAACAGCAAGTTGGGAAGGAATGAGATGCTTATGCATCTTGATTCTTGGGCCACATCCTGATGGTTGGCCACCTCCAAACAGAAAACTGACAGTCCATATCATCTCTCAAGTGAAAACCAGAGAGCAGGCTCTCTGTGGATCAAAGCCAAGCTCTCAGAACAAAAACAAAATGGAAGGTGAACCTCATGCAGTTTTATAGGTGACCCACAATAAAGTTTGTCCAAATGGAAGTTGGTCTGCTAAGAATTTCAAACTAGCCTGTCTGTGAGGCTGGCTCAGACAACAGGCTGAAGGAGCCTAGGTCTGTGTTCTATTCTATATTCCCCTTTTTATGACAATCACATTTGTAGACAGCACAACATGAAATGGTAAAACAATAGCACAAATTAAAGCACACAGTGTTCATTCAATTAGTTAATCTGCACACACACAGGGAGACCTCTCCTTTGAGACAAACAAGAAGACTCATCTTAAGCCAGTTACAACAAGTTGTAAGGAGAACAGAGAGGAAATGTAGAAGAAAATTAAGTAAAAAGGCTAACCTTGGCATGATTAATTTGAATCACTTTCCCTGCCCTTCCTGAGGTTATTTGATATTGGCTACCAGGTGGTACTCGGGGCCAGCCAGCCTGGGTTCATTTGCACGAACTCTCAGGTGTTGTCAGGAAGTTCCAAATAAAAAAGACACCTCAGTCATTTAAGAAATTCCAAGGGTTGTTTCTCAGGGAAAAAAGCTAAATAACATTGGGTAAAGTTAAATTATTTCTATAAGGTGAACTTTAATCGAGTTTGTGGTTATCAGAAGTCATGTAGAAAAAGGATTTGCACAATTTGATAGTCATCCTGTCTCCTTATTCCTTTTTATGTGTTCTTCAGTGCATTCCACATTGGTCATTGACCTGTGTGAATTTTTCCAGGTACTGAGAGACATCTGTCAAATTTTCTGGTCCTCAGTTTCTCTCTTTAGCAATCCCCAGAGTCATTCAATCAATATCTGAATTGATGAGGGAATATTGGTTTACCCAGTAGTGAGTAATGACTATATTGAGAGCATGGAGGGAGAGGAAGGGGAATGTGCAAGAGAGGTGACTCCTCATCAATCATATTAGCAATTCCATAGGTAATGTCAAACAATGATGCATCAGAAATAGCAATATAAATTTATTATTTCGTACAGGTAAATCTCAGAAAAATTCCTAAATAAGTTGTGAGTCACTGTAGAAGATGGGGAAAAGTATCTGGAGGACTGCTGAGTTTCTTAATAAGCACTATGTGCACATGTGGAGCCCTAAAGACACAGTGTTTAAGAGCTCAGCTGCCAACCAAAAGGTTAGCAGTTCAAATCCACCAGCCACTCCCTGGAAACTCTACAGGGCACTTCCATTCTGTCATACACGGACGATATGAGTCAGAATTGACTCAATGGTAAAGGTTTGTTTTTTTCTTTCTTTCTTTTATTACGAAAGTGTAGATCTTATCTAATGACTGAAAACTCAGAGAATTCAGAGCAAGTTTCCCAGAGGAGCTCCCATTTCATTTTCTTGTCATGGCTTGTTCAACAGGCATTTCTTCCTCACCTTTGAAGGGGTACCGGCTGAAATCACTGGTCTGTTCTACATCCAAACATCTTTCCTTGAAGTCCATGAAGCCCACATGCTCCTTAGAAGCTAGGATGGCAAGAATTCACCTTTTTTTGCTTTAGTCACATCATCAGGAAAGGCCAATTGTAGGAAAGGGCCAACGAAGACAAGGAAACCTTCGATGCAATGCATTGACCTAATAGCTAGATCAATAGATGCAAACTACCAAGGATCCTGAAGATTGTGGAGGTCTGGGCAATCTTCTACGCTGTTATACATAAAGTAACGCTGAGTCAGAACCACTCCACAGCACTCCACAGCAACTAAGGACAACAGCAACATCAGTTGTTAAGTTTTAGGCTTCCAAGGTTTAAATAAGATAATGTAGGTGAACGTACTCAACACAAGCCTGAACAAAGTAGGTGTTTCATGAAGAACAGTAACAAATTATTGAGGTTTCCCTCAATGATTAAGTTTTGCACACTTAATTTATATGTTATCTATATAACACTTCATGGATTCCCATTACAACCATACTGTGAGGCATGACAATATAAAACTGATCAACGTAAGAGCCTAATCTCTAAAATGTATTAAAAAATGCAACAACTCAACATCCAAAAGGCAAACAACCCAACCGCAAAATGAGCAAAGGTCATGAACAGAAACTTAACTAAAGAGGACACTAAAGTAGCCAACATGCATATGAAAAAGATTCACAGTCATTAACTATTAGAGAGATGCAAATCAAAACTACAATGAGATAACAATCTTACCCTGGCTGAAATGGCACTGATTTAAAAAAAAAAAAAACTGATTACAACAAATGTTGGCAAGCATTTGGGGAGACTGGAACCCTTATCCACTGTTGGTATAAGTATAAAATGGTACAACCACTAAGGAAAACAGTATGGCACTTTCTCAAAAAAAATGGAACTAGATCTACCCTATGATCTAGCAATCCCACTCTTAGGTATATACCCCAGAGACCTAAAAAGAGTGACACAAACAGACATATGCACTGTTATGTTCATTGCTACTTTATTTACAATAGCAAATGAATGGAAATACAAGAAGTGCCTATCAGCTGAAGAATGGATAAGCAACTTATGGTACATAAGTACAATGGAAATCTACGCAAGCATACAGAACAATGATGAGTCCGCAAAACATAACATGGATGGATCTGGAGGGCATAATGCTAAGTGAAATAAGTCAATCACATAAGGATAAATATTGCAGGACTCTTTTATAAGAAAACAAGAAGAGCTTATAGACAGACATCTATGTTTGTTTGTGGTTACCAGGGAGAAAAAGTGGAGAAAGGAAAGTATACTTTAGACTGTATAGACTTGTTAATTTTTTTGGTGATAGTGGCACCTAATGTGAATGGAGTCAGCACAGTACAACCGAAGGAAAATCGAGTGCTTGAGCACATATAGATGGGTATAGGCATATTGGAATACAGGTAGGTACAGGTGCTTACATAGGTGAGAACAGATAGAAGTATGTATAAGTATGTGTAAATACAAATGTATGGGTGCAGGCACATATATTCGTTGAGTACACAAATACACATACTCCACAGACATAACCAAACACCTTCCAAGGTTGGTTTTCTGTGTTTGAAAGGTTAGGGCCATTGTCTCACTAGACAACTCAGTCAACGGGCATAACATAGTTCACAAAAGTCATGATCAGCATCCGAGTGAAGTGAACAGCATCTGGGGTCTTCAAAGCTTGGAAGAGGCCATCTAAGACACAATGACAGGTCTCTACTCAACAGGAGCAAAGAGTAAAAGTTAACCAAAAGCTCAGAGAAGAAACAAGTCTATATGAGCCACAGCATCATATACCCTGAAAATAGAAAAAATAAATCGTTCCCGGCTACCACAAATGACTGTCCTGACTGAGGTGACAATAGATGACCCTGGGAAGAATGGGAGAAAAATGTGGAGCAGAACTCAAATTCTTATCTTAAAAAGCCAGACAAACTGGGACAGTGGAAAACAGAGGACGCCCTGAGAATATCACCTGGTTGTTCTTGTTCTTGTTTTTGTTCTTGTTCTTGTTAGGTGCCTTCCAGTCAGTTCTCAATCACAGGGACTCAATGTACAACACAACAAAACACTGCCTAGTACTGGGCCATGCTCACATTCATCATATTTGAGCTCATTCTTGCAGCCACTGTGTCAATCTATCTTGTTGAGAGTCTCCTCTCTTTCACTGGCTGCTATTTCACCAAGCTTGATGTCCTTCTCCAAGAACTGGTTCCTTTTGATAACAGATCCAAAGTATGTGAGATGAAGTCTCGCCATTCTGGCTACTAAGGAGCATTTTGGCTGTTACTTTTTCCCAGACAGATTTGCTCTTTCTTTTGGCAGTACATGGTATAGGCATTATTCTTTGCAAACACCATAATTCAAAGGCCTCAATTCTTTGGTCTTCCTTATTCATTGTCCCAGTTTTCACATATGTATGCAATGATTGAAATGAGGGCCTATGCCGTTGAAATGGGCCCACACAGGTGTATTCAGGGGTGTAACTCATTCAAAGTCTGTGGGCCCCTTATGCCTGTGCCTAGGCAAAGGAACTGTTTCTCCCCTGTGTTCCCGGCTTAGGGGAGCCGGCAGGTTACTTTTTCCCCTGTTGATTAATTTGTTCCCTCTCCAAAGCCAGGAGTATGGCTCAGGACAAGTGCAGAGTCCTTCATCCTGCCTTGAGGATGCAGTCTGCTGGAACCCAGTGCAGAGTGGGAAGGGAGCAGTTAAGTGGAAGAGATTTTTTTTTTGAAAGGGTATTTTCAGGTCGTGGTGGGTTAAATGCAGTTACTTACCGTTTGCAGATTGAGGATCACTTCTCGATTGTTCCAGAGGGTTGAGAAAACTGTCCACTTTTCGGCCCCTCCCAATGAGGAAAACGCATCCAGAATGCCTCTGCTTGCCTCACGTTATTCATGGCAGCAGAACCAGCCTATGAGTTGCTGGTCAGGTCTGGTAATTTTTCAGATCTCGGGTCTTATCCTTTAGTCCCTCTCACTATAATATTCAACAAAATCAAAAAAAACAAACATGTTCCCATCGATTCATTTCTGACTCATAGTAATGCTGAAGGACAGAGTAGAATTGCTTCATAAATCTTCCAAGGAGCAGCTGGTGGAATGAAACTACCAACACTTTGGTTAGCAGCCATGATTCTTAATCACTGCACCACTTGGGCTCCCTCGTTAATAGCCTTCCTAAAATGCAAAATTCCAAGGATCATAAATGCCTGTGAGTAACCACTAAGACTAAAAATGGTATCCAACATTATCAGTCTATAGAAGCTAATGGAACCACAGGATCAGACTTCACATTGCTCCCATGAAGCTGTCTTCTAAATGATGATCCAGGCAGACCAAAGATGGCAGAATAGACAGACGCTTCCAGCAAGCCCTCTTTACAATAAAGGCCAGAAAAAAACAAGTGAAACAAATATATTTATGACAAGCTGGGAGCTCTGAGCATCAAAGGCAAGCTAGAAAACTAACAGAGTGGCAGGGGGAGGAAGAGACAGTTCAGAAGCAGAGAGGAGTTACCGGACCTGAATCTTGGGGAGCCCTCAGGCACCATTCCCGGAGTGGCGGTGGTGGGCTGGTACTAGCTTTTGGCTGCAGTTTCCACAGGGAGAAGAAGCCAGCCACACAGCCTGCTCACACCTCCGGAATCAGAGAAGAACAGTGCTCTCTGCAAAAGCTAAGTACTTGCGTATATTCTAATGCGCACCTCCCACCCCCAAGCCAGCTTCAGCAGCTGAATTCCCTGGGCATGAAATAGGCACTGTTGAGAGCCTAGAGCCATTTTTCCAGCCTTGGAGAAGGAAAAAGTTTGCATTTGAGGGAAAAGATAATTTACCAGCTCCATTAACCAGGGCAGCTCAGGACAGAAGCAGCACCTGTCCAGGCATAAACAGTCCATGGACTTTGAGCACCTTTCCCCTCTGCATGGACCACTGTGGACCTATTTCAAGAGAATAGGCCTTTGTTGGCAGACTCTAACCATTTCAGATGTGTGGTGGAGTGGTGGGTGTTTGATGTTGACATTGCTTTGCCTATTAAACAGGGTTCTCTGTTACCCACATCAGGGGCCTAAGGACTGGTAGCTCCACGCAGGTCACCCAGCCACCCACAAAAGGAGTACAAGGATAACTGGTGCCTCCCAGTCCTTACAAACAAAAACATTGGGTGCCCATGATCCGTCTGCAGAACCACCCACTTGCACGCTCTAGGGAACAGGAATGTACTTTCCTCAGACACTTGGGGGTTGGTTCTCAAACCCCTGCCTGGTTCAAAGCATGAGGCCCTGCTTCAACCAAATACTGGTACCTACACCAGTCACCCCTGCCCCTCTAAGACTGTAGGAAACAGCCTGTACCACACGTTTGTTGATCAGCTACCTGAACACCTGAGCTGAATTCATACAAGAAAAGTGAATGGACTCCTAGAATGATATACTTGATAACAGCTCTAGCCATCTGGGGACAGGATGTCAGAGCTCCAAGGGAGAAAATAATCAAGCTAGCTCACTCAAGCAACCCATTTATGCATATCAACACAGAACAAAGCAAGAAGCTATGACACAGAAAGCAAACACAAACTAATAATAACTCATAGATGGCTTGGAGACAACAGTCAATATCCAGTCACATAAAGAAACAGACCATGATCACCTCTACAAGCTCTCAAAACAAAGAATCCATGGATCTTCTAGATGAAAGTGCATTCCTGGAATTACCAACCCAGAATACAAAAGTTTAATATACAGAAGCCTTCAAGACATCGGGAAGGAAATAAGCCAATACACAGAACAAGCCAAGGAACACACAGATAAAGCAATTGGAGAAATTAGAAAGATTATTCAGGAACATAATGAAAAATTTAAAAGCTGGAAAAATCCATAGACAGACAGAAATCAGAAATTCAGAAGATTAACAATAAAATTATGGAAGTAGACAACGCAATAGAAAGTCAGAGGAGCAGAATTGAGCAAGTGGAAGCTAGAATTTCTGAATTCGAAGATAAATCACTTGGCACTAATATATCTGAAGAAAAATTAGATAAAAGAATTTTAAAAAAATGAAGAAACCTTGAGAATCATGTGGGACTCTATCAAGAGAAATAACCTATGAGTGAATGGAGTACCAGAACAGGGAGGGATAACAGAAAAAACAGAGAGAATTGTTGAAGATTTGTTGGCAGAAAACATCTCTGATATCTTGAAAGATGAGAAGATATCTATCCAAGATGTTCATTGAACTCCACATAAAGTAGATTTTAAAAGAAAATCACCAAGACATATGATAATCACACTTGCCAAAACCAAAGATAAAGAGAGAATTCTAAGAGCAACAAGGGATAAATGAAAAGTCACCTAAAAAGGAGAGCCAATAAGAATAAGCTTGGACTGCTTGGCAGAAACCATGCAGGCAAGCAGGTAATGGGATGACTTACTTAAAAAATTCAAGGAAAAAATTGCCTGCCAAGAATCATATATCCATCAAAACTGTCTCTTAAATATAAAGGTGAAATTAAGACATTTCCAGATAAACATAAGCTTGGGGAATTCGTAAAAACCAAAGCAAAACTACAAGAAATACTAAAGGGAGTTCTTTGGTTAGAAAATCAGTAATATCAAGTATCAACACAAGACTAGAACACTGCACAGAGCAACAAGAGGCCAACCCAGACAGTGAAATCCGAAAAAACAAAGCAAATTATTAAAAAAAAAAAAAAGCTCAAAACAGGGTAACAGCGATGTTCTTATATAAAAGAAGAGACATTTGAATAATAAAGAGGGACTAAGAAATGTAATCATATACCTTCCATATGGAGAGGAAGATACGGCGATACAAAGAAATAAAAGTTGGGTTTAAATTTAAAGAAAAATTTAGAAAAATAAAGAAGACAAACTATCCTACTCATCAAAATTAAAAAAAAAAAATAGAGACTCAGCAGAAACAAAATCAACAACAATAAATATGAGGAAAGGGCAATATATAATCTATTCAGCACATAAAATTAAGTGGGAAAAAGAGACTGTCAACGACACACAAAAAAGACATCAAAATGATAGCACTAAATTCATACCTATCCATAATTACCCTGAATGTAAATGGACTAAATGCACCAATAAAGAGACAGAGAGTGACAGAATGGATAAGAAAAAAAGATCTGTCTATATGCTGCCTACAAGAGACAGACCTTAGACTTAGAGACACAAACAAACAAAAACTCAAAGGATGGAAAAAAAATACATCAAGCAAACAAAATCAAAAAAGAGGAGGAGTGACAATATTAATTTCTAACAAAATAGACTTTAAAGTTAAATCCATCAGAAAGGATAAGGAAGGACACTATATAATGATTAAAGGGACAATACACCAAGAAGATATAACCATATTAAATATTTATGTACCCAATGACAGGGCTGCAAGATATTTGAAACAAACTCTATCAGCATTGAAAAGTGAGATAGACAGCTCCACAATAATAGTAGGAGACTTCAATACACCACTTTCGGTGAAGGACAGGACATGCAGAAAGGAGCTCAATAAAGACACGGAAGATCTAAATGCCACAATCAACCATCTTGACCTCATAGACATATACAGAACACTCCACCCAACAGCAACCAACTATACTTTCTTTTCTAATGTGCATGGAACATTCTCTAGAATAGACCACATATTAAGTCATAAAGCAAGCCTTAGCAGAATCTAAAACATTGAAATATTCCAAAGCATCTTCTCTGACCATAAGGCCATAAAAGTGGAAATCAAGAACAGGAAAAGCAAGGAAAAGAAATCAAACACTTGGAAACTGAACAATGCCCTGCTCAAAAAAGACTGGATTATAGAAGACATTAAGGATGGAATAAAGGAATTCATAGAATCCAATGAGAATGAATAGACTTCCAAACAGAACATTTGTGACACAGCAAAAACAGTGCTCAGAGGCCAATTTATATAAATAAATGCACACATCCAAAAAGAAGAAAGGGCCAAAATCAAAGAATTATCCCTACAACTTAAACAAATAGAAATAGCGCAACAAAACAAATCCACAGGCACCAGAAGAAAACAAATAATAAAAATTAGACCAGAACTAAATCAAATAGAAAACTGAAAAACAATTGAAAGAATTAACAAGATCAAAAGCTGGTTCTTTGAAAAAATCAACAAAATTGATAAACCACTGGCCAAACAGACAAAAGAAAAACAGGAGAGGAAGCAAATAACCCGAATAAGAAATGAGATGGGCGATATTACAACAGACCCAACTGAAATTAAAAGAATCATATCAGACTACTATGAAAAATTGTACTCTAACAAATTTGAAAACCTAGAAGAAATGGATGAATTCCTAGAAACACTCTACCTTCCTAAACTAACACAAACACAGGTAGAACAATTAAATAGGTCCGTAACAAAAGAAGAGATTGAAAAAGGTAATCAAAAAACTCCCAACAAAAAAAAAAAGCCCTGGTCCAGATGGCTTCAGTGCAGAGTTCTACCAAACTTTCAGAGAAGAGTTAACACCACTACTACTAAAGGTATTTCAGAGCATAGAAAAGGACGGAATACTCACAAACTCATTCTATGAAGCCACCATCTCCCTGATACCAAAACCAGGCGAAGACACCACAAGAAGAGAAAATTATAGACCTATATCCCTCATGAACGTAGATGCAAAAATCCTCAACAAAATTCTAGACAATAGAATTCAACAACATATCCAAAAAATAATTCACCATGACCAAGTGGGAGTCATACCAGGTATGCAGGGATGGTTCAACATTAGAAAAGCAATTAATGTAATCCACCACATAAATAAAACAAAAGATAAGACTCACATGATTTTATCAATTGATGCAGAAAAGGCATTTGACAAAGTTCAACACACATTCATGATAAAAACTCTCAGCAAAATAGGAATTGAAGGAAAATTCCTCAACATAACAAAAGGCATTTATACAAAGCCAACAGCTAACATCACCCTAAATCGGGAGACCCTGAAAGCACTTCCATTGAGATGAGGAACCAGACAAGGATGCCCTGTATCACCACTCTTATTCAACATTGTGCTGGAGGTCCTAGCCAGAGCAATTAGGCAAGATAAAGAAATAAAGGGCATCCAGATTGGCAAGGAAGAAGTAAAATTATCTCTATTTGCAGATGACATGATCTTATATATAGAAAACCCTGAGGAATCCTCCAGAAAACTACTGAAACTAATAGAAGAGTTCAGCAGAGTGTCGGGATACAAGATAAACATACAAAAATCAGTTGGATTCCTCTTCACCAACAAAAAGAACATCAAAGAGTAAATCTCCAAATCAATGCCATTTATAGTAGCCCCCAAGAAGATAAAATACTTAGGAATAAATCTTACCACAGATGTAAAAGTCTTAGACAAAGAAACTACAGTACACTTCCTCAAGAAACCAAAAGAGACTTACATAAGTGGAAAAACATACCTTGCTCATGGATAGGAAGACTTAACATTATAAAAATGTCTATTCTACCAAAAGCGGTCTCTACATTTAACGTAATTCTGATCCAAACCCCAATGACATTTTTAAATGAAATGGAGAAACAAATCACCACTTCATATGGACGGGAAAGAGGCCCCAGACAAATAAGGCATTACTGAAAAAGAAGAAGAAAGTGGGAGGCCTTACTTCACCTGATTTTAGAACCTGTTATACAGCCACAGTAGTCAAAAGAGCCTGGTACTGGTCCAACAACAGATACATAGACCAATGGGACAGAATTAAGAACGCAGACATAAATCCATCCACATATGAGTAGTTAATATTTGACAAAGGCCCCAAAACAGTTAAATGGGGAAAACACAGTCTTTTTAACAAATGGTGCTGGCATAACTGGATATCCATCTGCAAAAAAATTAAACAAGATCCATACCTCACTCCATGCACAAAAACGAGCTTAAAATGGATCAAAGACCTAAATATAAATCTAAAATGATAAAGATCATGGAAGAAAAAATAGGGACAACGTAGAAGCCCTAATACATGGCATAGACAGTATACAAAACATTAGTAAGAATGCAGAAGAAAAACTAGATAACTGGGAGCTCCTAAAAATCAAACACCTATGCTCATCCAAAGACCACCAAAAGAGTAAAAAGACTGCCTACAGACTGGGAAAAAGTTTTTAGCTATGACATTCCCGATCAGCGTCTGATCTCTAAAATCTACATGATACTACGAAAACTGAACTACAAAAAGACAAATAACCCTATTAAAAATGTGCAAAAGATATGAATAGACACTTCACTAAAGAAGACATTCAGGTAGCTAACAGATACATGAGGAAATGTTCACGATCATTAGCCATTAGCAAAATGCAGATGAAAACTACAATGAGATTTCATCTCACTCCAACAAAGCTGACATTAATCCAAAAAACACAAAATTTTAACTGTTAGAGAGGCTGTGGAGAGATTGGAACACTTATACACTGCTGGTGGGAACGTCAACTGGTACAACCACTTTCGAAATCGATTTGGTGCTTCCTTAAAAATCTACAAATAGAACTACCATATGATCCAGCAGTCCCGCTCCTTGGAATATATCCTAGAGAAATAAGAGCCTCTACACGAACAGATATGTGCATAGCCATGTTCACTGCAGCACTGTTTACAATAGGAAAAAGATGGAAGCAACCAAGGTGCCCATCAATGGATGAATGGATAAATAAATTATGATATATTCACACCATGGAATACTACACGTGAATAAAGAACAGTGAGGAATCTGTGAAACATTTCATAACATGGAGGAATCTGGAAGGCATTATGCTGAGTGAAATTAGTCAGATGCAAAAGGACAAATATTGTATAAGACCACTATTATAAGAACTTGAGAAAAGTTAAACTAAGAAGAAAACATTCTTTTGTGGTTATGAGGGGAGGGAGGGTGAGAGGGTGGGAGAGGGGTATTCACTAATTAGTTGGTAGATAAGAACTACTTTAGGTGAAGGGAAAGATAACACACAATACAGGGGAGGTCAGCACAATTGGACTAAACCAAAAGCAAAGAAGTTTCCTGAATAAACTGAATGCTTCAAAAGATAATGGAAATAAAACAACAGAATATCTGAGGTGAAAAACTTCTATGATGGACTCATCAGTAAACTAACCACAGCTGAGGAAAGAATCAGTGAATTTGAGGAGAATGCCACAGAAAGAGTTCAAACTGAAACACCAAAAAGATAATGGAATAAAGAAAGAGGAAGAAGAAAGGAAAAAGACAAGCAGGAAACAGCCACAGGATTTAGAATAACATGAAAGAATCTCACATACGTGATCTGTTTCTCAAAAGTAGAAGAGAGAAAGAATCAACAAGAACGTGTACTTTAAGAGACAATGGCCATGACTTTCCAAAACCCATTAAAACACAGACTCAGAAAACTATGAGAATTCCAAACACGATAAATTCTAAAACAACACCACCAGCAAACTGGTGGAAATCAAAGATAAAGTGAAAATCTTGAGGACAACAAGAGAAAAAAAACTCTTTATGTAATGAGAAACAAAAATAGGAACTATACCAGAACACTCGTCAGAAACTATGCAATCCTGTAAGACAATGGAGTGACTGCATTGAAACTCCAATAGAAAATGCTCAAGTTCAGAATTCTATAACCAGCAAAAACAATTCCAAAACTAAGGTAAAATACAGATTTTTCTAAAAAAAAGAAAATTTAACATCATTCATTTTCAGCAGCATATTACAGCAAATCTTAAGGAAGTTCTTCATATAGGAGTATGATACCTAATAGAAACTTGGGTCTACACAAGGTTGTAAAGAGCACCAGGAATGGCATAAATGAAGGTAAATGTACTTATCCTTAAATGTTCCAAAAAGAAATTGATTACCTAGTGCAAAAATAGTAACATGTATCACGAGATGTATTGTACATGTGAAAGTAAGATATATGACAACAGCACGAAGAAAGGAAGAGAAAAATTGGAAGTATATTTTTGTAAGTTTTTCACATTATTTGCACTGGTATAACATTATTTTAATGTAAATGGTGATAAGTAACATGCATACTATAAGCCCTAGCAACAACTAAAACTTTTTGGAAAAAAAAACGTTTTAGAAAAGAGGGATAAATAATAAGCAAATAATAACAGAGATAAAATGGAATCAAGAAAAAATACACAATCTAAAAGAATACATAAAAAGTGTCTATTTTTCTATGGGAAAAAAGGAAACCAACCAACAAGACGGTAGATTTTAATCCAATAATATCAATAATTACATTAAAGGTAATGAGTGCAGAGCCAAGATGGCAGATTATTCAGACACGCTAAGCCATCCCACTAAATCAACGAACCAAAAAACCAAGTAAAATAGGTACCGATGTCAATCCTGGAGCCCTGAACCTTATATGAAGGGATGAAGTATTAGATCGGAAGTCACTGATGAGCAGAAGAAACTGATAGTAAACAGGGAAGGAATAGAGATACACAGCGGAGGCTTCCAGCCAAAGGACATCTTTGAATAAAACCAACAACCCCACATGCAGAAATGCACCTCCATGGAATTCCCAACAGAAAACAGAGGTTTGGTGCAGACACACCCAGGGCTAAGCAAGACCTTGTTTGCTGGCTGTAACTCAAGGATGAGCCCAGGTTCTCTCACCCTGTAACCACAAGAACACGCTCCTACAATCCCCATCCCTCTGGTGAACAGCGCTATGACTGCCATATCTCCACAACTCCAGCTGGCTGGAAACACAGTACTATCCCATCCTACTGCCTTCTACCATCTAGCCCCTTATGTCCCTTTCTTCATCTCCCTCCTAATACTCTCCTCCACCCCACTGCCCTGAGGGGACCCAACCCAGATCCCAGGACCATCAAAATAAAGAAGAAAAACATATAGTCTCAGTAAACATAAAATCTGCAGTAATGAAAGAAATTAAAACAAATTCCACAAACAAAAGGAACTCAGCACAAAAGAGTGAGAGGAACAAAGAAAACCTCAGCACCACAAAAAAAAAAGCACTGCAAAATGACAGCAATATATTCACACCTATTGATAATCACACAGAGTGTAAATGGCTTAAATGCACCCATAAAGAGACAGAGAGTGACAAAAAACCTAGTGGCAGATGGGTTAAAAAAGCAGAACCCATGAATATGCTGTCTATAAAAGATACATCTTAGACACAAAGACATAAACATATTAAAAATCAAAGGATGGAAAGCAATATATCAAGCAAACAGCAACCAAAAAAGAGTGAAAGTGGCAATACTAATCTCAGATAAAATACACTTTAAGGTAAAATTCATCATAAAAGACAAGGAAAGACTTTAGGTACTGATTAAAGAGACAATCCAACGTGAAGACATAACCATAAGAAATATCTATGCACCCAACCACAGGGCTCCAAAATACATAAAACAAACTCTAAGCACTGAAAAGGGGAATCAACAGTTGCACAACAATAATAAGAGACTGAAACACATTACTTTACAAAAAGGACAGAACATCTAGGAAGAAACACAGAATACAGAAGCAGAAGATTGAAAGGAGACAATCAATCAATCACCTTGACCTCATACACATATACAGAACTCTGTACCCACCAGCAGCAAATTACACATTCTTTTCCAATGCACATAGAACTTTCTCCAGAATTGATCACATCTTAGGCCATAAGGTAACCCTCAACAAAATCCAAAACACTGAGATCATACAAAGCATCTTCTCTGATCACTACGCCATAAAAGTAGAGACTAATACCGGGAAGGGCAAGGGAAAAAAATCAAATACATTGAAACTGACTAAAGCCTTGCTTAAAACCATTGGGTAGTAGAAGAAGTCAAAGATGGGATCAAAAAATTCCTAGAATCAAATGAGAGTGAAAACGCATCATACCCAAACATTTGGGACACCTCAAAGGCCGTGATCAGTGGTCAATTTATAGCAGTAGGCACCAAATCAAAAGGGACAGAATTAACATATTTGCCCTACAACTTGAAAAAATAGCAAAGAGAAAAAAAAGCCCACAGTCACCATAAGAAAGGAAATAATAAATATAAGAGCAGAAATAAATGAAATAAAGCGTAGAAAAAAATACAAAGAATCAACCAAATCAATACCTGGAGCTTTGAAATGACAACAAAATCAACACACCGTTGGTCAAATTCAAAGGTGTCGATTCTTCCTTATTCTCATCCAGCTACCACAGGCATATCAGGGGATAGAAAATACCATGGCTTGGGTCAGGCACACTTTAGTCTTCAAAGAAATATCTTTGTTTTTAACAGTTTAAAGCGATCTTTGGCACCAGATTTGCCCAATGCAATGCATCCTTTGAATTCTTGACTGCTACTTCCATGGGTGTTGATTGTGGATTCAAATAAAATGAAATCCTTGACAACTTCAACCTGTTCTCTATTTATCATGATGTTGCTTATTGGTCTATTATGAGGATTTTTGTTTTCTTTATGTTGAGGTGTAATCCATACTAAAGGCTGTAGTCTTTTGCCTTCACCAGTAAGTGCTTCAAGCCTTCTGCACTTTCAATAAGCAAGGTTGTATCATCCACATAATGCAGGTCGTGTTGTCAGTCTTCCTCCAACCCTGATGCCACATTCTTCTTCATATATACTCCAGCTTCTTGGATTATTTGCTCAGATTGAATAAGTATGGTGAAAGTATACAACACTGATGCACCACTTGCCTGACTTTAAACCACACAATATCCCCTAGTTCTGTTCAAACAACTACCTCTTGATATGCGTATACTTTCCTCATGAGCACAAATTACTCTTCTGGGATTTCCATTCTTCATAATGTTATACATAATTTGTTATGATCAACACAGTAGAATGCCTTTACAGAGTCAATAAAATACAGGGAAACATCCTTCTGGTATTCTCTGCTTTCAGCCAAGATTCATCTGACCTCAGCAATAATAGCTCTGGTTCCACGTCCTCTTCTGAATCCAGCTTGAATTTCTGGCAGTTCCCTGTCGATGTACTGCTGCAGCTGCTTTTGAATGATCTTCAGCAAAATTTTACTTGACTGTGATTGTGATGGTTAATATTGTGTGTCAACTTGGCTGGGCATGATTCTCAGTGTTTATATGTGATCGTGCCCATGATGGAATCTGAAGTGAGTAGCCAGTCACTTGAAAGGGAGTTTCTTTGGGATTGTGGCCTGCATTCAGATACAAGCAGATATTCTGGCTACTTGCTCACTCTGAATCCTGCGACTGCATCCTGTTTATCTGACCTCCGGCTCTTGGAACCTGAACTATCAGCTTATCTGCAGATTTTGGGATTTGTCACCTTCACAGCCTGAGAGTAGGAGGCCTGCTCTCTGACCTGCCAATCTTGGGCTTGCCAGCCCTGTGGCTATGTGAATCCAGAGAAGCCTCTGTCCTGATCCATGGACTTGGGATATTCCAGCTTCTACGATCACGTGAGCCATTTCCTTGATATAAATCTTCCTCTATATGTATTTATACAATTTACAGGTTTTGCTTCTCTAGACAGCCCAGTCTAAGACATCTGGTACTGAGAGTGATTCTAGAGAAACAGAATTGTAAGGATGAGGTTTCTAAATTGGTTCTCAAGTCTGGCTAGTCTTAAAGATGTTGATGTCTCTGCTTCCAGCAGTAAAGAGGGCACTGCTAATCCATGGAGTGATGTGGCGATACAATTACACAAAATATCACCACTGGAAGATCAGGTATTGATGAAAGGCAAGGAGCTGGGTGAACACTTGTAATATCTTTCTACAGTTTTGTCAGAATGAGAAGTATAATAAAGCTGGTTGGTTGGTCCTACTTTTGCTAGAAAAACTGGTGAAAGGAGAAACACTCAGGGCTTGAGAGTCAAAGCTAAAGTGCTGCATAAATGACCTTAAGGTTTCCATTTGTGCTTTGAAAGAAAGTTTTATTTCTTGTAGTAACAGAGTTGAAATTGCCAAAAACCAAACCCAGAACCTTATTGTGAGAGTGGATGAATGATAATGCCAGCAAAATTGACAACTTCAACAGGTGTCTGAAGTTAAATGCATTTATTGGGAAGAAATCCTGAAACATGGGATGGGGACGTATGGACAGATAATCAGGAAGCTGGAGACACCGAGCACCTAAATTCCCCTGAATCACTCCTGCCAGCAGAACCACTTCCATCTGAAGGGATTACTTCATGTTTGTCTCCTAAACTACCCTGCCCAGAAAAACCATTAGCCCCTCCTTTCCCGTCTAGTGAGAGTAGCCCTACCCCAACTGACTCTAAAAAGCCTTGCCCAAGTCCTTGTCTGAGGCATCACCTGAAGCAGATGCTTTAAAAGACAATGCTGAATGTTCTCAAAACAATTCCATACTACGGATTCTGGCATCTACACCTATAACTAGACTTAAGTCCCATTGAGCCCCAAAAGTAAAGTACAATGTATGGCCTAGGAGGAGGTACACCACACTCCAAAGGAACTGCTTGAATTTTCTAATATGTACAAAGAGAAACCTGGGGAATATGTGTGGGAATGTCTATTAAGGGCATGGGATAATGGTGCAAGGAACATAAAGATAGATCAGTCTGAGTCTGTGGATATGAGTCCTCTAATCACAGATTCTTCATTCGACGTTTCAGCTCGAGAAGCTAGGAAAGGATCTAATAGTTTATTTGGTTGGGTTGCTGGAGCATGAGTTACAAGGTGGCCTACAATAAATCCAGTTGAAGTACAAGACTTGCCTTGGTATACAGTAGAAGAAGGTATCCAAATGCTTACGGAAATCGGCATGCTAGAGTGGATTTATCATGTTAGGCCCACAGACCCACACATGGAGTGCCCAGAGGACATACTTTTTACCACAACTGTGAGGAACAAATTTGCGAAGGCAGCTCCAGCATCCTTGAAGACTGCTGTGATTGCTATTTTATATAAATCAGATTGACAGTGGGAACTGCCCTAACTGAATTAAGACACCAAACTACAACAGGGCTGATTGGACCCCGTGGTAGTAGGTGCCAAGTGGCTGCACTCAATAGACAAAGACAAAGTGGGCATGGTTAGAGTAATAGACAGCAGAATCAAAGCAGCAATCAGAATAGTCTAACTCATATGGAATTATGGTGTTGACTTCTCAGTCACAGTGTTCCTATCTAGGAAATCTACTAAATATCTACTTGATCTGTACAAATCGATGAATTCTAGGTCAGTTGAAAAGCAGGCTACCTCAAATCACCAGAATACAGAGTCACGGTGCCTCATCAAATTCCCATATTTAAATGAGTTTAAAGACCCACAATACCGTGAATGAAGGGGAGGCTGGGTCCCTTGAAAAAGGACTCCAATACACTACCAAAAGTTTTTACTGCTAATCTTTCTCCCAGCCTTCCCCAAAGGGATCTACGGCCTTTTACGAGAGTGACTGTTCTTTGGGGAAAACAAAATAATCAGATTTTGGGGTATTACTGGGTACTGGCTCTGAACTGACACTAATTCCAGGAGGCCCAAAACATCTCTGTGGCCCAACAGTCACAGTGGGACCATGTGGAGGTCAGGTGATTAGTGGAGTCTGGGCTTGTGTCCCTCTCACAGAAGGTCCAGTGGGTCCCCGAACCCATCCTTTAGTGATTTCCTTAGTTCTAGAATGCACGATTGGAATAGATATACTTAGCAACTGGCAGAAACCACACATTGGATCTCTGACAAATAGAGTAAGGGCTATTATGGTAGGAAATGCCAAGTGGAAGCCATTAGAACTGCTCCTACCTAGGATAAGAGTAAACCAAAAGCAACACTGCATTCCTGGAGGGATTGCAGAGATTACTGCCACCACCAAGGACTTGAAGGACGCAGAGGTGGTGATTCCCACTACATCCCCAATCAACTTGCCTATTTGGCCTGTGCAAAAAACAGACGGATCTTGATAATGACCTTAGAATATCGAAAACTTAGCTAGGGGTGGCCCTAATTGCACCTGCTGTTCCAGATGTAGTTTCGTTGCTTGAGCAAATTAATACATCTTCTGGTACCTGGTACACAGCTATTGATCTGACTAATGCCTTTTCCTCCATACCTTTCTGAAGGATGATCAGACGCAGTTTGCAACCAGCTGACAAGGCGAGCAATACAATTTCACTTGCCTACCCCAGAGCTGGAAACATTGGTGGCGTAGTGGTAAAGTGCTATGGCTGCTAACCAAGAGGTCAACATTTCGAATCTGCCAGGCACTCCTTGGAAACTCTATCCGGCAGTTCTACTCTGTCCTATAGGGTCACTATCAGTCCGAATCAACTCAATGGCAGTGGGTTTGGTTTTGGTCTGGACCCCAGAGCAAAAGTTCCCTAAGGGACCTTGATCAATTTTCCCTTCCACAAGATGTCACAATGGTCTACCACATTGACATTATGCTGACTGGACTTAGTACAGAAGAAGTATCAATGACTCTGGACTTATTGGTAAGAAATTTGTGTGGTAGAGGGTAGGAAATTAATCCCACAAAAATTCAGGCACCTTCCACCTCAGTGAAATTTCTAGGGCCCAGTGGTGTGGGGCATGTCGAGATATTCCTTCTAAAAAAAAAAAAAAAAAAATGTGAAGTATAATTCATTGCATCTGGCTGCGCCCACAACTAAAAAGGAGACACAACGCCTAGTGGGCCTCTTTGGATTTTGAGGCAACACATTCTTCTGGGTGTGTTACTCTGATCTATTTATCAAGTGACTTCGAAAAGCTGCTAGTTTTGAGTGGGGCCCAGAACAAAAGAAGGCTCTGCAACATGTCCAGGCCAGTGAGCAAGCCTCTTTGCCTCTTGGACTGTATGATCTGGCTCATCCAATGGTGCTAGAAGTGACAGTGGCAGATAGAGATGCTTTTCGGGGTTTTTGGCTGACCCCTATTGGTGAATCACAGCACAGACCCTTAGGACTTTGGAGCAGATAACTACTCTCCTTTTGAGAAACAGCTTTTGGCTTCTTACTGGGCAATAGTAGAGACTGAACACATAACCATGAAACAACAGTCACCATGTGGCCTGAACTGCCCATCGAGAACTGGGTGTTGTCTGACCCACAGACTCATAAATGTGGTCGAGCACAGCAGCACTCCATCATTAAATGGAAGCGGTAAATATGAGACAAGCCCCGAGCAGGGCCTGAAGGCACAAGTAAGTTGTGTGAGGAAGTGGCCCATATAACCATGGTCTTCCACTCTTGTCACATTGCGTTGCATCTACCAGTCTGCACCTATGGCCTCATGGGGAGTTCCTATGATCAGTTCACTAAAAAAGAAAAAACCCCTGCCCGGTTTACAGATGGTTTTGGGTGATATGCAGGCACCACTCAAAAGTGGACAGCAGCAGCCCTACAGCTCATTTCTGAGATCTCCCTGAAGGATGGCGGCAAAGGGAAATCCTCTCAATAGGCAGAACTTTGAGCAACTCACCTGGTCTTTCACTTTGCTTGGAAGGAGAAATGGCCTGATGTGGGACTGTATATTGATTCATGGGCTGTGGTCAATGGCTTGGCTGGATGATCAAGGACATGGAACGAACATGATTGGAAAATTGGAAACAAGGATTTATGGGGAAGAGGTATGTGAATAGACATCTCTGAATGGGCCAAAGAAGTGAAGATATTTGTGTGTCATGTGAATGCTCATCAAAGGGTGACCTTAGAAGAGGATGGTTTTTAACAATCAAGTAGATAGGATGACCCATTCTGTGGAAACCAGTTATCCTCTTTCCCCAGCTACTTCCCTCACTGCTCAATGAGCTCATGAACAAAGTGGCCACGGTGGAAGCGGTGGAGGTTTTGCATGGGCCCAGAAACAGAGACTTCCACTCACCCAGGCTGACTTGGCTACAGCCACTGCTAAGTGCCCAGTCTGCCAGCAGCAGAGACCAACAAGGAGTCCCCAACATGGCACCATAACTTGAGATGATCAGCCAGCAACCCGGCGGCAAGTTGATTACATTGGACCACTTTCATCATGGACCAGGCGGCGTTTTGTCCTTACTGGAATAGACACTTACTCCAAATATGGATTTGCCTTCTCTGCATGCAATGCTTCTACCAAAACTCCAATCTGTGGACTTACAGAATGCCTTATCAACCGTCATGAAATTCCATACAGCGTTGCCTCAGATCAAGGGATTCACTTCACAGCAAATGAAGTACGACAGTGGGACCATGCTCATGGGATTCACTGGTCTTACCATGTTCCTCATCATGCTGAAGCAACTGTCTTCATATAATGATGGAGTGGCCTTCTGAAAACACAAATATGGCTCCAGCTTGGTAGCAATACCTTGCAGGGTTGGGGCAGTGTTCGTCAGGAGGCTGTATTTGCTCTAAACCAGTCTCCAGTATATGCCGCTGTTTCCCCCATAGCCAGGATTCATGGGTCCAGGAATCAAGGGACAGAAATGGGAGTGGCACCACTCACTATTACACCTAGTGACCCACTCTGAAGATTTTTGCTCCCTGTCCCTGCGACCTTATGCTCTGCAGATCTAGAGGTCTTAGTTCCAAAGGGAGGAATACTCCTACTTGGAGACATATCACCGATTCCATTGAACTGGATGCTAAGAATGCCATCTGACCACTTTGGGCTTCTTATACCTCTGGGTTAAGGGCAAAAAAGGGAGTTATCCTATTGGCTTGTGTGATTGATCCTGATTACCAAGAGGAAATTGGATTAATATTACATAATGGAGGTAAAGAAGGGTATGTCTGGAACGCAGGAGATCCCTTAGGGCTTCTCTTAGAACTACCACGGGCTGTGAGTAAAGTCATTGGAAAACTACAGCAACCCAATTCTGACATGACTACTAATGAGCTGCACCCTTCAGGAATGAAGGTGTGGGTCACCCCACCAGGCAAAAGAACCACGGCCAGCTGAGGTGCTTGCTGAGGGCAAAGGAAGTATGGAATGGCTGGTGGACGAAGGTAGTTCTAAATACCAGTTACAGCCACATGACCAGTTGCAGAAACAGGAGTGTAATTGTCTGAGTATTTCTGCTTTGTATCTGTGCATCGAATATTTTTGCTTTCCTCGTTTATAAAATGTAAGATGTAAACTGGACTAGTACATTTTCGGTTGTACGTGTGTTATTTGTATCATGTTAAGTGCAAGCATAACTTTAAAATTGTGTTTATTCAGAGATTATGTATAGTTTAAAGAGATTTTTACATGTGCAAAATTGATAAGGGGTGGACTCTGATGGTAAATATTGCATGTCAAATTGGCTGGGCCATGATTCTCAGTGTTTATATGTGATCATTCCCATAAAGGAATCTGCTGTGAGTAGCCAATCAGTTGAAAGGGAGTTTCCGTAGGGGTATAGCCTGCATCCGAACATGTGATGTTATGGCTTTTTGCTCACTCTGGATCCTGAGGTTGCCTCCTATTCTTCTGATTTCTAGTTCTTGGGATTTGAGCTATCAGCTTATCTGCAGATCTTGGAATTCCTAAATCTTCAGAGCCTGAGAGCAGGAGCGCTGCTCTCTGACCTTCCGATCTTGGATTTGCCAGTCCTGCAATTATGTGAATAGAGAGAAGCCTCTATCCTGATCCATGGGCCTGGGACATTCCAGCTAGTCCACGCGGGCAGCGCAGCGACACGGCTGGCGGGAGGAGAAGTCCCCGGGAGGCAGCGACTGGTTTTGCAGCCGGGAGTACAGCGTCCCAGGCAGGGAACTTTGGCGCCGGGCTTTGGACTGGGCGCAGGGAAGTTGAGCACCACATCCTGTGATGGTGCAAACACGGGGCACAGCCCCAGTCCCCTGAACTGACCTGGGGGGGCCCATCCGGTCCATGTGGGCGGCCCAGCGACGCGGCTGGTGGGAAAAGAAGTCACTGGGAGGCAGTGACTGTTTCGGAGCCGGGAGTACAGAGTCCCAGCCGGGGAACCTTGATGCTCGGCTTTGGATTGGCAGTGGAGGAACTGACCGCAGCTTCTGAGACATCGCAAGCACCAGATGTGGGCCTGACCATCCGGGGTAATCTCTACCCAGCCAGTGCACACAGGCAACGCGCCCCTTGGGAATCTCAGATAAAACAGTCATCCCAAGCAAGATAAGTAACTTTGTCTATATTCCGAGGTGCTACTGTCTCCTGTTTTTCTGAACCCTCCCCTCCCCTTCCCAGGCGGCTTCATTAACATTGGAATTTCCTGAGCCAGAGGGAGAACTGCTCTGCGCTTTTTCTTTTCCTTTTTTTTTTTTGGTCTTTTCCTAACCCATTCTTCTGGCCTGAGAGAAGCAACCACAAAAAACCCAGGGACCAAAAATCCTTCCCTAATTGGACTAAAAACACAGAACCAGCTCCAACCAAGCACATGTGATCCACAGTCTTGGGCTTTCATCCCTACAGGGAGCAAGGTGGCTATTATAATGCAAAGGCATTTCTGACAAGGATCTGACTGCATTTTTTTTTTAGCGGATTTACTGGAAAGACAAGTATCCCAGGTCTGATATCTCTGCATATTCAACAGAGCCCTCACTGACCCACAACAGGGAACTGAGGGCTGAAGCTCCCCCAAGACCACCTAGCCTCCTGCCTTAGCAGTCTAAGGAGGGTGACACCTACCCATCTGGAGAGGTACTTGCATTGGGAGCCTAAAGTACAGCTGCAGAGCCCACCCACCAAGGTGCTTTAGGAATAGAGACACACCTACCTCACTGACACTTGGGGGAAGCCTGTCAGCATCCTACCCCCCTGGAGTGTGAACCCCAGCTGCTACTAGAATCTGGTGCACACAACTATCACCACTACTTCTCAAGGTGGATAGGTGACAGGGTGCATCACATACTTGATGACCCAAAATCAGATTCTACTCAAGAATAGTGAATGGACTCAGGCATATATATTTGGTAACAGCCCAAACCAGCTGGTAATAGGTCATAAGTAAGTCAAGGGCTACAACAATCAAGACAGCACAATCCAGGAGCCCATCCATGAATATTGAAAGAAAACAAAACAAGATAAGACTCAGTGAGCAAATATAGAATAAATCAGTACAGTATCTTAATGATGGCTCAGAGACAGCAGTCGATATCAAACCACATAAAGAAGCAGACCATGACTGCTTCTACAACCCCCAAACAAAAGAATCAAAATCTTTCCCAAATGAAGATACAATCCTGGAATTATCAGATACAGAATATAAAAAACTAATTTACAGAATGCTTCAAGACATCAGGGATGACCTCAGAAATGAAATAAGGCAATCTGCAGAAAAAGCCAAGGAACACACTGATAAAACAGTTGAAGAACTCAAAAAGATTATTCAAGAACATAGTGGAAAAATTAATAAGCTGTAAGAATCCATAGAGAGACAGCATGTAGAAATCCAAAAGATTAACAATAAAATTACAGAATTAGACAACGCAGTAAGAAGTCAGAGGAGCAGACTAGAGCAATTGGAATGCAGAGTGGGAAATGTGGAGGACCAGGGAATCGACACCAATATAGCTGAAAAAAAATCAGATAAAAGAATTTAAAAAATGAAGAAACCCTAAGAATCATGTGGGACTCTATCAAGAAGGATAACTTGCGTGTGATTGGAGTCCCAGAACAGGGAGGGAGGACAGAAAACACAGAGAGAATAGTTGAAGATCTGCTGACAGAAAACTTCCCTGACATCATGAAAGACGAAAGGATATCTACCCAAGATGCTCATCAAAACCCATTTAAGATTGAGCCAAAAAGAAAAACACCAAGACATATTATCATCAAACTTGCCAAAACCAAAGATAAAGAAAAAATTTTAAAAGCAGCCAGGGAGAAAAGAAAGGTCTCCTACAAGGGAGAATCAATAAGAATAAGTTCAGACTACTCAGCAGAAACCATGCAGGCAAGAAAGCAATGGGATGACATATACAGAGCACTGAAGGAGAAAAACTGCCAGCCAAGGATCATAGATCCAGCAAAACCCTATCTGAAATATGAAGGTGAAATTAAGATATTTACAGATAAACACAAGCTTAGAGAATTTGCAAAAACCAAACCAAAGCTACAAGAAATACTAAAGGAAATTGGTCAGAAAACCAAAAATATCAGATACCAGCACAACACAAGGTCACAGAACAGAACATCCTAATATCAACTCAAATAGGGAAATCACAAAAACAAATTAAGATTAGTTAAAAAAAAAAAAATGCTCAAAACAGGGAATCATTGAAGTCAGTATGTAAAAGATCACAATAATCAAAAAGAGGGACTAAATACAGGTGGCATAGAACTGCCATATGGAGAGGGATACAAGGCAATACAGGACAATACAAGTTAGATTTTTACTTAGAAAAATAGGGGTAAATATTAAGGTAACCACAAAGAGGTATAACCACTCCATAACTCAAAATAGAAACCAAGAAAAACATAACGACTCAGCAAACATAAAGTCAAATACTATGAAAATGAGGAACACACAATTTACAAAGAAAAACGTCTCAGCACAAAAAAGTAAGTGCAAAAATGAAATTGTCAACAACACACATAAAAAGGCATCAAAATGACAACACTAAACACATACTTATCTATAATTAGGCTCAATGTAAACGGACTAAATGCACCAAGAGACAGAGAGTCACAGACTGGATAAAGAAACACGATCCGTCTATATGCTGCCTACAAGAGACACATCTTAGACTTGGAGACACAAACTAAAATTCAAAGGATGGAAAAAAATGTATCAAGCAAACAATAAGCAAAAAAGAGCAGGAGTAGCAATATTAATTTCTGAAAAAATAGACTTTAAAGTTAAATCCACCACAAAGGATAAAGAAGGACACTACATGATGATAAAAGGGACAATTGACCAGGAAGATATAACCATATTAAATATTTATGCACCCAATGACAGGGCTGCAAGATACATAAATAAAATTTTAACAGAACTGAAAACTGAGATAGACACCTCCACAATTATACTAGGAAACTTCAACACACCACTTTCGGAGAAGGACAGGACATCCAGTAAGAAGCTCAATAGAGACACGGAAGACCTACTTACAACAATCAACCAACTTGACCTCATTGACTTATACAGAACTCTCCACCCAACTGCTACAAAGTATACTTTTTTTTCTAGCACACATGGAACGTTCTCTGGAATAGACTACATATTAGGTCATAAAACAAACTTTTGAGGAATACAAAACATCGAAATATTACAAAGCATCTTCTCAGACCACAAGACCATAAACATGGAAATCAATAACAGAAAAATTAGGGAAAAGAAATCAAATACTTGGAAACTGGACAATTCCCTCCTGAAAAAAGACTGGGTTATAGAAGACATCAAGGAGGGAATAAGGAAATTCATAGAAAGCAACGAGAATGAAAATACTTCCTATCAAAACCTCTGGGACACAGCAAAAGCAGTGCTTAGAGGCCAATGTATATCGACAAATGCACACATACATAAAGAAGAAAGAGCCAAAATCAGAGAACTGTCCCTACAACTTGAACAAATAGAAAGTGAGCAACAAAAGAACCCATCAGGCACCAGAAGAAAACAAATAATAAAAATTAGAGCTGAACTAAATGAATTAAAAAAAAAAAAATTAGAGAACAGAAAAATAATTGAAAGAATTAACAAAGCCAAAAGCTGGTTCTTCGAAAAAATTAACAAAATTGATAAACCATTGGCCAGACTGACTAAAGAAATGCGGGAAAGGAAACAAATAACCCGAATAAGAAACGAGATGGGCCACATCACAACAGACCCAACTGAAATTAAAAGAATCACATCAGATTATTACGAAAAATTGTACTCTAACAAATTTGCAAACCTAGAAGAAATGGATGAATTCCTGGAAAAACACTACCTACCTAAACTAACACAATCAGAAGTAGAACAACTAAATAGACCCATAACAAAAATAGAGGTTGAAAAGGTAATCAAAAAACTCCCAACAAAAAAAGCCCTGGCCCGAACGGCTTTACTGCAGAGTTCTACCAAACTTTCAGAGAAGAGTTAACACCACTACTACTAAAGGTTTTTCAAAGCATAGAAAATGACGGAATACTGCCTAACTCATTCTATGAAGCTACCATATCCCTGATACCAAAACCAGGTAAAGACACCACAAAAAATAAAATTACAGACCTATATCCCTCATGAACATAGATGCAAAAATCCTCAACAAAATTCTAGCCAATAGAATTCAAAAACATATCAAAAAAATAATCCACCACGACCAAGTGGGATTTATACCAGCTGGTTTAATATTAGAAAAACCATTAATGTAATCCACCATATAAATAAAACAAAAGACAAAAACCACATGATCTTATCAATTGATGTAAAAAAGACATTTGACAAAGTCCAACACCCATTTATGATAAAAACTCTCAGCAAAGTAGGAATTGAAGGAAAATTCCTCAACATAATAAAGGGCATCTATACAAAGCCAACAGCCAACATCAGTCTAAATGGAGAGAGCCTGAAAGCATTTCCCTTGAGAACGGGAACCAGACAAGGATGCCCTTTATCACTGCTCTTATTCAACATTGTGCTAGAGGACCTAGCCAGAGCAATTAGGCTAGACAAAGAAATAAAGGGCATCTGGATTGGCAAGGAGGAAGTAAAATTATATCTATTTGCAGATGACATGATCTTATACACAGAAAACCCTAAGGAATCCTCCAGAAAACTACTGAAACTAATAGAAGAGGTTGGCAGAGTCTCAGGTTATAAAATAAACATACAAAAATCACTTGGATTCCTCTACATCAACAAAAAGAACACTGAAGACGAAATAACCAAATCAATACCATTCACAGTGGCCCCCAAGAAGATAAAATACTTAGGAATAAATCTTACCAAAGATGTAAAAGACCTATACAAAGAAAACTACAAAGTACTACTACAAGAAACTAAAAAGGACGTACTTAAGTGGAAAAACATACCTTGCTCATGGATAGGAAGACTTAACATAGTAAAAATGTCTATTCTACCAAAAGCCATCTATACATACAATGCACTTCTGACCCAAATTCCACTCACATTTTTTAATGTGATGGAGAAACAAATCACCAACTTCATGTGGAAGGGAAAGAAGCCTCGGATAAGCAAAGCATTACTGAAAAAGAAGAAGAAAGTGGGAGGCCTCACTCTACCTGATTTTAGAGCCTATTATACAGCCACAATAGTCAAAACAGCCTGGTAGTGGTACAACAACAGGCACATAGACCAATGGAACAGAATTGAGAACCCAGATATAAATCCACCCACATATGAGCAGCTGATATTTGACAAAGGACCAGTGTCAGTTAATTGGGGAAAAGATAGTCTTTTTAACAAATGGTGCTGGCATAACTGGATATCCATTTGCAAAAAAAATGAAACAGGACCCATACCTCACGCCATGCACAAAAACTAACTCCAAGTGGATCAAAGACCTAAACATAAAGACTAAAACGATAAAGATCATGGAAGAAAAAATAGGGACAACCTTAGGAGCCCTAATACAAGGCATAAACAGAATACAAAATATTACCAAAAATGATGAAGAGAAACCAGATAAATGGGAGCTCCTAAAAATCAAGCAGCTATGCTCATCTAAAGACTTCAGCAAAAGAGTAAAAAGACCACCTACAGATTGGGAAAGAATTTTCAGTTATGACATCGCCAACCAGCGCTTGATCTCTAAAATCTACATGATTCTGTCAAAACTCAACCACAAAAAGACAAACAACCCAATCAAGAAGTGGGCAAAGGATATGAACACGCACTTCACTAAAGAAGATATTCAGGCAGCTAACAGATACATGAGAAAATGTTCTCGATCATTAGCCATTAGAGAAATGCAAATTAAAACTACGATGAGGTTCCATCTCACTCCAACAAGGCTGGCATTAATCCAAAAAACACAAAATGATAAATGTTGGAGAGGCTGTGGAGAGATTGGAACTCTTATACACTGCTGGTGGGAATGTAAAATGGTACAACCGCTTTGGAAATGCATCTGGCGTTTTCTTAAAAAGTTAGAAATAGAACTACCATACAACCCAGAAATCCCACTCCTCGGAATATACCCTAGAGAAATAAGAGCCTTCACACCAACAGATATATGTACACCCATGTTTATTGCAGCCTGTTTACAATAGAAAACAGCTGGAAGCAACCAAGGTGTCCATTGACGGATGAATGGGTAAGTAAATTGTGGTATATTCACACAATGGAATACTACGCATCAATAAAGAACAGTGATGAATCTGTGAAACATTTCATAACATGGAGGAACCTGGAAGGCATTATGCTGAGTGAAATTAGTCAGAGGCAAAAGGACAAATATTGTATAAGACCACTATTATAAGATCTTGAGAAATAGTATAAACTGAGAAGAACACATACTTTTGTGGTTACTGGGTAGGGGAGGGAGGGAGGATAGGAGAGGGTTATTTACTGATTAGTTAGTAGATAAGAACTACTTTAGGTGAAGGGAAGGACAATACTCAGTACACGGAAGGTCAGCTCAACTGGACTGGACCAAAAGCAAAGAAGTTTCTGGGATAAACTGAATGCTTCAAAGTTCAGTGGAGCAAGGGCAGGGGTTTGGGGACTATGGCTTAAGGGAACTTCTAAGTCAATTGGCAGAATAATACTATTATGAAAACATTCTGCATCCCACTTTGAAATGTGGCACCTGGGGTATTAAATGCTAACAAGTGGCCATCTAGATGCATCAATGGCTCTCAACCCATCTGGATCAAAGGAGAATGAAGAACAAGAACACCAAGGTCACATGACAACTATAAGCCCAAGAGACAGAAAGGGCCACATGAACTAGAGACTTACATCATCCTGAGACCAGAAGAACTAGTTGGTGCCCGGCCAGAACCGATGACTGCCCTGACAGGGAGCACAATAGAGAACCCCTGAGGGAGCAGGAGATCAGTGGGATGCAGACCCCAAATTCTCATAAAAAGACCAAACTTAGTGGTCTGACTGAGACTAGAGGAATCCTGGCAGTCATGGTCCCCAAACCTTCTGTTGGGCCAGAACAGGAACCATTCCCGAAGACAACTCATCAGACATGGAAGGGACAGGACAATGGGTTGGAGAGAGATGCTGATGAAGAGTGAGCTACTTGTATCAGGTGGACACTTGTGACTGTGTTGGCATCTCCTGTCTGGAGGGGAGATGGGAGGGTAGAGAGGGTTAGAAACTGGCAAAATTGTCATGAAAGGATAGACTGGAAGAGCTGACTCCTTAGGGGGAGAGTAGGTGGGAGTATGGAGTAAGGTGTGTATAAGCTTATATGTGACAGAC